>NC_046262.2:7878735-8513735 GCF_009819885.2 Catharus ustulatus | reverse complement strand
TGAGATGTGTGGCTTCGTTCCTCCTCCTCCTCTCACAGAGGACTCCTGAAAGTTCAACAGCCAGCCAAGGGTTGACTGGCAAGTTCTTCCTTTTCTGTGCCACCATAAAACCACCAGTTAATACCCAATGGCCTGAGTACTGGCCAGGAAAATGGATATGTGTTGGCATTTGACCATGCTGCCAACATGCATGAGCCTCTGTTGTAGGAAAGTCCTGTCCAAATTAATTTGCATGTGTGATCTCCAATATCCCAGGTTGTGCACTCACACAGACTTTGCAGAAGGACCCAATTCCATTTGCATGAGTGCCAAATGCCGTTTTCCTCTCCCTTCATATTTGTATTTTCATTTGCTTGTTGCTTACCTTGCTCACCTGAACATGAATACACCTTCCCTCCCTGGGCATACGTGGAGGGATGGTAGCACCTGTATTTACATATGAATTTCCAGTTAAGGCATTTGTGGACAAGCCTGTGAACAAGTATTTCCCTGCTAGTGTATCTCTGAATAAGTGCTCACATGAGTGTTCTTTTGCCAGCAAATTCTTAGATAAATCCTCATCAGTTCATATAAGTGCAAGTACTTGCTTTGGGATTTGCCTGCCAATACGTATCTAGAGATACACTTGCCTGAAAATTCATATCCACATGTGGCTCTGCATGCGAATGCCGGTTCAAAGAATCTCACCTCGTGCTTTCCTTTTTTACCTGCACCTTTTCAGCCTGGATTCTGCCACAATAAGTATTCACAAGAAAAGCAAGCAATGGGGGAGGTGAATGCCTTCAAAGCAAATCACGGCTCTTATTCAGATGAATAGTGGAGAGTCTTTTCTTCTGATACTGTCCTTCCTGCTCTTGTGATATGCATATGACTCTATATGTTTCCATTTGAGGCCCGAGGAACTCTGCTAGTTCCCCCCTGCTGCCCACAAGCCAAAAAGACGATAAGGGAATATAATGAACACAAACAATGGTGGAGGCTGAATTTGACTTTTTTTTTTCCTCCAGGGACAGATGGGACTCACAGATGTAGGAATATTATTGAATTCCTTTGGATACATTTGATCTCTCAGCCAAAAAAGTATGTGGGACATTTCCGCTTATTTTTAAAACATTCTGCCACAAAACAGTAATTCAATTAACGAAAGCTCCCACTGATGTCAGCCCTGAGCTTCAGCCTGGCTGAACATTTCTCTCTGCTGTACACACAAAAGCCACCTTAAAGGGGAGCAACTAATCTACATATGTTTGGAAAGGAAAAGCCTTCATGAAATCTTTTATGATTTAAAGTGAAAGCATGTAATGAACAAAGTGTGTCGCTCATTAAATGCACCCATGTGCAAGCAGGCCAGTGCCAGTTGGGTTGAGGTCTTTCAGCTCTGCTTGAGATGGATCTGGAGCTGTGGAAGGTGTCTGACACTTGTGCTGAGGCAGTGCATGGCTCTCTCCTCTGAGCAGCCTGCTTCCCTTTGCTTCTCTCCCTCCTGGCAAAGGAAACGGGAAAGCGAATGTCACTGCACTGTGAACTCAGCTTCATTTTCATGCATTGACTGAGAGCTCTGATTCTTCAGGTCAGAGCTGTTGAAAAGATACTCTTTCCCTGGAATAACTCCCTCTTCCCACTCCCACCCCCCAAGCCCCAAACAATTACCTTGGCCATATGTTTTGTAAAAAGCACTTTTCACAAAAACAACATCTTATGTGGAATAGAACCTGACAGCTCTCTTTCAATGAGACGTTAAATGTGAGGTTTTAATCTCATAAGCCTCAGAAAATTCGGAAATTGATCTTTCCCCAGAAGCTTTAACTCTGCCCCGTCGTGCACGTGCCCTCCAACAGGAGGGCTCACCAAACGAGCACACGAAAATACCTTCCAATGAAACCCTGTGTGTACAATTCTGATGCCTCTCAGGTTGTAGGGAAAGGTGCAATTTAAACACAAATCAAAATCAGACAATTAAGGTTACTTAAAAAGTAGTATCACAGATGTGGTATTGAACATCATTTGGGAATATGCAATAAGATATGGAGATAAACCGAAATGGAGGAGCTGAGGGGGCAATATGTTTGAAACATCCAGGTAGATAATCAGAAAACAAATCAGGCCTCCAGGACACTCACTCAGATGCAACCAGGCTGAGAGCACTTGAAAGCTGCTTCTGAGCCACAGCTGTTTGGAGCCATCCATTAAATGAATTTCATGGATTTCTGTCCATCCTCAATAAGTGAAACTATACATGGGGAAAAAAAAAAACCAAGGAAAAAAAAAGGGAAAAAAATTCCTGATGTTATCTAGAATCCTTCAGCAAGAGCAAGAGAGTGTAGTGGACACTGACAATCTTGTCCTGCTCTGAAACGTGTCCCTTGCTCTGGAGCAGAGCCAGGGTCCGTTCTCTGGATGGTGGGAGGGGAAGGAAATTAAATTTGTCAGGTCTCACTGCTCGGAGTGGCTGAGCTGAATCCCCACACAAACAATGGATTTCACCTTGGGAAACCATGGGCACACCCAGGACAGCCTCACACATGCCATGTCTCTGTGGCCACAGACGTGGTCCCTGCAGTCTCCTGGTCTGCCACCTCCAGGCACCTGCACACACTTTGTGATGCCCAACTCAAGGGATCAATGGAAATGTGGCAATACACTGTCACATCTTCTGAGCACCAGCATGGGTCATGGAAAGGAGGGCTGGGATTTAGCCATGACCTCTTTACCCAGCAGACATTTCCTGCAGCCTCATTTCCCTGGGAAGTGTGCCCTGTTGTGGGAATTCTTGTAGCAGTAGGGCAGGGGGAATTGTTTTAAACAAAAAGAAGGGATATTCAGTCTAGAAACAATAAAGAAATTATTTTCAATGAGTGTGGGGAAACAGTGGCATTGGTTGCCTGGGGAGTTGGTAGATGTCTTATCCCTGGAAAAATTCAAGGCCAGGTTGGACAGGACTCTGAAAAACCTGATCCAGTTGGAGATGTTCCTGCAGGGGGCTTAGAACAAATGACCTTTAAAGGTCCCTTCCAACCTGAAGTATTCTACTTTTCTACTAAATGGACAGACTGCTCAGCTACAGCAGAGAAGGTTTGGCCTTCAAGTACTTCGTGGTGAATAGGGGCAGACTGCCAGCCTGGAGGAATTTCAGAGCCTGAACAGACCTTGAGGAGCTTGTAAAGGATTACACTAGCTCTGTAGAGCAGTGTGGAGTGAGACTGAGAGGACAAGGGGAATGCTAAAGGGGAAGAACTAAATTGCACATCTCATTCAGGCCTCCATTAGCACATCCTTTCCACAGGTTCGGGGCTCAGTTGTCCAGACACTGTGATATGCCTGTGACATGCAGCGTGCAAAAGGTGGATCTGGACACCCTTGTGCCATCTGGACATGGTGCCATCATCATGATGGCACAGGGAGGGACAGCTGGGTACCAGGCTCCTGGTCACCTTCCCACTCAGTGACACCCTGGGACTCGAGGATGCTGCTCCAAATGTCTCGTGGGACACAAATGTTCTTGCTGCAGCACTTCTCAGTTCACTCTGTGCAAGAGGGTGAGGGTTTGACCTGCACTGAGCTGGGACATGATTCCTGCCAGACAGCTCCCAGCCATGGGGAAGGAGCACTCTGAAGGGGAGATGTAAATGCATCCAGGGACATAAGGATGTACAAATGAGCTTTTGCTTTCATTCCCTGAAGGAATTAAATCCCACAAGTCTGGCAGCATCAGTCAGCAGTGCTGTTTGGGTTACCATGGCTGTGAGGGATAGGGGGACAAGAATACAAATATGACTATTTTGTCAGCTGTTGGACTCTTCAAGGCATTTGTGTACAACCTGGGACAGAGCTACTGCTGTTCCCATCCCACAAAGTGGAATGACAGTGAACTGGCTGGTGAAACACCACCATTTCTCTGGTCCTGCTTCACCTGCTGGGTCAGAGTCCCCTGCAGGGCATGAGACCAGAGTCTGCTCCTGCAGCCTTCAGAGGTCAGTTCCACTGACCCTCCTGGCACTGCTGGAGCTGGTGACCTAAGGGCTATCTGAGCCCGGCCTGCTGCAGCTCAGGTGCAAACACTTGCTGGCTGTCTCTCTGCTCACCTGACCAGCATGAGAAGCAGGATATCCCTCACCAAGTGCACTGGCTCGTCCCGGCCTCCAGTATTGTGTCTCTTCAAGCAAAGCTGCATTTCAGAGGCTGGGGCAGATTCTCATGCCAAGCAGCTTTGATCAAAGCCCTCGTTTAGTTGTCAAAGGCAGAGTAAACAGCTGGACATGCACCTGCTGGGGAAAGGCTTTTTCCTCCTTTCTCCAATCCCAGCCAACTTCAGCACAACTGGGAGGAGATGATTTTGCTCCCTGAGGCTATTTCAGGAGGGTAATCCTTTTTTTCAGGGTACTGAATGAAGTGTCCTCACAGTCTGCATTACTGCTGTGTTGAGCAATCAGTCTGTGATCTTGTAAAACACTGAGATATTTGCTCTGGGAACAGACTTAGAGGTATGGAGTGCATGAGAAAACTTAACCTGAAAGTGCCAGGCCCTGACATAAACAACTCCATCTCTGGATCTCCAGGAGGCTGCCAAGGGGTGCCTGACCAGTGCAGCAAGAGTTTTTCCCCACCAAAGCCCTTGTCTCCTAGGGAAGGCAAGAGGGAATCATGTCTCCATCTCCAAATGCTCCGAAACCTTTGTGGCAGGCTGAGTCAAATCAGGAGAAGTTTTATGGAGCCTTCTGGTAGGGACAAGAAGGTAAAGGGACAGAAAAAAAAAGGGATCACAAAAATGTCGGCTTTGAAGAGTGAGATATTTCTGTGGCTGAGCAAAGGCTGAGAGTCCTTGGCTCAAGAAGGAAGATGAAGCAGCCACGTCGCCTGCTTTTCTGAAACCCAATCTCCCCCAGCTTCACGTCCCCCCACACTGAGGGCTCCTCTCCCTTTCCCCCTTTTTTTTTTTTTCTTTTCTTTCTAAGGAAAAAAAAGAAATGCAGGACAGAGCTGGTGCTGTTTTCCCAAAGTGTTTCCCCCAGGGTCCTTGTTGCAGCATCAAATTTCCTTTGAAATGGCTATGTGGGAAACACAGTTTCTTGGGTCACTTCCCAAATGAAAAAGAAAAAAAGACAATAAAAAATTAAATAGGAAAATAAAATTCAACATATGAAGAGCAGAAGCCAAATCACAGCAGCCCTCTGTCCTATTTAATACTTGGTCCTAGGGAGGAGACTGAAAGTGTTGTTGGGAACAGTGATTTTGCATTACCATTTTCCTGCTTCTAAATGTCTTCCTGGCTCCCTCCCTGGATTAGCCTTTTTGCCCTTTTTCCATTTAAATTCCACTAAGATCTGGGGCATTGACTACTCTGCAAGCTGAGTGTAGAAACAGACGGCTGACTGGAAGCAATTCCTGGAGTGTATTCCAGACCACCAAAGCAAACCAGGGAAGAGGAAGAGTTCCTCTTTAAACACTTGTTTGTGATTTGAAAAAATACAAAGCTGATTATTATGGATACAAGAACTCATATTTCTGTCTCTGCCATCTGCCTCAGCTCCTAGCTAGCCTTTGGTTGTCTCTCTGTTGATCCACATCTCCGTTCAGCCCTGTATCCTTGTATCCCTGTATCCCACCCAGCTGCACACCCCTGACTCCTCAGCAGCTGTGCTTGAAGGTGCAGTGACCTTTTGAAAGCTGCAGCCTGAGATCTCCACTAGGACGTCAGCTGTCTATTAACATTTCCCAAACTTCTCCTAGTGCCTGCTGACATGTGAGAAGCTTTCTGCCACCTGGCTCTCTTGGCAAGCAGCAGGCAGCGTCTGTCCCGCTTTGATCTGCTGCACACGATGTCTGACCAGGAGGGAGCGGGCTGACGTGCCTCCCTCTGCTTCTGCCAAACCTGATCGAATAAAGCAAAGGATTCAGTTGGCTGGGGTCAGCACTCCAGACCTGTGCAAACCCCGGCTTGAACTCTTCAGATGGGCCTGCAAAGTCTGCAAAATCAAGGGCTCTAGTTTTCCTCCTGCTCAGATTGTATTTACTTTCCCCACACAGAACTCTCCTGATAGGATGGAAAAACACCAAAAAAGGCACCAGATGGGCCATTCAGGAGAGTTTTCTTTGGGCTTTGTTTATATCACACTTGAAAAATCCATTTTCTTGCAGGTTGCCCAGCCAAGGGGCTGTGCAGAGCACCCAGCCCTGGTGAGACCTGAAAGTCGATAGCTCTGCTGCTGTTTCGGCTTTACTCAGGCACACAGCTCTGCTTGCTCTGCTTCATGGTTTCTTTTGAGTGACTTTGTCACATCTGGGAACCTCATGGCTACCCTGAAGCTTCGTTTTCTGGTCCAGCAAAGCTGGGGCCCCTCCTGACTTTGCTGGTGGTTGTGTCAGAGTGAGATTCCCGAGTCCTGATCACAGCTCACCTCGTGAACACACAGTTTGATTCAACCTGACACATTCCCCTGCTGCTGCTTGCAGTGCATCACCACTGCATTTTGGAAAAATCTCATCAGGAGGGACACATTTTGACCAAAGTGGTAATTTCTATGTGGACACTGTTGATGTCCTGGAAGTAATGTGGTCACACTGACCACATCTGTGTCTAGCAAGCCTAGGTGATCTCTGAAAAACACCTGGGTAAAATCTCTCTGGTGTTGTAATTCAGTCTCAGACTTCTGATATCCAAACAATCTGAATTTTGAAACCAGCACCTCAGTTGAAATAATTTACTGCTTCTCCAGACTTGATTTCCAGCCCTGTAGAAATACCTTAAAACAAAAAGCCCAACAGAGAATTTCATTCAGCCATGTATTTCCCTCTACATCTTTGTTGTGTTTGCTAAAAAAGGATGGGTCTTTATGCCTTGTTGTTGACTGCCTCAAACTGTGAAAAATAAATAATGATCAAAACCAAATGTCATCTGTCTTTAATCAATGAACTGTTGAAAAGGACACAGAGTGCCAGGATGTTTGTGGAGTTGGGCTTCAATAGAGCTTGCAGCTTGGTGAGTACTTATGAAGGTGTTGACTAGAAGGTTTTAGACTCTGCAGCACACATTTTACTTTGAGCATTTAGCAAAGCTGCTCAGCCTGTTCCCGTTGGGTCTTGCATCTGTAATGTCTAAAAGGATGCCTCAAGCTCATTCCTGGCTGGCTCCATGGACAGTGCTGGTCCTCTCTAGCTGATGCTTGGGAAAACAGACTGTGCATAAAGTATTTAAAGTTCACTAAAGTACAATTCCTTGGATACATCATCTCCTCCCTTTCCTCAGAGGGAATAGTTGTAAAACCAAAGCATTTCTGCCATTGCTGGATGGGCTCCAAAGAAAGTTTGGGAGCTTCACAGCACCTTCCGTTTCACCAATTTTTACAGATATTTTGCTGAGAACTTTTACAAGACTGGTGTTTCTGTTCATCGTTGTGGGGAAAAGCAGTGAATTCATAGACACAAGAAACCCAGCTGGCTGAACAGCTAAAAATACATTTGGCTTGGCATCCTCCTTGTGCACCAAGACTTTGCATAAACCTTCATTCTCCAGAGGAATGCATGTAGCTATGAAATCAGAGCTGCCCTTTTGTGTCACTACAGGCCCCAAAATGAAATCCATCCCTGTATGTAGCATTCTTGGAAGCTCACAGGAAGAAAATTATGAGAGCAGAAATAAGAAAGTTGCTGGCTGTCAAAGCACCTCCTATCCATGGAATCATCATGTGGGAGGTGCACAAGTTTCAGACCATTTGTTCAGAGACCATGAGAAATCTGCATGTGAAGGCCACGAATCAATGCAAGATCCTTTAATTCTTGTTATTTACCAGTTGCAACTTCCTTCTGACATCTTGTCTGGTCTCTAAAAATGGCAAGCCAGATCGATAAGCCATCCTACAGCAGTGAGCACCCTGACCCTGAGAGCAGTATCAAAGAATGTGCCATTACTTTACCACTCTGTCATTTTGTCAATGTCAGCTTGAATAATGACTGCTATCTTGCATCAAATGCAGTCTACCCTGAAGTTCATTCACCATTAAGATTGTGTCTGCAAGGAGAGTGCAAGCTCAGCTACGAAATCTGAGCCCAAGGAGGACGTTTGTTTTGTTGTTCATGCGGTGCTGCACACAGCTATACATCAGCTCCTGTGACACACTCTCAGTTGAAGAGCTGCCATGCCAAACTTTTAGGTATCCACAGCCCATTCCCATGCCCATTTTAATCATGGTCAGGCATTTCCACTGGGTTTGATTAAAAATATAAGGATGGGTGCACTCAGACGGACAAAAAATCCATTATAACACTGTCCTATTTCTGACAATGGCCAGCAGTAGATGCCTACATGGAAAGTACAAAACTATGTCAAGTATATAGTGATATTTCCCCTGAGAACTCTGCCAGGCTCCAGCACTTGCTGTCACACAGACATCTTGCAGTAGGTGAGCATGTTTTGCTCAATAGCCAGCAGTAGCTCGCTCCTCCACGAATTTGTGCAGTCTTCTTTTAAACACAAGTAATCTCTTACTGTCCACAGCACCCAGAGGTAAAGAGATCAGCAGCATAATTACATGTTGTGAGAGGAATTGCTCCCTTTGCTTTGAATTGTGATTGACACAAGTCGGGTGCTATGGCTGGAACAAAATGGCTGCTGGAACAAAAATGATCCACCTGTGTGAAAAGCTTGATCACCCGGGAATGAGTGCGTTTGTGCTCCCGTCATTTAATTTAAAATGTCACAGGTCAATGTTCTGCCTTATAACCAGTGATGGAACTCAATTTGACGCATTATTGCGAGAACTATTTAAAATGTCGAAGGGGGATAGGCATATCATACCTGTCTATCACATCAAGATGGAAAGCCAGTTTGAATAAATTAACCATGATTCAAACCATCAATTTCAGATTCAATGACTAGGGCTGAGCTGACGAGGTTTTATTCTTTCAATGTGCTGAACTTTCTCTGTAATGATTCTAAAACTGTGTCTATCAGCCACAGCTTGCTTTATGATAGTTATTTCACCTACAATTTCCTCTCACTTTGCCAAAGGTTTCTCATACTCTTTCAGTTTGAACCCTAATAAAGCATCTTCTGACATTCTTACGTGCTGAACAGACACAGTGAAATTGCAAACAAACCAAACTGACTGTCATTATTGAATAGTCCTCAGACACACACAGCTTGGGTAAAGTCATATTAGTTGTAAAAAGCTTGAATTTCTAGGAAATCTCTTAGGAGACAGAATTATCAACACCTGAGGTCATTCTGAATCATTCAACAAATTGAGTCAGGCAACCTTCAAGCAGGTACAATCTTTGTTACTCAGAGTAACAAAATCTATCTTGCCTTCCACATGTTACTAATGTAAAAAAGCTCTTTCCCCTCCAGCTTCCTAGTGTTTCCTTTCTTTGTAATGGTTTTTCATCTAGTGGAGTTCTTGGTCACACAAATCTGGTTTCCAAATATATCTTATGAAATGGCTGTGTTCAGTCAACATCAAATATTACATATCAGCAGAACTTGCTGAGACTGTTACAGAATACCTGTGACCCTGAAAGAGCACTCTGAACTTGAGCCTTACTGCAGACATGGGGGGATTTTGAGGAAGTGAGGTAAGAAAAAAACCAAGAGGATTTGTAAGTTTGATTACCTTGGATGGACAACTTCCCTGCTCCTGACCAGCCTCATCCACCTCTGCAAAGTGCAAAAGCTCTTGGAAGGTACATCAAAGGGTCTGCTTGGGTGCATCCAAGTGGTTCTGTTCCCTGGAATCTTGTTCATGACACCTAATAAAATCACTGTGACTTCAGAAAACAATTTCCCAAAGCTGAGGGAAAGCATGAAAAATGTGTATACACACATAGATACACACACACACACACAAACACACACACACACACGTGTAGTATGAAGATATGGATATGGGTATGGATATGGATATGGATATGGATATGGATATGGATATGGATATGGATATGGATATGGATATGGATATGGATATGGATATGGATATGGATAGCTTTAAGGGGAGTTTACAAAGGCCTAAACCCTATGGTTTCATATGAAAAATATCAGAAAAAATTTTGGTCAAACAGACATTTTTAGTTCAGCATTGACATGAAGGCAGCAATTAGCCCTAGAATAGCAAAGTAAAGCAAGGACATGAAGCAGAAATGCAAATCAGTATAAATTTTAAGATAGGAAGTACAGAAAAAGGAAAGAAGATAAAGGTGGCAAGGAAAGATCCAAATTATTGAACAGGAAAGACTTTTCTAGGCTAATTAGGAAAACCAGAAATGTCAGCGATGTCATGGGCCAACCATGTGGAGACAGAAAAAAATGTGAATAATGATTTAGAGACAGTAGAAATACTCAATAAATATGTTTGCTCTGAGTTTGGAAAGAAAGAAGAGGATGTGTTTATATCACACGAGGATGTCGAAATATTTTCCACTCTACTAGCAACCAAGAAGGAAATTAAGCAACTTCTTCTAGGGATAAACACATTTTATATGAACAGGATCTGCAAACTTGCAGCCAAGACTTTTCCTAGAACTGGCTGAGGAAATTTCTGACCCCTTGACATTAGTCTTGGATAACTCCTGTAGCACTAGGGAAATTCCAGAGAAGTCGGGGAGCTCTCATTATGTGCCAGTGTTCGAAAACCGAAAGTGGTCTGACCCCAGCAGCTCTAGAGTGGCAAGTCTGACATAATCTCATCACAATAATGGAAAAACTAATACAGGAGTCAATCAAAACAGAATTAATGCATGGGAACATAATTAGGGTCAGTTAACATAGACTAATAGAAAATAGGACTTGTCAAACACTCTTTGATGAGATAAAAAGTTGGGATGGTAAAGGTGACTATGTGAATATAATATATTTAGGCTTTTACAAAGCTTCGACTTTGCAGCTCATGACAGTTTGATTAAAAAATTAGCGTGATGCAATGTCCATGAAGTACTCCCTAAATGGATTAGGAACTGCTAAGTGATCTACTAAAAGGTAGTTGTTTATGAGGCATCAAGGGCAGGTGGGGCTGTTTCTGAGGAGGCAAGGTCTGTAGGAGTTTGTAGGAATCCTAGCATGACTGTGTCTTGTCATCCATAATCTGGGAGGAAAAGCAAAATTGCTGGGAACAAAGCTATTGGCTGAGACAAAGACGGTCAGTGCTTACAAGGACAGGACACACATTCCGAGCTAAAGGGAGTGTCCTCCCACAGGAAGAAGGGAAGTTGTGGTCTTGGTGCTGTCACTAGAAAGCAGAGAATTGAGAAAAATATTAGGAGTTTCTAAAGGGAAAGCAATTTCCTCCTTTGATGGCAGATTTATTGTGTGATATTTGGATAGACAAACAAGGCACAAGATATAATGAGTAGAAGCAAGAACAGGAGTAGGGAAGGTGTTTTATCTTTGAGAATGATCAGTGAAAATGCACCTGGAATGCTGCACACAGAAATCACCCCAGGGTAGAAGAGATGAAATGTTCCTTTCTCATGAACTTAGGGGCAGGCGTGGAAGAATGAGTGAGTGACTCTTTTGGCACAAGGCTTTCTCTCCAAGCAGGCGTGCAAGTTTTCTGTATTTCTGTCTCCAGTAGGAGGACACGAATTCTGTTTACTTTCCTTATCGCCTATTGAAGCAGGTGGCCTGAGTCTTGCCCTCAACCTCCTTAGATTACTGATAGCAACATCAAGAGGCATGTTGCAGCAGCACGTACACTCCTTGGCAAGGATAAGATGGCTTTTGGTAAAGATTTTCAGGAGCTGTTCAACACTGTAAGAAGGACACTGCAGGGACTGTCTCAAGAACCTTGAGTCAAATTCAAGCCTGGAAATACATCCCAGTTTTTATTTCTAGACACAACTGAGAAAACACGAAAGAGAAATATATAATATCCTGTCTTCTGATGCCCTCCCTCATAGGATACTGCCTCAGGAAAGGTGTTTTAACCAACTTTAAGTTATTAAAATTAACTCAAAATGAATATATAATTAAACACTGTGCATTTCTTACCATGTTTGTCCAGGAGAAGATTCCTGGACTCCTGTGATGGGAATCCACTCAGACATCAGTCCCTTTTCAGTGTCAATTTTTCAGCTGTCTGTGTGTTTCAGCAATAGTGAATGAGGCTTCAATCCGTGTAGGGATACAAGGAAAAAGGAAAAAAGAAGAAAGAGAGGAGGAAGGACCAGTGGGAAGAGAGAAAAAATGGATCAAAGGATGGATTATAAGCTTTTTTAAAAATAGATCAGATACGACAAAGAGCAGAACAGTCAGTGCCCTTTAAACTGTGTTCAGTTGGGTCATATTCACTTGTGGTGTGGCACAAGACACAATTTACCGTGTAGCTCAGCTCCCCAGGAGAGGGCTGTATCTTCCTTTTCCAAGTGGATGCCGAATAAGTAAATTCAGGATGCTCAGGGGCATGGGAAGTGCTTACAGTTTCACCACTTCCCTTGAGCATTTTTTTGAGTTCTACTTGGTAGTGATGTTTGCAGCTGTTGTTTTGTAGCCTGTGTGGAATTCATTGGTGGGTATTGTTTGGGTCCTGGGGAGTTCTTTGTCTGCATACCACCCACAAAGGTCTACACTCAGAATCCGCAAAATGCAGTTTTTGTTGATAATAGCAAGGCTGAATGTACAAAGTTTAACATCCTTGAGCTGCCCTTCCAGCTCTTCCCATGGAAAATCAAGTCAGGGAA
Organism: Catharus ustulatus; assembly: GCF_009819885.2. Classification (NCBI taxonomy): domain Eukaryota; kingdom Metazoa; phylum Chordata; class Aves; order Passeriformes; family Turdidae; genus Catharus; species Catharus ustulatus. The sequence goes on along the minus strand of NC_046262.2, from coordinate 8,501,072 downwards.
CAAAAAATGCCTTATGTAGGTGTCAGTAACCTGAATCCAGGTGCCTGCATGCTGCCATACCTCAGCAATTTTGTTTCTCTGGGAATTATCACTCCATTCAGTTGCCTACCAATAGACCATCTGAGATATTTCAGAATATCCTGGCCTTCTAAAAATGGGCTTACAAAGGTTGTGCAGGGCTTTTTTCTGGGTCAGAAAGAAGCCCAAAGGGATCCCACAGATCCCAAGTGGGTCTAAACCTTCCAATATTGTCAATGTAACTGGGAGTGGGATGGGATTTCAATGCCACCATGAATGTCCTTGCACCCAGCTCACAGGCTGACACCCACACAGCAGACAAAAATGTCTAAACAACCAAGTAGAGAGTGATTCAGCTGACCAAAGGTCAGTGTCTAAGTCTCTGAACTCCCACAGGAGCCTGAGTACCCAGTTCCTGAGTACATCAGAGAATAGAGTGTCTCAAGCTGGAGTTTTACTTATCCCTTGTTAGCCATGGTCTCCCTGAATAGCACACTTACTGGGCTATCCATCATTCATAGAATCACAGAATCATTTAGGCTGGAAAAGGCCTCTAAGTCCATCAACTGAAATCATTAATTCAGCTCTGCCAGCTCCACCACAAAACCATGCCCACAAGTACCACATCTACTCATCTTTTTAAAACCTGTAGGGATGGTTTAAAACCTATAGAGATGGTTTAAAACCTATAGGGAGTGGCTCCACCACTCCCCTGGGCAGCCAGTTCCATTGCTTGACACTCCTTTAGATGGAGACATTTTTCCTAATATCCAGCCTCAACCTTGTCTGGCAGAACTTTCAGTAAAATTTTGAGAAAAGGGATCATTCCCTCTTGTTCTGTCACTTGTTACCTGGGAGAAGGAACTGATCCCCACCTAGCTAAAACCTCCTTCCAGATAGTTGTAGAGGGTAATAAGCTTCCCCCAGAGCCTCCTTTTCTGAGCACCCTCAGCCACTCCTCACAGGACTTGTGCTCCTGATCCTTCACCTCCCTTGTTGCTGCCTTCTTCATTCACAGGTGCGAGCACCAACCACACCAGCTGTCAAACCAGGGATCTTAAAAGCCTTCTGAAAGCAAACATGATCCCACCCACACTAGGATTCTCCAGGGAAAGCCTCTCTCCTGCCTGAAAGCCTGCAAGGCCACCACTACCCTTGTGGAGCCGGACTCAAGGTGAGCCAGGTGTCACCTGCTCATCAGCTCCCTCACAGCTCCCCTGCTCTGGACACTGGGAAGACAATGGTTGCTAGGGAAGCTGGAGTCAGCGCTCCAGCTTTGCTGCAAACAACAGGAATTAGAGAGAACAGCTGTCAGAACACACCCGTGACACTTTCCTGTGTAATTCTGGGAGGGGAGGCACTAAACACCATTCATACCTTAAAAAATAAGGGGGTGGGGAGCAGAGAACGAGGAGTGACTGAAGGAGGAGCAGCAACAAATAGATATTCATCCCTTCTCAAATTCATCCCTTCTCAACAGAGGTCTTAAGTACTTTATTTACCTCTGGTGCAGAGGCACAGGAGCAAGAGAGGTACCACACCTCTTCAGGCTGGGACTGAGCATTTTAATGCGTGTGAACAGCATGCTGACTTCATTAAAGCATTCGATTAACACCAGAAAGGACCCACTCCAGCAGCTGCATTTATCACTAGGGCTATGGCATATTTAGAGAGAGTGATTCAGTAGGCCCTTAGCATAATCAGGATAGATGAACCTACCTTGGAGGGAAAAAAAAAAAAAAAGAGGACGTAGCTTTTAATAGACCTCTAAGTGCACTATGAATATTTATTGTGTCCATCCTTCCAGTAGGGGCTTGACGAGATAAGGAGCAGAAGACAAGGTCCCTCAGCAGTGCCTGCCCTTGTCCATAGGTGTGTGTTGGTGTCAGTGCATGAGGGCTGGCGCACCAGACTTCCATCAGCTCTGCAGAGCATGCCCAAGAGGGTGGCATTTGCTGCTTGCTGCTAGGAAACCCTCTGTGCTCACTGCCCTCAGAGAGGCAGCCAGCTCCAGCACAAGGTCTGGATCCCAGGTGACTGTGGATCCAGAGGAATCTCCCCAGGATCATGCAGAGATGAAGCACAGCCCTGCTGTGGTCACCTCAGCAAGGAGCCTGCAGGTGGATGACACAACCACAGACACAAGCAGCCCTACAGAGCTCAGCCCCCTGGGTCCAGCACTTCTCACACTGGGTCAGACCAAAGACACCATGTTCCACTCCCAAAGGTATCCAACAGCAGGACAAGATGAAAGAATAAAGCAATCTTACTGCCCCAGTCTCAGTAATTTGAGAATCAGGGGCATCCTGAGCCAGTGATGATATATTGGTGGTGAACGATTCTCTACAGAACCATTCTTCCACAAGTTTGTTCCTTCCTGCTGTTTCATTCCCATTCTTCATCTCTCCCCAAGCTCACCACCACTCTGCAAAACAACGAGCACTTTAAATTTAATTTTTACATATATTTTTTATGCCTGAGGTTAGGAACCTTCAAATTAACAGTCCTAAAAATAAGTGATTACTGAAAGAAGGCTGGGAGAAGGGGAGAATTAGAGGCAAGAGGTTGTCCTTTGGGAACCAGAGAACTCAGGGCAGATGATCTGAGAACCAGTTTAACAGCTGAGACTGTGATTAGAGTGTGCATCTGTATGGGAGCTGTGAGTTTACTGGAAACTAGGGCAGTGGTGGTTTTGCTAGAAAGTCCCTAATAAAGGAGGAATAACTAGGACCATCTTTCCAAAGAGAGCATTTTTTAAAAGCCTCCTTAGGGAAAGTGGGGATGGAAGAGTACTTCACTTGAAAAACACGAAAAAACAACAACAAAAAAACTTACATGGAATTTTTCATTAATCTCTGTAGACTGTTAGGTCAAATTAGGATAAGAAATCTGATCATGGAAGTGTGAAATAGAGGGACTTAAGCCAATTCTAAGGGCAGATCTCAGTGTAGCTTGAATGTTGAAAATTACTGCCAAAGGTTTCTGAGTGTACATGTCACTGTAACAAACACAACTTTTAATTGGTCTCTCTGCCTGTATACAGAAGCAAACATGTAGATGCAAGAGCTTTTCTATTTTTTTTTTCAATTTATATGCATCGCTAAAGATGTCATTTTCTGTGATTCTCCCTGCCTCATTCTCTAATATACATGACCTTTAATAAGCAGGACTTACGGTTTGACAGCAAGGTCTGTTGAAAAACACAAGGAAGTCCTGGCTGGATTAAATTTTTAGTCTATTTCCATCCACTGCTTACACTCAAGTTGCACGTGGATCATAAACTAAAGATGGCAATTTGGGAGGCAATTTTCTTGAATTGCAGGTACAGCAGGATGCAGGAGAAAGTAATGGCAGGATCAGGCAGTTAGACATGGTATAAACATTTAAGCTACTGGTTAGATTTAATGGATTTTTATTCATTCACTTTCTTTTTTCTCTCTCTCTCTCTTTTTATTATCCACGAACGAGAGGAACAAAGAAAGAAGAAAAAAAAAAAGAAAAAGAACAGGAAAAAATTAGATTAACACCTTATCTATAAAGGGCTTTGCTGGCTTTGCAGTTCTCAGTGGATTTTGTTTGCTCCCATTGAAAGAAGCCTCTCACTGAAGCACCTGCAGGTGCATGGCAAAGAACTCCCACAGTTGCTGCAGCAAGGTCACCTAATTTCCCATGGAGAAGAGGCACCCTGTGGGTAAGGAAGATGCACCAGGAAGGTCCTGTGCCATTACTGCAGATCTTCTGGCCTGGCTGGAGTTCAGGAATCAGGACTTTTCCTCATGCTTCACACTTCAAAAGGAAACAGTGGAGACAGCACTTTTTTTTTTATTATTTAATAAGGATTATGTGGCTTCCGGATTCTCTTGCTGAGGCTGTATTATTAATATGGGTCTTGCAAGAAATAGTGAGTGTGCATTCATTGAAAATCACATCCCTAAATTCTCATTGTGGCTTTGGAGATCTCTTCCCTGGAGCAGGAAGTCAAATATTTCAGAATACCCACAGAATAATTGGGTTTCACTGAATTTGCTGACAAACTACCAGCTCAGCACACAGTCCCCAGCTACTGAGGCCATGGGTGACTCCACCATTCAGGCACCTGGGGGTGGGGAAGAGCAGTGCCCCCCTGTCTGCTGGAGAGGCTGGGAACACGACAGACAGGATGCCAAGCTTGCCCCAGCCATGTTGGGGAAACGTGGGAATGAAATTCAACAGCACTCAGAGCATTTCCATGTGCTCTGAGCCATTAGTGCACCTCTTGAGTAGTTTCCATTTGTACTGGGAGGAAAAGAGCACCCAGGTGCCACAGGCTCAAGATTTCTTATGGGATATTGCCCTGCTCACCTCTATCAGTTGTTTCTGCAAATATCAGCTGCTGTGAATGTGACCTGAATTCGAAACAGATGCAATTGTCCAGAAACTGGGATTTCCTCATAGGAGGAACACCATGTCCAAGGTGTGTGCAGTATTTCAGGAGACAGTTGGACTTTTTGGCAGCTCTCCAGAGGAGAGCAGTGAAAAACAACATAAGAAAAGATCAAAGACACCAGGACCTTTTAGTCTTGAAAAGAGAAGCCCAAGATATGAGCGTAGCTTTTAAATGTTTAAAAAGCTGCTTCAAATAAGAAAGGAATTCTCTACCAACAGTGGGAATGGGACAAGTTCTGGTGTAGGAAAAAGATTCAGATTAGATATTAGGAGACCTCTGAGACTAGGAATAATGAAATACTAGGATAAATTGTGTGGGGAATAGGAAAAATCTTCATTTCTTGAGGCTTCTACTAAGAGGTTAAACGTACACCTGCCTAGGATGGGAAGAATCCTGCCTTGTGGCCAGAATGAACACTTGGTCCCTCCTAACTCTGCCCTTTCTTGGTATTTGACTTCTGCAATAGAAGAAAGTGTGCCTTCCTAAAATAAATGCTTTTGGCTAAGTAGTGTTGTTATTCCTGGCAGTCCTTTCCCTCAGATGATTTTGCCACAGCAACTATTTTCATGCACAGGATCCCTTTCTTCCATGAGGAATTGCCTGATTTGACCTGGCCTGAGAGCAGACATAACACCATGGCTTAGTTCAGTGGCAGTGACCCCTGGAAGCTTCTGGATCCTGGATGCTTACAGTCACCTGGTTCCAAAGCAGAATCAGACCTGAATTTTGTTATGGGGGACTATTGATCAACCCAAAGCTGTGACATTTCAGGCACAAGCCTGCCTGAGCTATCTTCCCAAATTGAACACAGCAGGGACAGAAATCTTCACAATTCAAGCCTGGAGACACGGCTGAGGGTTGTGCTGGGGGATGCTGTTTGGCTTGGTGCTGGAGCCTCCAGGTCCAGCCATGCGAACCAGGCTGCATCCTGCACAAAAGGCGTTCAGAAGCCGCTTAGGGCCCTTCCAGTGGCTGACACCCAGCACACTGCTGGCCAGTGACACCATTTATTCAGTGTTCCCCATCTGGGCACAGAGCAGCAGTGGTTGGAAATGAGAGGGAGACGGGAGAAGGCGTGAGCAGCCCACAGGGAATCGCACGCAGCACAGGCACAGGGAGGGTGGTTTGCTCGAGTGCACAAAGCATTCCATATGCAAACACTAATTTACTGGGTCAGTGGGCACACACGGCAGGACGCCTGTACACCCCAGGAATACACACAAAAACACATGCACACTCACCCCAAGCATACAGAAACAGTCATTAGATTTGTACACACAGAGACAATGCCTGTGAGCCGGCCAAGAACACACACAGTTGTATTTGCAGGCAGAATTTAGTTGCACACATACACACATGCATATTATTAATTTGCAGACTCTGCCACCACATACCCTAAGCCTTTTTCCACTGCCCTGCACTTGCTGGCTGTCTCTGAAAGACCCTCACATACTATCAAGGCAGATAAATCTCTGCAGTGCCAGGCATAGGGAGCCCCAGCAGTGTATGCCCTGTTTTCCAAATGACATCCCAGCAAAATTCCCACACGGGTGTAAGAGACTGCAGCTGGTAGCCTGATAGGGTTATGTGTTTCCTGCAACATTAATAGCTTTTTAAAAATCCTAATGTGTCATTCAGATAAAAGTTGCAGCTGAAGAGTCAGGAAACTCCCAGGTGAATGCTGCATGGGCCAGATTGAACTCTGCCCGCGAGCGAGTCCAATGTGAGAGGGTGAACAGGATGGAGATAGCCAAAGCCCTAGCATTGCTGAGCAACTTGATTCCCTCCTGGGGCTCCCCAGCTCAGCTGGAAAGTTTTCTGTACTGACATGAGCACCATTTATTTTGGCTGCACAAAGTTGTCTCCAATAGCCCCCTGGATCCAGCTGCGTCAGGAGAGGAACTGCAGACACAGCCCCATGCTCCCACTGGGTACCAGTGTCACAGCCTCTCCCGGCAGTGATGGCAGGGACAGTCCAGTGGATGGGGTCAGGCTGTCTCAGGGGTGCGCTGTGGAGGAGCTGATTGGCAGGAAGTTGGATTTTATCCTTGCTCATGCAAGTCCTGCATCATTAGCTGCACAACATCCAGCCTGCATGAGGTGAAGCCAAACAGCAATTTGCCACTGCAGCTCCCCTTGCTTTCAAATCAGACCATTACCTGGGATTCAAGGCCTGCATTTAAGTGCCTCACTTCAGAAACCCCTGCTTGCAATGTTCTGCTGAAGCACTTCCATCACAGAAACTTCTACAACCTGCAGTCTCAGCAGTGAGGCCGAGGGCTAAATGAGTCACAAAGGCTCGATTTCCCTGCTGCACTCCTGAGGAATAACATTTGCTTATCGACCCCTACCTGGGGCTTTTTAAGGATTAGTCACTAATGCAGCCAGGCTGGGGACAGGATGCAGAACTAGCGTAAGCCAACCAGCTCCCCTCTTCTCAGAGAAGTTTGCATTACACTATGACCTGGTATTCGTTTTGGTTGCTGGTTTGTTTTTCTTTTTTAATTTTGCTCATTACAGCTCTGAAGAAGCCCCAGGCACTGGTACTTCTGTTTCAATCAGTCCAGATGGGTTTGCCTTTGCTGCCACGACTTCTGCAGAACAAGACACTTTGGTTCCTTGGGGTTGGCTTTCAGAATGACTTCTTTCACTGGTGCTAAAGTCAATCTCAAATATATATAAGAAATAAACCTGTCAAGACAGGAGAAAACCAACAAAAAAATCAGTGTTTGTTGAAAGGGAGAAAACCTGAATGGCGCAACATTAATTCCCACCTTGTAACTTGGTGTCACACGACACAGGAAGCTGTATGAAAAATAACCAAGGAATTATTTTGTGATAGGGCTAGGTTTGGCAAAAGTATCTCCTTTACAAACTATCCCCTGCTCTGGGATGCTAGCTATGTGTGACATGCAGATGCAGAGGATGATCAGCTGTGCCATTGTTTACTGTCCTGGGGAGTGGAGACATGAACATTGCTTTAGAGGAGGGATACTGAAGCAACAATGAAATTCCCCTCTCTGGCTTTGGATGAACATGCCAGCAATGTGATAATCCTCCAAGGGCTCAGAAAGGCAGGAGCTCTCCTGAGACAATCACACAGGGATGAAGGACACTGCAGTTCCAAGGGTAGAGGTCACTGCAAATCAAGGGCAGTGGTCAGTGGCTCAGAATGTCAATGGACATCAGTGACAAGGGGCCAAGTCAGTACTCTGAGCTAGAAGGTTTCTTGCTGAGGCAGTAAACCTTGCACAGCATCTGCCCTAAGCCACAGTTCACAAAATTATAGAATCATTTAGGTCAAAAAAAGTCTTTAAGATCAAACCCAGCCTTTGACCAACTATCACTATTCCTACCAAACCATATCATGATCTGCCATGTCTACACATTTTCTGAACACTTCCAGGGATGGTGACTCCACCGCTTCCCTGGGCAGCCTGTTTCAAAGCTAAACAATTTTTCAGTGAAGAAATTTTCCCTAGTGTTCAGCACTGTGGTTTACCAATAATCCTGGGACATCCTACTGTCCTCCACCACACGGTATCTCTTCTGCAGCAGCTCTGTGCCAAGACTTATTTCTCATGGCACAGGTGTCACAGTGCATCCTTCTTTCAGAGAGGCATCAGAGACTTTGAACAACCTTCTATAGGCTGAGCTTCCAGCTGAGTCCTTAAAAGCAAGTGCTAAGTATGGGCTGTCAACTTTTGGCACTGTGGATGTGCTGATGTGGTTGTGGTGGGGGTGACCTCCAGCCAGCACTAGGCTGTGGGAAATTCCTGCTACATGTGTGTAATCTGAGGAGAAATGCTGTGCTCTGCAAATGGAGCTTGCTCTGTAACAAAATCGTCTTTATTCTGGTCTGAGCTGATGGGGTCAGCACTGCCTAAAGCTGGCCTGCTTGTATGTCTTATTTTGCAAACATTCAGTCCTTGAAAAGATCAGAGCCCCACTAGTAAACAGAGCCCCTGTTTCCTCCCACTTCTCCATGCCTTGATACCTTTGCTTGACGACCATTAAGCTATTGGAGATGAGCCAGCAGTTCAGAGCCAAATCAAAGCCAACAGCCCCAGACTGAAGCTTTGCCATCTTCCAGCATAACAGGCTGCCTGCAGGCAAATTCAAAGAAAATGCTGCTTCAGTGCCAATCTTTCAGTATAGGTACAAAGCAGACATCATGGTTCAATACAGACATATCACACTCTGACATACAAATAATGGATTGGCAACATGAAGGAACAAGCCTAAATAAATCTTCTGGAGAGAAAAATCACAGTTACTTGGACAAGGAAGCAGCTTCCAACTTTCTGAGAAACTTTGCAGGAAGATGTGTTGGGCTCCCTGGGAAGGAAGAAGCCATCAGGAGATTAATCTGCATGACTGTGAACAATGGCAGAGGTGTGATTCACTTCTATTAAGCAGTGCAAGAGCTAAGAAGTGAAGAGGCCATTAAAATGTATCCAGTTTGATCAAAGCTAAGTATGTCCGTGCAGCACAAGGCAGGAATATGGGGAGTTTGACCCAAGGGCCAAATATCCCTGGCCAGATTTTGCCACTGAGGATGAGTGGGTGCAGCTCTGATGGGGGTGTCAAGAACTTCTGTCCCCTTTTCCTCAGCTGGAGCACATTTAAAGCCACTGCTGGAGCTTAGGTTGATTGGGAGTGATCCTGCAGGAGCCAGCAGGAGAAAGCCGAGTTGTTTTTCTCTGTGAGCTCCAGGCTCTTGCCCAAGCACTGCCTCTATTGCTCTGCCAGCAGAAATATCCCAGGGAAGACACTTCAGGGAGATGGGTTAGAAAGAAGAGTGATCTCAGTGTTACCTCGCAGATAAGAGGAATTCACTGTCTTGGCAGGTCCCTTCTGGGTGGCTCTTTCTACTGTTTTCTTCCACCGTTGTTGGTCTGTCTCATCTATGTAGCCTGAGAGGTGAAGTAAGAGCTATCAAGCATCGTGTGTACAAACAGAAGCCACAGGCTTATATTGTAACTGTGTTCTTTTGAGCCCACCAGGGTTTTTTAAAATGATAGATAGATAGATAGATAGATAGATATTATTCATCAAACAAAACAAAACAAACAAAAAAACCCAACAAAATTAACAAAACAAAACCAACAACAACAAGCACGCAAACAAAAACAAACACAAAAACCACGACTACAACAACAACAACAAAACCCAATGGGAAAAAAAAAAAAAAAACCACACCAAAAAATAGCAAACCTGAAAAAAGATTCCTCCCCATAATAGCCAGTTAAGCTCACAGGTACGTATCTGAGCATTCCCAGCTGCACCGATCAATCCACATGCCATGCACAAGTAACTGAGACAGATAAAGAGCAGAAGCTGTGGAGCAGAGATTATATAGTGGACAAAGTGCTCAGGAGACCCTTAACCTGATAGAAAATAAGAGACTTCACCTTGTTTTTTACAGACATTGGTACCCAGGACAGGAAACTGATGTGCTTAGAGGAGAGAAAGCACAGCTTCAGGGACAGCACCAGAGCCTGCTGTACTGAAGGCATTTGCACTGCAACAACAAGCAGCCCAGGAGAGACTCTGATAGCAGCCAGTGCCTGATGGGAAGCTAAATTAACAATTTCTGGGGATGCCACAGATCCTGAAGATGAAGTGGGAGAACAACTCCCTGTAAGGTTTTGGTACTGGAGCTGATGGGAACTAATTTCCTAAACCCTTTTGCATGGTTGTCCAGCTCTGGTGTGGGCACAGCTTTCTCTAGGAAGCATGGAAAGCTGTGTGTGAGAGGAGAGTGCTGCATTTCCCTACTGCATCCCCCTCAAGACATGGTTTAGATGTTTGTTCTGCTCCTTGCTGTCATGGTCAAAGTCTGCCAGGCTGCTGTTTCCACAGTGAAGCTCATCAAAGGATGTCTCCCTCTAAGCTCGGCACCCAGCTTCCCCAAAGCAGGAGCTGCCTCACACCTTGCAGTCATGGAGAGCACAAATCTTCAGGTCAGCAAGGGTTTCCAAAATGAGCTGGGTCTTCTTGGGAGCTTATTCCTGTCTCCCCTCGCATGACAGCAGACATGGAGCCAGGCTGGTGGCATGCATTCTGTTAGCATCCCAGTGCCTCTAAGGGACAATTTGCATAGTCCTGATCACATTGCCATGCTCAAGGGGCTGCCTGCTCATCCCCATCCTTGCTTCTACATCCTTGACTCCAGCAATGCCTTAATGACCTGTAGCAGCATCTCTGCTGCAAGGGCTGAGCAGTGACATGCAGCTACATGGGCTGCTTCATCCCTGTGGTGGTATTTATCCACTCTGGGACCGTGCTGGATCAGTGGCAGAGGTCTGGGTGTGGCTGTGAGGCTGTCAGTGAGGACAGGCTGGATTTGGCAGTGCTTGGTTAATGGCTGGACTTGATGATCTCAGAGATCTTTTCCAGCTTTACTGATTCTGTGATTGAAGAGATGTTTCAGCATCTTGGGGTGTCTGTTAAGCCCTAGCAATGCTGGTTTTGCCCAGGGCTGACAGAGTGAAGCAGGCCTCCACACACAAAGCAGGTTGCACAGTGTCACACAGATGAAGCTGCAGAGCAGTGATAGCATTGGGGGATGATAAAGCTTTGCCGTCCTAGATGATAAACACCACCAGTGGCTGCTTAATAGGTAATGTGGGATTGGCACAGTCCCAGGGCAGATGTAACACGCCTGCAGAGTATGTATATGTGTGACTTCCCATAAATCCACGTCTGACACGAGGACCTTTGTGAACTGCATTATAAATAATTAGCTGGACATGTCTGTATTTCTTTTTGCAGTACCACTGTTGTTAGGACAAAAGTTGAAGTCTCCTGCTCCTATGGTGCCATGGATTGTGTGTCCAGAAGGGGCAGGTGATGGTTCAGGCAGCATGACCCCTCACTGCAACCTGTCCAGACATCCTGTAATGAGTCTGGCAGTTTGTGCTCAGCTAAGAAACCTAGCCCATCATATCTGAAGATATCCCTAAAAGGTTAATGCAATATAACCCTTGGCAGCTTGTTCCTGGCATAAATGAGGTCTTATTTTGAGGAATTTATGATTAAAGTGAATAAAGAACAGTCATCTTTCCAAATATAAACTGAAGGTAGTCTCTGATTTATTTCTCATGATGCATTTGGTCATGTTCTGTTGTCTTTGCAAATCTGTATTTTTATTGCATTGAGATGTTTCTCAGGTTTGGGTTACATTTCTAATAAATATCCGGTGCCACGTTGATTTCCTGTATCATATTTCATTAGTCTTAGGGAAGAATGGAGCACCACTTTTATAAAAAACAGCAGTCTTAAAAGGAGTTTTTAACACAGGGCTTGTCTGCCTTTAGCAAATGATAGCTGGCTCTCTAACAGTGCTGGTATTGTTAAAAGCATTAGAACCTGCCTTCGCATGGACTTGGTTATCTCAGGATAAAGGTGCCTTATGTTGGTATAACCATTTCCATGTGTGAAGAGGAATAATTCCAAAACTGTAAATCAAGGCTTTTAGTGGCATAACTTTAACTGGTAAAAATCACACTGCTAATAGAGACATGGTTGAAATAAGGAAAGAAACCTCAGCATGGAGAGAGAAATTCCTATTGTGGATGGTAGGTGTGTAGGAAAAGATTTTTAGAATCCTTTTTACTGTCCTGCGTCGATATCCTACTGGAGTATATTGGCCTGCTTTGGTTATCACAGTGAAAAAAGATATTCTGCCTCAGAGCTGGGTCGTGTGGCAGCAAAGCAAAATGGATTCATTCCCTCTGAGTGCTGGGGTGCCAGTGTGGGCTCAGGACCAGGTGCCCCACGTTTGTCTCAGCACTTCTTCCCAAAGATGCACCCCAATACATTTCCCACCCCACCTCAGCACAGAAAATCCTACAAAGTCTGAAAACCATCTCCTGTGGCAAAGCAATCGTGCAGAAGAGGAGACTTCCAGGACTTCTCAAAAAGACCACTGGCATTGAAGGGGCAGACAATATGTGATGGGAAAGACATGAAGGAAAAAGGTGGTGTCAGCCCCCAGTGGGACCATTCCCTGCAGGGTTTGCTCAGCTCAAGGTCTGAGCCTGTGTTTCTCTCACCACCCTGCATCTCCCGCATTGCACTACAAGAAGAAACTGAAACCTTTGTTATTCAAATATCCTCCCCATGATGAACTACATTATCCTTCATATTTTCAAGGATTTCTCTCTTAGACCTATCTCTTATTTCATTAATACAGTCGCTGGAGATGAAATCCCTTCTTCCTTAATTGCTCTGCTCCAACCATCCTTGTTACTCTTCATGAAAGAATCAGACAATAATCCTAATATCCTCCCTTTTTTTGTCACCACTGCTTAACAAGAAGAGCCTTGAAATCATTGCCCCTTATTTCCCAGACCTAGCCAGCCGATAGGAAATAATTATTTCCTATCTGTGCTGACGGAGTGGTGGCTGGTGTGTAGCCAGTTCCAGGTAGTTTGTTATTCCTGCTTTATCGCCTGCTGCAGAAGGGAGGCTGCAAGATTATTGAGCAAAGCTTTGCCTGCGTGTTTATCACTACAAGTTTGAAGAAACAGTGTTAAGTAATGATTTAATTTTATTTTATAGTTTTCTTAAATAAAGAGTATTGTTTAGTCTCAGTGATGCAAATGACAAATCTTCTTGGACTCGTTTCATTTTGCAAACAAGATTGTCTTTTCTGCAGCAGATGATCACACAGAGATCATCCCAGGAGATGCAGAAAGCTGGGAGCTCAGCAGCAGCAGCAGAGCTGGAATTGTGTGAGCTGCCCAAACAGCTCAGGTTGGGGATGAGGCAACTGGACGTTTGGAATTTAACCAAGCTTGCAATCAGCTGCTGCATGAAAGCAGCTTTGTCTGATTATCCCAAAGGTCCCCTTAGCTCAGCATCCAAGAGTAGCCAACAGCAGATGACAAGAGCAGAGCAGGAGCCAGCATATCTAATCGATATTTATCCCTGTCCTGTGTTTTGCATCTTGAGACTTTCTGCTGTAAATGTGGCTTCCATTGTTGCCTCCAGCAGCCTTTATGAACTCATTAAAGCCTTTATCACCTACATCAAGGACTTCCCAACTGCATTAGGTCCTTTCTTTGAATCTGTCACCTGCTAATTTCACTCTCTGCACCCTGTACTTGTGTTGGAAAGGACAATGAACAACTTCTCCCAGTGTTCACTCCCCCTGACACTCAGGATTTATTATTTTCCTTCCCTCCAGCTGTGTCTGAGAAATAATGTTGTAAAATCTCTGCTAAGGCAAGAATGCATTAATCACTAGCTTGATTGATTACTGAAGGATCATTTCCTCCCTATGATACATGTAAACCCCCAAACTTCTTGAATCAGAAGTACGCTCAAGGTGTTCAGTGTCACATCCATCATCTCCATGAGCATCACTGTTGGCAGAGGCAGATGTGGCTGCTCAATCTCCTTACAGTGCTGAGAGACCCATGGTCAAACTTCTGCCTGGCTGGGCAGGGTGTGTGAGCAATCCAGCAGCAGTAAAACATCTCAGTTTTGGGAAGACGTCCCATGGTGACCCTCTGCTTCCCAGTTCCATCCCTGCCTCTTTATGGCATTTACACCCCTGACACCTCGGGTGTCACGTAGAACTGTTTGCAAACTGGAAACTGTCCTTAGACCTGTAGAAAAGCTCCGTTAGTGTAAGGATTGCTCCCACAGAAGAAAAGATTGCTTTGCAAAAACACCTCAGTTTTTAATGGGCCCTACACATAGAATCAAACAACAGTTTGGGTTGGAGGATTCTTAATGGACATCTTATTCCGAAGCCCTTGTCATGGGCAGGGACATCTTCCACTTAACCAGATTGCTCAGAGCTCCATCCAGCCTTTCCTTGAACACTTGCAGGGATGGGGCACTTAAGCTCCTCTGGGTAACCTGCCCCAGTACCTTACCACCTTTCTGCATCTTCCCACCACTGAACACAGCTTGAAGTTGGATCCACAGCCCTTCCATGTCCATTGCCCCTTCTTTGGCATGGCTGAAGAATCTCCATGTGGGAAGCTGTTGTTCATCTCCACCCTCTACAGGCCATGATAAAGGATTTTCAAAATGAGACCTGTCCAGTGACATAAAATTCACTTTGATAGAGGAAAGGAGCATGATGATGGTAAAGCAGTTGTCAGCCTATTGCCTAAAGCCACAAAGAAAGCTGTGTCATGTCATGGAGACAATTCACCTTTTATCTCTGCTCTGACTTCTTCACACAGCTTGTTTCTCTATCCTCTGCCAGTTTAGTAGCTCCTCTGCCTGGTGATCACCCAAGAAGTCTTTAAGGTAGAAGACAAGGGCAAAGCAGGTGATACAACAGTCAAGTAGAGATCAGAAAGACACCCTAGGCTGGAAGCAGCTGGCCTGCACTAATTTCCCTTTAGGATTCATCTTGGAAATGGATCTCCTCTGCCCCTTGCTGAGGTTGTAAAGGAACCTTGGGTTTTCCTTTGCTTTTCTCTCTGGCTACCAAGCAGACATAAACACTGACCCTCAGGCTCTGTGAAGTGCCAAAGCCAATCCCTGGTGCAGGACTCAGGCTTCTTGGAGGGTCAGAAGGAGCCTTTTGAAAGTACAAAGTCATGGGGTGCTCTTCAGTTTGTGAAAGATGACCCAGGAGCTGTGTGCACCTTTTTCTCTTTCTCTTTTTGGGTGCTGAATGCACCTCTGGGCAGGGGTGCCTGTGTGAACCCCATGCACAGCAACAAGAACTGGTACCAGTCATGATGGCAAGAGGGATGGAGTGTCTGAAAAGGTTTGGAAGGACTTCCTGGAAAGGAAACACCAGCAAGGTTCCCATTCACCAAAAAACAGCCAAGTGCTCAGGCTGTTCTGTGGTGATCATCGCACACCATAAGGCCATAACCAGCCAAACTGAGCACAGCAGAGAGATGAAACGAGTGAAGCTTCAGAGATGGAACATGAACGTGGCTGGTTTGATCTCCAAATGACGTGAGAACCGCCCTGAACTCAATCCCTAAAATACAGGCACACCACTTCTTATTAAGGTAGCAGCATCTTTCCAAGCTCGGAAGTTTTCCCAGGTTTGTGGCTGCTGGTGACCCACCGAGAGCTCAGGCAGCATAACCCAGAGGTGGCGCCTGATCCTGCCAGATCCCACAGCTTGGATGCAGTGAGCTCTCCACTGTCTCTGAGGCTATTTGGAGATGCTCTGCCTCTCCAGCAGGGAGGAGGGAGGGACAGAGCATTTCCAACTGCAGCCAAGAAAACTAATGGATACATTTTTTGTCCCAAGGCAGGCAAATTATTTCTGCTCCCAGCTGACCCTTCAACCACAAAAAACACCATAAAACAGCAAGAGTGTGTAAAAAATAAACACAGGCACGCATCAGCCTTCTGGATTCCTGTCCCCCGAGCCAGAGGAGCTCGGGCCGCGGACAGAAAGAATGTGGTGTTGCATCGGGAGCCATGGGGATGGGATCAGCGACAGGAACGTTTTATAACTGGCCTCTGGACCCCAGTGAGGAGCAGAGGGAAGGAAGAAGCATGTGATGACTACTCATATTGCAAAGGGGGGCAAATTTGAATCAAATCTGCATGTTTTGCAAGGATTGGGACTTACAGCGTAAACTGCTTGCTCTGCTACTTTGACTCTTGCTGTATTGGCTCCTCTGGCCAAGTTTACATCAGGGATCTCCTGATCAGCCAGGAGCCCTGCAAAGGAGCTTTAACACATGGGGCAAGATTCATGCTGCAGGTTCTCTAGAATCTGCAGGGAAGAATGCTATGAATGGAAGCATCTTTTTGCCTTTCCCTGTCACCTTGCAGCCTGCCAAGCTGGAGAGAAACGAAGATAGGGAGAAGGCAGTCTTCCACACCATGAGACGAGCCTGAAGTGATGCCAGGGTCTGACTGTAGAAGTCTAATATAAGCTTAGACATTTCTATTCACATCCTGCACTGAGACTGAAGACCAGCGAAATTTGTAACAAGACACAGGGATATAGTTGGCATAGCTCACTACCAACGGGGCTTGGAACTGCCATCCCAGCAATGGACTGTGACAGCATTCCTGCTTCACCCAAAGGTTTTGCTTCATCACATTGGAAGGAAGGAGTGTCATACGGTTGGTACAAAAAAAATAAGAATGTCAAACTAACCAGCTTCAGTATGGGAAGCGGCTAAGTCTCCTCACCTGTGCTCCCGGAGAAATCCACCCCAGAAATTTCACAGGGGTTGAGACAACACGGGAAGCATTGCCTTACATCTGCCCTCAGTTCGTCCCCACCCACATCTACAACTTCTCTGCTTCCTGAGGATGCATTTTACAACTGAGAGCTGGAGCTGCTCATAGGAAGTATTTCCACCAGCAGGCAATGTTGCTGGCCTCTGAGCAGATGAGCAATGCAAGCTGATTGTGCCAGGATCTCAGCCAGCAGCACCAAGATACCTCCACAGCCCCCACGCAGCAGTAAGTGGCACTGAGTCCTTCCCATCTGCTGCAAGACACCTGGGCTCCTGCTATCACAGAGAACTGACAGGCAAAGCTGCTGACTGTCTTCTGGCTGTCTCAGCTCTCTTACAGTTCGAAGAGTAAAGCAATCCTTCAGTGCACAGATTTCATACCCTGACAGTAAGAGTTTTTCTTTAAAAACCCCAGAAACCTCGTTATGGAAAATAATATTCCTTGTGACTGGTGGTCGTGATGGAGAGCAGCAGCAACATGAGGGAAAAAATAATTCTGATAAATTTCCTGAAACAAGAAACCTATGTTTCTCCTTACCACTGCATCACTAATTGTATCTCTTTAATGCATTGATTTTTTTTCAAAAGGACCAGAGGAGATCAACAAAAGCAACAGGTTCCTTTCAAAACCCAGCTTAGCTAGCAAGAAGGAGGAATTAAAGTCAGGCATAAGGCAAATAGCATGGTGGTTTATTTGCTGTCCTTTTTGTGAAACACAGCTGCCTCCAGCAGCAGCAACAGCCCCAGAGCCATCCACCACCAGGTCCCTCCTCCAGATCCTGCTCCTCCTGGGTACCAGCAGATCCTCTGGCCAAGTGTAGCAGTAGCTGTGGCACTGGGTGGTGTATTTGCTGCCTGCTCTGTCAGGCTGTCACTGTGCCCTGTGCTCTCTTTCCCTTCCTTTCTGTTTCCAAGCCCTGGGTGAGCCCAGGTGATGTCAGAATGCAAATGCTGGTATAAAATAAGCTATTTCCAATACAAGTGGTCAGCTTGCAGCAAGCAGTTCTGTGTGCCTTGCAATCATTCAATATCACTTTCCTTTTCTCAAGCATTTAACTCCAAAACTCACATTGATTTAGACTGGGGTTTTACAATCAGCCACGGGTTTTTAAATCGGTTAAGGGGTTTTTAATTAGTTAAGGGTTTTAAAATCAGCTAGTCAGAACTCCCACGAAGCTGAAGGTGTTGAGTCCCCAGACACCTACATTTGTTATGTACAGCACCTTCCAAGGATATTTTGAAATATTTAAAGCATTTATTTCTTCAAAAAGCGAAGTGCCAAAGGGCAGGGACCTGGCTGCAGAATCCAGACTGGCCTGCAGAAAATGCTCACAGAGGAAGAAGCTAAACCCAGGTTTATGAAACGTGCTTGGAAGGAGCTCAGCAGCGTAAATCCCACTGCTAACAGAGCAGCTCCAAGTTGATTGCAAATAACACACTCTTACTGTCCAGCCACAGTGCAATTCCACTGGGCTTTGGCAGAGGGTAATGCCGGTGTCAGATATTTTCATGAGACCCTACTTGACATTTTGGCCGGAAATCCTGTGGCATATTTTGATATTCCGTGACACACTGTGTTAACCACATGGATTTCCTCCACTGCTTTGATGGACACTGCTACCCACTCAGGCAGAAAGGAGAGTGTCTGGATGAGCCCTTCCCTCTGGCTCTGCCCCCCTCCTCGCCAGCACACAAAGCATCAAGCTATTGAAATTACATTGCTAGATCCAAAACCCCCTGGGAGAAATAACCACTGTTCTGGAGCCTGCACGGCTGCATCCTCCCAGACAGATGCGTTTGCTGTTTCCCAAGGAAAGGCAGACTCTGAATACAATGCTTCTGATGAGGCTTTTCCAGAGTGGAGAAGACAGTTTTGTATTGTTTTTGCCATCACCTCACTTGCCACTACCTGGCTTTAGGGGCTGGTGTTGCTGCAGATAAAGAATACACAGCCAGCCCAGGGGCCCTGGGGTCACAGGTGACTCCTCTGGCCTGGTCAGGACTCTCCAGTGCTGAGTCCCCACGTGTGAGATGCAGCAGGTAGCCTGACTTCCTCTCAGCTGGACAGACACCTCTGGAGAAAGCATTCTTGTGATGGGGGAGACTCGCTGGAGGGAAGCTTGCATCCCAGATGCAGCTGCTGTGCTGCCACGTTTTGTCACCTGCCAAGACATGGCGACTCAGGATGAGAATCAGTAGGAAAGGGCTCTGGTTAAGGGAAGGAGGCTGCTACAGGGGGGCTTGCAGGGAAGGATGAGCAGTGAGCACAAATCAGGAGAGATTCAAATGATGCTCTGGGCCCAGGTCCTGTCTCCTTGCCATCCACCCATCTACCCTGCACACTTTGTGCTGGCATGTGCAGCTCCATGCCCACCTACTTCCACCCCATAGCAGGACCAGTGCCAAGTGAAGCTAAGAGTACAGCAAGGGTTTCAGAGCCAGGTCCCTCAGCAGCACCTGTTGTCCTGCTCCCCACGCTGGGTAGGGTGAAGCAATAAACCTCCAGGCAGGCTGCAGCTGACTGTCACCTGCAGAGTCAGGCACAGACAAGGGACATGGCTGTGTGAGCCAGGGGAGCACTGGAGAGGTTTTGGATTTTGACAGCATCAGTGCTGCAGTAGTCCAGACAGCTGGAGAGACATTTCCCAGTGGAGATGACAGCTAATCTCTTGGATTTATCAGATGGGCATAATTTCCAGTATGCAGAAGGCATTTTGGGAAAGATACCCAAGACACATACAAGGAACTGTTATTGTGTGTAACTATGGACGACACTTTAAATCTAAAAATACACACATTACCTACCCACTCCTGTGTCTCTTTCACAATCCTTTGTGCTCTCTTATATCAGGCAGCTTCTTTGCCCTCTGGGCATGAGGCTCTCCTCATGTGGTCCAAAAAACACTTCAGTATCCTGATGACTGGTTCAGACCCATTTGCTGCTGCTCTGGGAGCCTGAGTCTCTGCAGGGAGAGAGAGACTACAGCACAGGGAGGGAAGGCATGCCACATTCTCCGTGCCAGCACAATAAATCTTGGCAAATCACTGAGGAAGGTGGACTAGGCATCACCAGAGGCAGCAGAGGGAAAGGCAGAGGGCAGAATCCCAGAGGCAAGAAATAGAGAATTTGTTGCCAGCTATTGAGTAGGGTAGCAGAGAGCAGACTGCCGCAAGGAGGCATGGAAAGACCAGACTGGGAGGCTGCCAAGGAGGAGAGAGTCACATTAAATCTTATTTGTCTTTAAACAAAGTGTTCTAATTGCTAACAAAGGGATTTCAAGCAAATTGTAATAAAACTGAGTTATTCTGATCAATTACACAGTCAAGCAAATTACGGAAGGAGTCTGAAATATTGCCAGATACAAAAGAGAGATGAAGAAAGAGGAGGAGGAGTTGCAGAGAGAGTGGGGGAGTCAGTAATTTGAGGGAGGAAAATTGCTTGATGGCTTGATAAGGAGAATTATTAAGCATAAATTTGAGATGCAGGTTGCTAAATCTGAATACAAAATCAAGGGTAGAAATGGAAATTATGTTTTAAGGCGGGTAAAATCGGAGCAGGGGCAAAGAGAAAAAAAATATGCAGACAAGCATTAGAGACAGATGCTGTTGAGGTGTCTGAAAAGATGGTTGCTAACTGCAGCAAGCTGAAAGCAAGGCATGACCCAGGAAAGCAGAGCTTTTTGGTGAGGGCACCAGATCAGTGCTGAGTGGGCATCAAGCCACATTCCTGCCACAGACCTTCTACTTGACCCACAGCTGCTTCAAAGCACTTAGCAATGACCTGGTTTGTCACTGGAAGAGTTACAAAGGCCAGGATCCCGATGTAATCTCAGGAGAGACACACCAAGGCTGACTCATTTACCTTGTCAGCCTTACCTGAAAGCTGTGGCTCACATTTCTTCTACTACAGCTGCCTCGTTTGTGGCTTTAAGCAGGTATCATGTGTATCCATACAGCATCCAGAGCACCAGGCAGTGTAGGGAACGGGACCAACCCCTGTCTTAAAGGAACAAGACTGAAATCCCACCATGAATCACAACTCCACGTTTGGCTCTGACTCAGTGACAGTGTATCCTGGGTCAAATTAAATAATTGTCCCTTGTCCTAATCAGTCCCTGGGTGTTTCCAGACATGCTGCTGGAGTCTTCAGGGTGCTCTTGAGACTGCTGCAGTTTGCAGCCTGGCACATTTGGGCAAGTCACCTCCAATTTTATTTTCCCATAACCCATGGTGTGATCAATTTGTGTTGGATCACCCCTGCTCACTGAGCCGCTGCCTGCTCTGCAGGGCACACACAGAGCAGGCAGAAGGATTAGGGAACACATCCTCACAGCTTTGTATCAGCTGCACAAGGTCAAGTCCCACCACTCAGGGCTGGCAAAGAAGAGCTTGCTGGGTCTTAGGCTGCAGCCTCCAGCTAGAGCTGGGCTTAACTCCAAGGGTGGAAAATCCAGGGCCTACAGTGAGTCTCAGGTTCACAAGGATGTGGTCCCGGTGTGCAGTCCTTCTATGAAGCTGCTGCAAATGTAGTCCAGAGAGCTGTAGCCCAGAAATGCAGTACTCTTCAATCCAATTACCATACAGGGTTCGTAACCCTGCAACTGACTGGATTAATGGATTATTGGCATGAAGGGATGCAGAAAGGCACTTTTAAAAGAGGAAGTAGAAAACATTCAGAGATTATTTTTATGGTGTTTATTCGTCAGAGAACTCCAGAGCTTGTGGGTTTTTGCTGGGCTGGAAGTTCTGAGCCCTAAGAGGAGATAAGAGAAAGGATTAGGGTATTACTGTGGCAGTGGAGTTCATGTGTTTTGTATTATTAATGTTTGTAAAGCACTTTGGAAATGAAAAACACCATAAAAGCACTAACTGCTGTATTTAGTAGGAGCTGCAGAAGAGGAACTTAAGTCTGAAAAGACACTTCTCAGTTATCAGTGCACAGAGAGCTTGTGTTTTTGAGAGGATCCCACAGTCGGATGCAGTCTGAAGTGGCAGACGAGTTGTTCAAAACCCAGTGTGAGGAGAGCATAAGAACCCTGCAGGGTGCAAGGAAGGCTCCTGTGTCATGCATCCAATAAAGAATCCACTTAACACTCTTACAATGAGAAAAAGCCATCAGATTTGCTGGCTCATTTCTCTGAAGCCAACAGAGGAGTGTTCTCTGCAAGGCACCTACTTTAGTTAAACTTCCTTTAAAAGCCTGTTGGACAAGGGAGCTCCCTTGTGTTGGTTAGGAAACTCCTGTAAAGGAGGGAAAATCCTGACCCAGGGAGGGTAAGGAGAGCAATATTGGAGATCTTCTAGTAGACCTATCACTCCTGACCAGCACCAGACAAGTTTAAGTGGTCTCAGGCTCCCTGTGAGATAATTCCATGGCTCAGAGACAGAATTTTGTTTCTAGACCTTTCATTCTCAATACCATTGTTTCACTAAGACAGTGACTCCCAAACAGAGCCAAGATGAAGTTTCTCTTTACATTGCTGTACTCCCAGCTCCAGAACCCTCCTGTAGTGATTCTGGCTGGCAAACTACAGAAAAGAGCATTATTTTCTGGTGAATCCATAAATAGATCTGCAGCATTCCCACTGACAGCCCTGAGGAGCTTTTTGAGGCACCTTTGTGGAAGCAGGGCAGCCTAAAGCCAGATGAGGCGTGGACAGATATTGATAACATATATTCCCCTTTCCCAATGACAGGCATATTCTTGTATCCTCACTGCTTGAAACTCTCTTTGACAAAACGGAGTCTTTGCAGTTTTGCACAGATCTTCCTTCATACATCAGTCCCTGTGTCAGATCTTTTCCTCACCCCCAGACTACACTCTTAAATTGCAGTTTTAAAACCTGTATTTGACAGGGAGGGAGGTTCCAGACAGGTCTGTGTAGGTGTGTTGTTGATCCAGCCATTGTTTGCAGTCATGCATTGATAATCATAATCTCATTTCCTTGGGACATCAGAGGCACCTTAAAGCTTACCTGTACCAGGAGGTCCCAGTGTGCCAAACCATCCAGGGCACTTTTCTCCCAGCTCTCTCCCTATCTCCCAGCTGCTAAAAGAGACTTAGAAACTTCTTCCCCTCCTCATTACTGTGCAAGCAGATAGCTCAGTCTTGATAAGGAGCAGGCTGGAGATCCCTGCTCACAGTTCTTGCAGCAGCTGGCTGTGCTGTTGCCCAGGAGTGCTAAGTCACAGTGATAAACGCAGATATTTCACCTTCCACCCTTCCCTTCCGTATCTCAAATCTTGGTGCTGAGGAGCAGCCACACAGGCACTGCTGCTTCCCCAGCCTGCACCATGACAGATGTTAGGTACATTCGAAATGACACCTGCACCCCAGAAGAGCTCCTATCCTGTATTTATAGCCCACTGTCACTGCTCAGATTTATGCTGCTCAAATATTTGTCAGCTGCTATCCCACCTTCCCTGAACATCATTTAACTGAGCTTGACGTATGCAAGCACTTTTAATCTTTCCTCATGAAGCAATTTTGCCCTTCCCAGGGCCTCTGATCATATTTGTAACTCTTCCTTGAGACAGCATCCGTTAGTCATTGCTGCTCTGAAAATGCAGCAAGGAGCGTGAGAGGGGAGGAGGGGGAGGATCGTTTCCACACTCACACTGAGCTGTCTCCCGTGCCACCCCTCCTAAGAGCACCTTAAACATGTTTGCCTGCTCTAAAATCCCTCTCTTCCTTGCTGGTCACTGGTCTTTTCCCAACCTGAATCACTGTTCCTGCTCAAAACCCAGTCCTGGATTATTTTGCGACTTCCCTGAGCCAAGAGGGAGCTAATTTTCTTTCCTGCATGTCTTCCTAATGTCTCTGATGTCTCTATTATTACCCAATCTGCACTGGCATTCACAATGCCTCCCAACTGAGGCAGGAGAATGTAATTAACAAGCTGTTTACGTCTACTTCCAGATCATTAATAAATACGTTAAACAAGACCGCTACCTTGCTGAGCAGTGCAAAACTTGACGAGGCACATAGTTTGCTTTGAAGTTTTCAACCCACGCTGGTGACAGTGAGACTCTTTCAGAGCAAGCTCTGCCCAAACCTGCATCTGAACTGGAATTCATTTCCCCTCATGTGTTCATGTGCACCCTTTCAGCCCAGCTCTCGTGAGCCTGCTGATGAGACACCCCCGAAGGAGGGACAGTGGCTGAGTCACCCTAGCATGACACAGGACCTGTGTCTCACTGCAGAGCCCACTCCCCTTCCAAAAACTGTGGCACCCCACCAGCAGGATCCTCGGAACACCACGAGTCCCCAGTACTGTTCTTGAGCAACCCATGTCCCAAACTCCACTGTCCCTAATTCCAATCTGTGTTTCCTTGCTCCTCGTGCACGTTCAGCACCAAAGAGGTGCTACAGCAAACAGAAGGCTAGAGCAGAAAAGTGTTTTGGTAAACTTCATTTTTTAGCTTACTTTAAAAATTTTCCCTAACACTGGCCTACACCAGCAATGGAAATTATGAAGAGGATTTTAAAAAAAAATCTTTGAGTTAAGGCTCTGTTGCCCAAGGTCTATAAGGATGGTGAGAGAAGCACGTGCTTGGTTTCACTAGAGCTGCTTCTGCCTCAGGACAGGGAACAACCTAAAAAGAGTCTTAGGGGGCCTTCAAGTTCCCTGGTTACTTAATGCCCATAGAACTGTCTGTCCAGGACCAGTCAAGAAAGCTGCAGCGTTACCTGCTTTTATCACAGCTGCACAGCTTTCTCTTTGCTGCTGGAGGAAGACTAGAGGGACTGCTCTCTGGGACCCTGAGGAAAAATGCCTTCTGGTCTGACAGAGCCTTCAGAAACCCTCAGGCTTCTCAAGTTCTGGCATCATAAGTTCCAGAGATAGAACGGAAATTAGCTGAAGCACTGGTTTCCACTTAATATAATGCTTGCCTGGTGGAGGATGGTAAGGCTCAGTGGCAGACTTTAATACTTTGATCTTTCAAAAAGGGGAAAAAATGCTATTTGACAATGTTCCAAGGGAGGAGTTGCATCCTGGGGAAACTCATTTGGTGGTCTGCCAGGTCCCAGGCAGCTCCACGGAGAGGTGATGTTCTCTGCCCAGGCTGCACATCCTTGGTGATGCCTGTCCAGTGAGAGGTGAGGGGCAGCTGAGGGGCACAAGTGGCAAAACTGTGGTCCCAGCAGACACAGCCTGCCTCCTGCTGCTCTCTGCCACTACAGAGGGATCTCTGCAACAATCTGTGACATCCACAAGGTGGCAAATTCAGCTGAAGGATGTTTCCTCAGCATCTTATTTTTCTGTCAGTTTCCAGTGAGGATGAGGAGGAAGGAGAAGAGGGATCCAGAAATCCTCAGATGGTATAATCTTCAGCTATCTACAGAAACTCCAGAAACTTGATCCCTTGGATTATTTTCCCTCGTTTATTTGAGTCTATTGTCCAGTTGCTGTAGCAGTGGTTGGGTCAGGCATCTATCTCCTTCCCTCTGCCAACAGAGCAGGTGAGAAGTGCTCTTCCAGCATTTCATACCCTCTGGAGTCACCTTGGGCACGGAGATGGGTTTGCTTGCTTGTTTTTCCTAATGGATAATTAACATTGCAGGCAGCAAGTGGCCTGGGAGAAAAGAGCAAGTGTGCACACAGCTCTTGGATCGTCCTCCCAGGCCATCTGCTGACCTTGGCGTCCAGAGGGTCATTCCAGCGACTCTGGTGTTCCTGATGCTCAGTTCTCTGTTGGATGGTGCCCCATGGATGCCAGAGACTCCCCTCAGCCCTTCCCCACCACCTTTGTTTACAGGCCAATTAGTGGGTGCCGTGTTTGTTTTGCAGCCAGCAAGTTAGCCACCCTAGCGATTTAACAGCTGCAATTTTCATTTACAGTTGACTTTGAACAGCCAGTTTTATACATGCAGGGTGAAATAATGGTATAATTAACCTAGGAAAATCCATTAAAAGGGTGCGGATGTTCAAAACATGGAGCACACAATTACAAAACCCCATGACTGAGATTACTGCTGAGATCTAATTCTTCCTTACACAGCTCATCCCTACATGGATTTCAGACAAGCAATTTTCTCTGCAAGGCTTTGTCACCAAAACTTCCATCAATTTTCTCAATTTTACTCTTCTAAAGAAAAAAAAAAATCAAAATTGGAAACAAAAAATTAATTAAAACTGTTTGAATTAATTGAGTTTTTGAGAAACACCTTGTTAATAATTTTGGATCTGTTGTATTTTAACAGTTTCAAAATGGTTTGTGGCAGTTCAGACTATTCTTCTATGGTTTCTTTTTAACCTCTAATCAGGTAAATTTTTAAAATGAGGAAACCTGTACATTTCTTCCTCTCTTGGAAAAGATCAAAAGTTTTCAACCATCTTCCAAACTTTTCATTGGACTCATTTCTCAAGCTGGTTGTGTCCATAAAAACAAAACAGAAGAGACTTTTCACACCAATCTGCATTCCCCCACACAAAAGTAATTAAAAGACATTCTCCACTAGTTATCACAAACACTGTTTAATCAGGTGTCCACAGGCTGTTTGTTCCACCAGGCTGTTTGCTCCACTGGGGTGTTTGCACAGGATGGATAATATTCACCAAGTCAATACCCAGCACTGCTTTTCATGCAGTTTTTCCAGACTGCTCCTTTGGACCCTGCTCATCACTTAGATTAATATTTAAATAATATTTAAATTCTCTGACTTGGCTTTTGCATGTCACTTGAGTCCAGAGGGCTGCAGTCCTGCCTGGCTGGGGATAAGGAGATGTTGTCCTTGTTTCTGATATGAAAAGTGACAAATTCTGCCTGTTCTGAGGAATATCACTGGGTGATCTTAGAAATATGACCTTCAGGGTGTTCTTCATCAGATTTAAATCTGCCCCATTGATATGAAGGGAATCCAGTTAGCTCTGTTTTGGGTTTGCTCCCAGCTGAATCTGACCATTCTGACTCTGAGATGTGAGCTGGCTCACTCTGCCCTGGCTCCTCTGTCTTGGCAGTGTCTTTCACAATCCCCCTGTGCACCCCACTAACAGCTACAACTTTCTGGGGTGCCCCAGCTCCCACAAGCACAGCTTCAGATGCAGTATCACCCACTACCTGTCCATCCCATCCCATCCCAGGGCTCCTGCCACATCTCACCCCCTTCTGCCTTGCTGCAGCAGCCCCCAGTGAGCTCCACAGCCACGCTTGTCCCTTCTCCTCTGTGCTTCTGTTAATAAATATATTCAGCCATTCAGGGCCTGGTGTGACCTCAGGCTCTCCACTATTAACCTTTCTGCCTGCTGAGAATTGGCCATTTGTTCCTTCCCTTCCCTCTCTTTCTTATCTTGGTTTTAATCCATGTCTTGGCTTTTCCTCTCATCGTGTGGTTACCAGGTTTCCTTAATAGTCTCCTATGAGGGACTTTATCAAAAGCCTTTTGAAAGCCTTAATAAATTATAGGCACGACTCTGCCAGTCCTTGTTATCTTGTTAACCCTTCTGGAGCATTCCCAGCTGGGGTGAGAGAGCAGAGCTCTTGCCTGCTACACAGGATCATGGCCAGCTCTGCAGAAAGCCTCCAGGGCTCTCTCATCTCCTGCCTGGTTCAAGAGGATGTGGCATTTACGATGCTGAAATATTTTCCAGTTTCACTTCAGGAGAAAGAGCTACTCCGGGGAACTGAAGAGCCACCCATCAATCCTCCTCACTTATAAATATGTTGTGCTGTTTGTTGGATTTGGGAGTACTTCATGTGATTTCTCTTTTAATTTTGACTTTAACTCATGACAATACATGGACAAGTATTAGACAGTGAAGGTATTTCCAAGCAAAGAAAAGATACTGTGTCATGCAGATATTGAAGGAAGTTGTTTCAACTATTCTTAAAAGGTCTTTTCATAAATAATTTTGAAACAGAAAGAGTCCTCATGAGTTGAACCCAAGTTTCTGGTGGAAAAATCACCAGGTTTCAGGAACCTGGAATATTATGGTCTTCCCCCAGATCCAAGGGCCATTCCATCCCTTTAAATTTTAGTTTAGCAAAAGTCACAAACAAGAAGGCACCTCTGGTACTGGATAAGAGCAGCTCCCAAGCTGGGGGTGCAGTCAGGTGAGCTGCACCCCCTTGTGTGTGGTGGGACAGTGGCAGGTCATTGGCACACGTACTTGGGAGGAGAACATCCCCAGCCTTACCACCTTCTCCAGGATGAGACACTGTGGGATACCCTCTCTCTCCAACACCAGTCCCTGCCCTCTGCTCCTTCTGGAATTCAGTACCTGGATTCAAAATGCCTTTTGCAGTTTAACAGAATGGCAGGCACCTCCTGCAAGTCCCAGCTCCGCTCGGATGTGTGTCCCTGTCACTGCAAGCAGCTGTCTCTCCCCACCCCACATCACTCCATCTTTTCAAACCTTTTGTGGAGGTCAGTGATGGCGTATTTAATTCCCCGCAGAGCACACTGTTCAGTCTCAGCTGTCTCCTCACATCTTTTTACCTCTCACCAGCTTTACGAATCAAGATCTGTCCTCCTGGAATGTTTCCCTTCCACTTGTACATCAAGCTGTGTCTAAGTCAGAGCAGCTCAATTACTCCTTTGCTGAAATCTCCTGGGTAATTTGAGTGAGATTGGCTCAGCAGGAAGGAGTGTGCTGGCTCTGTCTGTGCCAGGCAGCTTCAACACCGTGTGCCAGCTCCAAGGCCATGGCAGAGCCCTGCAGCTGCCGACAGAGAGACCAGGAAAAAAGCGGGATGTGATCACCTGCAGGAGTGTGTGGAGCTGCAAAGTCCAGAAAACTTCCGTGCAGTGCACCAGGACCTGACCTGACCCCCATACTCCTCAAACTCCTTCTCTACATCCACTGTGTCACAAAATGAGGACAGGGATGCCAGGAATGGCACTGTGGGAAATGTGGATGGCACAGATGGGCAAGGGAAGTGCCGTGCTCACAGGGAAGTTCCCCCACCTCCTCAACTCCCCATCATCAATCACCTGTTTCCACGAGCAAGGCAGCAGTGGTACCTGCACCTGAATTAGCAGTGCATTGCTGGGCACCAGGCTAATGCCTCTCTCCATCTGCACAGGACTCTGTGTGCCTTGCTAATAACAAAAAATAAAAGGAGCTCTGCCGTGTATATGGACTTTTATATCCCAGGTAGCCTACGTGTGAATGCCTAATGCCTGCCTGATTATTGTTCGCCTGGTATTCAATAGTTTGAAAAAATAAAAAGTCCTATAGTTAGAGAACGAGATAGGACTGTTTAATTTCAGGCCATTATCTCCTGGTAATTGCTGGAGGAATTTCATTCTATGCCAGTGCAATGGAAAAAAAAATTATGTTTTTTCCCTTTTTATGGAAAAAAAAAAAAAAAGGACAGCCTGCTTTTCTCCAAGGGGTTCAGGGCTTTCAGGCCATGGCTGGAAGCAAGAGCTGTGGCTGCTTTATCAAATTCGCATTTCATTTCCAGCATGCACCCAAGCCGCATGTAAATTATAATGAGAAAAAGGGAAAAAACAAAGAGATAGAGCTCAAGAGATGGGAAATGATAATGAAATCAAATGAACTCAGGGCCTTTGAAGACTAACAGAGCCACAGACAGACAGATATGTACACAGTGACAAAGACAGAGACAAGCAAGAGGCATGCATGAGGAGACAGCAAGAATAGAAGGCTGATAGAGAGAGACAAAATTGGAGATTTGCACCAGTGGCATGCACAAGGACACAACATGTGAGCGATCCTGGCAGGATCTCTGCTCCACAAAGACATTTGAAACCATGGTTCTGGGGTGTACAACTCATGGGAGGCTCCTGCTCCCAGCTTTCCCTGTGTGCCCCAGTCCTGCCATGCTGTTTCAGAAGTCCCAAGGGTGTGTGATGAAACCTAGCACTATTTTCCCATGGGAAAGGACCCTTTGCAACCTTCAGCTTGACAACTCTGTCCTTCCCAGTGCAGCCAAGCCATGGAGCTCATCACGTCAGGAGGATGTGCCTGCTGCATGATCTGACCTGGAGGTGAGTCGTTCTGAGAGAGAGGAAGGGGAAAATCTCCAGTAAACTCAGATGCTTCCTAGTCATCTGTTTGAAGGAAAACAGATTCAGCCTTCCACTGAGGTCAAGAGTGAGCCTGGGACATGGAAGACAATCAGCCTCACCAGCCCAGCTGAGGATGTGGACCTGAGGCTGGAGAATGAGAGCTGGGTCTAAGATAAAACTGGAGACGACCTTTCACTGCTGCTAGATGTTGAGATTTGGGTCACATCTCATAAATGAGAGCTCTGGCAGGGATTTCAGAAGGCTCCAGTGGTGTTTGGGCAGAAAAAGATCTGCTATTCTGGCTGTAACTTTTCAGCTTTGCCTCCAAACCCTGTGAATGTCTGGGGTGACCAAGCTGGAAGCAGAGGACTGAGACCTGGTAAAAGCCACTCTTCCAAGACCAGCAGGCCAGTGGTAAATTAAAGAGCAGCCAGGATCCCACCATCATGAGCAAAGTTTGGAGACCATGTCCCAGTAACTCCCAAATCAGGGCAGAGAGAGACTGGCCCTTGTTCCCTGTGGATCACATCAGCACCAAGGAACAGCCCCTGCAGCCCAGGGATGTAAAGACTGACTGCCCTGGGTGTCACAGTCCACCAGGGCCAGAAAGATGCCATGAGGTTCATTATCCTGAGTTTTAGGGAGCTTCAATTCATGGCTCCCTCCTGGGGCAGTTACTCTGGCAGTTTACCCCCTCATTGCTGAAAACCTGTGCTGTGTTTCTAGGCTCAGTGGAGAAAAGAAGGAAGGAAAGAAGAGGTGCCACTACCTAAACCAAAATACCTTAAGAATAGCCAGGCAAAGACCAACACAGTAACCAAACCCCAGTGCTGCAAGCAAGGTAATTTCCCAGCTGCCCATGAAAAGCACTTGTGCTTGCTTGAGTAACTTCTGAACCACTCACGATGAATCACACGACTCATTAATTATTAGGGATTAATTTAGTCATGTACATTTATTGTCACTGTAATTATGGGAGTAGCTAGCAACCAGTGTTATTGGGGTCCCTGTTCCTGGGCATGCTGGGGGTGGTGTGGGAGTCCATGGAGGTCAGGACGCTGCTGCCAAGAACTGGAGATCACAGCAGTTTTGTGTAGTGTGCTTCCAAAATCCCAGGGCAGGGCAGGCTGTGCCTTTCATCAGGCCTCGTGGTGCTCTGCAGATCCTGTGAGCAGCAAGCTGGCACCAACAGGATCTAAATTTGCACAAGAGTAATTTGAAAATCCTTCAGAGCTTGCTAACTTCTCTTGGCTCTAACAAAACCAATGCAGGAAAAGCAGGATTAAAAAAAGAAAAAAAAAAAGAAAAAAGGAAAAAGAAGCCAGAGATTGATTCTTACCTCATATCATTAAAAAATAAATTGCTGTAGCGCTATAACATAAAGTAAGAATCAATCTTATTTTTTAACACCAGAAATAACCTAATGAAATACAAGATTGATTCTGAATATGGGCTTCTTGGTGGAGCCCCTGTGGGAATTGATTACGAAATTGAATGTCTCAGAGCTGATAAGATGAATTTGGAATAAATCTTACTTTTAACTACTCCCTTTTTATGCTCATAAAAAAAAGAAAGATTGATTCCAATCAAAACTTCTTCTAAAAAGTGAGACAGTTTCGATTTGTTGAGGCAGTTTTTCAACAGAACAGCACTGAACTTCAGAGCCAATCTCACCCCTAGTTATGCGTTCCCCAGGGAGGAAAAATACGAGGCACAATATTTCTGATTTACAGCTTGAAATGAGACAGTAATGATCATAATAATCAGGACAAGAAGAAGGAGAGAGCCTCAAGTGGATGGCAGCTCTCTCGACTGATGATGCCAAGGGAGGCAGTGATTTGGAAAGTGAAGGTGGAGAAGCAGCTCCCCCTCCACCGTGCTGCAGGGGACTGCTGAGGACACCTCACTCTGCAGATTCCAGGCTATAACATTGGATCTGTTTATTCTGCAAAAAAAAAGTCTCTCCAGCTTCCCAGCACTGCACTTCCAGCCCTACCACCATCTCCTGCCTGGCCCACAGCCTCCTTGAAGCCTTCTGCATTCATGGGTAGGAAGTAGCTTTGAGTTCCCAGTCGGAGCTCAGTTATAGCCAGTGCAGTCCCATCAGATCACACAGCCCTGGGAGATGCTGAAATTCCCTCTGGCCAACCTGCAAACTCACTGGGATGGAGGCTACCCAGTCCCACCAAGCTCAGAGCACAGGGATCACCAAGCTTTGCTTCCAGACTGACTGTGATAACTCCTATGCACTCATCTCTAATCATGCCTCATGATTTTGCTCCCATGGGCAGCAGCCCTGGCCTTACCAAAAAATGAGGCAAAGTGGTTGTTTAGTCTCAGGGCCCACTCTGTGCTTCCTTTAATCTCTCTACCCCCATCACTGCTTTATGGGAGGCAGTTCCAGGACTCTTGTCCTTGGATAGTTTCTCCTCATCTCCAGATTTTATTTATTCATGGCCCATTCACGTATGTCCATTCTAGTGTCAATATTTTATTTCAGCTTCAGTCACCCCCTTTCCCACCTGGGCACCTCTGCAAGATGGTGGTTTGCTTCCATCTCTTCCACCACATGCTTCTACACCAGGGTGATCTCACAAGGAATTTTTTTTTTGACTTTTCAGAAAACATACTATTCTGATACCAAATTTGTGTTTCTGTTTTTCAGTTGCTGAATAAAATTTGAAGACCATCTATCGCTTTCCTTTTCTTTATCTCTCTCCTCCTTATAGAATCACAGAATCATAGACTGGTTTAGGTTGGAAGGGACCCTAAAGATTGTCTCGTTCCAATCCCCCTGCCCTGGGCAGGGACACCTTTCACTAGAACAAATTGCTCAGAGCCCCATCCAGCCTGGCCTTGAACACTTCCAGGGATGGGGAATCCACAACTTCTCTGGGAAACCTGTTCCTGTGCCTCACCACCCTCATAGTAAAGAATTTCTTCACAATATCTAATATAAACATACTCTCTGTTTGAAGCTATTTCCCCTTGTCCTGTTGTACCGTTCAACATTTCCTGCTGAAGAACCCTTCTCAAGCTCTCTTGTAACCCCTTTAGGTACTGGAAGGTCCTGTGAGACCTCCCCAGAGCCTTCCTTTCTCCAGGCTAAACAACCTCCACTCTCTCAGCTTTTCCTCACAGCAGAGATCTTCTGTCTCTCTGATCATTTTTGTGTCTCCCCTGGGCTCGCTCCAGCACGTCCCTGTCCCTCCTGTGCAGGACCCCAGCTCTGGGTGCAGTGCTCCAGGTGGGTCTCAGCAGAGCAGAGCAGAGGGGCAGAATCCCCTCCCTGCCCTGCTGCCCACGGGGCTCTGGATGCAGCCCAGGACACGTTTGGATACCATTGGCATATGGTTCAATACAGCTCCTTCCTTTCAATCCTCACAAAAACTACATTTAAAAGGAACACCATCCACAGTACCATCTCCTCTGAATTACTTTTTTGCCACTAAACACATTTTAGGTGCACTGGGACCGCTCACAGAAGCAGTCTGTGTCTATTTTTCCCAGAATTGCACAGACAGGACGGCTTGGACACAGGCCCACCCCTGCAACATGTGAATCTCAGACAATTCCCTTCCTCCTTCACCCAGATCTCCCATATTCCCAGCAAAAGGCCTCTCCCTTCTCTGGTACCCACACACGAGCCCCAGATGGGTGATGAGAGATGAGATGCATTGCTCCTGACACAAAGGGTCCTGGGAGGACAGCGGTGCCAGCTCCAGCTGGGGAGGTGCCACGCAGCAGGGCCAGGCGTTCTGCCTGGGAGCAGACACACAGCCCAGCTGTGCTGAGCACGGGGACTCCCTCCCTGTGTCACACTGGGCACACCAGATGTGCTCCTGACGTCCTGGAGGGTTGTGACGCACGGGGAAGGCGAGGGAGCTGCAGGCGCCTGCTCGGTGCTCACCCCACACTCGGGAGAACCTTTGGTGTGCCACCATGGTCTGTGCTGTGGCACAGGTGGGAAGAGGCATTCATCCTCCTTTCCATTCCCTTGGCTGTGATTTCAAAAGCTCTGCAGACTAAATTTGTTGCTGAGGACCCTCCTGGTTCCTGCAGACTGGGAGGCAGCTCGTAGGTCTAGATGAAGAACAATTTAATTCTCTGATCCCAGCAAAATCTGGTCTGCATTAAAAACAACAGAAACTCCCTCAAACCCATTGTGTTTAAATAATGTTAAGGATCTGACTGAGAGCATCGAAAGCAAATTCCAAGCCATAATGAAGAAGGATTGTCTGGCATGGTAATAATAATAAACTCTGTGCACACATGTATGCATATATGCATGTATATACAGAAGGAGAATTTTGTCTGAGGAGCTGAGAGGCCTATAATTAGCATGATCTCATGGTTGCACCAGGAAGCACAGCAGATAAGTGCCCTTGACCTGCAGTTCTCAGCTTGGTGAAGGCAGAGAAGGGGTGGTCCAGAGGAGAAGGAGAAAAGCAAGGTTTGCCTCCCTCTCTATCCTTGTCCCAGCTGCAGCCCTGGGATGGCTGCTGGTCAAGGGGTCTGTTTTTCAGAAGACCCTTGTTGCAGTGAAATCAAGAGGACTTGTGGCAGCACATGTCTGCCAGGTGCCAGCCCAGCAGAGACATGATGGCCAGACTGGAGAGGCTGTTCTGTAGCCATGAGGCACAGGTGAGGTACGAGGTGTAGAGGCCTCAGTCAGAAATGAGAAGTGTATGGGACACATGTCCATTGATCTCAGAACAGGTCAGAAGAGGCAGTGGCAGGAGCCTGTGTGGAAAGCTAATCCCACACATGTCACCAGGGCTGAGCATTCCAGCTCCCAGCCTTGCTACAAGGAGTTGTCCTTGTCCCACAGGGCATCCAGGAGATTGTCCTTCCATGCTGGGGGTTTGTTCAGCAGCTTTTTCACTGACTCAGGTGATAATGCTTCCAGCCCTCCCCAGGGACCTCCATTCAGCAGTTTCTGTCACACTCCTCCACTTCATTATGCTTAACAGATCCTCCTCTGCCTTCCTGTTCATGTCCTTCAGATGCCTATACTCTGACAAGAGGGGAAGGAAAGAACAAAAAAAAGCATCTTCTAGTTCCTACCCATGCATGCAGCTGCACCATTAGAGTTGGAAGAGCAATATTGATGTACCACAAAGCCACAGGGGCATGGAAAGCTTAGCAGGTGCCCAGTCACCATGAAGAAGGGTGTGGGATGGGTGCTAAACTGGCCAGGAATACTGGGAGGTGTGAAAACATCTTCTTCTGGGGCTCTTCTGTGTAGGGCAGTTCCTGAAGGTCAGCAGTGAGAAGTCAGAGCCTGGTTTGCACCCAGAGGTCTTTACAGCAGAGCCCATCCCGGGCCTGCTGGCAGATGTCTGGTCAACTTGGAGCCACATCTCTCAGTCCTTCTTCACTTCTCTGAGCTGAACTCACTTTATAACTACTTGAGAACACTGTCTCCAACAGGATTCTCCTGGAGAAACCAGCAGCCCACAGTTTAGATAGGTGCCACTCTTTGGTGTGTAAAATCTAGCCTGCCCCACAGAGTGCTGGTGAATGGAGTTAATCCATCTTGGCTGGTCACCAGTGGTGTTCCCCAGGGGTCAGTTCTGGGGCCAGTCCTGTCTGATGTCCTTACTGGTGATCTGAATGAGGTAATCAAGAGCTCCTTTGGTCAGTTTGAGTACAACACTGAGTTGGGTGGGAGTGTAGATCTGCTGGAGGGCAGGAAGGCTCTGCAGAGGGCTCTGCACAGGCTGGATCCATGGGCTGAGGCCACTTGTGTGAGGTTCAACAAGGCCAAGTGCTGGGTCCTGCCCTTGAGTCACAACAGCCCCCTGCAGCTCCAGGCTGGGACAGAGCGGCTGGAAAGCTGCTGAGAGGGAAAGGACCTGGAGGTGCTGGTTTTCAGTGGCTGGACATGAGCTGGAGTGTACCCAGGTGGCCAGGAAGGCCAATGGCACCAGGCTTGTGTCAGCAATAGTGTGGCCAGCAGGAGCAGGGCAGTGCCCATCCCCCTGTGCTGGGGGCACTGGTGAGGCCACACCTGGAATGTGCGTTCAGCTTTGTTTCCTCAGAGCAAGAAGGGCACTGAGGTGCTGGAGCATGTCCAGGGAAAGAAATAGAGGTGGGGAGGGGTCTGGAGCACATCTGATCAGGAGCAGCTGAGGGAGGTGGGGGAGCTCGGCCTGGAGAAAAAGCAGGTTCAGGGAGGACTCATCACTCTCAACAACTCTCTGACAGCAGGGTGTAGGCAAGTGGGGGTCAGTCCTCTCTGCCATGTAACAACAGCTAAGACAGGAGGACACAGCCTCAAGTTCCACCAAGGGAGCTTTAGATTGAATATTAGAAAAAATTCCTTGACTGAAAGGGTTATCAAGCACTGGAACAGGCAGTCCAGGGCAGTGGTGGTGTCACAACACCCAGAGGTACTCAAAGGACTTGTAGATGTGGCACTTGGGAACAAGGACTTGATAATCCTAGAGGTGATTTCCAGCCTAAACAATTTCATGATTCCGTGATCTCCCAGGTGAAAATCTGGACAAACAGCAAGCAGAGAGATATGTACTTATAGTCACCTCAGTTTCTGCTCCCAAGGCCTCCATGGCCCTTTTAATCACCTGGGCTTGCTTATGCTGTGCAATTTGCATGGTAATTATATTTAACAAGAACAGCAATAAGGGAAATAGAAAGTGTAATGTTGTTATCAAGGCATAATTATTCTTGAATAATTCGGTGATTACAGTTTGCTGTGTTTGGAACTAATTGTCACCAGCCCCTTTCAGTGTGGTACACTCCCCCTCACTCTTGTAGCATTAATCCCAGGATGCCTCCAGCCTCTGGCTTCAAGACTTTTCCAGTCACCCAGATAGTTTAGACTCCCAAATACAATATTCTGTGGTCCCTAGACTCGCATAGAGCTGAGCAAGCATGTAGAAATTAGTATTGTGAGCATGTCCTTCCAGCACCTTTGCTTCTCCACAGGGCATCTCCCACACATATTGACAGCTCAGGGCAGCACAGTGTGTCAGACACGCCTGGGCCGAGCAGCAGGGGAGCCCCAGGGACTCCAGGATGGCTGCTCCAAGGGCATCCATGCAGGAAGGATGGAGCCAGGCACTGAGGCCTCCCACTCTGCCTGTGGAGGATGGGAATACAACATCACCCTGGGAAACCCAGCACTCAAAATTTCAGCTCACCACCCCAGAGAGGCGCACTAAGCTTCCTGCTGTGCAAGGCCTGGATGGGTCAGGTGAGGAGCCTGTAGAGTTCTTCTTCTCAAAGCTTGGTGTATACAAAACTTCAGCCACTGGAAAAGTTTGCCTGGTCCCTTGCAACAGCCACCCTGGCTATCATCCCTGCACGTGTTTTTTCCCCTCACCCCAGGGTGAGGCTCCAGGAGGGAGAGCAGAGCTGTGATGCTGACGAAAAACTTCTGTCCTTCTCTTCCATTGCAAGAAAAAGAGAGGGACTCAGAGGGACGTGGATAAAAGCCCTCTCCTCCATAGCCCACCACACAGACTTCCTGTACAGTGGGGAGCTGTGCTCCTGACTTTTCCCATCCAAACCCCAATAAATCAGAAAAATGATGCTGTTTTCCTCCTCTGAGCTGAGGGAGATAAGGGATAAGGGTAGCCAAATGCTGATGCTGAGCTGCCTTCCAGGCTGTAGCCTCTCTGGCTGCCAGGTCTCCTCTCAGGAAATGAGTGTGCCAGGTCTCAGCCAAGGAGCTGCTGCAGGATGGGCATCTGCACATGTACACCCAGCTCCAGATCACACATGTCACAAGGAGGGAGAGAAGGTGCTACACAACTGCAGCTGGGTCCTCTCGAGCTGAGAAAGAGTTCATCTGTCCTCAGAGGCTCCCAAAGGGATGTCTGCAGGCTCCCTCATGGTTTTCTGGGCACACATAGAGGACAGCCTGTTTTGGTCCTGCTCAGGACATTAAACTTTTCTGTGTTAGCTCACTGATGACAGTCCCAAGAAATATGAGAAAGGCTTTTGGAGCCAGGATTTAACTTCTGTGAATACTCAGAGACCTCACGTTCAGGTGTCTGAGTCCAGCTCATCTTCTCAGCTCTGAGCTCTTGTAGCTGCTTCAAGGAATGCTCAGAAATCCCTCAATCCCCTGAAACATAAAAAAGAGAAAAACACAACTGTTCTGTGATGTATAGCTGCTTTGCTACCCAAAAGGGCTCTGAAAACATCAGGCAAGGAATTCACTGGAGGCAATGTACTTTGTAAGTCACAGAGCACACCAATGTTTTAGGGTTTGGCAGTGGCTGAATTGGATCACTCGAGAGGCTGGTAACAAAGGAAGATGTAGGATGGGGAGGCAGGAGGGGCTGCAAGGTACTGCCTGGAGGACACAGGAGTGAGAGGAAAGAGTTTTCAGGGAGAAAGTGTGGGAGCACGTGAGCTCAGGTGAGGCTGTGATCCACTGAACAGACTGAAGCTGGAGAAGCCTCAGGCTAGGCAAGCCGTGCAGAACACGCAGTTGAGACTGCCTTTCCTTCCCTCTTACCTGCAAAAAAGGCAGATCACAAACACGGTGGAGTGCCAGTCTGCAGCCCAGTGACAGGCACTCCGGGATCAGGCAGGGGAGGGATCACAGTGCTGGAGCCCAGGACGAGGAGACACTCCCACCTGGGCTCCCTAGGTATGGCTCTCACAAGCAGCAGTGTGTGCAGAGAGAATCTGTGCTTGGTGGGTGTTGGCTCAGCCTCAATGCTCCGAGGTTTCAACACCGTTGTGGTTCCATCTGGCTGCTTCAGTAGAGGGGACACAGCCTTGAAAGGGAAGGAGGGCCGTGCTGAGTAGGACCATTCACCCATTCCCAGTGTCCCAGAAAAACATTTTCTTTAGCCTCTCCTAAAACTCCTGCAAACTTTTAGGTTCTAACCATTATGCATCAACCAGTTCCACAGGTCTGTCACATGTTCCTCTGTCTTGTTTTTAACACCTGTTAGCAGTGTGTTCTGTCCTCTGCTTCTCACACTGCCTCTTATCCCCTTACTGTGACTTTTACCACGTATCTCTGGCTACCTCTGTCCTGGACCTGTGTGACCAAAGTCACTCATGCACTCTTCAGAAGGGGGACTGCTCCACACTATTCATCACCCTCCATGAGTGCTCCGCTGTGCTGCAGCATTCCTCTGAGGTGAGGGATCAGCACCGTGTGTGGTATCAAAAAGGCGAACAAACAAAAGTTTTCACAGTGAGCAGTCCTGACTTTGGAGAAGAGCTCAGCTACAGATCAGGGTAAGACAACAATGTGGTCAGCAGAGAAAGGAGCTGAGAAAGCTTCCAGGCAATCTTTAAGCTGAAAACAAGGCTTACTCATGGTGAGTCTCCTTGGAGATAGAAAGGGTTGTTGAGGAGGGTAGTTGGAAGCCAGGGAAGCTCCTCAGCCTTGCAACACCTCTGCAACCCCTTCCTTCTCCTTTCCTAGGGAACAGAAGACTTTGTGTCAGCCCTTTCTGTCAGGGATGCTGGATTAACCACCTGCTCCAGCCCTGCTCTCCCTCAGAGGTTTGAGCCAGGCTGGAGAGATTTGGGAATGGTTCAGACAGGGAAGACAAGACCTCCCCATCAATGCCCTGCTAGCTCCCTTGGTAAAGCAGAGCTCTTTGTTAATCATATCCGTGGATTAGCATGGGTTTATGAGCTCCACAAGGAAGCATTTGGAATCATAAATTGCATTTTCACCACTTAGCCCAGGAGGATCTCTGGGGCTTGGTAGACAGATATAAAAGGAAACCTTTAGAGAGAACAAGGGGGATAACAAAGAGATTATCAGAACCAAGCCTGAAAATTAATAGACCAAATCAAAATTAATTAATGGACTAAATCCAATTAATAGACTAAATCAAATCCTCTTTGCAAACGCGGTCACCTCAATCACTGATCATCTTTTCACACTCTCACGAAGACAGACGGTTCAGCTTCTTCAGCAAAGAGGGTTAAGGAAGACCAGGCTGGAGCAGCAACAGGGAAATTTGTGGGTTTAAGGGTCAGCATTACCCCTGCAAGGGGGAAGGCAGATAGGGAGGCCAGGATGGGTCTGACACAGTTACAGGGAATAATCCTGAAGCAATTAAAAAGGTGGTATCTTCTCCCTTTAATGAAAACTATTATGTTGAAAACACGGTGAGTATTAAGAGCAGTTGTCGTCCTGCTGTTTGGCTTGTATCTGGATTAGATTTGTGCTAAGGATGGAACATGAGCCTGGCTAAGTATTACTTTCCACAAATATTTGGCTTTTAAAAAAAGCCCAAATGTGGAGTTTATCACATTCAGACCCAAATAAACTACAGTGGATGTGAAGCACAATAAAAAGTAACAGGAGAACAAACAAAGGGGCACCAAGGGTGGGCACTGCTGACCACAGGAGGGGAAGCACAAAGTGTGGTGGGGGCTTGGGAGGGTGGGAGCAAGGGAGGGGACAGAGGTGTCATCATCTGGGGGTGTCACCAGCCCATTTCAGGTCCCCACCTCCATGTCCCACCATGCAAGACCTGGGGAGACTATGGCTCCTCCTGGACCATGCATTTTTGGAGATGGAGCAGGAGAAAAACCCTGCCCTGGGAAAAAGCAGTGTTATCTCACCAGCAATAACCAGCAAAAAGGAAAGTCCATAATCACCAGCTGGGCTGGAGACGGAATTTGGAAATGCCAATCCCATACTCTAACCACAAGAGGAAAACTGATCCGAACTGGCCTTGTAAGTGAAAATGCTGATGGAGGAAGGCTTTGAGATTCCATTTAGTCATAAAAGGCTTGGCAGAGGGAGCACAGCCTATCCTGTGTTTGCTGGGATAGAACTAATTTCCTTCTAAGTACCTGATACAGTGCTGTGATTTCGATTTAGTACGAGAATAATGTTGATAACACACTGATGGTTTAGCTGTTCCTCAGTATGGCTTACTCTAAATTGAAGACTTTTCAGAGCCAGTGAGCAGATGCACAAGAAGCAGGTGCACAAGAGGGAGCATGGCCAGGAGAGCTGACCCAAACTGGCCAAAGGATATTACACACCACAGAACATCATGCCCAGTGTATAAACTGGGGACAGTTGGCTGGGAGACACCAATTGCTGATGGGGAATGGGCTGGGCATTGGCCAGTGCGTGTGAGCAATGGCGCTGTGCATTGTCTGTCTTAGGTTTATTCCTCTCTACCTCTCTCCTTTTCATGTTTATTATTGTTGTTGTTATTATGTATTACTTTATTTCCATTATTAACCTTTTCTTACCTCAGCCTGTGAGTTTTACCTTTTTCTGAACCCACCAGGGGAAGAGCAGGGAGTGAGTGAGCCTCAGCCAAGTACTTGTGTTGCAGATTGCAATTAAATCACAGCACTGCCAAAACAACTCTTTCCTCTGAAAGAAGGAACTTTCACCCATTAGATGATTGTTTAGCTACTGCAAATATTACTGTGATTTTGAAAGTCTGCAGGCTTTTCCAGCTGCCTGGTTGAAAGGAGACCACCCTCTTTTCCATAGCAGAAGGGTCCTTTTACAATGCAAGAATCTCAAAATGACTCTTATAACACATGGAAAAATAACAGCCCCTCCTCACCTACCCCCACTATGTCATCCAGTGTGAGATAACAAAACTGCCCCGATGAGTGTGGTATGAAGCCACAGCTGCAGCATCCTACACCCTATTTTGTAGCACTACTTGAGCATCCAGGTTTCTGTGTCTGCATCCCTCTTTTTGGTCTGCATGTTTAACAGGGCTGAGGCAAAAGCAAAAACTAAACAGCAAAACCCAACCAAATTAAAAAAAGCCTTCACACAACCCAAATGAAAGTCACATTTGAAGACCTAAGTTTCCATTTCACATGACACTTTGAAACCCATTTGCCTAATGGTACTTACTGCCTTTCTCAAACAACAAACAGAAAAAAAGCCCACAATAAGGAAACACAAAGTAGTACTTCTTTTAATATGAAATAATCAATCTGCAATTAATCATAAAAACAGGCCTATCTTCCTTTGGGTCTGCTCAGACAAAGATAGTTGCTCGCTATCTCCGATTTATTCCTGACCTGCCAGCAGCGTGAGAGAAAGGAGGCTGGAAATGGTTTTAATTCCTCATCATTGCTTGTGTCATCAGCACCACAGGTTGTCTTTGCTTTCAAAAAACAGCCTCTGAAAAACAAGGATGTCGTGTGGTGTTCAAGACAAGCCTGTGAGCCTGGGGCAGGCTGTGCACGGCGGGGAGCAGAGCACCCTCTCAGGGACGCAATGCTCGGGCTGGTTCTGTCCTGCTAGAACACCCTGGTGTGTGTTACCCTCCCAAAACTGCACATGTGCTTTCAACCAACTGCTTTCCCACTGGGAGGCAGAGCTCTCAGACACATCACTGGCCTGGCTGGCGCACACAGGTCGAAGGAAGTTGGACATTCAGTGCACACCACTCCTCACTCTTTCCCCAGGATGGATTCCTGCTGTGCTTCAGGTCAGTCCCAAGCCTAGTTTGCCCACAGGAATTCACTCCAGCTCCTGCCCTGGTAGAAACCCCTGTTCCTCTCCTCCAGCAGACCCACCCATCTCCCTCAGCAACCATTGCTGGGAGGAAATTCAGAGATTGCTCCTCAGGAGAAACCAGTGTTTCAAAACAATCCTCATTCCAAAACAGAACAAAACAAAGGCAAAGCTTTCCCTGTGAACTGGAATTTAATGATTTTGAGTCACTCAACTCAGCACAGTTGGATAAAATCAAAATGTTTTGTCCTGATTTTAATTACCCATTACTATTAAATTATTTTATATACATTACAGTGTATTATGCACAAGCATTTTGATGTTTTGACCACTTCCTCTCTTTTTCCCTTTGTGAGAATGAAGTTTCCTCACAATCCATGCATTTTCACAAGCTGTTTTGCTTTCAACAGTTTGGCATTTTCAACAGAAAGAACAAAAAAAATCTGTCTGAAAACCAGCTGCACTTGCAAATGCTGGAGGAGGAGCTTCATTCATTCAAAACACAATTTCCATTAGATCCCTTCCTAGGTTTTAGCTGCTATGGGGTCAAAAATCCAGCCATGCTTTGAAGCAGTTCCATGGGACTCCATATTAATTATTTCCCTGTGACTTCAGATCAATTATAAAGCTCTGTAAAGGAATTGCACTGCTCTTCCAAACCTCCTGTTCTGGAGGTGTGTCCAGACCAAGACCAGAGGTGTTTTTCCTTCCCAGGTAATGCTGTAAATGCAGGAGCCAAAGCATTCTTCCTGATTTCCGGAGCATGGTTTTCAGAGGTGGTGGGATGGATTTGGATGGTGGAGCCCAAGGAGCTGCCCTGAGTTTACATTTTGAATAGCAGGGCATGTTTTCTTTTGAGCCCTTGCCCAGCTGACAAAATACATCACAAAACATAAACCCCAGCTAAGCATCTGCTACCTGTGCTGATTTAAGGGAGGTGATATTGCAGGATCTAGATTTAAAGAAAAAAAAAAAAAGAAAGAAAGAAAAAAAAAAAGGGAGAGAGGAGAGAGAGACAGAAAAGC
Source organism: Catharus ustulatus (assembly GCF_009819885.2). Lineage (NCBI taxonomy): Eukaryota > Metazoa > Chordata > Aves > Passeriformes > Turdidae > Catharus > Catharus ustulatus. Next base: position 8,457,973 of record NC_046262.2, on the reverse strand, counting down.
CCATTCCTTAGGATTTATCCTAGCATTTATCTGCCTTGCAGCAGCATTTTTTTCCTTAGGGGGAAGATGCTCTTGTTGCTTTCTTGTTGCCTTCCTCCCTTCACATGGTACTGACCGCAGAGGTTGAGAGCTCTTGTGGCTCCTCAAGATGTTTTTCATCTCAATATTTTTTTTAGGAGCAGGAGGGATGAAATATGCCTTTTTGACAAGCAATGAGGGAAAAAAAAATTATTCCCTGGGAAAATTTTGTTTTGTTTAAAAATTTCCACCAGAGAGCAGTTAAATGTAAAAAAGCCTAATTTTTTTAGTGAAACAAATAGGTATTTTACAGAAGAAGGTTTTCTTTTATTTTCTTTTTCTTTTCTTTTTTTTTGAAAGTCTGTGTCCCATCTCCTTCTTTCTCATCACGAGGGAAAAAAAAATATTTTGGGAGTTTTGGGAGAAGGAGGAAATGCCCACAAGAAAACACAGACATGTTTTAAGCATCTGAGTTGTAAAAATCTCGTTTTAGCCAATAAAGACAGCGGGTCTGTGGCGGGGCCAGGCAGCAGAGGCAGTGGGGAAGGTGGGTGGGGGTCCCGGGGGCTTTCCAGGCTCCCCCCGAGCTGGTCCCGGCTCCAGCGCCTGCCGTGCTGCGGTGTGCCGTGCCTGTTGTATGACTAATTCAGCACCTCACCCCCTTCGAGCACCAAACAAATTGGTTGTTTATGCACTCTCCACGTGTTGCAGGAACTTCACGGGTGGCGATTAATCCGCATTAAGGCTCCCATTAATGCACGAACCAGCGCGGCGCTGCGCGGGGAAACTGAGGCACGGGATGGGCAAGGCGGCGTGCCGAGACATCCCAAACCGCAGCCTCAAGCCTCTTGCTGCCGTGTTTTGGGGGGGATAGGACGCACCCGCGAGGCTGGTGGACCTTTGGGTGGCTGGAGGAGATTGGAGCAGGCAGGGACCACTCCGGTTTCCGCAGCCACCACAGGGAAAGGATTAAGCATCCAGATGCGGGGAGCCGGCAGCGGGGGCTGGCAAAACCTTCAGAAACAAAGATCCTCTTTCTATGCAAATGTCCCTTAGAAATAAAACTCAGGGGGAAAGAGCAAAAGCCGGGAGGTGACGTCAGTGGCTTCGTCTCAGTTTTTTTCATTCCCCAAATTTCCCGGGAGGCGTGAGCGGGTGGCTTAGGCAGATGTTTGCTGATCAGATATGCTGATGATCGTGCCCAGGGGGAGCGAAACTTGAAGCGATACAGTTTAACCCAAATGAAATAATAACACTTTCCAATTTCTTCCCCAGCTTTGGTTTCTAAAACAGCTAAAGGAATGTGGGAGATAATGATTAGAAACATCAAGAGGGTGAGCAACGGCTTTGGAGGCTTTTTCTGAAGAAAGCAGGGCTAGGCAGAGAATTTTTCAACCCATTAAAAATTAATTGCCAGGAAACTCTCTGGTGGGGTTAATGAATAACAAGCCTTTGAGATCCTCCAAACAAGGCTAGCATTTCTGAGACACCGAGGACCTGGTGGGTGCCAGGAGGAAGCCACTCTTCTGCTTTCTGCCAGAAATCTTCCAAAAAGAGGGCAAGATGAAAAGGACCCTGCTTGCACTAGGTCCCCCAGAATAAAAGTCTCCCTGAAGTGATGCCCGTGCAGTGATGAGTAAGAGAAGATATTCAGCCTTTGGATCTCTATTCTGCCTCGGATGAAGGGAATCTGGGTGACACAGGGAAGGAAGCTGCTGGCCCCTCTGGGAAGGGCGACTGTGATTTCAAGTCACACCCCAAGCAGTGACCTGAAATTATTTTTCTCGCCATTTTTCAGAGGAAACAAGGGATGCTGGAAGCAACAAGACCTCGGACACAGAGCAGCCCTCAAGTCTCCATGATGGCAGTGGGAGACACAAGACACCCCAGCACAGAGGCCTCAGAGGATCCCAGCCCCACACACGACACATGAAGCCACGATCCCTGCGCAGTAAGAGCCTCCAGACACCCAGACTGCATGCAGGGACAAACCCATGCACACACCTCCCCATTCATACGTGACTGTGCATGTGTGCAGTGCCCACAAATCCATCTCCAGGTGTGCCCTTGCCAGCTCAGGGTCCTGGGTCTGTCCAGAAAACCAGCAGGGTGGGCAGCAGGCAGCAGTAGGGGCAGGTGGGGTGGGGGGAGGCTATGGGGCCAGCAGGAAGGGGTGACACTTAAACTGGTGGCAGGGGAAACGTGAGACAGGGTTGGTCTGGAAATAATGCAGCTCCTGCCAAATTTACAGCCCTCCTGGGGAGGGCTGTGAGAGCAGGGAAGGAAAGCCAGCAGCAGGCCCAGGGGATATCGCCAGGGCCTGGCTTTTTGAAGACATGTGCTCCTGTGTTACAAGTGTCAGGAGGGCATGGAATGAGCCTCTTTAATGAGCCCGGGGAGCAGGGGCGGGAGGCACTGTCCCACCTCTCCGGGAAGCGCTGGAGGGAATGCAGAGCCAGGGATGCTGAGGTGAGAGCGCACAGCAAGGGGCTCAGCACATGGACCCGTGCAGCACAGCAGCAGAGCTGGCAGCAGAGCAGCGAGGGTCTCCATCCCTCCCAGCTGCCCAGTGACAGCAGAACAGCCAGCACACAGCCCTACTCCTCCTGAAAAATGTCTGGTGTCCCTGCCTACGGTGTCCCTGCCTACGGCACGGGTGTGGAAACTAGGTGATCTTTAAAGTTCCTTCTATCCCATGATTCTATGAAAAACTGGACCTAAATCGCCCTTGGCCAGGGCGGAGGCTGTGGGAGGCTGGTGTAAAGCTCATGGAATTGCTGCAGGAGGCATGACAAGCCAGCAAGGGCACCCCAGGCAGTGTCCCAAAGGGCCATCCTGCCCTTTGGGCTGCTGCTACCTGCAAGGGGGCTGAGAGCTGCATCTTGGGGCCTGACACCTACAGCAACCAGTTTCATGGCTTGGCTGCAAGATAGAGCAGGAGGAAAAGCAGGACCATGAGAGAAGCGATGAGCTTGTCATTCAGACACAATTACCTGCTGTAATAGCAGAGGGGAGGTGGGAAAATGATCTGCCAGGGAAATTGCTTTGGGTAAAAATGATCTGTTTCTTGCTTCTGGCTTGCAGCTAGGAAACTCTTCACTTTAACCCCTTCCCAGGCTCCATCTTCCATGAGATACACCAGCACCCATGGCATGGGCCATTCCAGTATCCAGCAGGAGGTGACAATTCAGGTGTCTCCACAAGAAGGTTGTTAACCCTCTCCTTACAGGCTCTTTCTGCCTGAGTGGTTTCTACTTCTTGCCAGCAGAGGTAGAGTTGGAGTCAGAGTTGGTTCTTTAACTCCCTGAATTTGCAGCTGGCAGAACCCCTGCTCAGAGGGTGGGAGTCACCCACAGTCACCATCCAGCTGCCCTGGTCACAAGCCCCACGAGGAGACAGCAAGCTGGGAAACCGCACGGCTCTCCCTGCTCTCGGCGTGGCAGGCAAGCCAGCCCCATCTGCTCCGAGCTGCACCGTGCAACGCTCCCTTCTGCTGCGAGGAAACTCATTAAGCGTCAGCAGCGTGGGGCTAACGATGTGCAGATGAACACTTCCATCTCTGTCCGCCAGAAGGCTGCGAGCCTGGGAAGTCAGGACGGTGGCACACTGCCTTCCCTGATGAGAGTGTTGCGCGGATTAATTAGGAAATACTTGCAATGTGCTTTGGAACTGGAAAGCGCTAAGTGTTATTAATCAGTGTCATGATTTACATAGAAAAACTGCAGAAAATATGAAGGGGTGGAAGAAATAAATCGCCCTGTGGCTTTGATGGGGATAGGGAGCATGGGAATAGGTCATCCTGACCCCACAGCATTTCTGCTGACATTGACAGGGGTAAGGGAGGCCCCAGAATTTTTGGACCACCATGGGAAGTGAGCACTCACCCACCCTACACAGGCACCTTGGACCCACTGGACACACCGTGCTCGTTGTCCCATGCCCAGACAGAATGGTCCCTGTTCCCTGTGGGCTCCCTTTTCTTGAGGACAGATCACAAATTTCTCAGCATCCTCTCTCCATCACAGCATGGAGCTGCTCCAAGACAACACCACCCAGTGCAGCTCTGCCCATGCACAGCATCCCCCTCCACAGCAGGGCTGGCCGTCCCTGAACAGATATTTCTGTTTTCTTCATAGATGTCAAAACTTAAGTGAGTGAAAAGAGCACTAAAAGTTACTGTGTCCCCTCCTCCAGACAGAAGTGGGAGAGGGTCTGCTCTGTCCCACCAAACTGGGACTGGAGGAAAAGGAGACCTCTGCTCCCATCTATGGGGAAATGGGAGAAGTACGGCTGGGAGGGAGATACCGTCCTCTGCCCCCATTTGGGACATTTGGGATCTCCAGGAGGATGTGCCATGTCCCTACAGGACAGTGACAGCCATACGAGGCTGAGCAACAGCTCCTGGTTTTGCCCAACACCACAGTGGGACACCTTCAGCAAGCCCCTAGCTTGGAGGAGACAGGAGAATGACCAGACCAGCTGGGCAGGAGGGTTGGGGCGTGTGGGGTGTGCAAGCAGAATCAGCAAGAACACTTCAGGAGCAGAGCAGGAGGGCAGAGCAGAAGACATCACCTGGCCTATACATCTAGCCACAACTAGGAAGAGGAGGGCTACAAAGGATCCTGCTGATCTTATAGCACATTCCAGGCCACAGCCTCATGTATGAGCTGTGCAAACACCCAAAGCTTCATGAGTCGCACTCCAAACACAACTTTAGACAAGCACAGATCTCTACACCAGCCACTTTTCACACCCCTCTGTAGAGAGACAAAGTCAAAACTCCACACAAAGAAATCCCATCCTGTTTTTCTCCTAGGACATGTCTGGAAGTGGGTTGTAGACTCCTCATATGTGGATAGCAAGCCACAGTTATTTAACATGCTGTTAAAATCTGTGATTTTTCTGAAAACAGTCACTAAAAGGCTGGTTCCTGGCAGTCTGGACTGACAGGGTGGCTGCTCAGGGCAGTTTGATGGGTCCTGCTGCATGCCTGGCATTTGGAAATAGCCAATTCATCTCCTCACTAATTTGTGTGCACAAGATTGTGACTGGCTTCCCCCAAATGTCTGTTCAGGTAAAACTCAATGACTGGATATTTGCAGAAAGCAAACATGGGAGAGGGCATAGCCCAAACCCAGCAAATTTATTCCCCATAGCAAGCAAATATTAAGGGGACTTTTTTTCACCTGTATTTGCTCATTTCTATTTCAATGATTTAGAGCACGTGGGAGGTCAAATTAGCTCCTTAGAAGAGTTCCCTCTAGCCTAAGAAGCCCAGGTCTCCTCTCCTCTCCTCTCCTCTCCTCTCCTCTCCTCTCCTCTCCTCTCCTCTCCTCACATTTTTTGCTTTTTTTCCCTTACTTACCCCTTATTTTCCTGAAAACCACAAAATTTACAGGACAAGTTCCCCAGGGCCAGCTTGCAGCTCCCCTCTGCCCCTTCTAGTCCCCTGCCTGCCCACATCTGTAGCTGCTGCTCACCCCACCTGCCCCCGGGGCCTCACACGAAGCCACTGAATTGAAAGTTAATTTGAATTTGAGTTGACAAACTCCAGGCATATCCCATCTGTGCCGGCAGGAAATGGCCAATGTGTTAACCTTCCAGCAGGGAGGGCAGGGCAGAGGGGAAATGCTTTTACCTTTCCCTGCATTTAGTGTAGCTCTTAAAAAAAAATTAGGGTCAAATAAAATAACGCCTTGGGTTGACCTAAAGCCAATGTGGAAATTCCCTGTGAGCATCCAGAGGTATCTGGGAGAGGGAGGAAAACCCTGTCTTGCTGCTTGGGACTGAAGGAAAAGCCTTGGAGAGGGGGGAAGGGGAGCCCAGGCTCAGCTTTTCTCCACATCTTGTCCCAGACAACCCCATGGACATTTGCTCTTCCCCACCTCACTGCAGCAGGAGTCCCTCAGCTGCCTGGGGACTCTCCCTGCTTTCCTCCCTGCAAAATCAGTGTTTTATCCACTCAGCCCTCCAAGGCTGCTCCCACCACCACAGCAACATAGAAAAAGCACCCCTGCAACAGATATCCCTGGATATGTATTCTGATGGAAATAGTGGTGTATTTAACCAGCTGTAGAGTCAGAGTGGCTGGAGTTGATGTTCTGCCCTGTGCAAGGAGCTGGAGGTGCAAAGGGAATGCTTGGCATACTTCACATCCCAGGGCAAAGAGGTGCAGCTTGTACCAGGGCACCTGTCCACACCATGTGGCCGCTCCAGGTGCCCTAAGGCTGATAAACCACAACCTTCAACTGCAGGGAAATTTACCAGGACTGGGAAGAAGGAGATTTTCTGCTTCAGTGGGGGATGCTGAGGCCTGGGTGCTGCAGAGGGTTTGAGCCCCCAGACACCTCCATTGTCTCCTCAGCCTCTAACCCCCCACAGATTTTCAATCCTGCCTCCCACTGCTTCTCTAGCATTTCTCTCTCAAAGATGGCACTTCCAGCTGATGTTGATTTTTCTATCTCTCCAACAGTGTTTTTAAGCACAAGCAAGGCAGCTGGAATAAAATTAGCATTATTTAGCATTACCTAGCACCAAAGGCACTTGACAGATTTGAACAAAGATTTGGGCTGGATGTTGGGAGAAAGCTTTATAGTGTCCCCAGCACAGAAAGAGGGGAAGAGGCTGAACTCTCCTTCCCTGGGGAGCTGCACAGCCACAGGCAGGCTGTCCACACCTGCAGTCCCATATCCATGCTGGCAATTCCCCTGTGGGGAATTGTCCAGCCTCATCAGAAAAGCAGATGAGCAGTTCCTGGGGAGTCAGGAGCTGTGGGTGAGCCATGGCTTGTGCTGACAGCGTTATTCCCATGTCTGCTTTCTCCTCCATTGCTGCACCACCCAGAAAATCAGCATCAGCATGCAGATGCCACCATGTCTATACCAGAACAGACTCCCACCCCCAGAACTCTCGAGGCTACTGACTTGTGTGGGTCGTGAAAAGAAGGGTGAGGGTGCAAAATGTGTTGGGAAGAGAACTGGGGAAAGCAGAGAGCAGCATGCAGAGGGCTTAGGACAGGGTTAGAGGCCCATCCCAGAATCTGTCCTACTAGGAACTACGCCTGGCTATTTCCCTTCCTGGCTGCATCTCCCGCCTGCTGAGTACAGACACAAACCAAGCCCTTGATGCTCCCTCCCTCTGCCACTAACGCAGCGCCTGTTAATGCCTGTAACGAGGCTTCAGCCAGGCAAGATTGCGGGAACTGCGTCTCCTCAACTTCCCTGTGGCCGCAGGCAATGTCAGGATTTTCAGATGCTGCAATGGAGAGCTGTCAAACAGCCCCATCCCCTCCGGAGATGTTCCACTCAGCCTTGTGCTTGCACAGCCCCTTCCCAGTGAACACACGGCACCACTGCACATTTAGGAGTGGGATAAACAACCTCTCTCTGATCCTCCCTCATTTGTGTGCTTGCTCTCCCGAGAACTTTCATAATTGCTTCTTTGCCTTTAAATACCATGCTGCTCCTTTGGCATTTCACTGTTTAAATGTCTCCCGCTTCGAAGATGACATTGTCTGGAGGCGGATGGATTGGGGTGGTGTCTGCAAGGTGCAGTGCACGAGAGCAATGGGCTGCTCTGCCTGTCTGACTTCTCCAGTGGTGAAGGCAGGGTCATACAGGATGACTTTTTCCAGCACGGCCATAAAAGCCTGGGCTTGGGCTGGTCGTTAGCACATGCCCCTTCCCCTGCCCTTGGAGGAGTTCCTCCTCCCCAGTCCTGGTGCTTACAGTTGCCTTGACTACATCTGCCTTCCCTGGAGGGGGGGTAATGAAGGGGAAAGGTACATCATGCTCTGATGGTTGGAGCCATCGTGCCCCAGCACAGGCTGGAGCATCCCATTAGCACTGGGCTGAAAGTTCATCCTCCAGCATGCCCAGGTCCTAGAGGTGTTGTGGACAGCCAGCATTTCCAACCCCCTGTGCTCACACAGGATGCTGGATCCATCCCACAGCTCCTTGTTGTTCTTCACAAACATGCAGCCTCCCAGCTGGGAGTGGATCCAGGGTGCCCCATACTGCAGAACACAATCGTGGCTCCAAGTGCCCAGGGAAATGTGCCTGCTCTCACCTCACAGAGCCCTGGCTCCGAGTGCCCCCATTCCTTAGAACCCCAAGAAGGATATTCTCAGGATTTTACACTTACACGTTTTGTTTCCCACTTTGCAGGCAATGGGTGAGCTGAAGTATTTTTGCTGTGAGTGTAGTATTAAGTACTGTCATAGGAAATGTTCTTTCAGGGAAAGGGCAGGGAGGCAGCATGAGGAACATCCTTCCTTATTATTTTTGGGAAAAGTGTAATTATTGCCCCTTTGGCCTGTCTGCAAAAGGGATTAATAATGTCCAGCCTCACAGCTGTCAAAGCCCTGATTAATTGAGCTTGCTGTACTGAAATCTCATCTGTTTGTCTTGTGTCAATGTGCAAATTGAAATCATAACACAATATATCTTACCAGGCATCCTGTACCTTTCAGCTTATCAGGCGCCCTCCTTCCACCCCTCTGCTTCCAAACAGCCTGGAGGACTCAAGCCACGGCTCTGCAGTCATGTTCAACCTGGAGCTAGCCAGTATCACCCCTGCTGTGGGCATGGTGGGGTTCAAAGACTCAGAGCACCACCTGCTCTGCAGCCTGGTGGTTGCTCTTGCAGGATGGTTCTTCTTCTCCCATAGGACAGTCACACAAGGCTATATGTTTTCAGAGCTGGTTTGCCACAAAATTGCTTTTTGGCAGGACTTGTCCCCACATCAGGACACTTGCCATCCTCAGGGTGTGTGTGTCCCCACCACTCCTCCCCGGCACAGCTGCTTGTTTCTGTACATGGTAAGGGAAGGAATGTTGCAGCATGTGAGCTCATAAATGATGCCTTGCACAAGCCTGTGGTAGGATTAACCTAAAATTATTTTTAGGCCACAGCTCATCTATCCAAAAGTCAGGATGTGCCTGAGCATGACTGGCTGCACACCTGGGAGAGAAGCTGGGTCACACAGCCCTGGTCCCATCAGCCTGCAGGCTTCAGGAAAGAGGTCGAGGATATCCCTGGTGCAATTATCCTTGCCATAATTCAGAGAATCACAGAATCGTTAGGGTTGGAAGGGACCTCTGGAGATCATCCAGTCCAACCCCCCTGGCAAGACTGGGTCACCTGGAGCAGGTGACACAGGAACATGTCCAGCTGGTGTTTGGATGTCTCCAGAGAGGAAGACTCCAGGGCCCCCCTGGGCAGCTTGTTTCAGGATTCTGCCACCCTCAACACAGAGAAGTTCTTCTTCATGCTGAGGTGGACCTTCTTGTGTTTTAATTTATAGACACTGCTCCTTGTCTTTTTACAGAGTACCACTGAAAACTCTGGCACCATCCCCTTGGAACTGGCTTTGATACATTTGTATGCATTAATGAGATTCCCTCTCATTTCTCCAGACTGAACAGTCCCAGCTCCCACAGTCTCTCCTCAGAAGAGAGATGCTCCAGACCCCAAATCATCTTCATGGCCTCTGCTGGACCCTCTCCAGTAGCTCCTTGTTTTCCTTGTGCTGAGGAGCCCAGAAGGGGATGCAGCACTCCAGGTGTGGCCTCACCAGGGTTGAGTAAAGAAGGGGATTTCCCTCCTCAACCTGCTGGCCACACTCTTCCCGATGCATGCCAGGGTATCACTGGTCTCCCTGGCCACAAGGACACACTGTGAGCTCATAGTCAACTTGTCACCCACCAAGACTCCCAGGTCCTTCTCCACAGAGCTGCTCCATAGTAGCTCAGCCCCCAGCCTGTGCCGGTGCTTGGGGTTATTCCTCCCCAGGTGCAGGACCCTGCACTTGCCCTTGCTGAATCTCATTAGGTTTCCCTCAGCTCGCCAGTCTATCACGATCTGCCTGAATGGCACACAGACAGCAGTTCTGTCAGGCACGCCCCTCGATTCCTTATCATCAGCAGACTTGCTGAGGGTACATTCCATCCCTTCATCCAGGTTGCTGTAAAACTGGTGATTGACCCAAGCTGATGCAAAGCAGGGGCAGAGAAGCTGCTTGCAGAAGTGTTTAGGAGTTACTCTGCTCTGCCCTGCACAGTCCAGTTGCAGGATGAGGCCCTTGGCTGAAGCCTTGACACCAGCTGGTGTGTTTGCTCAAACTTTGGGCCATGAGTTTGGTTTCAAAGCAAGATTTACATCTTCCATTGTACTTCCACCACTGTCACTGAAAGGCTGTGGTGTATTTGTGTCTGCAAGGCAGTGTGCCTGCCCCTTGGTGCTGAATAAATAAATTACTGTGATGGTAAAGGAGATCATTGTTAATCAGAGTGCATAAAGAGCCTGAGAACCCTCCAGGGGAAAATGCTGCAATGCACTGAGTGCAAATCACTTTTTTGCAGGGACATGATATTAAAGAGGAATAGAGTTCTGTGGCAGTATTGTCTCCAAAAGAGAATCCACTAGGATCTGGTGAACCACATCAGGATCTATCCCAGGATCTAATTCCTGCCCAGAAACAGACCTGGAATCTGTTTGGGACTTCCCTGTCCTCTGTCTGGCATCCCACACCCAGATGAATGAGGACTCCAAGGCACAAGCTGTGCTAGGCAAAGTTAAGACGCTGTAGGGATGTGGCCCTGTCACTTCCCCAATAAAATAATTTCTGAGCCACACTGGAATGGGATCCCTCTGAAAAAACCCTGCAGAGACTAAAGGCAGGTGAAAGACAACACTCTAATTAAATACCCTATCCCTGTGGCTTTAGCTGATGCTCACAAAAAAAAACAAACAAAAAACAAAAACAAGTGGAAAACTAGCAAGAACACTGTTTACCGTTTCTTATTGTATAATATGCAATGTTTTCTCAGCATGTTTTCAGGAGAACAGCAGCTGGGAGCCCAGACTGGATGAAAAGAGAGAAAGAGCAAGGTGTTAGGCAAGAAATGCTGGGGAGGTGGGGGAGTAAGAGTCCCTTTGTAGCCACCACATAGCACCCTGTGAGGTTTGCCCCAGAAGGAGGAGAAGCTGTTCCCTTATCCACCCTTACAGTGGCTGCTGCCAAAGGCACTGGGGCACTTGGTGCTGAACACAAACCATCTTCCCACCTCCTCCTTTTAGCAGAGATGTCAGGAGGGATGGAGCTGGGATGGCCAGGCTCTTTGCTCTCCCTCTGGGTCTCTCATCCCTTTACAATTCACTGGACATGGTTTAGGCTTCCCTTACTTTGCAGCTGGCAGCAAGATCCTTGGAAGATCCACCCTAGGGCCTCTCCAGAGTGGGTCTCCTCATCAAGAGGCTGACCCAGCTTCTCCAGATCAAGTGCTCACCTTTGCACTCCCCCTCTGCACAAGCCTTTACCCTTCCAGCAACCTGCACAGCCTTGCTCAGCCCCAGCAAACCTGGGACCCAGATCTCAGCAGCTCACAGTCCCTGCCCTCCTGGTGTCCACAGCCTCTCACTTTTGGCAGGGACACCCAATGGTGTTTTCCATCAGTGTCCGGCTGAGCCTGATGAACAGGGTGGGCATAGGCTGCCCCAGTTAAGCTGATGCTGTAAGTGATGGCTCAGGTGATGGAAAGCAGAGGGTACATCTTCCATCCACAGGCATCAGCAAGCTGTGAGGGATTTCAAGGGCTGGGGAGGGCAGGATTTTAGAATCTAAAACAACTTCAGCAAGCAGGAGGAACCATTAAAAAAAAAAGAAATCCAGTTGAAGAGTGGAGTAACTAATCCCCCAAGCCACAGGACAGGCATTTTGCCACAAGCAAAATTTGCAGGAGGACCTTTGTGGCCTCCTGCACCTGCACAACCTTGCTATCCTATGCTGAAGCCACCAGCTGTGGCATCAGGACAAACGTGCCTGATACTGGGAAACTTAGTTTTACAGCCAGGGACCTGCATCTGCAACAGGAAACCAAGGCCCAGACAGGAGCCTGAAAGGAGCCTGAAAGGGCTTGCTCCTGTGAGTGGAAAGGAAAGTGGTTTCTAGAGACCCCAGAGGACTTGAGGTTCCTCTTTGTGCTCAGCCCCTTTAAGGAAACTCCCCCTCACGTGTTGTTTGTGCGATCTGCTGGAGTCTGCATCACATTGAAGCCCATTAGACCTATTTTCTGTAGCTGAATAATTTTAATTTTCTACTCAGTTACCTTTTAGGTCTTGCTTCCCTCTTTTTCTGTGTCTTAATTGCCTTTTCTGTATATTGGGGCTCCCCTGACTTTCTCTCCTCTCTCTGGTGTGCCTGTTCTCCTCTCCTACCCTCTCCCTCCCTCCTGCCTATCTCCATTTGCCTAAACCCTGCAAGGCTATTGCATCTGCCACCCTCCAGCTGTTCTGTATCATCCCAGCAGTGGCTGCAGCCATGTGAGTTGTTGTGCCAGGGAGCTTTGTCCTTCCTGGCAGGAGATGGACCCTGGGATCAAGGGTCAGGCCAGTTAAACTGCAACTACGTGTATTCAGGCTGAGGGCCACTCATGTCAGGTCTCAGCAGCTTCCCTCCTGGTGCTGATGAACTTTAGAGACATCTTTTTCCAGTTCTTCAGGCCCAGCCCCCTCTGTCATCAGTGCTGCCATATCCCAGATGGGAGCACAGGCATCCTGACTCCAATTTCTCTGATAATGGTGGGAGAAAAAACGCCCAAACCAAATCAGAGCTGTCTCGCCTGTCTAGAAGCGGAGATAAGCTGTTGTAAATCTCTCCCAGTGGCTGGAGAACACCTGTCTTGTAGGCACATGAAACCATGGAAAATGGCATTTTGTGCCTGCAAGCAAGCATCACACAGCACACCATGATGCCAAGATGTGCTCAGGGAACTGTCTGCAGCTGCACCAGACATCTGAGCTGAAGCAGAGTTGGGGGCTGAGAGCTGAAGTACAGCGCCAAGTTCCCCCCAGGACAGAGCAGATGGAGGGGCATTACCTGTCACTGCCAGGCTGGGCACTCGGGGCTGCAGCGTTCCCTCCTCCTGCCTCCACTTGGTGCTTTTCCCCACCATGTCCTGGAACACAGCACCCACAGCAGATCCTGCATCCTCTCCACCCCCAAGGAGACAGTTTTGGCCCCACATCACACCCGTGCCTCTGCCGTTCGTAGGCAGGTTTCACCACACACCTTCCGGGAGGAGCATCCCCACATTTGGGCAGGAGCTCCAGTTTCAGTGCCCTGTCCTAACCTCAGTGTCCAGTCTCCTGCTAATTTCCATTCCTTTAGACCCATCTAAATCAAAAAGGGGAAAGACAAGAGGTCCCTGTGTTTGCTCGAGGTCCCTGGGCATAGTGCAGTGACAGGAGGCAGTCAGTCCCTGGGCTGTGTGACTTGCCCTGCTGGGTAATGCTTCCCCTCCTTTCCTTTGAGGAATTTCTCACAGCACGGCTCAGTTTTTCTTTCTGCAGAGGCACAAAGCAAAGGAGATCAAACCTCAGGCACACACACTCCCAGAAATCCGTGTGCCAGCAACCTGGGTGTGGAGCCGGCTGCATCCCTGGTACAGGAAATCAAAGGCGGCGGCTGAAACACAGCACAGCGCCGAGGTCAGGGGTCCCTTTGCTGCCGGAAAAATGGGACAAGAGGAAACAGCAATAATCAGATCACTCAAAAGCCTCGTTTACACTTCACCTGGTTGCAGGGCTTCTTTCCCTGTAGCACGTAGTGTCTCACGCTTGGCTGTCCCTGCTTCTGTGCCCGTAGCTGGGAGCACAAGGGATGGGGAGCTGCAGGGGACAGAGGTGCCAAAAGTGCCGGGGACAGAGACAGCAGCAGCCCTAGGGGGCTGCCTGGGCTGGCAATTGGCAGCAGCAACCTGTCGTACCTCCAGAGAGCCTGTTGGAACAGAGAGGATGGGGAAATATGTTTCGGGTGTCTTTTGGAGGAAATTCTATTCCAGAGATGTCAAGCTAGCCATGGATCCTCAGGATCAGAGCCTGCCCCTTGGAGCCTGCCCTTTCTGAGCAGCCTGAGCTGTTTGCAATCACCAAGTCTGTTTTTCAGAGGAGAAAAGCAAGGTCTGACATCTCTCCACTGGTAATAAACAGGGGCTTATCTCTGCCTTGCACTTTGCTCTCAGCAAGGCCTTTGACACCCTTGTGCATGCAGCCTTATGACTCAAAATGTCACATGGATCTGTGGCAATTCTTATTTCAGCTGTGGAAGTGACACCTCCTGGGCCTCGAGACCTGTCTGCATGCAGCACCCAGGGCTTGCTCAACCCTTCTGTTTGACCAGGAGAGACCTGTGGCTGCTGCTGCTGCTCCTGATTAGATTTGTTTTTCTTGCTAATAAGAGACTGAGCAGTGATCTCTCACAGCAGACATGTGGTCAGCAGGGATGCTGGAGAGCAAATGAGTCCGTGGGTCAGGGGGATGTTAGTGGGAGGTGAGGGGTGTGTTGACACTGGCTGTACAAGCTGTGCTGAGCTGGGAGGCTGTGATGGGTGCAGAGCACTGAGGAGGATCACTGTGCTGAAGTGACAGTGTATGGGAGACTGTGGCTGCGTGTGCTCCTCTGAGCTTTCCAAGAAATGCACGAGAGAGGTGATGTGTGTCTGTGTGATAAGTGGAACAAAACACTCAAGCAACAGGCTCTGTAGGCTGGAGAGTGTATTTGGGTGCAAAGAGATGTTCTGGCAATGCATTTAGGCAATAAGGCTGTATGACAGGGAATGTGGGTGACAGCTTTGCATGCACAGTTGGTGTGGGATGTGGTGTGAAAGGCTTTTGTCAGGTGTCTGTTCATGCTTTGGTGTGTATAGCAGTTGTGCCTTTGCAACCCCTACAGCAACACATGGGGCAGACTTTACCCCCCCACAGCCCTCCCTTGGCAGACAGGATGGGGTAAGACAGAGGCATCGCTGTTCAAATACTGAACAAGGTGACCTGTCTGCTATTCCTTAAAAATAAGTGGCATTTTATGTTCAAGCACTGGCCTCATTTCTAAAACCCTATTAAAAAAAAAAAAAAAAAAAAAAAAAGACAGAAAAAAGGCCAGGAGGAATCAAAAGGCAAAGCCAACAGGGAAGTGCAGCCCTCTGAAGAGGACACAGCTCATCAGAGCACAGTACTTCAGATGCAGCTCAGGAGCCCTGTTAAGCAGCGGACATCTGAGTGCTCTGACATTCCTGAGAGAGAGCTGATTTGTATCAGCTCCCACCACATTCCTGAGAGGGAGCCCCTGGCCCTGAGAACCTGTTCATCTGGTCTGGTGATGGGACAGGGGACTACTGGCAAGTCAGGGTCCTGCACCTCACTGCAGGCTCCTCTCCCCAGCCCATCTAGATAACTTATTCTGATAAAATCCAGCCAAGCACAAAGCATTTTGGGAGAGGCAGAAAAATAACACAACCACAGCCTGGCATCCTGCACAGCTGGAGACCAAGGGGCTGTCACTGAGCTGGTGGGAGCACAGTGAGTCACTCAACATCCAACACCAAGCTGACCGGTGTCACACAGGTTGACTCCACGTAGCTGGGCAGTACCCTGGATGTCAGGCAGTGTCAGGAGAGACCTCCCAGGGCATGGACTGAGCTGATGGTGTGCCCTGACAGCCCCTCAAATAGTCTGAAAGGAACCCTGCAGCTGTCACAGGTGACACATGCATGTGGAGGACAGCAGGTCTGCCTGCCAGCCAGAGGTGTGCCCAGGAGGGCTGGGCATGGACATGGGCAAGGAGCGGGAGGAGGAGTAAGGCCAATACGGGGCATGGGTCTGTGTCTGGAGTGATGGGACCCTGGAGAAGCAGCATGCATGGGGGTCCAGGCAGGAGTAGGGTGATGGGCAAGATTAAGGGAAGGAGAAATTAAGTCCTAGGGGGGTGATAGTTCATCCAGCTCCTTTCAGCTATCGCTGGTAGGGATAAACACTCTCTAGGCTGTTTTCCCAAGCAGGCATTCAGTCTCACACTGCTGCCCCGTTCTCCTGCCCGTCCCACACAGTGGTACTGTGGTAGAAGGCACAGGGCATCTTTCTCATCCTCCCTCTGCCCTGCCAGATCCACAGCACTGCCACAAACCCTGCGGAAAACACTGCCTGCACCAGTGCCAGGCACATCCCTGACACTGCTGCAGTTGGTGTCATTTAAATATCCTGGGCAGGACGGATTCTGATTGCTTTTATTATCAAGATAATCTATCCGTCTGATTTCAAGAGACCTCCTGCAGGTTCGCCCTAATATCGCTGAAGGAGGAGCTTAATCCCCAGGCCGTGCCGCCGCTCTGGAATGCGCTCGGCATTCCCATATTCCTGCGGTGCTCGCACGCCCGCCTGAACGCTAATGTCACCCAGAAGCCGCTATGCACAGCGCATCGCAAAGAGGAGGGAGCCGCTGTGCAAAACTCTGCCTCCTGCTTTCATCGAGCGCTGGATAATGAACTGTATTTGCAGCCCTCCCAGCAACTTCACAGCTGTCTTGGAGCCAAGCAGCCAGTTGTTTTCCAGGCAGAAAGGGCCAGCCCCAAAGCAGTCCCACTTCCATGTCTAAACAGCTGTTTTCTGGTTTACTGCTGTTTGTCCTTGGGATCCTGAGCACAGGTATCATGAGCAGGACGGGTGCTGGCTCTCTGGCTTACCTTTTTCTCAAATATTGCTCAGACTTACGGTTCGTGTCACAAAGATGAGGAGTGGTTTTGGCCCAGAAGCCCCTTTTTAGCTTCTAAGGGAATAACATAAAGGGAAAGCCTGGAGCATGAATGCTGAAGCCAAACTCCCTGCCCAGAAGCCAGTCGAGGAGCTCATTTCTCCTCAAACCCAAGGAATGGAGTCAGAATGGAGATAGCCTGCAAAACAGAAAGTGAGAATGGTTTGCTCTGCACCATAATGCATACCAAAGGAAAGCTGCTATGTCAAAAGATAGGATTCCAGAGGAGCAGGGCCAAATTACCTGGGAGAAAGGTCTGAGGGACACAAATGGCAAAAAGCAAGTGCTGTGGTCCCACAGGGTCAAACCTAGAGGGGTGTAAGGTTCATTTTCAGAAATGGACTGAGCCAATGTCCTTCCTTTTCTGCCCCTGAAAAACAGATGTTTTCACAGGAAGAAAACATTGATTTCTGGCCCACTCTAGCTCTCTCTATTCAAACATGCTGCTGTTTTTCTCCAGTTCATCTGCAGGTGCCCTCAGCTGCAGCGTCCAGACCTGGACACAGCTCAGACAAAGCAGAATTGCAGATTTCAATGGCTTACATCCAACATCCAGCATTAATGCATCCCAGGAGGTGAGCTGCCCTTTTTGCTAAACCATCACACTATTGACTCATGCTAAGTTAGTCATCCATCTGAACCCCCTGATCCTTGCCTGCCATCCTGCTGCCTCTCCAGTCTCTCCTGTCTGTGCATTCATGCATTCATTTATCCCTCCCAAATGTGGTACCCTATGCTCTCTGTACTAAATTTCATCTGGCTGATTCCAGACACTCTCTCTCATCCATCCCCGTTGTTTTGAATTCTGAGCCTGTACTCCAAAGTTCTTGCAGCACCCTCATTAATACACAGCCCTGGACTTGTTTAGCAGATGCTGATATCAAAATGCATATGATTACTCCCAGTTAGCAAAGAAGTGTATCTATTTAGCCAGCAGGAACGTTTTTATTTATAAATGCCTTGAAAAAACCTTCAATTGCTATCACTCACACTGATAAAAATCCAGTGTAATAACTATTGACTCCAGCACAGATACTTTCAAATTTATTCTGGTTAGTATTTGAGAGCAGAGTTGGGCCCATTCTTGTCATGTACCCAGCAGCTGGTCATACCATCAGTCTGTGAAATACCCGCAAGAGGTGGAGCTATTTATCCTCACTCCCCAATGAGGGATAATTGTTCTTTCTCTTTTTTTTCTTTTTCTTGTTCCTGTCTAAGCTGTTCGCAGAAGAGCTCTCTAAAATGAAAAACAACAATGACAACAACAATAAAAGCCCCCACCAACAAATCAAACAACTTAATAACTTAAAAAAAAAAAAAGAAGAAGAAGAAAAAAGAACCCATAGCTCCAGAGGTGTCACTTGGTAAATCGCAATCAGCTGCTGCTCAGAAAAATGAGGCTGGTGAAAGAGCTGAGCTCACTCTGAGCACGCTTGATGAGATAACACACTCTCTGAGACAGCTCTTGCTATGTTGCAGCAGCTTTAAAATGTTTTTCTTTTGATATAGAGCTATTCATGGCAAACATGCCAGCAGTGCCTGAGCAATGTTTCTCAGTGTTCGGTGCCCTGCCTCGAGTCTGCAGAAGAGAGGATTTTGATGAAATGGTGGTAGTGGAAAGCAGAGAGGAAGAGGGACCAGCTGAGGAGGGTTTGTGTGCTGGAGGAGCACTGAGGTTTGATGACATGGGCCCTCTTTTGCCAGTGTCTGAGTGTTTGCTAAAGATGCAGCAGCCGCATAGCTCAGGGACTTCCTGAGCAAGAGAGAATTCCTATGTAACTACAAACTTCTTTTTTCTATAGAATTGCCCAGCCTTTCCTCCATCCAGGTAAGCATTTAGCATCCATGACCAGGTTGCTGAACATCCAGTACTTATTGCTGGAAATAGTTCTCGTTTCCTTTGGAACCTGGCCACACCTTGCTTCATCCAATGGATCCTACTCCTCCCGCCAAAAGAGACACCTTGCCTGCCTGGTTCATGTCTTGAATTTATGAGGAATTCCCTTACCCCTCTCACATCCTGCGAGTTTGACCAGCCTCGTTGCAAACCACAGGTTTCCAGCAGATCACACTTATCTCACAGGTTGATGTTCCTGTAATTAGCAGCAGTAAAAAGGCCATCACTCGGAACAGGATTAATTAGCCCAGTGAAGAGGATTCAAGAGGGAGCAGGCAGGAGCCAGGAAAATCAAGGGGAGTGCATGCCCGGGCTGTGCGGGAGGGAGGTCAGAGCCTGGCTTAGCTGCTTGGGGTGCCCAAGTGCATGGTCAACACCAGCCAGGAAGCAGGAGCAGGGTCCCCCCTGTGCTCCATGGTGGGCACACAGCATCAGATAACTCCCCCAGGGAATGGATTGAAGCTGAATGAGGGCTGGCTCAGCTGAGCTTCTCATGGGGCACCATGGGAAGAGGGGATGTGCAAAAGGAAAATCCAGGCTGTGGTGGTTGGTAGTCACACTATGAGCAGCCCATGGCAGGCAAAGACCAGAAAAACTGGGTGAGGTTCCAAGCAGTGATCCTGAATACACCAGAACTCCCATCTTCACAGCACCAGCTCCATGGGACCCAGCTGAACACCAGTGTGCATGCCAGGCCAGCCAAGGAGCATTTATAGTCACCCATGCTCAAGTAAGGAATACGGAGGCAGGAAGGGCAGCAAACAACCTCCTCCCACCACAGATTCATCCCAGCACAGACAAACCCACTCTAGATCCCATTGCTCAGCCCCACACCCCAATTCCCCTCACCCCATGCTGAGGTAGGAGACCCACATAATGCATCCGCCACTGGGATAATAATGTCTCAGGGTAGGAAAGGGAACCCTAATTCTGCAGGCTGGGATGAGGGGGACACTAACAGAATTGTCACTGCAAGGACAGGAATTGCACCCCTAAACTCCCACCCCACTGACTTCACAGCCTCTCCTATCTCACTCACCTTTTTCTCCCTTTCTGACAGCACCCAAGCACAGGAGGGAGGGGTCTCCCCCCAACATCCACTCCAGAGAGCTCTTTTCATTCTGCATTTGGAAGGGAAAGAAGAAAAGGCAGAGCAAACCTGTCTCTCACGTAATCTGCTGCACAAATGCCAGCTCTCAGCAATCGATTGCAAACGCTCCCGGAGGGCTGTTTTCATTTCATAATATTTATTGGGTTGCTTTATTGTCAGAATCATTACAGTTCAATGTACTGCATGGATTTTATGCCAACTGCGCTTAGTTTGTCTTGTTTTTAGCACTCCACATGCCTTATGTGGAGCCATGGTTGCACCTGAGCTGGGACTGCTCCTCATGTAGAGTCCTCTGTGTAGCATGAGGCAAGTTACCTCTTCTCTCTGTGTCTCTATTCCCTGCTACCCCTGCATAAACCGTGGCTTGTTGAGCTTTCCATAAGCTCCCAGGGCAGGGATGGTCTCTGCATATACAGGATCTCTCATAAATGAGTCCTGATCTTGGTTGACCCATTGGATGTGAAGCAATTGAAGCAACAGAGCCCAAACCATGACATGATAACAAAGGAACTGTGAGGGTTAGAGAAGGGATTACCAGCAGCAGCAGATGTTATATATAACATCTCCTGAGGGGAAGAGCCCTGCTGAGAGGGGCTAGGATGGCAACTGGGCCAGGGTAGCCACTAAGTGGAGGAGCTGCTGCACTCCTTGACATGCAGATGCTCTGCAGATTCTCGCTGGTGCAAACTCAGGCCCTGACTGTGTGCCAATTGTCAATGTGTAGACAGGACCCAAGCAAAGCAGGATGATGGAAAGCACTCCCAGTCTCCACCCAACTACCACCACTTCCTTGTTTCTCAAGACTCTGACAATTAGGTGGTGAAGAGGAGGAGGCCCAAAGACTGTCCTGTATTCCCAGTTCAGGAACAGCAGGGCATGGGAGCCAGCACAGTGTGAGTGAGAGGGGCTCTCTCTGCAGCAGGCAAGAAGGTCTGCTCCCCTTGAAGAGAGCAACCCTCACCACACTTCATGAGCTCACAAAGCAAGGAAATACCTGACCCCAGAGGAGGAGTGCCTCCCAGACACACAGCCCAGGAAAAGGGCTGCCTGCTTACACACATCCAGTTCAGCTGCTAGCCAGGGCTGGCAGCCTCAGAAGAGCCTTGGCCAGAGCTGCTCCCAGGTGTCCGGGGGGGGTATCGATGGCTTCCTGGGGACAAAGGCTGGACCCAGCAGCAACATCAGGAGAAGTGTAGAAGGATGGGATGGCAAGGCTTTCCCCAGGGAGGGAGCTGGAAAGAGAAGCAGACGACTGACAAGGGACAACAGCTTCCCTCCTGCAGCAGGTACTTAGTGCTCACGCTCTGCAATAACCCATAATTTGAGCTGTAAAGGGAGCCCTGGCAGTAACTCAGATTCAATAAACGCCTGGGGGTGATCTGAGGTTCATCAGACCCAAGAGAGGAGCACGGTGAGGAAACACCTTCAGGAATCACCGCTGAGATCCCTGCCCTGCTCCCAGGCACAGAGACCCCAGCTCAGTGCTGGGGGTGCCGGGGTCCCCAGAACCCAGCACAGCTCCCACTCCAACCAGCGCCTGTGGCTAGCTTTGTGATTGTGTGTGTGTTGGGAGTTATTATGCCAGAGCTTTGGCTGTTCACTTGCGTCTCGCTTTTTTCAATTACCGCCTGCACGCTGCCTTCCCAATTGCCTGGCGGGCCTTGACTCACCTGCCTGCTGAACATAATTTGTTTTTAATATATGACTCCGGCAAATTTTCTCTTCCTCCCCCTCATTTTTTCTTTCTCCTTTTTTTAAATTATTATTATTAAACAAATTTTTTTCCTTTTTTTGCAACTCATGTTTGTAATTAATTCCTAAACAGGCAATATCTCATCAGAGTAAGCAGGGCTGAACTAGGTATCCTCAGGGAAGCGGATACTCAGCACCCATAATTAACCTTGTGTGCACACCCACCCCCAGAGACCAGCACAACATTTAAGGATGAACTTCTCTGAGGATGCAATCAGCCCTACCATGGCAGGAATGTGGGTGTAAAAATCAGTTCAGCCTGGCTCCAGTCCAGCGCTGCCAAATCTCCACAGGCAGAGAGTCATACCATCTCTGATGGTTCCTCTAAATACTGCTTAAATACTTGCCTGGCCTCTCCCTGGGCTGGCAGCCCAGCAGGATCTGGGGCCCAGTTTGCATACCCTTTCTGAAGTTCAGCTCCTGCAGCAGGTCTCCATCTGTACGGTGGGAATGTGCTCGGGAGAGCACTGAGGGTTGGTTTGAGGTCCCGAGAAGGACAGGGAAAGGAAGCATCAAGTGGGCTGGAAACACATCCTGGAGTTTGTAACCAACTCCCTAACTTCTGGCAGCAGCTTAGTTCATCCAGGACATGAGGGTATCTGTGCCCACCATGTTTACACTCTTTGGCGTTGGTGGGGGGTAATTACAGTCAATTCTCTGTCCTTGGGGAAGAGGACAAATGTGGCAAATCACAGCTCTTCACTGAGGAAGAGACCTGACTTGGCACAGTGTCCCACCAAGGTTTCACCAAGCAGGATGGGGGCTGCCTCACTGCCTCCCAAGCAGCCCCTCACCCCCAAATCCCCAGGAGATGCTCATTGCTGGGCCACCCAAAGGCCTTCAGCCCACCCAGCCAAGTAGGCAGAGCTCAGGAACACGAGCACTGCATCGCAAACTGCTCTAAATCCCTCTGCACCACGCCTGTGCCTCTGTCTCACCAGGGAGTCTCTGATGATAGAGATGCTCCATTTGCAGCCAGCAGAACTATTTGAGCACCGGCAGGATCAGCAGCTGATTTATGCAGAAATTACTGTTCAAACCCACTGCTGTTCGTGCCACACAGCAGGACTATGCTAACCTCCCCCGTTACACCCACCAAAACCTTTATGTTTTTAAGAAGGTGCAATAGCCAGAGACCCCCAAAATACCTTCACACGGTTCCCCAGAGGGGTAAGAGAAAAAATGACAACACAAATTCCCTTCAAAAAGCAAGTCAAGGAGGGAAACAGCTGCTCCTAATGACCTGATCCATCAAGCAAGCCTTGGCCCTGTCATTTGCTTCCTAAAAGCTCCTGATCATCAGTGATTATCAACGCTGGCCATGCGCATTTTGATCAGGCACAATCAAAGCTGAGTGCAGCTGAAAGAGCCATAAAAGCCTGTGCAGAGCAATTGGTATGGAGCCCTGGCTGGAGGTCAGGCTGGGAGCTGACTGCCCATGGGCTGAGTTCCTGCACTTACCAGCCAGCTTGCTTTGGAGCTGAATGTAAAAGAGGAGAAATTATGTGGCTATCCGTGGTGTTTCATTGAAAAGAGACTCAGAAGGGTCTTGGGAAATGGTCTCAGGCACCAGGCTTCCCTAGAGCACTGGGATATATGACCTGCAGGAGGGGATAAAATGCATCCCCCAGGCAACAGGACAGACCCCACATTACATACACAAACTGTGGCAGGTGAGGCTCAGAAATTCTTTCTCATAATCCATCACCACACTGCAGGCAGCCCCATTTTGCCTGGCCTGAATTGCAGTGTTTTTTCCTCCAGTTGCTCTCTTTCTGGTGAAAATGTTTCATTTTCCAGTCACAAAGATTTGGCTGGAGAAATGTGGGTTCAACTTTTACTCTAAACTTGCTGGTGCTTTTCTTGAGTGCTAAAGTTGGTGTGTGTGTGGGGAGATTCCCAGGGCAGCCACTGAGAAAATATCCCACCCTCTGAATTGCAATTGCTGCCAGGACAGTATGGGCTGGAAAACAGTCCATGAAACATGGCCTGTTTTGGTCACTGGATTATTTGAGGCTAATGATTTAATTTGTTCCATGTTTAAAGCCTTGACTATAAAGCCAAGTTAATGCAAGGAATAAAATTCACTTGGAAAAGGAGATCTGCATCCACAGCTCAGTAAAAGACCTGGCAAGTATTGTGGCTGAATGAGCCTGATGCTGCCTGGGCATCCATTCAGTGCAAACACAAATAAGATCATAGTAATTAGCGATTCATAAAGAGATGAATGTCGGGAAATTAAATAGGTAGTTTGAGGCGTGCTGGTTGAAACGAGGTGTGTGTGGTGATTGTGGATTAGAGGCTGCCCAGGAGGTGGGTGTCTGGCTGCAGCAATGAGACACCCTTTGAAGCACAATTTGCTATTCCTGGTTTTGTGCCCTCAGTTTTGAGTGCCAGGTTAGCCCTGCTTCTGCTGAGAGAAAGGTTAGGTTTTAAATGGAAACCTACTCTGATGCTGGTTCAGGATTGAGAACATGGAGAAAAAATGACAAAGATTTGCTGCATCTTAGGGAGGGCTCCCTGCATTTCAGGAGCTGTTTGGTGCAGCTCAGAGGTCTGATTTCCAGCATTTCATCTCCTCTTGTTAGAGCTTCCAGTTGTGCTAAAGAGTGCCCTGTTATTTCAAGATTCTCCACGTCTGCTGCATTGCTGAGTGCTGAGAGGAGACAAGCAGAGCTGAAATGGGCAGGCAGAAGAGAAATGCCAGCAGGATTCAAGCTTTTCATGCATTTTCACCACATGGACACGCAATGCCATGTTGGATCAGAGCACTGCAGCTCTGGCTCTCAGCCTCCCCTCTGCCCCGTGCCAGCCTCTGACCACGCACTGTCCTCCCTGCAAGGGGAGGAAAAATTGTTGCTTAAGGTCATAGAAGGAGCCAATGGGGAGGTTATTTCAGGAACATTAACACATCCTTCAATTAGTGCATTGTGCATGTGCCCAGAAGGCTGCAAGCTCCCTCGAGCAAGGAAGAAGAGAGGAGCCAGCAATGGGGCAGTGAAGCCAGCAGGTCATGCTCAGGGCTGTCACATCCCCTTCACAGTGCCAGGCTCCCTGTCTTCATGGCGAGCCTGGTGATGGGGGCACAGAGTGCCTGTGGGGTTAGCAGTGCCTCTAATTATCAGTTAATGCATTTGACTTTCCTCCTCCGGGCTTGATTATTTCAGTGTAATTAACAGGACCTGTAGGATGCCACTACAGACACAACATCAGCTGTTGCCTGCCTGCTCCAAGGACTGGGTACCAAGGCAGGGCTGACAGCGCTGTCTCCCCTGTGTTTTGTGGAGGTCATCATGCTGTGAGTGATCACGGGCAGCCAGCACCCCCAGGCTCCTGCCCGGGCCGAGCCCAGCACTGCCCAACCAGCCATGGGGCTGATGAGACCTCCAGCCTTCTCCTGGCACCTGATTCCTGTGCTAGGATGCCCATCTCATTGGGAAACATCCCCTAATGTCTTACCTAAACCTTCTCTGCTGAGAGCCTGCAGTTGATTTTGTCTGTGCTCAGCGGAGCTGATCTCTGCTTATTCCTGTTCCATTTGCAGCTCCTTTCTATGTATCTGGGCACATTTCTCCTCTCCCCTCTGCCTCCTCCTGGAGGTTCTGGATTAAACTGTCTTCAATTTTACAAGTTTTGATTAAGTCATGGACCCCCAAATAAGACTTCTGCAAGATCCTGCTTCACACAAAGAGCTGTAACAGGAAATGTGCAGGTGGGGCTGAGAAAATTATTTCCAGCCAGAACCACCTCTCCATCTATACAGGAGATGTCCCCAAGATACTGGTGCAGAGTAGAGAGAGTGCCAAGACACCTGAGAGTGGAGTCTAACTTCTGGAATCCTCTTTTTTGCACTGGAATGCTCAGCTTTGGTTCAGAGCCATTTTGAAACGTTAGGACTGTCATTAACATGATTAAAGCTCTAACAAAACCAGACAGAATAAGTAGACCTGGTCAGCATGCTGCCCAAGGCACCTGGTGATATGTAAAGAGCTTTACACCTCTTCTGAAAGAAACAAATCTATTTCTTTCTCTCTGCATAGATCTGGCCCTGGGAGGAAGCTGGAACAAACTGAAATTTCAATCCTAGATCCATTTACCTCCACTCAGAGCTCCCCAAAGAAACTGTGCCTTATTGGATAATGGCTGCATTTTTCATGTTGGGTTCCTGTTTTTATCTGTGGAGATAGGTTATCTCCTGTCTAATGACATTAAAATCATAGCAGCACAATAACATCCCCATGGGGGTCTCTAATGTACCCTGTCTGGCTCCCACCATTGCTCCTTGACTCGATGTGTTGGGGTTGATTTAAAGTGCAGGTGAATGTGGGCAGCCATTCACGTCATTTGGCTCAAAGCTGTAGTGCCCCTCCTGCATGGCACTTCAAACTTTTCACGGGGATTTTTTTTTCATGGGGAATATAGGTCAGTACTTTTCCATCACGTTGTCGTGTTGGGAAATACAAGGGCAGCTTGAGGGGCCCACAGGAGGAGCCATGGCAATGGTCAGTGGGCTTTAATGCACCAGAAATCTGCTGGAAAATCTGTTAGAAAGTGTGTAAAGGTCCCCAAAATAAATTTGTTCGAAATGTGGGTTTTTTCAGGCTGTGTGGGAAATAAATGATCTGATTCTGGCCAGGCTGGCTAACAGCAGCAGCAGGACGTGAGTCGCAAGCTTAGAGAGAAAAACCCTTGGAGGGCATTCCAGCATACCTGGTGCTCTCAGGGGTACTGAGGCTGTCCTGCTGTCCCATCTCCTCTGCCCAGCACCTCCTACACATGCTGAGATGCTGGAAATGGTGGATCCATGGACGCTGCAGAACAGCTGGATCTGGGCAGTGCCTGCAGCCGTGTAGGGGAGCGTTTCCTCCCACGGGGCAGAGCCTGCAATGAGAAATGTGCTCTGTGGTCCCAACGTGCTACACCACCAGAGCCCCGGCTCAGCTGCCCAACAGCCTGTCCTGGTACACACATCCATGTGAACACCCACAGGCTCCAGCCAGGATGATCCAAAATTAAATTTGGCTCTAAGGAAATTCCTCTGTTGGCATGGATTGAGCTAGTCCCAGCAGCGGCACAGATGAGAGGTGGGCTCTGATATGAGATAATAAAACCTACAGGGAGGCAAGACCTCTGCCTCTGCAAGCTGGGATACCCACCTGGTGTCCCAGCCAGGGGACATCTGGCTGGAGAGTCACAAACACACCCAACCTGTAAGGAGGGAAAAGAGCCCCCACACCCCCTCTTCTATGCCCATATAGCACAATTTGGGGCTGACCATATCCAGTGCATTCCCATCCATCTCCAATACATTTCCATCCATTTTCCACTCCCTGAAACTGAGCGGATGTCCCCAAAGCCCACAGCTTAGCGACATCCCTGTCACAAAAGCTTTAATGCTGCCCTGCTTAAGGGCTGACACTCTGGAAGGACGTGGCCACAGAGTGCATCTTTCAGTGCCAGGCTTTGCAGTTTGACAAGCTGCCATACCTAATTGCTAATTAATTAAGATTTGCATATGCAGTTTAATTCAGCTGGCTGCAGCCCCCCTCCCCGACAGAACCCAGACAGCTGAAAAACATCCCTGATGCAAGACCAAAACATCTTGGCTCCTCTGCTCAATCAGGTGAAGTTATTTTAGTTCAGCCATTGGCAGAAGATATTTCAGAAGCACCATGAAACACTGTAAACAAGTAATAAAACTTTGAAAAATCTAATTCATGGAAATATTTGAGATTTCAGGACTATTTCCTGTCTTGTGCTGAGACAAAAATTTGGGCTTTTTTACCTTCTTATTGGTAGTGAGAAGCTGGTAATTCCAAGGAAGAAAGAAGGGAAGAACAGTAGATTGGTTTGATAACTTCCAGTAGTTTCATGCTAGTCTCAATTTACTTGTTTGTTTGTCTAAATTTATTCCAGTGTTGAAATGGGACCATTTGGATTCATCTGCAGCTCTCTGGTTTGGAAATACATTGGCAGGCAGTTTCATTTTAATAGCCATTGTTGCTTTTGCCCCCAGAAATTTCTGAGCTGGGAAAGTTGGGTTTTCAGTGACTGACTTTGTTCTGCAAATAGTTTTGGTTTTGCTGAAGCAGCGTTCTGGGCAAATGAAATATTTGAAACTCCAGATATGTGGCGTGTAAGTGTATTTCTGTCTGTGAATACAGACATATTTTTATGTGTTTACTCAATTGTGTTTATTTTAGGCAAGAAATTGAGGATTTAATATCAACTGGTTGCACAGAGCAAGCTGGGAAGTTTCCGTTTTGGATGCTATGGTCTGATGGTGCTGCTGACATTCCACACTCCCACCACTGCGGCTTAGCCCTTCCCTGGCTTGCAGAGGTGGCCTGGGAGATGCTGGAGGCCCTGAGCATTGCCAAAGGTCTCAGGAAGAATCCCTTTTTCCAGATGCAGCCAGTGCCCTGATCAGTTCACCCAGACCCTGTGCTGTCACAACCAGCTTGGGACCCCTGAAGAATGAGCTACTTGGTCCGAAAAAAGGACAAAACAAATGCAGGAAAAGGGCCATATAAGGGGCAGAGCAACATCCCAGCAGACCCAGAGGGTGGCTGGGCCCTGGAACAGGCTCCCCAGAGAAGGAGTCACAGCACTGAGTCTGACAGAGCTCAAGAAGTGCCTGGACAACACTCTCAGGCACATGGTGGGGTTCTTGGGGTTGTCCCCTGCAGGGCCAGGAGTTGTACTTCAGTGGTTCCTTTTGGGTTTTGAATTTTACCTTATTCAGCAGGAAAACCCCAAAGGTGACATGCACTTAAAAATGTGCTTTTGCCTGGATGGCTGCCTCTGCCCAGGGAGCAGGCTGCTCCTGGAGGAAGATGCTCAGTGACCAGCGTAAGCTGTTCCCAGGCTGGGTGATCACAGAGGGAACACCTGGAGGGATTTGCTGCTCCATCTGCGGATTTCAAAATCCTCACAGATTTAGAAAATGCAGCAGAGAGCTGAGCGGAGGCTGGGGTGCTTTCCACAGCCTGCTAAGAGTGTTTGGTGAGCTTGGGGCTTGTTGTCTGCTTGATTTTGCTCTTCTGTTGCAGGACTAAACCACCCAAAACTCAACCTGGCTGCTGGTGGGGAGAGACACAGGCTTTAAACACAGCTTGGGGGGAAAAAAAACAACTTGGGAACAAAAAAACCCCCGCAGATTTAAGTGTAGGGCACACCAAGGTTTTTACAGTGCTGAGGCAGAAATTTATCTGGATACTGACCTTCCTGCAAAGGCCACTGTGGAGATAAAAGTGAGCTGGGGAAAGGAGGGGAGGACCACGGTGCAGAGAAAGAGCAATGACTGGGGCTGGGGTTTGATCTCATCAGGCTGTCCTGGGCTACAGTCAGTCTTGGGGCCAAATGCAGCCCCCAGAGCTGATGCAGAAGAAGTCCTTTCCTCCTTTGTGACACCCCACAGGCAACTCTGTGATGCCTCCAGCCTGTATGACCAAGAGGCAAATACCACTCTGAACAAAACAAAAGCCTTTTATTTTTCTATCATGCACCATTTCCAGCCTACAAAGTGGGGGGGGAAAGAAAAAAAGCCTTTTTTCTGGGAATTTTCTGACCGACTCCAGCTGCCTCCCCCATTTGGCTGCGGCCAGCAACAGGCTTAGAAATACCAGGTTTAATTAAAACAATCTTTTATGTTCCGTTGCAAGCCTTATTTCCTCTACCTGGTGAGAAATGGCTCTTGCCTCAATCAGCAATTGAAGTCTGAGATTGCTGTGCTGAGCAGAATGGTGGCCACTTTCTATTAATTAAAGCTAGCTCGGGCGCTGCTGCCCGGTCCCCAAGAGCAGATCCCAAAGTTTGTCTCCAGCCTTGCAGACCAGCAAAGGGACACAGGCATTAGCAGGATGCAGGAGAAAACCTGCTGGCTTCTGTCCCATTCTAGTGATTTACAAACCAAAATTTCTATAATTTATTTTGTTGGATTTTTTTCTCTGATAAGAGAGCTTTCGCAGCTGTTTGGAGAGCTTGTGTGAAAGGGATGGTATTTCTAATTGCACACTCTGACTTGGCATTGTCAAGTTTTACTCTTAAGTTGTATTTCTGGTCCCCCCAGGACTTCTCCCAGCCCATTTTCTTGTTTCCCACTGGTTGCCAGAGACTTCTCTTTTCTGCCGTGTCTGGGAGAAGCATCTGCTCCAGATGGTTCCCGTGTGGTCCCCCAGATATGTGGGAGCTACATTTGTGGAAGTAAGGCATTTCCCAGTGTTTGGAACAAGGATGGGAAGGTAAGAATTTCTCCTGGCTGGCAGATGGCTCCACCATGCCAGCTAGAATTAAGGCTGAAATGAGATCACTAAAATGAGATTTACAATGGTGGAATAAAGATGAGTACAACTCTATGCATTATTAAGAGTGCTTAACAATAAAGATCCTCACTGCATCAGCACCTCGTTTAGCTTCTTTCTTCTTCTCACATAAAGCTGCAATCTCTCCCTATCAATGTAAGACCCAGTTTCTTTCTATAAAACAACTATTTCTCTTCAGTCTCCAGCATGGGAAGTTGAAGGTGGAAAGAGTCTTTTTGTCTGTGTTGCCCCAGGTAAAAATATCCTTGTCCTGCTCTTCTTCCCTGGGCGTTTGGCTGCCCATGCAATGACAGGAGAGTCAACTCTGCTCTTCCCATTCTGCACCCACCTGTCCCAGGTGCCCTCAACGAGGGTTCCTGGCTCCAGCTCATACCCTGCTGCAGCCCCCTGAAGGACCATTCATTATCATTTGTGATAAGGCTGTGAGGGCAACTGAGAACAACTTTCAGACCTAGTGGTCATCTACTAACAGGACCTTCAGCTGAGGAGAGATGGGGGTGCTTATGCAGGCAAACCAGAAAGTATTCCCTCCAAGTGCTGGGACCCTGGATGAGCATCCCCTGACGCTGCTGGCATTTTGGGAGGATTGCAAAGGACTGTGGGGAGCCTCTTTCAGTTTCAGCACTGAGTTTGCCCCCTTGGTGGTCAATTCAGAACCAAAGCTGCTCATGCCAGGCAGCTGTGAGTGTTGGCATGAGTGGGGTGTGAACACACAGCTTGTCTTTTTTCTGGCCTCAGGACCTCCAGGGGCTTCATCTCCAGTTTACAGCCCCAGCCCAGGGGCTTTGTGCAAGAGAGGTCAGAGGAGATGAGCCAGTGTCCATGGGGCACACAAATAACCCATGCCCAGGTGGTGAGGACCGGAAGAGCTGAGGCCAGTGCTGGCCACAAGGATCATATCCATGTGGGGTGCTCTGGTGTCACACTGAGAGCAGAGTTCTCTCTCCTCACAGCCTCATCTCCTCTTGCCACAGGTGTTCAGGCCATGCAAACTGCAGGAGAATGGGTGAGGAGCTGTTTGCTAGAAATATTTACAACATGTGGGATGTCACTCCCCTCCAGTGTGAGCAGTGAGCAGCTTCTCCAGCAGACAACCCACCAGCAGGTTTGGATCAGCTGGAACTCCCCACAACTGAGGAGCCAACAGGATCCCACATCACCCTCCCAGCAGCTCCTTGTGATCTCCCACCTGTTCCTCCCCAGCCATGGGTTTGGCAGCTTCATTCTGCTTTCTCACCCCCAGTGCCCATGTCCAGGTGTGGCTCTGCAAAGCCACTGTCACAGCATGAGCTCCCCACTTCACCCTGCAAGGCACGAGGCTCCAGTAAGGTCCCAGCTAGTGCCATGCCACCTTGCTGCTCTCGAAGGAGGGGGGATGACCGTGTGGAGTTCTGGGCATGATCTTGCAAGGTCATTCCACCTCATGAAGCCCCAGCTCTGCTGGGATGCTGAGCGAGGCAGGATGTCCTGCATTTGTTTACCTCTCCCAGAAGAATGGGAAAATTCTCAAGGCTTCTGGTTTTTGTTTCTGAAGAAGTTAGACTCATTCAGGGTGAGTTTGGGAAAAGCAGGCAGGAGCAATGCTTTCCAGCTGCAGAGAGGGAAAGGATTTCACTCCATGTGCATGGGCAGGCAAGGATCACATGGCAGCCCTGTTTCCACTACACACATTCCTTCAAGCCTCCATATGTCACCTTCAGGCTGAATTTGTTTTCTGACCAATTTTGGACCAGCTTGGCCACACCATTATCCACTCCTGACCCGTGGTAGTCCCTTAGGTTCCTGAGTGTGTCAGAGTCCACACACACCTCCATGGAACAGGGGGTAACTCAAGATGCCTCTCTGGTCCTCCATCTCTACAAGGGTTAGCAGATGCTTTCCCCTTGACAAGACAGACTTTTCTCAGCAGAACTTTTCCTGTTTTCCTCTGTTTTTTCCAAGCAGAGCCCTGCCGGCAGCAGACACATCCCATTCCCTGAAGCCCTAGGCAGCTCTGCGCAGCAGACCCTGCAGGGAGCCTCGAGGTGGCACTTCCCTAACCAGCTCCATATGTCCTAGGGAAAGCCTGCAGCAGCACCCAGCTGCTGTGCTCCCACCTCTGCTGCACATGTAGGTCAGACACATCAAGAAAGGCAATTGCAGAGGTACCTTCCAACTCCAAATACACCTGGGAGGTTCATGTTTGCCTCTACATTCTCTGGAAAGTCGTTGAAGGGCTTCTCTATCCCCAAAGATCCCTCAGAGGTCCCCTTGCTGAGCACAGGCCAGGTCTACCCTACTTAGTGAGCCGGAGCTGCTGTCAGAGTTGACACTGCGCAAGATTTACTCCATCCTGCGTGAAAGGAAAGACCAAACCCTCACATCTGAGTTAATGAAACAGTCTGAGGAGACAATAGTTCCTAGCGCTGCGAGAGCTTGCATTAGTGAGCTGGGGTTATGGAGAGCTCTGATCAATAAATATGTTGCCACAGCTTTTCGGAGCATCCATCACTTGTCAGGAAATGCATTTAGGCTAATACCTGCAGAGGGCATAAACCAGCCATAGGAATTAAAACCTGCCACATGCCAAATGGTAATGCACAATTTAATGATCACAGGATCTGATAAATAAGCAAAACTGTGAAATGAATAAATACACTCTGGCATCAACATCTGCAACCCAGCCTGACCACATTTAGAGGCTCAAGATTAACCTGCAAGGTGCTTCTCTGGGCTCATCTGTTTTCAGCATGTGGGCAGCAAAGGCAGCAGCATGAAACCCTTTCCCAGGAGAGCCCAAAGGACTTTCAGAACCAGTGTTTTTTGTGACCTCAAGCAGTGGTGCAAGTAGGAAACAAGCAGTTTTCAGTAGAGGAAAATCACAACAATGAGCTGTACTCCACAGCTTGCCTGGGCAAAACAATACAGGGAAGGACTGAAGCTGCAGCAAAGAAAGTTTAAGCTAGATAGCAGAAAAAAAAAGAAAGCAACTGGTCATTCCTGACTGTCAGAGCTGAGAAGTGAGGGGATTCTAGGAAGAGGTTGGGCAAGCTAAGGAGAGCTGATCATGGGACCAGAGGCTCCAGAGAGCCTCTCCAACTCATCTGCCTCCCCACAAGGTTTATCCTGTCCTTCTCCCAGCACTACCAGCACAGCCCAAGGCTCTCACAGCATAGCCTGAGAGCAGGTAGGACGAGACAGGAGGGAAGGAACAAGTCCTAAGTGAGAAATAACCCTTAAGAGAGCAGACTGAGAGAAAAATGTGGTGCTGAGACTACTGCTCCTGTCCTGCTTCAGCGCCTATCCAGGGGAGGGCTCAGCAAGGGGAAGAGAGGATAAGCAGCATGAAATTAAGAAAGGGAAATTCTCAGGTCTGTAGCAAGAAAGAAACTTCATGACAGGAAGATTTATGAGGCTGTGGAGAAGCTTTTCCCAAAGAAAGCCTGGGGCATTTGAAACTAGATTAAACAGTGGATCCAGGGATGCAAACAGGGAAAACATTTGTGCTGCAGGAGAGTTGGACTAGAGGGAGCTGAGTAAGGCACTGCTCACTGCTGATTTATTCCTGATCTGTTGTGCTGTCTGTGCATCCTCTCCTACAACATCCATCGTCGGATTCTCCCTGGTTCCTGAGAACATGGAAGGTGGCCTCCATGGCCAACAGGGATCAGGGACCATTAAATATCCCTTCCTGCCAGCTTCAAGACCAGCTCAAACTTGATCTCCTTGGCATCTTGAAGCAGGTCAAGCATATCCCTGCAGTTCCCCTGACTCAGGCAGACCTGAGATGGGGTCTCAGCAGCACTTCAGCCAGAGCTGTTGCAGTGAAAGGAGATGCTGGGAGTAAATTTAGAATAGATATTAGGAAAAAAATTCTCACTATGAGGATGACGGGGCCTGGAAACTTGCCCAGGGAAGTTGTGGATGTCTCATCCCCGGAAATATTCAAGGCCAGGCTGGATGAGGCTCTGAGCAACATGGTCTAGTGGAAAGTGTTACTGCCCATGGCAGGGAGATTTTGAACAAAATTATCTTCAAGGCCCCTTTCCAACCATGATTCTATGATTCTATGGTTTTATGAGACCAGGTCAGCTGCAACCTGGTTTATAGGCCAGAGTCAGTGAAGGCAAACAGCTACAGCAACACACAGACTTCACAGGAGTATAAAGAAGAGAGCTGCACATCCCTTGGAGCAAGGGTTGGGCACCTGTCAAAACTGGACTGAAGTCACCACCTCAGCACAAACCACTGGATTGACACTGGAGGCTGTCACTCACCACGATCTGGACCATCTCTTTCTCCTGGGACTCCCAGGAGAAGGTCAGGATCTGTCCTGCAGCTGCTCTGGGCATAGCCTGGGGTGGACAAGGCCAGCACATGGGCCAGAGCCCTTTCCTGGCCATGCCTCAGCTCACTGCAGCCCTCACAGGCAGCCCACACCACAGCCCCACAGCCAGACTCTGTTCCAAGCTCAGTCAGGAAAGCCCAAGCACAAGATGTGGAGGGAGGAATTCAAGCCCACATGAGCACAGATTCTTGAGCCACAGTGTAATAGCAAGGGTTGAGCAGCTCAGGCTCTCTAACACTTGTGCTGCTGCTGGTAACAGCTCGTTCTTAGAGAGCTGAGACTCTGAGGGAGCTCCTGGCCTGGTCAAGGGCAGCAGAAGGTTTCAGATTTGGCTTTGCTGCCCTCAGAAGTTTTGAAGCTATTCCCACCCAGTCCTTTCCTGCACCCTTCATTCTCTCCTGCTTCAGCTCCGCTGGTCATACCAGTGAGCCCACTAATACTGAAATGGACCTGGCATGCCCCACACCACCCCAAATATGTTTTTTAGCCAGATCAGTGCCACTTCTTGGCTCGCCATGCAGCCACAAGAGCCAAGGTGATGGAGTATGTAATGGAGTAGAATTGTGTTTGGCAGGAGGGCAGTACCTCACAATCCTTTCTTGGTTTATTGTGTTGTCCCATTGCTTCCTACGACCACATGGTCATTCAACAAATCTGTGCCCCCTCACTGTCTCTATAGGACACAAAGGAACACAAACCTGCTTTCCCTAAAGAGCCCATGAAAACTAAGGTAGAAAAAATTGGAAGAAATGTCTCAGCTCCTGTCCACAGCACATGTTTGAGCTGGGCTCTATTAGGCAGACTCACTGTGCCTCTTTGGCCACCTGCATGCCTTCCTTCAGTGACCACATGCCTCGTTTTGCAAACAGCCCCCCCCACACACGCTTTGCAATGTCACCTGCAATTCTCACAGTAGCCTGTCCCTGATTTGATTTTATCACTGGCAGTTTGCTCCCTGGTTAGCCCTCCTGCTGCAACCCCCAGGACAATCCTGCTGCACAGGGTGGGTGGTGAACAGCCTGATCTCCACTAGGATACCAGTGTGCTCCACAACCATCCCTACCCAGCCTGGGAGGACAGGGCACAAGCACACCCTGCCAAGGGACAATGCCATCAGGATGACAGCCACACTCAGCTTCCCAGCGGAGATTTGCTTTTTCCCTTCCAGTTCAACCTAAAATTGATTTTTGTCACCTGAGGGTGTCAATCTACCTGAAAGATCATCATGTCCACCCCTCAGCCTCCTCAACATAACCGGCTGCCAGGTGAGCTGCAAAAACTGCAGCCCCTGTGTGTAGCTCTCTACCAAAGTCCCTTCCAGACTGTTCCACCTATGTGGAATAATTTGTGAAAGCCTCTTCTGACACCATGTAATCAAGCAGTGATATGTAAGAGGGAGCTCTCATTCCTCGCTCCTGTGTCATGACAGGTGACGAATTAGGAAAAATTACAACCCAGCACAGATTCAAATGAGAAAATTGCACCCTGTCTTTCCAGGACCCTCATCACTGCAAACACAGGAATGCTGCCTCCCCTCCCAGCCTCAGCCTGGAACAGCAGAAGGGAGATGGCTCTGTAAACACCTTCACCAGGCACTGCGGCACAAATACTTGCCACAAGATAAAAACTGGGCACGGAGCTTGTGCATGCCGAAAGCTCATGGCATGCTCGCCCCTGATGTGTAGCAGAGGGAGGAGAAGGGAGCAGCCCCAATTCTCCTGTGGAGCACGAGATGGAAGCAGCCATTCTGCTGCTGTGTCCTCTGTCGTGCCCACCCTGCTGAGGTGCAAGGGTGTGGTGGTGTGTGCACCCTCTCACTGTGCAACCCCAGCGCCCCAGCAGTGAAGGAATGAACAAATCTAGGGATACTAACGCTGTGCACTAATTCAGAACAGATGTTCCAGCAAGAACCCAAAAAAAAGTATATAATTAAGAAATGGATAGAAATATCTTGCTCCTTTTTACTTCTTTTTTTTTTTTCCTGGAAAGTGCTCTCATGAGCCTGAAGGCCACGCCAGTGGCTTCCTGCAATGTCTCATCATGGGACGGGTGAAAGATCCCCTTTTGGGATGAGTTATTCAAAACCTGGACTCTTTTATTTGACATCTGCTGCAAGAGAAGCCAGTACAAGGAAAGGAAGAGATCTTCTGTTTCACCATCTTGCAATAATTCAGGACAATTGAAGGGACAAAAACCAGAAAACAACCCCAAAACCCGAAGGACTGGGGGAAGAAAGAACAATTCACAAGAAGAAAAAGAACCAGCCATTCCTAAACACAGAGTGGTGATGCAGCCAAACCAAACAGTAATGATTCATGGACCTGTCTTCACCCTTCGTTTTTCCTATAATGAGCAAAGAAACCACAGAAATGTGGAGCCGAGGTCTCTCTCCACTCCCAAGGAACAGGGAGGACGATCTATGGGACTCCACTGCCCTTCAAGGGGGTTTCATCATGGTCCAGCTTCTGTGTGTCAGCCCAGCCTCCTCACCCATCTCAATTCAACACTGTCCTTGCTGGGCTGGGTTTGATTTCCCCCTGCACTAGGGAGGTGGAAACAGGTACCACAGCCAGGTCTCTGCTCCTGCCTTTGGTGGGGCCAGCTGGACAACAAATACATGTTGTCCCCAGCCAGCTCTGCTCGCAGCTCAGCCTGATGTCACCGAGGCCAGCAGGAGCCATCTCCTCTCCAGGCTTGAGCAGTGTTGGCTTGGGAGCAGATGCGCACCCCATTTGGGAGTCTCAGCTGTGCAGAGACAGGCAGCACCCCAAAGCTAGAGACACAGCTGGGGGCCCCCAGAGAGGGACGGGACTGAAGACCACAGCTCAGCTGTCTTTTGAACATCACAAAGATCCTGAAAACTACAGATGGACATATTCTGTGCAAATAGCTGCAAGAGTTCACAACACTTCTTCCCCCATCCCAAAGGTCCAGGAGCCCTTGTGCTTCCTGCCTGCAGCTCAGCCAGGGAACACCTTGCTTTCTCACTTTCTGAGCTGCACACCCTGGGTCTGGCTGAACAGCTTTGAAGAGGTGGCAGAGCACACCCTGAAAAGTAGGACGATTCCTTTGTCAATCTTTCCATAACAATGGACAGTGCAGAGCAACAGCATCTTCACCCTCACCTTCTCGACCCCAGCACAGCCTTGCATTTCCATATGAGCTCCCCAAGTCACCCTGGTGACCACCCACAGCATAGGGATTTCAGGAGAGCAGTGTCTCCAAAAGCTCTGGAGTTTAGCCTTCCTCATTTCACTGCTGTGTGGTGGTAGGGGCTGCCTTCCACATCCCCACACTGTAGACTGCAGAGGAAAGTTGAATCAGATGCTTCTGGGACAATGCTCACTCTTTGATTTGCTTTGGGAGTTGAGCAGCTCAGAGCCTCTTTGAAGCCATGAGTTGCTTCTCTCTTCCTCTCCAAAATGTTGGCAGCCCTCCAGGGCTTACCAGCAGGTGAGCAGCTCAGAATTGAGTCAAATTCCAGGGCATCCCAAGATAGACATTCAATCCAGGGACAGAAAAGTCCATCTCCCAACACAGTTTAATCCCGAGGGTGTTACCTGGAGTCCATCAAACCCCATGAGGAGCAATCACAGCAATGGGGCAGCAAAGAGCTCCTCTCCACAGATAGGATATGACTATGACTATTATCTGAGTGTGTTACCAAGGCAGGTTTACTTTCAGCCTCTCTCCTTGCTTCAAATATCTGCTGCAGTCTCCACATGGCAACAGAGAGCTGGCCTTGCTACCTGTTCATTCAGCAGTCTGGGCCAGGCATTGCCTGGGTCTCAGGAGGACTGGTCCTGCCAACTGGCTAACCATGTCCTCTCTGCTCAAAGCAGCGCTCCAGTCACTGCAGCCCTTCAGGGATGTGAAAAAAATTCAATCAGATCCAGCAGCTCAATAACACTTTGCCTTGGACTTCAGCAGATGAGCGGCAGGGACCAGAGGGAGCAGTAAGAGATGCAGGAGAGATGAAATGGAGTATTCCTCCTGGTTATATTTCATTTTCATGCTGTCTCTGCAGCTTCTCATTCAAGTCAGGGAGCAAAGAGACAAATCGCTGAAGACAAGCCACTTCACAAGGGTTTCTATTCCCATTTTGCCGCCTCTGAGGATTATTCTTGCACTGCCCCCAAGCCTCCTGGAGAACGGCTTGACGTTTGCAAAGGTTGCTCACCTCCTCTGAGTGGAAATGCAACTGTTTGTTCAGCTTCTCAGGGGGCTGGTTATCTTGTTAGATTTGTAAGAGCATTTAACAGGTTGCTTAGCTGCATGCCCTTGAAATATCTAAGGCAGCATTTTTCAAAAGTACCATCAGCACCACGCTGGGCTCAAGCTAATTATCCCCATTTCCCAGCAGGACAATTGGCTCAGTCCAGCACACAGTGCTGACCCAGCCACAGGACTGCCTCCACAGGCACATCTGTGCCTGCCTGTCTCAAAGCCTGGGCAGGCACCAGCTGGCCGTTTCTGCTTCCCTCCCATCCTCAGCTCCTCACTGTGCCCAGATGTGGGGGTAGCAAGACAATCACTGTGGAGATGGACACTGTCCAGACCAGGACTTCATGTCTCCTGGTGTAGAGGCCCTAACCCCCAGGCACAGCCCCACATTACCCAGGTTTTCAAGGGTATTCTTGATCTCTCCATGCCATTCCGTCTGCCTAGGATGGCAGTGAAGTGGCATGTCAGAGTCCCTCAGGACCACAAGGGAACTCAAACTTCTCTGTCTGGCAAGACCCATCCCACAGGTTTGCCTTGGGCCATCACAAGAATTTTCCTTCCCCTCTTTCCTTCTTTGTGCCCATCTTGGTGCTATGTGCCCTTTCTCCTTAATATCACCCACTGGAGTACTTTCCTACTCTTCATTATCCTGATTTTTTATCTGCTCGTACCTGGTATGTATCCAGGTCTCCTCATCCCTTCCATACTGACACCCCCATCCCCTAACATCCAACCCTGCTGCTGGTCAAACAGCCCAGAGGATGGCAGAGCAGCCTTGTCAAGCTGGGCACGATAGCCCAAGAGGACACCAAGGTGCAGGGGCCATTGCCATACTGGGCTCTGTGCCTTCCTTCTCCACAGGGTCAAGGCCAGCAGACAGCTCTGGCAGGGCCCTCACAGCAGCTGGGGAGCAGGAGAATCCAGGAGACATCACAGCCATGTAGGACAGAGGCAGTCACCCCTGGAGCAATTAATGTCCTCGGTTCAAGTCACATGTCATTGCACCCTTGCGAGCAAGAGCCAGCTCATTGCACCTCCTGTGCAATTCATTATCACTTAACAAAGCCGCTGATGTCAAATTAGCCAAACATCAGTAAGCAGGGAATGGTCGTCACATTCATCCTGTTAACTGGTGGCTAATTGTCTCATTGTGCCTCCCATGTGCTAATTGCTAACTGTTTCCTATAGCCCACCAGTAACATTTAAGTTTTAGGAAGGATCAAGGCAGCCGATGTGTTTCTCCAGCGGTTTCCACGCTTCTGTAGCTACCCTTGGAGCTTCAGCTGCAGTAGCAAGGAGCTGGCCTTCCCTATTTTTGCTAGTGGCACTAGATGTTCAGAGAGGGGTTTGCAGCTATTTAGTTCCATCAGGGAATTAGGG
Organism: Catharus ustulatus; assembly: GCF_009819885.2. NCBI lineage: Eukaryota > Metazoa > Chordata > Aves > Passeriformes > Turdidae > Catharus > Catharus ustulatus. Next base: position 8,418,356 of record NC_046262.2, on the reverse strand, counting down.
AATGGAGACAGCATCCCTTTGGACAATAGAGGAGCCTGATGCAAAGCCAGGTTCCAGGAGGTGGTGGCAGAGCTAAGGGGCTCCAGGCTATGAGCAGCCTCCAAGCAGTCAGTGCAGACAGCAAGGAGCTCTATGCCCAGTGGATTGCAGGTTACTGTGCTTACAGAGAACAAGTGCCCTGTGCACAGCTGCTAATCACAAAATCACAGAATGGCCTGAACTGGAAGGACCTTAAAGACCATCTCATTCCAACTTCTCTGTCATGGGCAGGGACACCTTCCACTAGATCAAGTTGCTCAGAGTCCCATCCAGCCTGGCCTTGAACACTGCCAGGGATGGGGCATCCACAGCTTCTCAAAGCAACCTGTGCCAGTGCCTCACCACTCTCACAGCAGCCTGGGGCACAGGGCTGGAAATGCCTCTCAGCTCTGTTCTGAGTCTGGGAGGTGCTGGAAGGGAAAACCTAGAGATATTTCGCATGCTGTGCCAAACACCAGGGACAGAGCACTGCAAACACTGCTGCTAGCCAGAGATGTGAAACTTGCCTTCAGGACACTCCAAAACGCAGCATCAGGCAATGCAGCACAGGCCCACAAGAAGGGCAATGCCCCATGGCCTGATTTTTCTGCCCCATCTTGCCCTTCCCACCACCCTGTGGTGCCCATATTGTGTCTGATGACTGATGGGCACTCCTGGGCCCTCAAAGTTTAGAAGAGTAGTTTCCCCACCTAGGCCAAGAGTGAGGGTCTCTCCAAGGTGTGCAAATAGTGACACACTGGAAGGAAGAAGCTCTGAGAGAAGGCAGAAAGGGAAGGACTCCTGAGAGCATCCTTGAGCACCAAGGATAATTAAGTGGGCTTCCTGCCAGATCCTCCAGATGTCTAATTGATACAGTAAGACTGCTGCTCATCTGGCTGATCCCAGTGCAGGAGGCTCCCCAGCTCAGCCTCAGTTTGCCCTTGTGATGGGATGAAGGCAGCCCCTGAGCTGCTGGGTCAGAGCTCTTCCTGCTGGCCTTTCTCCTCTTGCCTGGTCTGGGTATCCAGCTGGGGAACAGTGGGATACAAACCTCACCATATAGACCCCAAGAGAGCCACAGCAGAGCCAAACCCAGTCTTTGGCAGGCTGCACTCTCACCTGCTCACTACACTCACTCTGGTTTTCAAAGGAGCCATGAGGACCAATGGGATCCAGGAAACATTGCTGTGGGGCTAACCAATGCTGTGTCACAGAGAAATCTGGTAAATCCTGTCACTCATGGTGCAGCTTGGCACGAGAACATCTTACCTCTCCGCTCTGGGTCTGCTGCAAGCGCACAAGAGCACAAGCAGTGTTGGGGAAATGGCAGGCACAGCATGGCTGGTCATGGGGGCTGCCCAGGGCAGGAGAGCAGGCTCAAATATTGCAAGCTGCAAAGCTGCTAGGGAACACAACTTGGCTGCTGCACAAGCAAAGACTGATAACAAGAAAATTAAAAGAAGGTCCAGTGCACATTTCCTCCAAAGGCACCCAGCAATTTTTGCCATTTGGAGTGCCACTTCCCTCCAAAAGACCACAGAAACCTCACAGATCCAGCTGGGTATGATACTCCTCTTCTGACAGAGCAGCTATTGCAAGGCTGATAGAGGCTGCAGTGCAGGACCAGCCAACCCTCACTGCTCTGGGTCCAGAGGGAAAAACAGACCTCTCCTGAGGGGAGAGGTCTTACAGAATCTCCTGAGGAGGAATTACAGAATCTTTTAGGTCAGGAATGACCTCCAAGATCAGTGGCTGCAACCACCTTGTTAACTAGAGCACTGCACAAAGGGTCCATTGGTTTATCAGACACCTCCAAGGATGGTGACTCCACCACTTCCCTGGACAGTCTGTTCCAATGCTTGATAATCCTTTCCATTAACAAATTAATGAAAACAATACTGTTGATAATTTCTAGAAGAACAGCTTCAGGCTTCCTTCTTACTGTGGCTTCAGGAGGTCTCTGAAACCAAATTAAGTGTTTCTCAACCATTTCCCTGTGGGATGCTGACATGATACTTTTGTTGCTAGAGAGGATTTTGCATAAGCACTTGATCCCTGAGCTGACTAAAGAAGCCATTAAACTTTTCTCTGCTCTCTGAGCCAACAGTGCCCACAACCCACACATAAGGTGCCCATACATGTGTGGGTACATGCATCACAAAATCCCCCTCATCAGTGTTTCCTTGAGAAAAGGAATGACATTGCCATGAGGACACTCATGAAAAAGAATCAAAACTAGATGAAGACTCAGAGAGATGAATCCTGTGCAGGAAACATAGGGACTGGATAAAAATAGCCTTTTGGAGGCTCAGCATGGGCACATTCGTCCTCACAGAAAAAGACCTTCGAAAGGCCAGCTGGGTAAAACTGCAGAGCAAGGAAGAAAAGGGGGCAGATTTCACATATTGAAGGCTTGTTCAATTAAGGAATTTCAAAAGAGCACAGCCTCTGGCAGGTTAAATGTAAATACACAGTAATACAGCTGGAAAAGAGCATGAGGATCAATTTGCCATTACCATAAAAATGAGCAGTCCCTCCTTCATGGGTCCCTCAGGGTCCCTGTTTCAGGAGCAGCAGAATTTGCAGGACCATGAGCTCACAGAATTGCTGCTTCAGGAGCAGCAGAGTCTGCAGGACTATGACCTCACAGAATTCCAGAATGTTGGAAGGTACTGCAGAGAGCCACCTGGTCCCACCACCCTGACCATCCTGGAGCACAGGACTGCATCCAGACAGCTCATGAGTACTGCCAGTGAGGGACACTCCACAGCCTCACTGGAAAACCTGTTCCAGTGTGTGGTCACCTGCTCAGTAAAGAAATTCTTCCTCATATTCAGATGGAACTTCCTGTGCATCAGTTTCTGCGCATTGCCTCATTCTCTTTTGGGTGAAAACACCGAGCAGAGCCTGGTCCATTCTCTCACACCCTTCAGATACTTGTATACATTGATGAGGACCCCTCTCGGTCATCTCTTCTCCAGGCTGAACAGGCCCAGCTCCCTCTGCCTTTCCTCATGAGAGAGATGCTCCAGTCCTTCAACCATCCCTCTGCTGGATGCACTCCAGGAGCAGCACGCGTCTCCTGTACTAGATCTGAACACAGAACTCCAGATGCACATCACTAAGGCTGAGTAAAGGGGTGGCTTCAACTCCCTAACCTGCTGCAATTCTTTGCAGACCATTCTTTGCAGTGTGGCCAGGAATAGTGATCATGCACTTTCCAGCCCAGCACAACTCTTCCCTGATGCAGCCCAGGACACCATTGGCCCTCCTGGCCACAAGGGCACTGCTGGCTCATGGACAGCTTGTTGTCCAGCAGGAGGGCCAGGTGCTCATCCTTCTGCTTTCCAGATGGTGCCCCATTCTGTGCTGGTGCAAGGAGTTAATCCTCCCCAGACGATCAGTTGAGGACAAACCCACAGCAGAACAAGGCAGAGGACCTTTACTATTCAAACACACTGCAAGCAGGTTTGGAAGGGTTCTCACCCTGCAAGCTTTTCTGTGGCTGATTTCTAAACAAACCTGAAAACACGCAGAAAAATAACCCCTAAAGGAGCTGGGGTGGTGGCAGAAGAGCAGGGAGGTTTTCTCCCAGTTTGAAATGAACAAACAGGCTGGGATGCATGGCCAGTTTCTCAGAAGAGGGGCAGGCAGGGATCACAGGCACCTGTGCTGCTCAGTCTGTGCATGAATGAATTAGGGAAGGGTGTAGACACTGAGATGACATCTTCTGCCAGCACCACGTGTTTAGGGTAACCTGATTTCTAAAAGCTGCCAAAAGACATGCCAAAACTGCTTATCAATGAGATGACAAATGAGATACGAGGTTGATTTACACAATGGAAATAAATTGTTTGGGGCACTGCCCAAGCTCAGGAGCTAAGTGCTCCTGCTCCAGATAGTGGTACCAGTTGTCAAGAAATAATAGCAAAATACCAATATCATCACGTAACCATGTAAATCTTTATTCATGAACATAGTACATGCTCCTGCTCTCCAAGATCCCCAAATGGAGACAATCCAAGGTCTGGGAAAGCTTCTGTACCAGGAGGAATTTCTCAAGTGGAACACTGTATACAGCCAGGGAAAATAATAGTCCTTAAAGGCATGGAGAAGGTGCAGAGGGAATACATATATTCTTCACTGTCTCTTGGTACAAGGAATGGTCAGCAACTGAACTTGCCATGCTCCAGCAATCCCAGAGCTTGTGGTAGGCTGAAATATTATTTGGGAGAGGGAGCAGGCTTTTCTGGGCATGTGCTAGGCATATGCTACTGGAGGAACCCAGACAGTTTGTTTGTCTCCTCTCCCAGCTGGATCTGTAGTCCAGCTTGGCTCTGATGTGTTCAAAATGGGCCACCCTTTCACAGTGCCTCCCCTTCTTTGCAAAAATAACTGTACCCTGGAGGCCAGTGCAGGAGGACCAGTGCACTCCAGCAGTCATCTCCCTGCCTTCAAAGGAAGGGATGCCTGATTTTCCCTGAGCTCATGCTGCTCCTGCTTCCCCTGGGTCAAACAGAGTGATAATGTGCTGAAAAGCCAGAATCTGTGCCTTTCTCTGCAGGGATTTTACTCCACACATCCCATGGGCATTCAAGAGGCTGCACAAACACCTCCCTGGCTCCATCCCAGTCAAACTGAGCGTCCCCCCTGCCCTGTCCCAGCATCATCCTCCACATCACCCAACACGCTGTAGCTGAGACCTGCTGCAGGCACCTGGCAAGTGCCCCATTTTTCCAACCCTGTGAGGTAGGCAAGGCTTTGGATTTTGGAGGTAATGAGCTCACGGTGACAAGCTGAAGCAAGATTTCTGGCTGGTGTAGCTAGCCCAAACACTCCATTAAAATGAATCCACTCTCAGTTCCAGTGCTGGGCAGATCACAGCTGGATGGTTGGTCATGCCTGCAAAGGAACTTGTGCCAGTTTTGCCTGGACAGTAATGCCTGGATCAAAGAGCTTGTGAAAGAAATTAAAAGCAGTATAGACAGGTTCTCTGTGCCTGCCTGTTATAAATACACACCAAAAATGTTAGCTTTTAGGCTTAAATTCCACCTTCTAAATGAGCTATTATTTCAGCACAGCCAAGCAGTCACACTAGATTCTTGCTTTTGTATTTTCATGATTAAAGACAATCTGGTGTCTTAGATGCTTCTGATGCAGTCCAGACCTCTTTTCTGTACCTAACCAGCCACAGTCCCCATACCTCAGCCCTAATGTGGAGCAGTGAGAGTCTTCAGCTATTGATCAGGGAGTCCATAACCTTTTCTGAAAAGTGACCACTGTCCTCAGAGAGCAGCTGGGGCTTTGTCAGGACATCTGTGGTGCTGGAGGCGTGGAGACCATTCTGTACAGTGTGGCCAGGAATCCTGCTCGTTCACTTTCCAGCCCAGCACATCTCTCTCAAATTAGGGTTCCTCTCTTTCAGATTGGGTGTTAAAATTGGTAGAAATGCAGCAGACACCCCTGAGATGCTGCTTCTCAAAGAAACAGGATGATCATGAATTTATGCTCTTAGGCCCAGGATGAGGCATTTCTGGTTGGACCCCACTTTCTTTTCAGAGGAGGGAGCCCTGAGGAGACAGGACTGAGAAACTGCCTCCACCAGGCATCTGTCCGTGTGCTGCAGCTCCTGGCCTTGCTGTGCCCCATTGCCAATCTGATGATGAGGATGATGATGGTGAGGTTCAGCACTGTGCATTGCTCAGCTCCTTCCTGAGTCTCAGCTCGAATACCCTGCAAGCAGATGCCACTAAGACCTGTAGAGAATCACCCGTGTTGGGGGAAGCAACAGCAAAATTCAGCCCTGAGGATCCAACCTTGCACATCACTTGAGCTCCAGCTTTCTCATCTTTTCTGCCAAGAGCTAAATCCAGCTGTGACACAGACCAGAGATGCAGCTGGCAGAATCAGACCCTGACAGCAGGTCACATCCATGCAGGGTGTGCAGGAGGTTTCACCTGAACACAAGGCTCTGTGCCTCAAGGTCATTGGCAGGGCAAATAGTTACTTACCACATCTTTTGGAGTGGAAATGTAAGAAGGGTCAAGACAGGTGACAGCAGCCCAACTGCTGCAGAAAAACACCTCACAAACCAGTCCCTGCACACAAGGTGCTGCAGGAGGCTGGTCTGCACCTGCCATCACTGACAGAAAGGTTAAGGTGAGCAGGGCTCCAGGATCCTCTTGGGAAATGGTTTTCCCCAGAAAATTCTTGAGATGAGCTGCAGCAGTCCACCCTGGGTCTCTCTGAGTGGCAGCCATGGATGATGCTGGAAAAGCACCACTGGAAGAGACGCTGAGCCAAAGGCACATGGGGAGGCTGCAGAAAAACTAAACCTGCCCTGTCTTGAGGTAGACAAAACAGCAATCAGGAAAGAGAAATATTCCCAGAGGCAGATATAATATTCCCAGAAATATTCCAAAGCAGGCAAGCTGTAAATATTTCTCTCACTAATTTATTCAATAACAAGGTGCCACAAAGAGGGGAAAGCCCCTTTCCCAAAATTTCCAGGGGTCAGGCACTGCAAAGAAGTACCTCTCCCCACTGCAGGGACTGCTGCTTCACTCCAGATACACAATGCTGGAAGCAAGAGCAGGATCCAGCCCTGCAGCCCATTTAATATCAAAAAGAAACATCTGCTCCTTTGATTTAAAAAAAAAAAAAAAAAAAGAAAGAAAGCAAAAAAAAAAGCCAACCAAAAAACCCCCAAACCAACAAAAAAAGAAACAAGCCTCAGATAACAGCCTGAGTGGCTTCTTGAAGATTTGGATTTATTTCCTCTTTTTACAAATGGTAATTTCAGGCTGATGAAAGGAGAGTAACGTGACACAATGACAACCAAGCTGTCTGCACAGAGGGAAAACAGCTGATGCCCAGAAATGAGGGGTGCTACTCCAAGCCTCCCCAACCTACTGATACCACACCACTGCTGTGGGCCTCAGTTTCCCCCTGTGAAAAAGGATTTTCATTTCTGAAAAAACAGGATCAGGCAAGGAGGTGGTTTGGCAGCTGCTTTTTAATGTCCCTTCAGCTCTCAGAGGACATTTCACAAGGCAAAGCTTCCTTCTTGGCACTTTCTTAGCTTCAGGAAAAGTCTCTAGCCTCACCCCTTGGCAGGGATATTTCTCCTTTATCCTGCCCTTCAAGTCAGGCAGATGATTTTGGCAGAGATTCTGAGCCTTAGGAGTCAGAGTGCAGCCCCTCAATTCACTTTGACCACCCCATTGTGCAGGGATTGGCAGCAGCCCTCCATCACCACGTCCCTGTCCTGCTCCCAAGAGACACCCACCCTCTGCTACCAAAACTGAGCATCACAAACACTGCAGCTTGTTTTCATGTCCTTGGGCTGGTTTGTTTTTCCATTGGATATTTTTATTCTTGCCCTGATCCCAGTCATACTGGGGATTTAAAGTTTCAGCCAACGCAATAAGAAGTAAAGAGCAAAGAAAGTGAATTGAGATCCAGAGCATTTCAATAAATTAAAAGGAAAAAAAAAAATTATAGGAGAGAAAAAAAAAGACATAGCCCAGCACAGAGGAAGCAAAGCAATCAGAGCAAAAGCTGTCAGCTTTGCCAGTTCCCCTTTGTTCGCAGATCAAATTCACTGCCTCTCTCGTCCAAAACTAACAACTCCTAAGTCTCCCTCATGCTCCCTGGGGAGGTATTTTCTATATTGGAAACAAATCTATTTTGACACTCCTGATGCTGTTTTACCCAAATTGCCCTCTGTCAAGCTGCTTCTCTCGTTTCCCATTTGTACCACACCATGCTCCTGGTTCAAGCACAGTGCCAGGCAGTGCTGGCATCAATGTGGGCTTGCACTGACCCTGGAGAGAGATTACTCCAAGGTTCCCTAACACCAGCTCCCTCTCCTACCCACCTCTCTGCCCCTGGGGAAAATTTGGCCCAAGCCAAAGCTTATTTGGCAACTGAGTCCTGGATCCTGAGTGCACAGGGAAGGGTGTTAAATTCCAGCCAGCAATGTCTGCTCAAATGTCGTTTCCCTGCAGCACCCCCAGATTCAGGAAAACCTGACTCTTCCCTGATGGGATTTGGTCGCCAGACAAGGGAAAGAAATTAAAAGGCTTTGCAAGCAAAAGGATGGAAGAAGTCCTGAAAATTCGTGTTGGCTGTAAACACCCTCAGGGCAACTTCACAATTAAGTATCTGACTAATTCTTACAGCAGCCTTCCACGTGGGAATTTCAGAGAGTCCTGCCCTATGTGTGCACCTGAAAGGGATGATCTCCTCCACCCGGGGAAGAAAGCCTTAAAGCCTCCCTGCTGCAGCAGTGACCTCCCTGTGCAAGACAAGAGGTTTGTAGGTCGTCAGTAGGAATGGTCATGTAGGATTGTCCTCTGTAAGCAGTTAAGGGATTTAAGAGATGTTCCTCATGTACTTGAGGTGTCAGTGGTACTGAATTATGCATGCTCTGGGGGCTCAGGTAGGATCATGCCTGGCTAGGCTGTAAGAACAGAGCAAGATAAAGCTTGGCAGATTTTCCTGGCCCAGCTGAGGGCACAACAGCAAGAACCCTTGTGATGGAGGCTCCCATCACCACCAGACACTGAGCAACCAATCTGTCCAGCCAACTGATTTCCCCACACAACATTTATCCTGTGCTAACCCACGTAAATTAATTTGTAGGCTGTTATTCACCTGTAACACTCTGAGTTGCTGTGCAATTTTTGACATACACACCAACAAAGCTTTTCTCCTGCACATAGCACCCCCCAGATGGTTGTCTTTTGCAGGTGTTGAACTCATCCCCCAGAGAATTAGGATTCTTCTGACTTTTTGCAGGCCCAGCCTGGCTAATCCACTGCCCAGCCTCATCTTCACTGTGTCCCAAAGCTATGGGGTTTGACCTGCCCCCTCACACCAGGCACATTTTGCATCTGATCTGGTTTCACCAGTGTCCTGCAAGGGTGTGGATCACCCCTACCACCTCCCACTGTCTTTTGTAGAGATCTGCTCAGCGCCAGTAAGGCTGAGGCAGAGACTGTAATGAGGAGAAAATTAAATCATGAAACACTAATAATTATCAGCATCCCAATTAGCTGACAGTGATGGCAGCCAGCCACCAAGAGCTGGGGGAGGAGGGCCAGCATCCCTGCAGCCTCTGTGCCTCAGTGGCCACGGAGCTCAGCTTCACCCTGCACAGACCCATCCCTCTCTGGGGGCAGCCATGGGGGCACACATGAGGACAACTTTCTCTCCTTTTCCTGGCTTTGAGACAGCATTTCCCAGCTGCAATTGCTGGACTGGAGTCGTGGAGACCCACGACGCCTTGTCTGCTTGAGAGCTGTACTCTCCTGGTGAGTTGCTAAGAGCTAAGGGACAAGGAGGAAGCAGAGAAGCCAGTTTAATATCATTTTCCTTGTTATTATCTATCAGCTTTTCCCTAGCAATTTGCTCAAACTTGTGTAAAACTCCTTGCCAAACAAGCTTCTTCCCAAATAGACCTTCATGTCTGCAGGACTCTATTTATAACCAAGATCCCATTTAGCAGATAAGCCAAGGGAATTCAAGCAGGATTTAAGCTAAGCAGTTATCTGTGACCAGCGGCCACAGTGTGCACAGCGTCAGATTTACTGGGGATGTGAAAGGTGGAGGGATAGGAGAGCAAACAGCTTCTGGAGCAGCCAGCCAGAACCCAGAGGGATGCAATCACTGCTGGCACGGGCACTGCTCACAGAGACTTTGTGAGCAGCCAAAGAACAGCGAGCAAACCCCTTTCCCGGGGATCTGGAGAGCCTCCTGCACACCCCAGGATCCTGCAGGTACCAGCACCAATTCTCCTCTCCTCCGCCGGCTTCACACCACCTTCCCAGGCATGTATGTCTGGCAAGGGTTTCACTTGTCTTCCCAGATAGATATTACAGCCTAAGATGATGCACTTAACAGGGTTGTGAAATCTGCCATAAAGTTTACTGCCCTACATCAATATAATGCCCTGCAAAGTTAATACGGAGGTACCTATTTTATAACAAGGACAAATAAAAACATATCCCATTAGCCCACGGCATTAGGAGCTGCATTTCTGATGGCCAAATGCTGCAATGAAATGGGTGGAGAATATTAATTTGAGTATTATGGAGCTATGCACATGTACATACACACACATATATATACCTATATAAAAATGAGAAACTATTGAATTTGTTCAGATGTTCTGTAGTATTTGGAGGGCTTCATTTCTACACTGCAGGAGAGATTGGCTGCAGATCCAAAGACATTTCTCTGCTATTATACCTTGTCAATTTTTCATCATCTCAGAGGCCCTTGTCATAGAAAAAATGGATAAGTTTAAATTGATCCAAGATCAGAGTTAAACACCTGGACATAAATGTGGCAAAGAGTAAAAAGCAAAGAGGAACCAGTTATTTCCCACGCAAAGCAGTGGCACTGGGATCATTCACTCAAGATGGAGAATCTGGGAACACCTCTGGCCTCTCTAGGGAAGTAGGTGACTCCTAGAATTAAAATTCCCTCAGTACCTGTGGGTATTTCCATGCTGAAGGGCAGTGAGATGGAGTACTGTGCCTCTCAGCTGTTCTGTACTGATGCCCATGAGGTGCAGCTGGGAGACAAAGCATCCCTGGGATGGAATGGGGCTGCAAACCCAGGAGTGCCAAGCTAGACCCAGCCTTTGCAGTCCCAACCCTTCACCAACACCCAGACACACCCAGCCCCTCACCAACACTCAGACAGGCTCCAGGCCAGCAGAACCCATCTGCATGACCTCAGCTCCCCTCTCCTCCTCCTCTGGACACCCTGGCCGAAGATTTTGACAGGCACATTCCTGATTTCTCCAATTCCAGCTCCAGCATGTCCCTCTGGTTCAGCTAGGCTGCAGTTCTTGGAAGAATTAGTGAGTTTTTACAGGATCTGTCCCAGTGCCTTCCCCAGAGGACAAACCTGTCCCAACAGCCACCTGGAAGGGACTGGGTGACAACCATGGCACTGCTTCTCACCCCCAGAGAGTGGACAACAGCACCCCAGCTTCCCAGTCCATCCATATTTTTCTCTCTGTCCAGGTGCCCACAGCATCATCCCTGTCTCAGATCATTTCTCTCCCTCCAGACACCATCCCTTCAAAACCAGAATTGTTACGGATATTACATTGGTTTGGTCCTATTGTAAAGTGCTGAAAGATGTGAAATAAAAGGTATTAAATGCAGTCAAAGAGTGGAAAGACTGTGTCAACTAGACTTGCAGGAGTGATAAGAGGTTTTGCTTGTTTTCCATCCATATGAAAGTCTGCATATGGCACAGTCTGGAGAGCACAAAAAGGGGAACAAGAACTGAACCCTGCCTGTGTCCAGCCTGTCAAACATGAGAAGAAAGTCTCATGATGTGGTGAGCCCCCACTGGTGCTCCAAGAGATGGATAACATCAACCTGCAGCTGAATGAAACATTAAAATCCTCCGATAAGAAAAGGCAGTGAGGAACTACTTATACAGCACTACCACCTGCTGGGTACCTCAGGAAGGAGCCTCAGACACTGCCACCCTGCCAGGCAAGGTCACCCCAAAAAGCATGAGGGACCCCACAAAAGCAGCTGCCTACCTGTCTGGCAGGTATCTCAATCCAAGCAGGGCCGTCTCACACTGGCAGTCTATGAGCACCAGGGGTTTAAAAGCATGTGTGAAGCCAATCTCTTTTGTCAAGGCACAAATCTCAGGCAAAATAACAGGCAGCTGGTGGAGGATGGGATTAATAAAGAGTTAAAGAAAGGTAAAATAATTAGGGTCCTGCTCATGGGGCATATGGAGAATGGGGCTTGTCAGAGCAGCTTGCTCTAATTTTTCATGGAGATTACGAATTTTAGTGGAGAGAGATAATAGCGTTGCTGTAACGTACTTAGGCTCTTGTAAGCCATTTGATCTGCCCCTGCCTGACACTCTGATTAATAAACCAGAGCGATAGCGAATCGACATGCCACACGAGATGTGCAGGAAAGCAGCAAATGAGGACAACCAAATGGGATTAAAGAAGGGGAACAACCTCCAAGAGAGTGTCTCCTGGGGCACCCCGAACTCCCACTCCTCTCATACACACATGGGATGCTGGAGAGAAGAGGAAACCCTCCTGGCCTTGGAGAGGGTGTGGGCTGCACTGGCCAGGCAGGCTCCTGGCTGGGGGCAGCAGCTCTGCAGAGTGGATGCTGCCCCATGGGAGATCCAGCTCAGTCCTTGGGCTGTTGGAGCTGAAAAGCTTTTTGCAGCCCTGGACGTAAGGCAGGATCATGCCAGCACAGGGGGACAGTTTCTCCAGCCCCAGTGAGTGTACATTGCCAGGATCTGGGTCTGGGGAATGTGCCAATGGGAGACTCTCCCAGGAAGAGAACTGTGGATCACACCCAGCAGATCTCCATCCCCCTGCGCCTTCACAAACCCAAATCCTCCTGCCTCCAAGGTCCTCAAGCATAACTGGAAGTGGTTGCTAATTAAAGGTTTACACTAAGGCCTCACCAGTGGGCTTCCTCAGAGGAAGATAAAGAGCATGATAAAGGTATGAGAGATGCTGAAGGGTTGATAAGGAGGAACTGGGGAGTGCTGTGCTGGAGATCTGGGCTGTCCCATCTAACCTCCCCTTCCTTGCTGCCTTGCAGCCCTGGGCTCCTCTTACCAGCAGCCCCAGAGACCCACCACACCAGAGCTGCCCCCACCACCTTGGTCATTATGCCCCAGGTTCTGGCACCAAATTTGCCACACCACTCCAATCATCCTCCTCTGATCACTGGAGAAACCCCAAAACCAAGCTCTGTCCCTCTGCAGCTCATGTGGCCCCTCTCCTCTTGCCCTTTCTTTTGGGAAGGGCCAGACACTTTGGGCAGAAAGGCTTTTTCGTCCAGAAAATGCCAGTTCATCAAAACACTTCCTCAGAAAAGGTCACTTCAAACAAATTTCTCTTTCCAAAAACCTTCTGGGAAAAAAAAATAATAAAAAAAAGAAGACGTGTAACATTTTAGCAATCCTGTTTCAACAGCTTTAAATGAAAAATAAATCTTTTCTCGGTAACCCCACCCAGGTGCCAAATGATTTCATTTGGAAATGCAAGATCGTTATCTTCCTTCAAAAAAAAACAAAAATCAAATAGAAATGCGTGAAATCAAAAGAAAACCTCTGGGAAAAGTTAAAATGAAACACTCCACTGAGTCCAATGCAGCAAGTGGGAGTTGGGCTGCATTCTGCCAGGTTCCCTTTGTGGCTTTCATCCCAGTTTGGGGCAGGACAGGATTCCCAAGTCTTAACAAGAATCCCAGGACAGTGGAGCTGGTTTCCATGACCCACGCTAGCACAGCTTTGCAGGACATGGTGACACAGCCAAACATCTCACAAAACCCATGAGCTTGGCAGGAGCAGAGACCCCACACCTCGTGACATGTCAGAACAGCAGAGTTTTGGAGGCAAAAAGGTGCCAGTGGGGCTGAGGGACCCCAAGGGGCTGGGTGTCTACGGGTTGCAGCACAGCCCCTGTACTGGAATGGGAAGCAGGGGGCTGGTGTTTCCCTTACAGCCTCCCCACACGTGAAGTCCCCCAGCAGCATCCCCAGAAGCATCCCCAGCCCTCAGCTGTTACAGTTTAGGCTGCATGGGGAGCAGGAATGCCAGCAATCAGGCATCCAGAAGGGAATCCAGGCCTGGTTCAATATTGAAAGAAGAAGGGCTTTGAAAGGAGTGTGCTCATTTCCCTGTTTCGTCCTTTGCCAAGAAAACCGGGGGATGGAGGAAGGGGCGAAGGGGTGGGGGGAAACAGTGGAAAAAATGTCTTGGCTTGGCCCTCTCGGTCTTTTATCTCATGGGCAGCCTGCCGAGACAGGGTCTTCCCCCTGCTGAGCCCACTGGCAGATCAAATGAAAGGAGAGAAGAGTTATAACCCCCTGACTGCAGCCCCCTCCCTTCAAGGAAAAGGAGAGGAGGAAAAAGCAAATGGCCCTGTGATGCCAACAGTTCACACCCCAGCTGGATGGGAAACATCATGAAAAGTCAGTTCCTCAGCATCCATGTGGGGCAAGGAGATATTCTCCCCAGCCAGCAAAGGGAAGTCCAGAGAGATGCAGATGTGTTTGGAGGGTGGACTGTGTCTCCATGGAGGGAACAGCACTGCTCCATGGCCTTGGACCAAGGGGGAAGGTCATCAGTGGTCCTGGCAAGCATCTCCCAAAATGGTTCCCACTGTGCCTGTTCCTCCATCGTGCCAGACCTTTCAGAGCCAGCTTCAAGCAAATAGCTTAATTAAATGCCTTTATTCCAAGGACTCCCTCTGTGTGTTTGTGTATTTGTGGATTAGCAGTTAATACAGTAAGAGGTTTTATTGTAACTAAATTGATTTCATCTTTTTTTTTCCTTTCTTCTGGATGCTTTTGTCCCCTCTTCCCACTCCCCAGAGCGTTCTCCCTCATTACAGGGTCTCCCATGCTGATCCTCGCCTTCACTGCCAGATGGCAATGGTAAGGGTGTGGTGGTGAGGAGATCACAGCAAGAACCTATCCATCAGGATCTGAGGGACTAATGACATGGAAGGCATTCTTTTTTTAGGGTGAACATGTTAGTAAGGGAGGGTTGGCTGTGTCATTGTATAGGGCAAAAGAGACCCCTGCTGTTAATGGGGCATTTGCCTTGACAGCATGGTGGACAAAGGCAGGATAGGGAAAAAACCTCCAGCCATCCCCAATCCAAGACCACCATATTTCCCAAGGCAAGGAGGTCACAGATCCCCAGGAAACCCCAACTCCAGCCCCACCTGCAGACCCCTGAGGATTGCTTGGTAGGGTCTGTGCAATCCCACCATCTTCTCCTTCCCAGTGCAATTCAACTTCCTTGCATGGTAATTAAATCATTAACTGCCTGTAGCATGTTGCCCAATGCATGACTACAACATACCTGTGGAATTAGAATCAAGGAATTTCAGACTTTGTTAGCCCATTACCCAGTATGTCCAGACTACTCCAAAAGCTCACAGCGTTCACAGCTTCTTGTGGTTAATTAGAAAATCAGTAAATGCAGTCATTACTCAGTCTGGGATCTGGATACCCTTTTGGGCTTCCACTGCAGCCACTGGGCTCCACTTTCCTTCCTTTTTTTGCCTCTTCCTCTTCCTTCCTTCTTTGCAGCCTGTCTGTTCCTTCCTGCTTTCCCTCCTTCTCACTTTCCTCCTTCCCCCCGTTCTCCCCTTTCCTTCCCTCCTTCTGGCCCCACGTTCCCTGTCCTTGCACAGGCCAGCAGATCAGTCCTCTTCCCTTCCCCTCCCTGGGCAGCAGGAGCTGAAGCCTAATTAAACTTGGCTGGGAGGAATGTGAATCAAAAGTCTGTTAAAAAAGAAAAGAAACGAGGGTACCTGTGGGATTACGTGAGCCAGAAAAATGCAAAGCCGGCTTCCAGCCGCCTATAAAATAGATGCCATCTCCGTTCCCATTGGCAGGGTTTGGCTGAACACAAAAGGCTAAGAAGAAGATTTTTATGGGAGTTATTTATAGCCTGAATGAATAGTGGTGTGTCTGCCAGAGTATTTCTGCCTCTCAGCATGAGCCCAGGGTGCCAACCTCACTGGGTGATACCACACTGGCTTTGGGATGGCACCTGCAAACAGAGATCCAGCCAAACCTCCCTGCAGGGACAGAGGTGACAGCAAAAGAGGACAAATCAGGACAAGAAAGGATGGAAGGAGCAGCTGAGGGCAGATGCTGCTTGCCCCCAGCAGCTTCACCTTGGCCAATGTCACATGCACCTGCCTGGTGACAAGTGACAAGCTATCCCAGCCCACAAGCCACTACTCCAGGTGGATATCCCTGGGACATCCATTGTTTCCCCCTCTCTAACCTCTTCACTCCTAGTCTGGCTGCTTTTCCTCTTCCCTGGTTTGATGGAGATATCTGAGAAGCCTTCCCCCCCATTTGCACCAGGAGCTGGCTCAAAGATTCATCCCTTTGTGAACGAGATCAGTTTAAAATCATCCCCAAACTCCATGAAAAGCTCAAAAGTTAGCAGTTCAAGAAGTACATTCATTAAATAAAGAGGGGGAGAAAAAGAACAGACAGAGAGGAGGGGGAAGAAAAAAAAGATTACCTTGCTGAATTAATCAGGCTTCACTGTAATGTTCAGCCTCAGATTTTATTTCCTGTAATAAGCCCATTAATACGGGTGTCTATAGCAGGGGGCTTTTAGCAGCAGGCACCATTAGTGTAACGAGGAAGGGCTAATAGAGTTTTATTGGAATTTTTACTCCGACATCACAGCCTTTTAAAACAGCTGTCTCAATAGGCATTATTATTCTGATTAACATTTAGACAGCACAAATCATAGTGATGCCCTTGGTGTCCCACAGGTTTTATCATAATCATTCCAAGTTCCTGATGTGTCGGCTAGTCCTTTCCAGGGCGGAGGGAATTTTAGACCCCAGCAGAGGCTGGGGGTCATTCCTTTTCTCCTGTGCCAATGGATCTGCTACTTCTGAGGTGACCTGACGGGCTGTGATGGAGCAGAGTCCTGCTGTTGCTGAAGCACATTAGAAGCAGCTGGAACCAGACAGATGCTTTTTGAGCGTTTCTGATCCCAAGAGGAATTTGAAAGCAGGATGGGAAGGGTTAAAAAGCAAGCTAGCATCCTGGGGACCCATTCTGGCTTCACTCTCTGTTTCTTGCCTGTGTGAGAATTAAAAATTCGATTTTAAAAATTAAATTAAAACTAGATAATTTTACTGTCTGAATTAAATATTAAGCTGGCAGTTTGAGTGTGCAAACCCAGGGGTTTGTTGCACAGCATTGTTTTGGGGCAGCAGCCAGTCCCAGGGCTGGGAAACGTTTTTCTCACATCTTCAAGACCTGTGCAAGACAGGACGGAGCCATCCAAGCCAGAGTGACTGCGAGGGCGTCACACCGAGGAAGACCCAAGGGTTCTATAAAAGCCCAGAGGCATCTGCAGGGCTGTCACGGTGGTTCCCACTGCCTGATCAGCCAATGGAGTCTGCCTCTGCGTGATTGATCCTATCTGAGCCACGGGGAAACTGAGGCACAGGAGGGGGGCAGCGCCTTTTCCACAGGGACAGCACAGGCAGCCCAGGAGTCCTCCCTGCCTGTCTCTCTGCCCAAGCACAAAGCCATGAGGGAGTGGAGGAGCTGCCCTGATATAGAGATAAATGTGGGTAAAACAAGTGAGGGATTAAACACTAAAAGCAAACAGGCTGTAAATGTACTTTTGGCTTTTATTTGTTTTGTTTCATGAGGGCAATTTATGAGGATATTTTGTTGTGGTTGAGCCTGTCACTGTGCATGGGGCCATATCCAGCCATATCCTGTGGGGCTCAAGCCACCGTAGGTACATTGAAGCAGGTGGTTTGGCTTGGAGCTGGGCAAGGGAGCCCCAGGGGCATCAAGGAGGCTGGTGATCTACTAATTACTCACTTATTAGCATCCAATTAGTATCTCTGCACATCCTCCTCTCTCCCAAGGGCTCTGCTTCTGGCAGGAGTCACCTCATGCCTAGGCATACCTCAGGGAACGATTTTCCACCTCAGATTCATCCTGGCATAGCAATGTCTTGCTGCTCCTGGGGCTTTGTAGCAGACTTCTCAGCATTACTCATGACAATTAACAAAAATGTAGATTTCCTCTCTGGAACATCAGGATGAAGGGGGATCCCTCCCCACGGGGCAGGCACAGATGTCTGTGAGCTTTCACAGCTGGCTCCAGCAGCAAGGGTGTGCCAGGCACAGCCAGGGTGTCCAATCTCAGCCACACCAGACCCTGGGTGCTGCAGGGGCTTCAGCATTCTTCCAGCACCACTGCTGGTGGGTAATTCCCTTTGGCAGTCAAAGATCACCTTCCCTTTGGCTGCCCCTATCCCAGACCACTTCCCTGCTCTCCCACCCACACCTGCTCCCCTCCATCCCCAGAGAGTTTTGTCTGGGTTGAATCCAGCTGCAATCTGCACGCTCCCGTTGCTTCTCTTGCTCTAAGCAGAGGCCACTGACTCTGGGATGGGGTCCCAGGATGGGAAAGGCTCACACCACATGCAATGACAGGTCACCACTGCCAAGAGCCAAAGCCCCAAGGTGCCTCCCCAACACCAGGCATGCAGGAAATTTGGGGGGCCAGTGCTTACTGACCACATGGATGTTGTAATGTGACAGCATTTAATTACCTATATTAATTTAATCTAATTATCAGTATTTAATCACCAGATGATTAACCAACTAAATTCCACCCTAGGGGCTGCTATCCTGAAGTCCATGCAGAGGTTGCTAGGCAGCATCCACACATTCCACTGTATCCACCTGGGACCAGCAGCCATTCCACAACTCATGGTCCCCAAGGGCTCTGAAAATGCCTTGCAGGAAGGACTCAGTGACCATCAGCAGAGGAAAACACACCAGCTGTCTGAAACACGGGCGAAACACCTCCAAAACTGTTCCCTGCTAGTCTGAACTCCCCAAACCCAGGGAAGATGCACCACATGGCTCAGGACAAACTGGGTGCTCTTTGCTGCCCCAGCTGCTCTTGCATGGCCAGCTAAGACAAGATCTAAAAGGGGCCTGGGTTTTGATTTGCATTCTCCTGGCACACCAAATCTTCCCACTGCATGGAGCCTGTCTGCTTCAGGGCACCAGAGTGTTTAGAATCTGCTTAAAATCATTAATTGTTTTCATGGTGAGTGCCTGATGATGTCTTTTAAATAGAAATGGGAGGGATTTAGCCTTCTCTCCTTCCCTGCTCCCCACTCTCCTCTCCTTCCTTTTCTTCTCCTTTCCTCCATTTCTCCCTTTCATCCTTCCTCTCTTCCTCCCTAAAAATGTATTCATTTCTTCCTTATTCCATTGCCAAAACCCCTACTCAGTCACAGGCAGCAGCAGACAAGGAGAAACTGAAAAATAAGGGCAAATCCAATAGTAAAACCGGAATGAAATGACAGCCATTAACCTGGTATCAGGAAGGACAGTAAAACTGCAGCGTGGCAGGAGCCAGCAGGCCTCAACTCGTAACTTTTCTTTCTGATTAAAACACACCAGTCACAGATTAACTTCCTTTGCTTAGAATTTTATTGTCTCCCCTGCACTGGAAGGCAGGGGGAAGAGGAAGAGGCGTGGGCAGGAGTGGGGACTCAAGATGTTCAGCTTGTCTGCAGCCCGGGAGCCTTTGGCAGGTGCCAAGGACACGGAGACCCAGCCAAAGGTGATGGACCTGCCTCCAACAGCTGCCTCAACCATCAAGTGCTCATGCCAAATGGTCTCTGCCCCCCCAGACTGGCCTCACCCACGGCCACAGAAGGAGTCAGTGTCAGAGCTGGGGGTGCTCTGGGACTCCCCAACGTGCAGGGCAGGCACAGTGATGGACACAGCCACTGCTGCAACCCAGGCAAGGACATTGGCTCATTTCAGTAGAGACAAAGCTCCAGAAGCTTTGGGGAAGCCACATCCCTTAGCAAATTGATCCATTTCTTTCCATTTATTTCTTTCAAGCATCAGAAAATGGGACAGAAATTAAAATAAATTCCTGGCCACACCCCCTCAAGCATCTCTGGATCCCCCACTGGCTGTATTCCTTGCTCCTTGCCGAGCATAGCTTGTGCCAGCCCGCTGCAGCAGCATTCTGTCTCTTTCCTAATCCCTCACAGACCCATTAATGTACCACAGAGGGTGCAAACACCTCTACAGGACGCCAGTGGCTTTTAATTCATAAATTCCATGCTTGAGCTCCTCTCACCCTCCCCACCACCTGCCCTGCACACCCTTCCAGAGCAGCTCAGGGCAGTGATTGGAGAGGATGTTTCTGCCCTCATGCTGGGAGATGGAGACTCAGGACAAGGATGACCCAGTCACAGAGATGCTTTTCCCAGGATTTCCAACAGCTCCCCTGGAGAAATGAAACAGCATCAAGGAAGATCCTTATGGGGAACCCCAATGGGCCTCTGTTCCCCTTTGATACTCTCAGGTCAAGAACAATAGCTGGGTACCCTGCAGGCCCTCCACTCCCTCATCCCTCACCAGCTAGACTTTTTTAATCTCCCTGCAATAAATCACTTTTTAATTACAGCTGGACTGCAACTACCAAAGTATAAAAGGCTTTGGGCTTTACAGCACACCAGCAATGGTTCCTATGAATTGCAATGCCTTTCCATCCCCAGTAGCTCCATTTGCACCATCCTGATGCCTCCCTGTGCCATGGGAAAGGCTCATTGCTTCCCTCCAGCTTTTCACACCCCCGTGCACAAGCTAAAAGCCTGAAGGCAAGAGGAGGTTGGATCTGAGCACAACCAGGGTCAAGCACTCACACCTGGGTGTACCCCCTCCTCTAACTGCTGCTTTCACCCCGTTTCAGATTTCAATAATGAGAGGGGCGTTTCAATTTTAAAAACCAAACTAACTCTCAGGCCATCGCTGAGATTTTTTAGCAGCAGATAAACCTGAGCAGCTGGTACCTGCAGCAGAGGGCACCCTGGCACCAGCCCTCCTCAGCACGCACTGCCTCCCCAGCCTCCCCCCTAAATCACGGCACAACAAACAGGCTGTTCATTAGCTGCTGTTTAATTAAGCAATATGGATCCAGCCTCGATATTTACAATCCCACTCGCCCTGATTTATTGGAGAGAGTCCCGTTTTTAAAGACGGCGACTGTAAAGTTTAATACCGCTTGACTCAACTGCGAGTCTCATTTACGGCCGCGGGCCGAGGAGCGGCAGCCCGGGCTGGGAGCCGCCGGGCCATTAAATCAGAGCTAACTGTGCGTGCAGGGAGATGACTAGCTTCGTTACAACCGGTTCAGCGGCTAATTACCCCGAGCTGCATTGCCACACTTAAGGCAATTTGTTGCTGCTTTCCCAGGACCCGGGAGAATAAGCGGGGAAGTTGGAAAGTCGGAGCGGAGGCACTTGTTGCAATGGAAAAAGCTCACGACGGCCTTTTGGAGACCAAATGGACTCTGCTTGTTCCAGGAGGGGAGAAGTCATTTTTGCAAGAGGCCAGATTCCCAGCCGGGCCGCCCCGATGGTGAGGGATGCTGTGTACAATCACGGCTCCAAGCTCAAGGGACAGCCACCAGCCCCTCCCCACAGCCCCGGAGCACCGGGGAGAGCACTGAGGTCAGGTGAGGGCAGTTTGTGGGCTCTGGGACAGAGAAGGGTATGAGCAGCACGTAGGAGGGCATCCAGCATCACACAGGCCAGGAGGCTCTTCCATCTGCCCCAGCCCCATGGATACAAGAGGGGAGCAATGCACAGATGTGGCACAGGGAATACAGTTCTCTCCTTGAACTGTCGTCTTGGAGGTAGGAGGAGAGCATTTCTCTCCTTGCAAGGTATTTCAAGCTCCCAGGAGCACACTCATATACTTGACAAGGAGAGGGGTCTCATTAGAGCGTTGTGAGAATGGCTCATTAGTGACAAATAAAAACAATTTGTGAAGAGTGAGGGTACATAGTGCTTGGCATCCCCTCACATCAGCTGTGATGGCATCACTGTCCATCACCTACCCCTGCAGAGTCCCAGGGCTTTCCTGGAGGGAATGGGAGGAGAGCAGACAGAGGTGAGTAGAATATCCCCCAGCCTGGCCCAGGGTCCAAGCTGCCACCGCCTCACCCCATGGGTGAGCACAGTGAAGAGGGGAGCAGCGCCAGAAAAACAACTGGACTCCCTGGCAGCCCCCAGGCGATGAACCTGCACCCCAGCAGTCCCTGTACCTGCAGAAGGCAGCATGAGGGCTGCTGCCCAGCAGTCCCAGCCAGAGAGGGTGAAGAGGAACAGCTCCAGAGCTGAGCATCTCAGCCAGCAGCCTCCGTGCAGCAAGTCTGCCAGAGCTCAGCCCTCTCCCAGCTAAGCCTTCGGCTGCATCCATTCCTCCTCCCTGTTTCCCACTCCTCCACAAGCCTGCAGCACTCAGATAGACTAAGAGCTCCCCCCAGGGAGGAAGAGGAGACAGCGCAAGGGCAGGGACAGGAGCAACAGGTATTGGGCTACAGGCACATCCTCTGGGCCCTGTGTTACCCCCACCAGCAGCTGGGGGTCATCACCAGCGACCCCAAACCTCCCACCTAGGGCTGAGAGCCACGAGAGCACAGGGAGAGGCACTTTGCTTCCAGGTTTTATTGTCCAGGAGGGTTGTACCCCTCCAGGGGCAGAACTGCCAGTCTCACCAGTGAGACTGGACTGGAAAGGAGGGTTAGCCCTTGAGTGGTGGCAGGAGCATGCCATGGGGGCAGAAGACAAGAGCCTGGGATGGTGAAAGAGACAAGGAACACCACCTACACAAGGATGCCACAGAATTAGGCTCTGAGTCCCCAAACAGGCAAAACCAGTCCCAAAAACCAGCCCAGCCGTGACAAGGTTCAGGAGAATCTGGGAGCTCAGAGGGCTCACATCTGACACGAATTCCCAGACCTCGGTTCTCACCACTCCCAGCCGACTTGTGGCCTCAGCGAGCACACCAAATGATACAATTTTAAACCTCTACTGTTAGCGTAGCACTGTGAAGACCACCACTGAACCACACCCTAAGTGCCACATTTACACATTTTTTTTAACACAGGCACAGTGATTCTACCACTTCTGTGGGCAGCCTGTTCCAATGTCTGATCACCCTTGCAGTGAAGAAATATTCCCCAACATCCAATCTAAACGCCCCCTAGCACAACTTCAGGCAGTTCCCTCTCGTCCTATCATTAGTTATCCAGGAGAAGGAAACCAACCCCCACTTGGCTATGACCTCCTTTCAGGTAGTGGTGGAAAGGAGTTAAGATCCCTCCCTCACACTCACATCCGAGGACTGGATGCTCTGCTGTTCTCCATCACACCTCCTCAGCTCTCTTCTTGTAGTGCACCTCGGGGAGGCTCCTCAGGCGCTCGGCTGCCTGCAGGACACAGCACAAGGGACAGCCAGGGGCTGCTCCCAGGGACAGCCCTGGCACACAAGCCCCTGGCTCCCCCAGTTCCCCTGAGCTGCCCCCACCTGCTCCGGGGTGAGGTCCCTCTGTGCCTGTGCCAGCATCTCGTATCCCACCATGAACTTGCGGACGGTGGCGGAGCGCAGCAAAGGGGGGTAGTAGTGGGCATGGAGCTGCCAGTGCCTGCAGTCCTCCTGCAGGTAGGGGCCTGTGGGGGCTCCTGCAGCGGGTAGAGGCACCGTATGAGCTGCAGGGAGGGGACAGGGATATGGATGGAAAGACTGCAGAGCCATGCCACTCACCATGCCAGCCCATGGAGTAGGGGAAGGAGACTTCAAAGAGGTTGTCGTACTTGATGAGCAGCCTCTGCATGATGGAGGCCAGGTCTGCAGAAAAGTGACAGTGATTCACACCCCGAGCTGGCCAGCAGCTTGCCAGGTGTTCAGTGGAGCCACCTGCAGCACCTCTCCCTGGGTGGACATCAGTGACAGGCAGGAGGGATGCACTTGGGAATTCCCACCCCTCCCCACTCACTTGCTGAAGCAATGCAGCAGGAGAAGCTCCCTACCAAAGCAAGGAGCACCTTGTGCTTCATCACCCCAAAAGGACATGAGCTCCACCAGCAGTGCTGGCTGTGCCCAAACAAAACAACTAGTTCTTACCCTAACAAACAGAAGTGCCATTCCCCTCCTCAGCTAGGTTTGGCAGCCCCCACTCCAAGGATATAAGCCCTCCAGCACCAGCACAGCTGCCTCCTAACAAAGGTCAAGCCCAAAGGACATGGGATGGGTACAACAAAGCTCAGAGCCACTCACTGTCCTTCTCACTGTCACTGAGGTCCTGGAGGCGACAGACATGGCGGCGGGGCAGCAGCAGGGTCTGGTATGGCCAGGTAGCCCAGTATGGCACCACGACCAGCCAGTCCGCATTCTCCACCACCAGCCGTTCCTGCAGGGCACAGAATCACAGAATCAGCTAAGTTGGAAAAGACCTTTCAGATCATCAAGTCCAACCTATGACCTAACACCACCTTATCAACTAAACCCCGGCCCTGAGTGCCACACCCAGTCTTTTTGACTTCAGCACTTCCCTGGCCAGCCCATTCCAATGCCCACTCTTCCAGTGAAAAATTTTTTCCTAATATCTAGCCAAACTTCCCCTGGCAGTCTTGTCTTGTCCTGTCACCGGTTACCTGGCAAAAAAGACCAATCCCCCCACTGACTAAAACCTCCTTTCAGGGAGCTGTAGAGAGTGATAAGGTTTCCCCTAAGCCTCCTTTATTTCCAGGTCAAATACACCCAGCTCCCTCAGCTGTTCTTCATAGGGCAGCCTTGCTGCCCTTGTCCAGATGAATTCGAGCATCTCAATATCTTTCTGAAATTGGGGGGCCCAGAACTGACACAGTATTTAAGGTGCAGCCCCACCAGTGCCAAGTATGGGAGAAGAAAGACTTCCCTGATCCTGCTGGCCGCACTGTTCCTGATACTGGCCAGGTATCACTGGCCTTCTTGGCCACCTGGGCACACTGCAGGCTCATATCCAGTCAGTCAGCTGTCAACCAGCACCCTTTTAGCCTGGCCACTGTCCAGCCACTCTGTCCCAAACCTGTAACACTGCAGGGGGGTGTCAGACACCACAGAGCAGTCCTAGGGCCCACCGTGGCACACAACCAGTTCCCAGGGAGGGGATACAACAACATCCACGTCTTCACCTTTCGGCAAGCCTCCTGCTCAGCATACTCCAGCAGCATGGGCACGCCGTGCTGGCTCAGGTGCTGGCGCTGGGTCTGGTCCTCCAGGCGTGCCTCGTTCGGGAGGAAGCTGCTGGCCCACACCTGGGGGGGACATTGGGGCACAGGACTGAGGAGCTCGTACCCCTAAGTCGCGCTGCCCATCTGGAGGTCCCTGCTGCCACCAGGTGGAGAGTCTGGCATGTGGCAGCCACAAGGGACAGTCCCCAGAGGGGAGACGGCAGGACAGACACAGGGGTATCCTCACTGTAAAAAGCTTCGGGACCAGGGCAGGGTGATTACCGTTCACATCTGCCCTCAGGGTTTGTTGTAGGGTCACCACAGGGACTTTGTAGTTTAGCCAGGTCACAGGTGGGACAACCTCACCTGGCAGTGGGGGTGCGGGTTGGAGCAGCCCATCATCGCTCCCTTGTTCTCGAAGATCTAAGGGAAGAGGAAGAGGTGCAGCCAGCAGGTCCCAGCCACGCGGTCCCCACTGCTGGCTGTCCTGGTGTCCCCAGCACAGCAGAACAGAGCCTCACACCCACAAGGAAAGTCTCAGCAGGGCACCAAGGCTCAAAGGGCACAAAGCAGGAGACCCACACACAATTAGGGTGTTCCCAAGCCCAAGTACAGCCAGAGCACCCAGCGCTGGCTTCCCACCTTCACCCACAAAAGAGCAGCCCCCACCAGCCCCACACCTGCACCCAGGGGTAGGAAGCCCCCAGCTCAGTTGCCAGCTCTGCCCACGCATCGATGACAGCCCGGATCTCTGGCAGGGACATGAGGGGCAGCGTCAGGTCCGACCAGGGGTGGAAACACATCACCTTGCTGTAGAGGGAACACGCATAGCTGCGACTGCGGGCGTCTCCAGGGTCCCTCACAGCTTTGCTGGGTGCAGTGGGACAAAGGATGGGGCCAAAACTCCCGGAATGACCCCAAAACTGAGCAGGTGTGTAGAGAATAGGCACTGCATGAGGGTAGCAGACCCAGTGGAGCACCATTCCACAGGGTCTTGACAAGCTGTGTCCCAAACCCACTGGAGCCATGTAGGTACTTACCACACACCCCGGGCTGGGGCAGCTCGAAACAAGGGGTGATCACTGTCATCTGGGGAAGGACAGAGAGTGGGCAGGCAGAAGGTGCTGAGGCAGAAGCCAAGCCTCTCCAGGCCCCCCTGCAGCAGCCCTAGGACTCAGGTGAGGGGCTTCCCAGCAGCCCGCTCCACTCCCCAAAGTTACCAGGCTCTGGAGCGTCAGGCTGCAGTGCAGGGAAGTCATTTGGGAAGACGAAAGTACCCTCGTAGTTGGGGTTCACCTGCCAGGGTGAGAGACGGTGTAAAAGCAGGAGGGGGTGGCAGGGGGAGCCCGGGTCCCCGTGTCCCTGATGCTACCTCGCCGTTGGCCCGGGTGGCCCCGGGGCAGAGGGGGTTCTTGGGGTCCCAGCGGGGCACGTCCTCGGGGGGCGGCTTCTCCAGCTGACCCTGCCAAGGGCGCTTTACCCGGTGGGCCGATACCAGCACCCAGTCGTCCCGCAGCGGGTTGTAGCGAACGTGCTGGTGCTCTGCGGGGAGCGAGAGCAGCGGGCATCAGGGCAGGCCCCGCCGCACCGGGGGACCCGCACCCCGCCCCGCCACGGCCCCTCAGGGGACCAGCCAGGCTCTGCACGCCCTCCTCAGCCTCTTCCCTTCCTCCCTGTCCCAGCAGCTCCGGGCAGGGAAGGTCCCCGCAGCTCCCGCTTCCCGGGGTCGTGCTGCGCTCCGCCTGAAGGGAAGGATGGAGGAAAGCAACCCCATCCGTACCGCTGGCGCGGAACCGGCCGGCCCCCTCCGCCTCGCCCGCCAGCGATGGCTCCATGCCTCCCCACTCCCGGAAACCCGGCGGGCTCGGCCCCTTCCAGCCTCCGCCCCGCCCCGCCGCGCCGGCGCAGCCGCCCGGGCCGTGCGTGGCGTGGCCGCGGCGGGGGCGGGTCCCGGCCCGGGTCCCGTCCCGGTGCCGGCGGAGCGCGGGATGGGCGCGGCGTGGGGGCGGCGGGCGCTGCGGGCCGGGCTGGCGCTGGGCGCGCTGGCGCTGCTGCTGCAGGGGCTGCGCGGGTGGCTGGCGGCCAAGCGCTACGAGTTCAGCCCCGCCGAGATCGCACAGCTCGCCCGGCACCACGCGGGTACGCGCCGCCCGTGGGGACGCGGAGGGGCGGCGGGGAGCGGGGCCGAGGAGGGATGGCGGTGGGGATGGGGATGGGGATGGGGATGGGGATGGGGATGGGGATGGGCGGGGGGCTGGGGATGGAGAGAGGAGCCGGGACGTGGCGGGGAGCGGCGGCCTAGGCTGGAGGGGGGAGCCGTAGCGGGGGACGAAGGACCGAGGAGAGTGCGGTACGGGGGGGTTGGGATCATGGAGGGAATGGGGCCGGGGGCAGGGAGGGGCAGGGAGCTGGGCCTGGGCAACAGGACTGGGACAGGGAGGGGATCGGGGGACAGCAACAGGGAACGCGGGGAAGCGGGGTGGAAGATGGGGAGCAAAGGAGGGCAAACTGGACGGGCAGCGGAATCATCCAGCCTGGTTGGATCAGGCCTGGGGCATCAGAAGAGGGCCGTCCCCATAGGGCACAGGGAGTTTGGTCGGGGCTGCATGTCACCAGGACAGGGGCACTGTCACCTTCCTTGGGTCTCCCATGCTGCCCAGCATCCGGGGTGGGCTGTAGGTCTGGAGCACTCGGTGATGCTTATCCTCCATCACCATCCAGGGAGGCGGTGGAGCTGGGTCAACAGGAGCTGAGAGCTGGAGAGAGGAGTTACCTTCCCTATGCAGCTCTCTCCAAGGGTGTGCTGAGACCCTGTGTCTGTGCACGGGATTTGGGAGGGTGGTCGGCTGAGCTTTCTCTGTGCCAGGGACTTACAGTGGCCCTGGGTGCTGCAGGGCTGGACCATGAGCTGGCTTTCTCCAAGATCATTGTGGAGCTGCGAAAGAAGCACCCAGGCCACATCCTGCCAGACGAGGACCTGCAGTGGGTGTTTGTGAATGCGGGCGGGTGGATGGGCTCCATGTGCCTGCTCCATGCCTCGCTCACCGAGTACGTGCTTCTCTTCGGGACTGCTGTGGACACTGCGGGACACTCAGGTAAGCAGGGGCTGCTGGGCAGGGGAATCCTCCAAGCTATTTCTGCTCCTCTCTTTCAGCTGGCCACTATGTGCCCAGCACAGGAAGCCCACTGCTTCACTACTTGTATGGGGTGAATGATGCTGGCCAAACACTCCCTGCAAGGGGACCAGCCTCCATGGTGTCCTGCAGCATCTGCAGGTCTCTGTGTGTGACATGCTGTGTGGCCAGGACTCTCCGCATCCAGCTGGCAGGCAATGCCACACATCTCATCTCCCAGTGCTTCAGGAGGGAGCAAATGCCAAAGAAATCAGAAATGATGGGGCTTAAGGACACCAAGCAGTCCTGGCTGGCGGTGTATGGCTCTTCACACAGACAGTGGGGGTACCAGAGCTGTTGGCACTTCTTGGTGTATTGAGGCACTGGGGCTGCCATCCTGACCCCCCTGCTCAATGAATTAGACCTGGGCTCGTGTGCTGTCCCTGGCAGGGAGACACTGAGCCAGTGTTGTCTGTCCTCCCACAGGTCGCTACTGGGCAGACATTTCTGACACCATCATCTCGGGGACATTCCGGCAGTGGAAGGAGGGGACCACCAGAAGTGAGATCTACTATCCAGGTAAGTGCAGCAGTATGGTGACCTGTGGGCTGCATCCAAGTCTTTGGGGCACAGCCACTTGCTGTTGTAGAGGCCATTCCTTTAAGCTGACAGAAGCCAAGAGCTCAGGATAGAGCAGTTTGAGTCCCCAGTGGCACATCCCAGCATCTCAGTGGGTGGCAGTAAGAGAAAAGCGAGCAAGGCTGGTGGTGGGTTTGGAAGGTTCAATCCTGCAGGCCGTAATCCTGTGTCTCCTGTTTGGGCGTGATGCGGGACAGCCACTGGGAGCTGTGCTGGTTGTGTGTTTTGGCAGGGGACACCATCGTGCACCAGGCAGGAGAGGCCACGTCAGTGCAGTGGAGTGCAGGCACCTGGATGGTGGAGTACGGCCGGGGCTTCATCCCCTCCACACTCGCCTTCGCCCTGGCTGACACCCTCTTCAGCACTCAGGACTTTGTCACCCTCTTCTACACCCTGCGTGTCTACGCAAAGGGCCTGCTCCTGGAAGCAAATGCCTTCTTCAGCACCTTTGGGTGCTGAGCCCATCTCACCAGGGCACCCTGCTGAGCCCAGTTGGCTCCTTTCCTCCCAGCTGTTTTCTCTTCCTCCCCGAGCCCAGGTTCTAGCAGAGGCAGCAGGAGATCCCCTGTGCCTTCCCCAATTGTTCTGTCCTTTCCCCACAGGCCAACAGGGTGCCAGGACAGAGGGACCTCCAGCAACACAGAACGTCAGTTCTCTTTACTACCTGCCTGTCCCTTCTTTTTATTGGAGTCACGTCCTGCTTTTCCATCCCTCAGGGCTGGAGTGGCCTTGCAGTGTACAAACACCCCTATGTGCCCTCAGCATGCAGCGGGAGAGAAGCTGGAGCTGGGTATCCCCGAGCCCCAAAAGATTTCCTGAGGCATCAGGGGAATGATGCTGCCCTCGGGGCAGGGTGCACAGGGTAGACCATACCAGAGCACCCCTTGCAGAGGTCGGCCACTCAGTTCCCCCGTGTCTCTGGCAGCCTGCCGGGACTGCGGGCAGCGCTAAGTGCTGTGTCCAGCTGGCAGCGTCTCCCGTGGCTCCATCCCTGCTGATGCGGGTTGGCAGCACACAGTGTCACCCTGGCACGGGGCAGGATCAGTGCTGAAACCCCCTGGCAGTGGGGGGATGCCCAGGTTCTGTGCTGGAGGGCCCCCTGCTCCCCTGTGTGTCACCTGCCTTTGGGGATGGCTGGGGCTGGAAGAGGGTCACTTCCCCACAGAGTCCTCTCCCGGCCGTGCCCCCCAAGGGGGAAACCCACCGTCTGTCGCCTTAATGGAGACCCCGTTCTGCGTGGCCTCTTGGCTATGCACGTACCCAGTGTCCTTGAGTGCCCAAACGTCTGTACTAGCTCAGGATGGGATCTCGCCCCTCAAAACACTTACCCTGTGTGAGTCCCCCTGCAGACAGTCACTCTGCTCGGCTCCCGGCATGGGATCCCGGCTGCCAAGAGAGTGCTGTAATCCTCCAACCAAACCCAGCCGTGCACCCTGCTTGCACCCCTGAGGTGAGACCCGTGTGAGCTCACTGCTTGGTGGACTTTCACCTCCGTTCTGCTGCCAAACACACGAGTGTCTCCCTGGCCACCCGGGCCTGTAGCATGTTGATCTTCCTGCTCCCCGGACTGTCCCCGTTCTGCTGACCAGCAGCCCTGCACATGGGCTAGTTCTTAATTTGCTACCTGAAAAGAGAGTAATAAAGTTGTTCGTCCCACACACTTGGGTCTCCGGAAGAGTCTCTGGAGTGTGCTGAGCCCTACCATGGTGAAAGCCAGCTCCAGCCTCAGTAGCAGTCCTGCTGACAGCTGGATGTCCCTGGAGAAGCTGTATCACCCCACTCAAGGTCCTGGGAGCTGGGGGTACAGCGCGGGGCAGGATCAGCCCTGTCTCAGCTCCCGGGAATTGGCAGAAGATGGTGCTGTTACTCCTCTCGCCACTGCAGTCACTGGTGACCAAAAGCCTGGGCTGGTGCCATGTCCTGTTTCCATGGACAATCCTGGCGGTCAGAGAGCTCCATCCTTTTGAGGGATAGTGGCAGTGCTGAGTCTGGCCCCCTGAGGGTGGTTGGACCCACACATAGCAGGTGGTTTTGAGAGGTTTGTGCACGCACACACACACACACGTAGGTGCACACATGTATCACACATGTGGGTCTGTGTGTGTGTGTTCACAGGTCGTATGTGCATATAGGTAGAAGAGAATAGTTTTCAGACAGGTGTGGGCACAACAGGTGGGGCTGGCACACATTTATAAATAGGTAGGACAATCAGGCATCTGTCCATACAGAGCAAGTGCAGGTGTGTGAGTTCTAGGGCACATGTAGGTAGGACTGTGTGCATGGGTGTAGTCAGAAGAGTTTTGTTCCTCTGTGTGTGTGTGCCCATGCAGGTGACACGAGTGTGTCACACCTGTGTGTGCACAGCCTGCAGTGCACATGGCAGCAGGTGTGCACCCCGTGTGTTCACGGACGGGCGGGCTGTGTTTGTGTGTGTGTACACATGGGCAGGCTCTGTGTGTGCACGTATGTGTGTTCCTGTGGGTTGGCAGGCCTCCCTGGCCCCACAACAGGCCTGATCCCTGGGGTTTGGCAGGGCCCCTCTGGGGAACACGAGCAATCCCACCCGAGCTGGCCCGCGCGGCAAGGCGCTAACTCAGCAGCTCGTATCAATACCGCTCCACTTACAGCGAAGGCCGCGTAATGAAAATCCGATGGGCACGCTGGTGGGAGTAAATAAGTATGCCATTAAAATAAGAAAATCAAAGCTCTGGACAGGTCTTTTCTCTTGCCCATTGATTTCTTTTATTACGGAAATATTGCTGCTAAATAACATTAGTGTGAACAATCTCAGCAGTGTTTTCTGTAGCGCCCGTGTCAATAACTCCATCCCGGGTGGGGGATCCCCCCCAGCCTGGCTGCAGGGCCAGCAGCCCTGTCCAAGCAAAAGGCTGCTCTGGGGGTTCCTCCCTCAGCATTCCCAGTTCAGCTGGCATGAAGAAATAAACAAGGACAAGCAGAGAAACCACTCAGCATGGTGTGGCTCAGGCAAATGCCAGCAAGGTCCCCCTGGGCTTAGACCCAGAAACCCTGGCTGCTCTGCTGCAGCAGGAGGGTTTGTCCCCATCCCAGCACAGAGCACTGAGTGCCAAGAATTCATTAAAGAGTCACTAAAACCACCCCTTTGGTGGTTGTAGTCTCTTAATCAGGTAAGTGTCTCCAATGACCAGCAGAGAAGAGTTCTGGACACAGTAAGTTCTGCAGGCTGTTGGTGCCTCTGCCTCTTCTTCTGGTGCCATCCATGCCCAAGTCCATGCTAGCCTGACCCAGTTGCCTGCGCCTTTGCCATCATTTGGTTCTCATGGAGAAACTGAGGCACAGGTTGGAAGCTCATCTGCAATCACCCAGCTGCAGCACAGCCCCTGTGCTGGGGCCAGGGCTTGCCCCTTTCCCCTTTGGCTACCTAGGGACACAGCATCCTTCAAAATACCCACAGGCAGCAGGTACTCCTGGAGAGACAGAAGATGTACCAGGAAATATGCACCTTTTGGTGTCCAGAGGCCAGATGGGACCCCAGGGCACCTCAAAGTGCACCAAACCCTCATGGAGTGGCTGGAGATGGGCAAGGAGAGTCAGCCACCCGCACCCTGGCTCCCAGCTGAAGCAACCATGAGTGGCATCTCCCCAGAGCTGTCACCAGGACAAATGCAGATCGCTGCCCTCCTAACACCTTCCCCCTGCAACTTGCTTTATCTTGCTGTCCCTCCACATGCCGTGGGTATTGATCAGCCCACAGGATCTATCTCTCGATTCCTCCTGCGGTATCTCTGCTCCAAGTATCTCTCACTCTGCTCCGCTGTCTGCTGTGCCCATCTATACCTCCACTATCTATCTGTGCCGCCTCAGCCGCAGCCGTCAATAGCCATTTGGGGAATTTCTCTCCAGCTGGGAGCATCACCAGACCCCATCAGTGCAAAATGCTGAGCAGGGGGGCAAAGGGGGCATGGTCCTGCTTGCTAGCCCCTAGGAGAGCCTGAGCACAGACATCCTTCCTGACACATGTGCCGAACCCCAGAGCTGCTGTTATCACTGTGGAGGTTCTAGAGAGGAGCTCAGCAGGACAGGTCCCTTGGTGGCTGTGTCCAAGGCAATGGGACACACTGCACCCCCTGGAGACCTGGGTGTTGCCACTAGCTGGCCTGGGTGCTAAACTGACCCAAACACCGCAACCCCTCTGTCTTGCAGAAGGGGATCTTCCCCAAACACTGGGGTTCCTGTTGGGCCGTGGAGAAGTCACCACATCTGTCTCACCCCCATCCAGCACAGCTTTCAGTGCGTAGGGGATAAGGCACAGCCCAGAGCGGAGGGTGCAGCACACTGGGGTGCAAGGCAGCTGCACTAGGAGGGGAAGCTGGAGCTATGTGGCATGGGGTCCTGTGCAACGAGTCCTGAGAGTCATCTGGCCCCGTGGATCCCTCTGAAATTGGGCCAGGTCTCATCTTCTCAGTGGGAATTCAACAAGAGCACTACACTGACTAGCCCTGGCAAGCACCAGGAGATCCCTGCCTCTGCTGCAGCAGGATGGGATGGGCCAGTGCAAGCTACAGCTGTCCAGCCCTGAAATAGGATGGCCGACAGCTAATTTATCTCCTGTGCAAAGATAAACAGCGCCTGGGGGCCCTGCGGGGTCGGGAGCTGCCCTGCACTCCCAAGGGAATGGTCTGATTTTTCCAGGAGAGCCTCCCTGGTGAGCATGATGCACTATGTCAAATGCTGCTGAGGTGTCAGGAGCTTAAGGAGCCCCAAGAGTCACAAGAGCCATGGCAGGACACTGGGTAGTTTCTCATGAGATGGAGACTGGAGAGCACAGAAGCAGCAGCTTTTCCCCCGGAGGGAAGTGCTGAGAGGGGCAGAGCTGGGCCATGGAGCATGAGAGCAAAGTCAGCTGCTGCCACCAGCATGGCCAGTGGCTGTTTTTTCTCGAGATGTTTGGAGGAAAAGAGAGGACTTGGCTCATGCTGGCCACTGGCCCCTGCAGCACACAGATGGCCATGGAGGGGACAGAGCCACCAGCCTCTGTCACCCAACCTGCTGTCATCCCATGCCACCAAAACCCAGCGCAGCAGTAGGAAGTCTCAGTGACAAACTGCTCTGGCTGTGGGATGGGATCAAAGCCAGCATCCCTTGTGTCCCAGCGTTGTGGGGTAATGCTGCTCACCAGGCATCCATGCAAACCCTGCAGCTGCCCTGGCCAAAAAAAGCGCAAGGAAGAGCAGGTGTCTCCTTTGCCTCCTGGCAAAGTTTTCTCCATAGAGAAAGGAGTCAGGAAAACCTGGCAGACAGGCAGGTGGAGGGAGAGTGAGAGAGTCTGGGGATGCTGCCAGCAGGCAGGACCTAAGGCAGAGGTGCTGTGCTCTTGTCCTTGTCTGACATCTGGAAACACACTTGATGATAGCCTGGTGCCTCAGTTTACCCCACAGGGCAAACCAGGAGCACTGAGCCATTCCAGTGACAGAGATACATGACCTTGGTCTATCCGTGCCAGGAAGCCTCTTTGGGCATCCAGGCCACATTACAATCTGACCCCTTCAGCCAGGGGCCAGGCACCCGCAGCACCTGCCACAAAGCTCCCTTCCAAGTCCCAGGCTGAGGGTCATGGTTCACACTGCTGTGATACCCCAGCCCTCGAGGATGGAGCACTTGGAGCTTGCCCCAAACACCCCTTGGCACCTGCACAAGGGTTGGTAGCATGAGCACACACACCCACCTGCCCCAAAAAAGCACGTGTGCACATGCCTGCCCTTCCTACCCCTCCCAGCAGAGATTGCACGCACCAAGAGGTGAACACGAAACACACACACCCAAGCTCCCCATGGATATATATACGGCGTTTATTATTGTCCCCAAGAGCAAACACACGTGTGTGCGCGCACTCTGCAGGCACTCAGCCCCTCTGACAGGGCACACGGCTTCACCCATGCCTGTACATGGTTACTGCCCCAGGTGATGGACACACGCCCTCCACAGGGACTCCCAGGGCGTACACACACCTTCAACAGCGGGCACACTCCCGCGGGTGTGTGGGGGCTCCCATACAGACACGTGTAATGCACTCACTTCTCCCACTGTGCGCAGGCACGGGGGTGCTCAGACACCCAGCACACACACGTGTGGGGGCGGCTCATCCATCCCACTGCGCACACACGTACACACACACCCCCACCTTCTGCCAGCACACACAGGTATCTGCACACACAGACAGACCTCTAAGAGGTGTGCGATGGGTGCAGCACCCTCTTACACACGTGTGCACAGATCCCTCACACAGCCCTTTCTCCTCCACACTCCCTTCCCCTCACACACATCTGTGTGCACACCCTGCACACACCCCACGCCCTGCCGGTCTCCAGACCCACACACAGGCACGGACTGGGGCTCGCCCCCGCTCGCTTTGCGCCCCGGGCCCCGCGCAGGGCGGCTCTCGGCGGGCCGGTCCGGGGCGATCCCCCGGGGCTGCCGTAAGCCCAGCCCTCCCCGGGTGACTCCCTGGACGTGCGCTAGCAAATGGGAGCGGGGAGGGGTGTTGCTGTCTGACTGCCACTTGTTGCAAAAAAAAAAAAAAAAAAAAAAAAGAAGAAAGAGGGAAAGAAAGAAAAGAGGGAAAAATCCCACCCACCCTCATCTGCTGCGGAATAAAAGAAATATCGGCGGGCGCGGCGCCATGTGAGCGGCGGGCCGGGGCCGGGACCGGGCGGAGCAGCCGGGCGGCCGTGCCCCCCGGGACGGCGGGGCGAGCCCCGGGCGGCGCTCGGAGCCGGCGGCATGGTGGAAAACCCCAGCCTGGCGGCCAAACCCGCCCTGGTGAGGGACGGAGCGGCCGGAGGGGCCCCGGCGACGCGGGGGTGCATGGCGGGAGCGGGGTAGGGACACCCGCGTTGGACGGGGAGCGGGAGGGGGGTCCCCGGTGGGAGCGGGAGGGGGGTCCCGAGAGGACGGGGCGCCCGGTGAGACCCTCCGGCGGGATCGGGACGGGGTCCCCAGCGGGGACGGGGCGTTGGGGGGCTCGGTAGGAGAGGGTTCCCCGTCGGGGCGGATGTCTCCGCTGGACCGGAGAGGGAAGGGGTTCTCGGTAGGACGCGGTTCCCAGTGGAACTGGGGCGGGGGTCCCAGCAAGACACGGGTCCCCAGCGGGACGGAGGAAGGAGGCTCCGCGGGTCGGACCCGTCCCCCGAGGAGCGGGGATGTGGTACCGGCGGGCCGGGTTCCCCGCGGGGCACGGTGCCGAGTGGTCCCGGCAGGCGAGGCAGCCCCTCCGGGGGCGGGAGCCGCGCCCGGCGCGGCCACGGTTCCGCGGGCAACTTTTGGGCAAGGCCCCCGGGAGCGGCGGGGAGAGCGGGCGGGGTGGGGGATGCTTCCTCCCCTCCCTCCTCCTTCTCCGGCTCCGGCGGCAGCGCTGAGGCCGTGCCCTGTGCCCGCAGCCGGCCGCCCCGCCGCGGGGGCCGGGGACGGCGGGGGGGCTGCGCTTGGCGGCGGTGATGGAGAGCCTGCAGCGGCAGCAGGCGGCCCGCCTGGCCCGCGGCCCCGACGGCGCTCCCCGACGGCCCCCGCTGGAGCCCGGCCCCGGCCCCGGGCCGCCGCTCCCCGCCGCTCCCCGCCGCCGCCCGGCCTCCGGCCCGCGCCCGCCGCCCGCCGCTGCGGGGGAGGAGGAGGACGACGAGGAGGAGGAAGAGGAAGAGGAGGAAGAAGGAGAGCCCCGCGACCCACCGCCGCCCCCGCACCACGAATGGACCTACGAGGAGCAGTTCAAGCAGGTAAGGAGACATCGCTGCCCTGGCACCGGCTACTCCGGGCGGGCATCCCCGGTGTCCCCCCTGGTCCCCAAATTCGGGTTCAGCTTTGCCTGAATGGACGCCTCTCATGCCCCTCACTGCTCCCAAACCGTGTCTGCGTCCCACCCTAAATGAGC
Source organism: Catharus ustulatus (assembly GCF_009819885.2). Lineage (NCBI taxonomy): Eukaryota > Metazoa > Chordata > Aves > Passeriformes > Turdidae > Catharus > Catharus ustulatus. Next base: position 8,382,056 of record NC_046262.2, on the reverse strand, counting down.
AACACCACGCCCCAGCCCAGACCCACCCCAAGCAGACATTCTCCGTATCCCCATTAACCTCAGACACTATTGTGATGCCACCCTAAAATGGAACCCCGCCAATACTCATCCACTGCCCCCTAAATCCTCCCCTAAATGGATACCCTCTGAATGCTCCTCACTGCCCCTATCCCTAAACCCTGTCACACGCTATAGGCATCATCATCATCATCCTGTGTGCTCCCCATCTCCCTGTTACCAAACTCCATTTCAACCCTGCTTCATGACCCCACCTCCTCAGTGTCCTCTGTGCCTGTCCACAGGCATCATAATAGGGTGTCCATTGTCCAGGCATCTCCCTGTACTCACCCTGATCTGTGCCAGCTCCATTCCTAGTGCTTTCTGTAATGGGTAGAACAGGCTGACCCCTGTCCACGAGGTTTTGCAGAGATGAGAAAGGGCAAGGGCTCTGGTGTGTGGTCACCCCAAGGAGCTGGTGAGCCGTGGAGCTGAGTTCCCTTATGTCTCTGCAAGGGCCAGGGCTTATAATGGTTGGTCAATGCAGCTCACTTTGTGCTGGATTTCTTTGTACTGGACGGAGTAGCACATACAGCCTGTCCCCTCATTCCTGGTGGCCGTAGGGAAGACCCTTTTGCAACTGAGAGCTGGCACAGGGAAAGGGCTTCAGGAGCTTGTATAAAGGATGGAAGAAAAGTCTCTCTGTATTTAATGCATGTGGATCTCACCTGAGCCGTGTTGTGCAAGCTCTGGTACGCACACAGCGGGTGCCTCTCCATGCAAGGGTGTGGGAATGGAGTGCACAGCACCAGGGCAGGTTTGTGATCCCCGTGCACTCAGCTTCGTTGTGAGGGAGACAGGGAAGATGTGGTGAGGGGATAGAACAGAGATGTCCCCATACAGCTGTTGTGTGGGTTTTTAGGACGGCACTGCTCAGGGACAGGAGGACGAGGGCACTTCGGTCTCATCCAGTTCTGGCAGGAGATGAAAGGAACAGCAGCAGGGACCCAATTTTTGGCTTTTCTGTTTCAAATTGCTCAACACGTTGTTATTGGGGTCCGGGGCACCCCCCCTGCCTACAAGGCAGCAGGTACAGGCGCAGACAGGGCGCAGGCAGCACATGCTTCCCGGCCATGCCCGGGGATGCTGCCAGTGCCTGACACTGCCTTGAAGCCTCCCGTGGAGGGCCGGGGTGGGTGAGCTGCACAGGCCAAACAGCTCGTCCGGGAAGTGTTACATTACACCCTGCTGCACAGAAAAAGGCTGACTGTCCGGTTCCTGGGGTCAGCCGGGAGGTGGGAAGCAGCTCCTCCCTCCCGGGGAGGCTAGGAAAGCATCCCCGGCATTTCTCGTCCTTCAGCCTCCCGCCCTGCCCCTGTCTGGGGCTGCCCGCGCTTCTTGTGCAGGGCAGGAATGTTGTGAATAGTGGGAGAGAGGTGACAGGAGAGGTTGGGGTGCAGGATAAATCCTGCCACAGCTTCCCAGGGTGAGAGCTGGCTCATTCCTTGTTTACTCTCTTTGGATTTTTCCAGCCCTGATGGGAAAAGTGAGGGACCCCTCATCTAGAGACCCACACCTGTGTTTCCCACCTTGTGGCTTGTCCCAACCACCCCAGGGAGCAACGGGATGCGGGGCCAGCTTGCTTTGGGGTCTGTGGGATGGCTGTCAGTCCTGTCCCTCCCCTGAGATCATGCAGGAGGGGACATACCCCTGCCTGGGAGGGACATGTCCCTGCCGGGTCCTCCCCAGGCTGCAGGGCTGCGGCTCACCCAGCCTGGGGAACAGGTTCTCCACTCTCTGCTGGGACTAAGTGGGGAGGGTGGCTGTGCTTCAGCTTTTGGAGTTTTCTCAGGGGCTGGGCTGTGATGCTGTGGGGGAGGTGAGGAGAAATCAGCATGTGTCTGCTGGAAAGCTGCTGGGGCACTGACAGTGTGGTTGTGAGGGTCCTGGAGCTGGAGAGAGACCCTGTAGTGGCCAGAGCTGTATTTCCCACCAGGACTCCCTACTTGAAACTGCCCAAGCCATCACACCATCATGCAGGGTGGGGAGCCCTTGCTCTCATCCTCCTGAAGTGGGGCACAGCTAAGGGAACAGAGACCACTGAATCCAGGCTGTTCGGGAGGAAGTGTTTAGAGAGAGACTTCCCCATTTCTCTGCAGTGGGGATGGGGTGGGAGGTTGGTACAGGACTATACAGGAAAAGGTTTCCACTCAGCACAGTGGTGCTAAAAGTGGGAGCAGAGGACGAGGTGGTGGTGGCAAAACCCACAGGGTTAATGGGCAAATGCTGCTTTGCATGGACAAACTTCTTGGGGAAATACCCCACATGTATGCTGCAGTTTTATATGCTTCCTGAGGCGCTGGTTTGGGGAGGGGGGGCTGGTCAGACCTTTGCTCTACTGGGAGGGCTGCTGTGACATTACGAGGCTGAGAGACCCCCTCACGCCTGCCTCTTGCATCAGCCCCCGGCGCCGGTTTATGTACATTGATAAGGACACATGGGTAGAGACCTGGGCAAAGGTCTGGGAGGTCTCCACACCCAGGCTGTCAGGCAGGCCCAGCCCTGATGTGGGGGGCACCAGGTGGGGTCTGATTATGCACTAGCTGTGAACCCCAGCTTCCCTAAGGTCTGGGATGCCTCCAGGTTTTAATTCTATGGTGCTGCATTATGTTTGACTTGGAGGGCACAGATGAGAGCCTGGCATTTCTGGTACCAAGCTCAGCTCCATGAATTCAGCTTTGCCTCTGGGGAAACCATGCATGTAGACAGGGATGGGTGCACTGGTTTCATTCAAGTGATAGACCAGCACCAGAATGGGGGCTTTCTTCTCCATCCCCTAGGGTGGGAGGGACTCAAACATCTGGGCTTTGCATCCAGCTCACTGTTAGCAGAGTGTTTGCGGGCAGGACGATGCCCTCCCTGCCAGGGCCCCTCAGCATGTTCACACCCATCTGTGACTGGGGGGATCAGGATCCTCTGAAGCTCCTTCCTCCCTGCCCAGGAGCAACTGCAGGGGGTGAGCCCCAGCCAGGCCTTTAGGAACTCCAGGGTGTCTGGTAGCCTCAGTGGTTAATTTGGGGGTGGCTGGTTTTGCCAGCAGCTGCTTGCCATTATCCTCAGCCTAACCCTGGAGTGGCTGTTCCTCCTGCCCTGCCTGTCCCTGATGCCAGCAGTTGCCTCTTGCACCCACCCACCTGTCTTTAACATGCATTTAGGGAGGGCTCACAGCCTGGAAGTGTGTGCCCCTCTAGACAAAGACTTCCTTGTGCCACAGAGGGTCATCCCAAAACTGAGTGAAAAGGTCTGTGGTGTGCACCCTCCTATCTCTGTACCTATTGCTCTCTCCTGTGGTGGTGCTTTCTCCTGGCGATGGAGGAAATAGAGGCAAGAAAGTTCAGAGAACGGAGGTGGCTGAAGAGGGGGACTCTGAGGAGAGGGTAGTGGTCTCCATGCCACAGCTCCCTCCTTACTGCCAGCGTATCTTCAACCTAAGTGCAGGACCAAGGGCTCCCAGGGCTAAGTTAGAGGGTCTCTGATTATACTGCAGAGGCAGGAAGGGGAGAATGGGCACAATGTGTTTACCCCTGTCCATGTGTGCCTGGAGGCTTTTCTCCAGTGAACCTGTGAGCAGAGCTGTGCCCCCAGTCTGGGACCACCTGGAGCAGGGAGGTGGCATCAGCAGCAAGGATCAGCATGCCAATGCCTGGAGCTCCCACAGCTCTGACAGCCCAGCAGCAGTGGAGGGCACAGGACAGGACCAGGGGTCTGCTGGGGTGTGGCTGGAAGGGCAACACAGGTGTTCTGGGGGTGTGTGTGCCCACAGACCACCCTGAGCGTGTGCATATGTATAAATGCACCTGTAAGCATGGGGGCACGTGTGTGTGTGTATGGGCCCACATGAGTGCCCCTGTGTAGTGATCCTTGGGAGATCCTGCGTGTCTGTATGGATCCACATGAGCGTGCAGGGTGTGTGTGAGCCCATGGAAAGTGCTGGAATGTGTCTATGGATCCATACGAGCACGCAGGTGTGCATGGATCCATATGGCTGTAGGTGTGTGTATGGCACCGTGTGTGTGTGTGCCCACACAAGTCTGAACACACCAGTGTGCACACATGTGGTGTCCCAGTGTGTTTAGGCATGTGCATGCCTGTCACTGTGTTGGAATTGCATGGACCCATGGTGCTTGAGGCAGGATTTGAGGGCTAAGCCCCCTCCAAGGCTGCCTCTTGTCCAGCCCACAGTGCTGAGCAGTCCTGGTGGTGCCAATCCCCCACTCCCACTGCTGCCCCCAGGGCAATTCCTGGCCCCTCTGGAGCCTGTGGGATGCTCAGAGCCTCAGAAGCTGCCACAACACTGTCTTCCATCCAGGGATCCAAGGGGTTTGGGACTGGGGCTCCAAAGAGGAGGTGTTAAAACTAGCTGAGGTTGTGAGAATACCCTCGCTGTTGAGGGGAGAGGTGCACCTTCAGGAGCTCATACTGAGGCTGTTCCAGCTCCCTCTCCAGATGCCTCCCTGAAATCAGATGCCAGTTGAGTCTTTGGGGAGGATGCACCCCCTCATCAACTTGGGCCTCCAATAATCCACTAATTGTGTTAATAATGGAGGTAAATCTCTTGTGCTGCCAGCCAGCTGGGCAGGGCTGCAGCAGGGAGGTCGGATCTGGGGTGGTGGACCCAGTGGGATGGATGGATGGATGGATGGATGGATGGATGGATGGATGGATGGATGGATGGATGGATGGATGGATGGATGGATGGATGGATGGATGGATGGATGGGTGGGTGTGCACAAGGATTGTCTGTGTGTATGAGGAGTATGTATGCAGTGGTGTGGACAGGATCTCTGCAGAGGGGGAGCACATCCAGGGGCTGTGTGAGTGTGCTTGGTGGGGCTGTTTGTCCAGGGTGAGGCTGTACAAGGAGAGCATGGACACATGTGTGCATCTGCAGAGCAAGCTGCAGTGTGTGTGAGTGTGCAGAGGGTGAGCAGACTCCATGTGGGGCTGTGGAAGCCTGTCCCCTGGGGCACCCACTGGAGATGGCTCTGTTAGTGAGGCTGTGTTCCCCATCATGGATCCAGAGCTTATGGCCCATGTCTGTAGGAAGGCGTGAGTGAGAGCCATGCTCAGGCACACAGCTGTTCCAGAGGCCAAGGCAGGGGCTGGGGTTGCTTTCACTGGGTGTGGTTGAGGGGGGCCATCAACATTTCCTTCTACATTGTGCCTTCCAAGAAGTTGCAGGAAGTGGGTGCATGGTGGGGAGGGGGATTGAACAGCCCCCACACATCCCCGGCATGCACACAGCCCCCCAGGTGTGCACCCCATATTCACACAGCCCCACAGCAGGCGTGTGTGTGCACAGACCCCGGTGTGTGCTAGAGCATGCCCTGTGTGCTCACCCGTGCAAGCACTGTGGGGGTGCGTGTGCATGTCCCCTGGGGACACCTGGGGTGGAGCTGGTCGTGGGCAGGGTCCCATAGCTCCAGTCGCCTAGGAAGGGATTGAAGGCATTGAAGGGGAAGGGTGTCCCACGTCTTCAGTCACCCATGGAGGGATCGGGGCGGGCGGGGACGAGAATGGAGGGGGAGGCAACACGGAGAGGAAAGCGAGGATGGAGGGGGAGGCAGTGGCATAGCAAGCGCTGGTGGGTCAGGGAGGTTAACCCGAACAAATCCGCTCATTGACTCTCTGCCTGCTCAGCCATGAACGAGTAACAAGGAGCTGATCGTGGGGGACGTGTGCTTGCCAGGAGCCAGGGCTGCCTCTCCTGTGTCACAGCCCCCAGACAGGACAAGGGGCCATGAATGGTGCCCGTGGTGGCACCACACAGGCATGGGCAGCGTGTTTCCTCTGCCCCAGCCTGTGGGGGAGCCACGCCAGCACCCCCTGCCTCAGTTTCCCCTCCCGCAGAGTGGCTGGGGACGCTGTGAGCCCCCCACGTCACGCCAGGGCCAGGCTGTGGGTGGGGGTCTGTCCCAAGGCCAGCACTTGCCAGCAGACCTTGCGCGGGCCGGGTTAATGTTTGCAGCAGCAGCCCTCCCGGGAGCGGCTGCGGAGGGAAGGGGGGTTTTAATGACCTGCCGGATCTGCCGCATTATCAGCGCTGATTAAACCTGCCTGCTCTATAAAGCGCCGTTAAATATTAAGCGTGATGAAAGGCTTTGAGGGGGAGCCACAGCGCTGGGAGAGGTCCCCAAACAGAGATGTCCAGCCACACTAGTGGGGTGGCTGCTGAGGTTGGTGCTGTTGGGATGGGTGAGCACCCTGCACCCCTCAGGGTTGTGGGGTCAGGGGAGCAGTGTCCCCCCAAGAGCCAGGACTGCCTTCGAATGCAGCCGGCCGTCCCAGCAAAGCTGTCCCATAACCATTAACTTATTAACAGCTGGTGGAAGAGGTGAGTGGTGGCTTGCAAGGTCAGGGGGTGGTTTGTGCCTGGCGGGAAGTGAACTGCCCCCCAGCTCTGGCAGTGGGGATAGGCAGGGAGGGATCTGCAAACCTTTAGTTCGTTGAGTGCACTCCTTGGCAGGGAAGACTCTAACTGTGGATACTGTTGGGATCCCTGAACCCCCCAGCATGCTCAGGGCTGTGCCTCAATTGGGAATGGTCAAATCCTGTGGTTACCTGCAGTGTAAACTGAGGCATGGCAGCAGGGCACGGGGAGGGTAGAACACACCAGTGGCTGGGTGCTTGGCTGTGTGCTAATCATCTTCCTTGGGAAGGATCTCAGAGGCAGCAGCTGAGCTCTGGAGAGGTGCAGTGACTCCAAAACAGTGCATCAGCAGTCAGCCACCCGTGGTGTGTGGCTGGGGGGTGCAGGGACGTGAGCATTACCTGGGCGCGCTGCGTGAACAGTGGCCAGATGGAAAAATTAGCAGTGTGGCTAATCAATGTGGTGGATATTAAGCAGCTCAGGGTTGGGGGGTTTGCATGGTGGGGGGGAGCTGAGCAGGATTCAGGATCGATACAGCTCATATTAAGTGGATTAAATCCTGGCTGCCGATCTGAGCCCTTGCTGCCAGCAGGAGGTGGCAGCTGAGCGGGGACTGTGGGGGTCCCACTGAGATCGCTTCCCTTGGCAGCAGGGCCCAGGGGGGATTGAGTGGGGACTCACCAGGAAGGGGCAAGCTGAAGTGCCTGGGGGGTGGCTTAGAACCTCTTCACATCCTTCCTCTGACCTCCTAGCTGTCTAGCTAGGTCAGCTAGGCTAAGGAGTCTCAGGGACCCAAGCTTCATCTCTAGAAGCCCTCCTGGTTCCAGGAAAGTCATCTCCTGAGTGAATGAGTGGTGCTAACAATGTTACTTAATCGTGGGGAGGAGGAGGAGGAAGCACAAGGTCTATTCACATCCTGTTAATGTCAACCTGCTGACCTTTAATCTGCCCGACAAGCACCGTTATCCCCATCCCTTAAGGAATATAGATGTCACCATGGCAATGGGATGACAGGAGGGAGCAGGTCCCAGAGCTGCACCCGGTGTGGGGTGTGGGATGAGGACACATTGAACTAATCCTGCACAAGCATCCAGGCCAGCAGTGCCAGGTGGAGGTGAAATGCTGCTGGGGTTCCAAGGCCAGTGGGGTGGCCAAGCATGGGTGCCCGAGGTCGGCAGAGCAGGGCTGCGCTGCACACCACTGGGATATCGATCCCGGGGCTTGACAGTTTAATACTTCCGTTTATAGAGGAATATAGTTACATCAATGGCGTTAAATGAGTTACTAATTATATCAATACAAACACGATTAAAAGGGTCCTTGCTCATAGGTCACGGCAAGCAGGAGCTGTGAGTTGTGTTGCACAACTGCCCCTGGGCAAGGCTCAGACCACTGCTCCAAGGCACACGGTGGGGGGATGCTCTGGGGACACGTGCCCTGCGGGGTCAGGGGTGCCCATCCATGTGGAGTGCCTGTCTGGGGTTGTGTGTGCATGTGTGGGACTGTACATCCCCTTCTGGAGTTCTGTGTTCCTGTTCAGGGCTCTCTGTGCCCATCTGGGGTTGTGAATGCTGTACAGGGCTTGTGTGTGCATATATGGGGTTGTGCATGTCTGTTTGGGGTTGTGCATGCATGTATTTTGCTCTGTTTGCCCATTTGGGGCTGTGCATGCCAAACTGGGATTTGTGAGTGCCTGTCTAGGGTTGTGTGTGCCTGTCTAGGGTTGTATATGCCCCAGGGTAGTGAGTCCAGAATTGTGCATGTATATATGGGGTTGTAAATGCCTGTCTGGTGTGTGTTCCAGTCTTGGGCTGTGGGTGCACATACAGCCATGTGCATGTTCCATCTGGGGCTGTGCATGCACACTTGGAGTGTGTGCCCGTGATGTGTGTATGGGGTTGTGGATGCTCCTGCAGTCTGGTGTGTGCCCGTGGAAGTCTGGGCACACACCAGGCTGCTGTATATGCCTGTGCATAAGGCTGTGCACTTCCAGAGGTGGCTGTGGATGCCTGTGTAGGGATTTGTGCCCATGTGTGTTGTGTATGCATCACAGGCTTGTGCACGCTCCTGTGATGTTCTACATGCCCCTGCGGAGCTGTGCACACCAGTGCAAGTTGTGCAGGATTGTACATGCCCATTCCAACTTTTGTGTGGCACTCGGGGGGATCTGTGTCCCTGTGTAAGGTTGTGCCTGTGCTTGTGTGGAGCTGTGCAATGCCCACGAGGGCTGTGCACACTCGTGTGGGGTTGAGTGGATGCACACAAGGCTGTGCACGCTTGTGGGGTTGGGCAAGCCCAGGCGTGGTTGTGCTTGCCTCTGTAGGGTTGTGTATGCTCATGTGGGGTTATTTACACCCAGGTGAGGCATGAGATCCTGCACGGCGACTGTGTGTGACCCAGGAGACCTCTTCTCCAGTCTGAGCATCCCCAGATCTTATGGAACACCCCGTGCATCCCAGGCGTACCCAAGGGCCGTGCCGGCTTGTCCCCAGCCGCTCAGCTCTGCTCTCATCTCCACTTGAAAGCTGACCTTTGCTCCCTGTTTGATGTAATGTGTTTTTGCATCTCAGTGCCCCACAGATAAAAGGTTAGAGGTTAATAAACAGTGGAAAAATGGAACCTGGCCCTTGGAGGTCACACCTGTTTTGGGCGCTGCAGTCAGTAGCTGCCCGCTCAGGGTGGGATCCTGCCTGCATTGATGGGAGGAGAAACACGAGTGGTACCCAGGGCAGAGGTGTGTGGTTCCATGGGTAACCTCTCAGGAAGGCCATGACTTCCCCTGACATCCTTCATCAGCAGGATGAGTGATAGTTGCCAGTTTTGTGGGTTTGCCCCTGCCTTGACAGGCCGGATGTCAGGGGATGTCAAAGCGCTCTGGTGTCACTTCCAGAGGCAGGGACTGGCAGGGAAATGCAGGCAAAACCTGGCTGACACAGTCTTCCTGGGGCAGAAATCAAAGCAGCTTCCTGGAGCTCTGCTCAGAGCCTGACCTAGTTACTGTAATCAATGGCTCAGGGACCTCCTGGAAAAGAGCAGGCGTTGGGGACGGGGCACAGAGTGAGGCAGGGAACACTGCTGTGGAGAGGGACACAATACTGGCATCCAGGGGTCAGGGCACTCCAAGAGCACCCAAGCAGCAAGGAGGGGATAGGTAAGTGATCCAGAGAGCAGGGAACCAGCAAAGAAAGAGCTCCATGGAGCCAGGCAGTCATCACCTGTGGGTATGGTGTGAGTCTGGCAGGTGTACCCCTAGACGAAGTTAGGGACAGGCAATTAGCACCGTTCTGTCCCTGACAGGGGACAGACAGCTGGCACCTGAGTTAGACAAGGAACTGTGTTAGGTGTGTCTGTTCAGTGATGGGAACTGTGGAGTCTGTGGAAGCATCTTCACATCCCTGTAGGTCCCCACATTCTGCCATCCCTACATCCCCACATGTCCATGTCCCTGAAGTCCCTTCGCCCCACATCCCTACATTCCCATGTCCCTGTATTCATGTGTCCCCACTGCATTCCTGCATCACTCCATCTCCACGTTCCCTTAGTCCCTACAACCCCCCATCCCTACATTCCCTTATCTCTGCATTCATGTGTCCCCATGGCATCCACCCCCATCCCCAATCCCCGTGTCCCTGCAGCCTGACGACCCTTAAGCACCGCTCCCTTTATCTGTCTGGTGAATGATGTTCTGTGTGGAGTGGGGGTGTGCTCCCTTTCTATTGGTTTTTAACAGCCTTTCCCAGCACAATTGTGTTTTAAACGACTCTATTTTGTGCCTGACTTTGTTTTCCAGCTTGCATTTCTTTGTATATGTTTTGGAAATCCATTCTGGACTGCTGAGTTTTGTTTCTTTTCAATGGCTTTAAATTCTTGCCGGGCTTGCTGGGAGGAATTGGTGTCTATAGTGTCTTCGATTGGTGCTAATTTTTCCTTCATGTGCTCTGACTTTTACTGCTGGGCCATCGATCTGGCAGGCTCCAATTTGTCATGGTCACTCAGGCGCTGTGCTGGAATCAGGCGAGCACGAACTTTTGCCGGCACTTCATGTCCCTGATATAGGGACTGTACTCACCACGCCAGAGCTGTCCCTCAGCTCAGGCTGTGTCCGTATGTCCAGACCACGCAGCACACAGAAGTGTCCTCACAGCCACACGTTTGTGTCTGTGCAATCCCGTGCACATTGCAGCCCTAGCACTTGCAGCTCCCTCGATGTTACTCAGTGCCATGGTCCAACCAACTTTCCCTTCTCCAGGATGGGATCAGCCCCCACTGTTCAGGTGGGCCTGTCCCTGTGAGGGATGAGGGCTAAGGAGGATGCTGATCCCATGCTGGGACTAGGAGACCACTCTGGCACTCGGCAATGCCAGAGCAGAGCTGAGCATTGTGATCCCGGAGTCCTGGCTGGGGCTTGGGGTTTGCTGCTGCCTCTGGGCTGTGAGTCTTGCATCTAAGAGGGGGAGGTGCAGGACAAACTGAGGCACAGACTCAGCGTCTCTGCAGCAAAGGTTCAAAGTAGTCTGTGGGGAGCCCGTGCCAGACCCCAGGTACGGGGAGAGCCCACAGCCAGGCAGAGGGTGTGTCAGGGGATTCTGTTGGTGCACAGAGCCTCTTGTTCCTGGCAGAGCAGGCAGGTGAGGCCAGGGGTGATGCGAGGTTGTGGCACAGGCAGTGTTTGGCCCCAGGCCCTGCTCCCATCCCCATTCTCACCTGCATGTGCTGGAGGCACTGACCCCTCTCTCTCTCCTGCCTCCAGCTCTATGAATTGGATGAGGACCCGAAACGAAAGGAGTTCCTGGATGACCTCTTTGGCTTCATGCAGAAGAGAGGTAAAGGTGGGTGGCTGGGGTGGGTGCCACTGCCACCCCTGCCTTGGCTGCTGGGGGCTCATGGTGTGTTGTTCTCAGGCTCTGGGCTGCTCCACATCTCTGCAAAACCCTCAGGCATGTCCTGCGGTGCTCCCCTGGCCTCCCCCTAACTCCAGGCTGGGGCAGCTGTCGATTCCTGCTGATATCCCGTGCCCATTAGCGGATGCCCACTGGAAACACCTGGTGGGGATGTCCATTAACATACTCCTTGATGACGAGCATTAGCAACACCCATTAGTAGCAACACCCATTAATGATGCCCATTAGCGGTTTTTTAGGACGTTTTAGGGATGCCTGGTGGGAAAGCCCTTGGCAGTGCCCGTTAGGGCTCCCTGTTAGCAGTGCCTGGTGAGGATGCCCATCCTCAGCATCTCTCAGGGATGCCTGCGATTTGCGGGAGCGGGGCCAGCAATCCGGGCAGCCCGGGCACCCAGGGGTTAAGGGCTCGCCAGCCAGCCCATCCTCATCGGAAATCTTTGCTATCGGCACGGGGAGCCGAGCGGCTCGCGGGGACTCGATAAATGCTTTAACCTTCGCCCTCCCCGGCCGGGCCTGCGACAATTAAAAGTTGCCGAGCGCGGGCGTGTGGCCGGCCGTATTAATTAGAGCCTTTTGCTGGTGTGTGGATTAATGAACAAGGCGCTCGATAGCCAGTAAACCCCAGGCAGAGGTTAATGCCGAGCTAATTAACGGGGAAAGGCTGAGGGGGGTGCAGGAGCTTTGGGGCTGGCTGTTCATGGGGTGAAGGAGGGCAGAGAGGGGCAGTTGCCTGCATGCCCTGCCGCTGAAAGGGTGGTGAGGGTCCCCACCTGAATGTGGGGCTGCAGAGATTGACTTTTGGGCTGGGCTGGGACACCACCAACTTGTTGCACTTACAGCTGTGGTGACTGGCTGGCACAGCTGTACGGCTCATGCTGGGGCCAGCTGTAGGCTGTGAACGGGATGGGTACTGCCCCATGGGTGCCCCCTGGCCGTGGTGCAAAGCTGGGGGGAGTGAGTGGGAGCATCAGCACTGCCTCAGCCCCCCAGCATCCATCAGCTACAAGATTCATGGGCTGCTCTGCAGCTTCATTATCTCTCTCTCCAGAGCTAATTAACTCCCTCGCTATTGGGGCCGGGGCTAATTAAGTAAGTGCCTGCTGGTGGGGGGAGGAGGGGGGAGCCTAATGCTTCCCTGACTGTGCTGCTCCGCATCCCTCTGTGTCTGGATGTCCTACTCCTGTGCCCTCCATCCCTTCTGTGCACGCAGGGTGTGGGTGCACAGATGGAGATTTGCAGGGAGGGGTGTGCATGAGCCTGTTGGAGGAGACAGGGATTTTGGGCTGGGATACCAAAGAGAAAGGGGATAGAAGGGCTGAGGTACAAGGACAGCATCCCAGGGATCATCAAGAGCTGGGTAAGAAGCAGCACCAAGAGCCACTGCAGATGAACCTGGGGCACCTAGGGGTGCATGGTAACACCCAGGCTGTGTCCCCAAGGTCTTGAGGAGGGATTGATGTCCACAGGATGAGCCCTGCTGAAAGGGATTGAGTCCCTCTTACTGTCTCAGGAGGAGAGTATCAGCACTAACATTTATCAGCAAAGTGGGAAATCTGTAGGGCTGAAAAATGGGTTGTAGGGCAGACCCTCTGAGGTCAGCCCGTGGCACAGGGGCACAGCTGGCCCTGGTGGCTCACGGAGGCAGTACCACCACCACCTCCAGGGTGGTGTACAGGACACAAGCAGTGTAGCAGCTCATGGCTGTGCCCCAATTTCTGTGGCACCTCAAAGAGAGTAATCAGGGACAGAGGGGGGCTGTTTCTACATTTGCTTACTAGGGTTTGCAGCTCCCACCCCCAATTCAGCACCAAGCTGAGTGCCTTGCTGATAACACGGGGCTATTAATCAATCAAGGCGCTAATTGCAGCACCACAATGGCTGTATCACCTCCCTGGGCTTTTGTGCCCTTGGCCCTGGCTGGGGCTGGGGCCATCACTCTGTGGGGATGCAGACAGGTGCCTTTGTCAGTGGGACAGGCATTGGCCACACACCCCGCACAGCCCTGAGATTAATGGCCAGGCACTTTCATAAGCCACCAAAGCTGGAGAGGGGAGAAGAGAAAAGAAATCCATGGGCCATTGACTGAGGGCTGAGACCCTGCAAATTTGTTGGCATTGGGGGTGAGGGAGAGCCCTCAGACTGGGCCCCCCCAAGGTGATGGGTCTTGTGCCAGCAGCCCCGAGCAGGGCTAGTGAGCTACCGACAGCAGATGTCAAGTCAATATCTCTGCCTTTCTCCCAGGAGGATAAACTCCTCTCCCCCTTCCCGACCTGGTGAACAACACAGACACACACAGAAAAAAAAAAGTTAAATGAACTCAGTAAAAGAATAAAAAGAGCTCATTTTTCAGGCTTATGTGAAGAAGCCAAGCCAATATCAGGGCCATAAATTAGGGATGCTGGAGGATGGCGGTGAATGACGGCTTCGTTTGAGGGGCGAAGCGCAGTCGTGACAGCCTCCCTTGGCCAAATGGATGGCTTTCCAATACTGCCTGTGCCCCGCCACCTCGCAGGTGGAATAAATATGGGGTGGAATGGCACAGAACGGAACAGGGTGGGATGGGAGGTGGTGTTTGTCCCTCCTCTGCCCAGCTTCTAGTGAATGCCCAGACTGTTGTCCCAAGTAGGCATGGAGCACAGCAAGGCTGTGGGGTTATTTAGGGGTGCTGAGAAAATGGGGAGGGGTTTCTAGCCAGGCTTGGTGGCTGTGGAGACTGTGGTGAACTACAGTGGGCTCACAGAACCGTGGTGAACCCATGTCATCTTGCCCCATAGCCTCATAGAGGATGGTGATGCTGGGGCACCAGGGGTCAGGGTCTCTGCTGAGACCAGTTGAAGAAGATTTGGGGTCAGGTTTCTTGAAGCAGGGCACTATAGTCCTTTAAGTAGAGGAGACTTCTGGGGCCATCTATAGGGTCAAGAGGTTTTTCAGAAACTCTTTGGAGGAGGAAACCTCTCCATAGAGAGATGGTGGGGTGAGTCCTCCCTGAAGGGTTGTGCAGGTAATCCGTCTTTGGAAAGGTTATAGGATGGGTCCCTTTTCAAAGTGTAGATGAAGTCGCTCTTTATGGGGCTCCGAAAGAGCATTACAGAGCGAGTCATTCTAGGATACTCAGAGATTTCATAGATTGGTGCTGTACAGCTAGCTCTGAGAATTGTAGAGACAACCTTATCTAAGGTTGGAGGAGGTTCTTTGTACGTGCCCATCCCAGATGAGACCATACCCAGTCCCACTGACAGCTCCATCAAAGGTGACCCTCTGCCACCATGCCAGAGGTCTCCCCTGATTTTTGGCACAGTGCCACTCTCCCAGGCACCCTGGGGTCCTGCCTGCACCCCAGGTGCCAATGGGTGCTCAGCTGGGCATGGAGAGATGTGCCTCCCATTGTGGGTGCCTGCAGTGGCAGTGGCAGGAGGGTGGGGACTGTGATCCCAGGTACAAAGGACCCCTGTGGGCAGGCCCCCACACCCTCTTTTGTCTCCTTTGTGCCTCTGGAAGGGACACCAGTGAACCGCATCCCCATCATGGCCAAGCAAGTGCTGGACCTGTACACACTGTACCAGCTGGTGACAGACAAGGGTGGCCTGGTCGAAGTCATCAACAAGAAGATCTGGCGGGAGATCACCAAGGGCCTCAACCTACCTACCTCCATCACCAGCGCTGCCTTCACCCTCCGCACACAGTGAGTTCCTGGCAGTGTGCTAGCAGGCAGGGGACACCTGCCCTGGGGCACCTGCTGGATCAGATGTCCCAGAGCCCTGCATGGGGTCTGACATGGGGTACCACAAAAGTGGATGGAGGGTGCTGCTCCTTCCCAAGGGCTCTTTGCTCAACGTGGTGCTGGATGGGAGATGGGCGACTGTGGATCTCCCGTGGCTCTCTCCCCGTGCAGATACATGAAGTACCTGTATCCCTACGAATGTGAGAAGCGGGCGCTCAGCTCTCCCGGAGAGCTCCAAGCTGCCATCGACAGCAACCGTCGGGAGGGACGGAGGCAGACTTTTGGCACAGCACTCTTCAACTACTCGCCAGCTAGCACCCCAACCCTGCTGGGCACCCCCAAAATGCCTCTGCCAGCTCTTAGCATCTCCACACACAGCTGTGGCCAGCTCAGCCAAGTGCATAGTGTTAAGAAAGGTGGGTGAAGATCCTATCTGCTTGGCAATGACAATCTCTTCCCAGGGGTGGATGCTGCTCCAGCAGCAGGGATGGAATGTCCCTGAGATGTTCCCAGGGATGTTTCCTGTCTGCTCTTGCCCCTTTTGCTTGGGGAAAATAGGAACGATGTTGTTCTTTTAGTCCCTTTCAGTGAGTGAAAGAAGTGTATTTTCTCTGGCTTTGGAGAAGGACCAAGCCCAGATGTTGGGAATGGTGGCCTGCCCTGCCCCATTGCTGGTGGGGTGGAGTTGGCACCTCTGGGTGAGGTGGGGTGGCGATGGGGGACCTGCTGAGCTCTCTTGGTCATTGCAGAGGACGGAATGCTGGCAGCATCAGTGCCAGGGCGCATTGCTATCCCAGTGGGACTGGCTGGCCACCATCTCACAGCAGCCCAAGCAGCTGCTGCCTCACAGGCAGTGGTGCTGGAACAGCTGCGGGAGAAGCTGGAGACAGGGGAGCCCCCAGAGAAGAAGGTGGCCCTGACAGCGGAGGAGCAGCAGCGGCTGGTGCAACATGCGCTTCAGCACAACCTCCTGGCCATGGCCTCCCAGTTCCCCATGAATGTCAAGATCTCCAGCCGAGGTAATGAGATGCAACACCTCAGCCTTGGTTATCCCTTTCCCTGGCACCCAAGGTGGGAGCAGCAGCAGCAACTGGAGAGGAGTGTGGATGCCCAGAGGGACTGGGTCCCGGCTTATCTGTCTCGGACAGGTTCTTGTTTCTGTTTCGCTTAACACTCATATTGGTATTTCCTTTCCCCAGATGACAGACAGGAGACCGCATTGAACCTGTCCACCAACAGCATTAGCAGTATCAACATGTCAATAGAAATAAATGGAGTTGTCTACACAGGTAAATAGAGGGGCCGCTTGGCCCGTGTAATTGCGGCCGGGAAATCCAATAACTTATAGCCACTGCCTGGCCAGCAAGTCCTTCCTTCAATCTGATGTCTTTACTATAAAATCCATCGTAATGAAGTGGCAGGGCTTGGGGAGAGGGGGCAGGAGAAGGAGGGGGTTGACAAGGATGGAAGTTGGCCCAAAGCAGGTGCTAGCAATGAAGGGCTAAAATGGGGGGTAAATGGATGGACAGATGGACAGACTCTGACTGAGAAAGGGACCCTGCACCTAGGGTCATTCCACATCCCAAGGTCCTGAAGGATGGGCTTGGATTTGGGATCACCCCAATGCTTGCGTGCCCAGAGGATCTCTGGTTGGGTGTGGGGCTTGGCTGATTGCAGAGCATGGTGCAGGGGAAGATGTTGGGGTGCCTTTGCTGGAGCAGAGGATCCTTTGGGGTTCCAGTGTGCACCAATGTGGCTAAGCAGCTCATTCCATGCCCCCCAGATCCATGCCTGTCCTGCTGAGACACCCCACAATTAAAGTCGATGGCTTTGCCTTCAGAACTTAAATATTTAACGAGTTGGAAAGGTCAGGGCTAAGCATCATGTGGGGCTGCCAGCCATATGGGCTCTGGGCCACCCCACAGGCTGCACCATGCAGGCAAAGATGCCTGGGGGAGGGAAGACACCACAGGTGATGAGAGGGGGCTGAAGCCCCCATGAGCTTTGGTCCCACACTCCCCAGCCTGGGTGCTGGGGGCCAGGTGAGCTCATCCTCCAACTCTAGGTTTGCCCTAACTTGCTTGTTCTTGTTCCACAGGTGTCCTGTTCGCCCGCCGGCCCTCAGCCACCCTGGCACCTGCTGGAGGGAGCAGCCAGACACGTCCAAACCCCATGCCTGCCCCAAACCCCCTGCTCCCAGCCTCCTCTCAAAGCCACACTCCCACTAGCGCCTCTCCATAAGGCAGATGTGACACCTCCCTGAAAACAGCTGGGGGGTGACCAGAGTCTGGGGGTCTGAGCTGTGGGACCCAGGTGGGCCACCAGGGTGGGATGGGGTACCCAAAGGTGCCTCTTGCTGCAATACTGAGCTGTGTCCATGCAAGGCTGTGAACACCCACGCTGGCCCTTTTGTCCCTTCATCCCCACACATGCCCCCTGACACACACACACACACACACACACACACACACACACACACACACACACACACTCCTTCCCAAAGCACCACCCCCAGGTGCCCCCCCCCACCCATCTCCTGCTGCCCTGATGCCTGGGGGCCCCCAGGACCTGCATGCTGCATCCCCGACATCCTGCAGCCCCTAACCCACCTCAATGCACGCACTGCTGCCCCTGTACATACATCAATGCATACACTGCGTCCCCAGCACACACCCTGCACACACCCTTGATGCCCACATTGCCTCTCCATACACACCTTCCGTGCAAACACTGCAGGCACCATACTCTGCAGCCCCTATTAATCGTAGCCCCTATACACTGCAGCCCCTGTATATATACTGCACCCCCTACCCACTGCAGACGCCCCTACCCAGCCCTCCTGCGCTGCCTGGGCTTGCTGCCCCTGCCCTGAGACACCCCCAGGGTGGTGGCATCTCAGCCCCCCAGGTCCTCAGCTCAGGGGGATCACCGTGGGGGGGGCAAATAATGGGGATATTGGTGGGAATGGTGGGGGTGGAGCTTATTGGGGTGGGGCTGGGGTTGGGGGTTAATGTCGGGATGGGGCTTGGTGGGGGGAGAGCAGGGTTGCCCAGCAGAGCCCCCCCACGACCAAAGACTGCCTGGGTGCCAGGGTCCCCACATGGGTGACAGGGAGACAGAGGGCACTCTGAACTACCTCGTTGGGGCTGGGCGGGCGCCTCCTCCCCCGCGTGTGCCCCAGGGTGCCAAAGCAGGTGAGCGTGGAGCGGCGCTCACCTCTACCTCAGCGTGGGGGGCTCGGCAGCGCCGGCCTGTTCCCCGCACTCCCTCCGCAGCCGCGTGACTCCGTGTATCTATTAAAGGAAATGAACTCCTGAACCAAACCCGTGCTGAGGGTGCTGTGCAGGATGTGGTGCCACACACTGAGCCCCAGGGCCCAGTCTGGGGGTGCAGGACACCCTGACAGCCTGTGATACTCTGTGGCATCACCTGAGGTTTCACAGCCCACCTCATGCTTGCCTCCAGCTCGGTTTCTGAGAGCTCTGAGTTGCAAACAAGTGTCCTACACTCACCAGAGCTCTCAGATATGCGCTGGTCAGACCAGCTCCAGCTGTGCCAGCTAGGCTGTGGGGCTTACCCCCATGAGCCCCCAGTGGCAGCTCACCCATAGGTGGGGATCCCATTAGGCTGCCCTGTGCCAGGGAAGGAAACATGACACTGGAGCTGCTGAGACCACGGGGCTGTGAGGTTGCACCTGGCGAGATGCCAATAGTGTGTGCCAGCCTGGTACCGGAGCAATGCCCAGAGAGAACACGGGGCACCATGGTGGAGCTGGGAGACACACACATATGTGAATGGTCATTTGTGCTCTCTTGTACAAACTCTGGCATGCATGTTCGGACCGGCACACTCATGCTTGCACATGAACTTCCACACGTGTGCAGCCACCTGTACATTTGAAGAGGCACAGGGGGCTTCCGTGGGGACATATGCTCTGGCCAGAGGCAACCACGAAGGCTGGTCTCTGGCACCCAAGGGAGCAGAAACTCCTGTTTGAGAGCCCCCCTGAGGGCAGACTCAGACCCCTGGGGACACCGTGAGCTTCCTGGGGACAGCCCCTAGTGCCTCGGGGACAGCCACAACCAGACTCCCGCCAACATTCCCAGCGCGGGTTCCCAGGGCAAGAGGACACCCCCATCCCGGAGCCCCAAGCCCACCCGGGGGGGGCTTGGGAGCGATGTCGCTGTCCAGGGTGCTGCAGCGACGCTGCCCGCCCCGGACCCAGCCTCGGGACACGGTGGTGACACGGAGGGTGAGGGTGTCACGCTGGAAACGTGTTGAGAGCAGGGGGGTGACACAGAACCCCTGCAGAGGACCGGTGTCTGGCCGCCGGGGATGGAGGAAGGTTCACGAACAAGAGATGTGTGTGTATGTGTGTGGGGGGGTTTGTGAGTGTACCAAGCAGGGCTGCAGTGGGATTGATGCAGCCTTAATTGGGGTCTTGTGTCCCTTTGCACTGCTGTGAAGTGCTGGCTACAGCTCATCGAGCACCGCAGCCCCAGGGAGCCAGCAGGGCACATGCAGGCCTGCGTCCCCACTCATTACCAGCTCAGAGGGTGATGTGTGTTTCCATGCTCCCTGGGGAGCTTGGGGACACAGCTGCTGTCACCTGAGTAACCAGCTGTGATTGATGCCTGCTTCCCCATGTCCTGCAGGGACAGTAATTGAGCAGGAGAGGGAAGGTGGAGGATGAAGGGACAATCCTGCCCAGCTGACAGGGCACTGGATCCAGCTTCAGCACTGAGCTGGGGGCAAGTGGTTGAATCAGTGTGCCCCTGCAGGCTCCAGAGATGGGGATGTGGTCAAAGGCCTTCTCTCATTCCCAAGGAGCAGGGAACAGACTCTGTGTGCTGGCTGTGGTCAATCAGTGCTGTAGCTGCAGCTCCGTTCCAAGGCTTGCAAACTGGATGGGACTCTGAAGGGTGGGTGGGGATAGTCCCAAAGCCCCCACTGCTTGAAGCCCAGGACTGCCTGAGTTTCTCTTCTTAGGGTACTGGGTGGTCTTGGACCCTCTAGTGCAGGCATCTGTGTGTTTGGGGCATTGTCCATCATGCTGGGCCCAGGCCACAGTAGAGCTGGTACCCTCTAAGCACAGACCATCGCTGTGTGCGCAGCCCCTGGCCCCCCCTGCAGCCCCCGGCCCCCCCTGCAGCCCCCAGGTGCTTCTGCTAATGAAGGCGTTTCTATTTCTTGCCTTTGTGGAACAAAGCTCAGCTCTTCCCCTCTGAAGATCCCTGTTATCGATCCCTGGGAAGAAAAGGCAGCACACAAGGAGTCTCAGCCTTCTCCTACTGCCTATGTGCCTGCACAGCTCCTGCAGGTGATTTGGTGGGGGTATAAGGGCTGCTGGGGCACTGGGCCACCCCACAGCTCCCTCCAGCATCCTGGTAGGCCTGTACAATATCCAGTAGGAACATACCTGTAAGGAGAACAATTTGTCAGGGCACAGTGGGTTTAGCTTTCAGCAAAGGGCAATGGGAGTGTTCCCCAAAGCCGTCCAGCACACATTACCAGCGATGTTAGCAAAGTACCTGCTATTAGCAGGTGGTTTTTACCTAAGAGAGTGGCCTGGAACCTTGACTTGGTGTTCCCTGGTGCCTGGGCTATGGCAGTGCAATACTCAGGCCCATGTTCATCCTGGCATTGCTGAATTCATTTGTTCATGACGGGGCAGTGGCAGGCTGAGCCTTGGGATAGAGAATGACATCAGAAGGTGCTTTGAAAATTCACAGAATCATCAGGGCTGGAAGGGACCCCTGAAGATCACCTAGTCCAACAGCCCTGCCAAGGCAGGGTCACCTGGAGCAGGTGACACAGGAACATGTCCAGGTGGGCTTGGAATGTCTCCAGAGAGGGAGACTCTACCATCTCCCTAGGCAGCTGTTCCACTGCTTTGCCATCCTCAACATAAAGAAGTTCTTCTGTTTTTGATTAGGGCCATTGCTTCTCGTCCTGTAACAGGGCACCACTGAAAAGAGCCTGGCACCATCCTTTCGGATACTGCCTTTGAGATATTTGTATGCATTAATGAGATCCCTCTCAGTCTTTTCTCCAGACTGAACAGGGCCAACTCCCACAGTCTCTCCTCAGAAGAGAGATGCTCCAGACCCCAAATCATCTTTGTGGCTTTCACTGGACCATCTCCAGTAGCTCCTTGTTTTTCATGTGCTGAGGAGCCCAGAAGGGGACACAGCACTCCAGATGCGGCCTCACCAGGGTTGAGTTGAGGGGCAGGATCACCTCCCTGACTGCTAGCCGCAGTCTTCCCAATGCACACTAGGATACCTATTGCTCTGCAGTTGGGAAACCCTCTGGACTTTTTCTGGGGCAGATCTGGTACTATGAATTCATTTAATCCCTGTCAGAAATCCGTGTAATTGTGAGTGTCAGCTGAAGGCAGCAGCGTGGCTGGGGTTGGCTGTACCCTTCATTAGTGCTTCTCTTCTTCGCGAGTGTCACCTGCGGCAGTCGATAATAGAAAGGTGAACGCGGGCAGATAGAGGCCCGGGGGAAAGCCGGCGGCAGCCTCCCGGATTTCAAAGGGCCTGCATTCACACGGATCGCTATGTCAATTCCTTTTAATACATCCGAGCGCCTCTTTCCTGGAGGACCACGCCGGAATGAAGCGGCCATCGACTGCCCTCCCAGGCGGCGGGGGGGGCTGCACGCCTCCCTCTGCAGTGCAAATCGCCATCGACCGCTCCGCACTCTCTGAGAGGGGGCGCGCTCCGCCAGGCGCGGCCTCCCCTCCCGCCTCCATGGCAACCGCGGTCCTTAGCAACGTGCCGCCATGGCAACCGCCGGGGCGCGCCGGAAGTGAGGCGCGGCCGCTTCCGCCCGGCACGAAGATGGCGGCGGGCGCTGCGGAGCTGCGGCGTTTGGAGTGGCGGCTGGAGGAGCTGGAGCAGCGCGTCGGCCTCGGCGGCGAGGGCTGCGGGCCGCGGAAGGTGCGGGCGGGGAGCTGCGGAGAGCGGCCGGGGCCGTATGGTGCAGCCCGGAGAGGCCTGGGGTGCCGCGGCCCGGCGGGCCCTGACAGCGCCATCCCCTCTGTGTCTCTGCAGGTGGCGGAGGAGCTGGTGAAGGTGCAGGTGACGCTGAACAATATTGCCGGCAAGAGGGAGAGGATCAAAATCCTGTTTAAGAAAAGTGAGCGGGTCTTGCGCTAGAGGAGGGGTGGCGGAGGGCGGGAGGGGGAGCTCTAAAACGTTTTGCTGCTCTAAAAAGTACCTTCCCCACACTTGTTTATTTTGGGCTCTTAGTTCAGTTTATTTGGCACAGAAATAAGTAAGTGAGATAGGTTTTTTTGTTCGCTGTTCTCCTACTCAGCAGTCGGGGGTGGGAAAAGGGTGGCTGCAGTCCATTATTTGCTCAATTTCCATCTGCCCATGTCAGTGCCAGGATTTGCTCTGCCTGAAATGCAGCCCCTGAAGGCTCTTAGTGTAAATTCCTGAAATTAATTCCTGCACTCTTGGACTTCTTGGGCATCCTGAAGTAGCTCTGCCCTCTGTGTGTGGTGGCAGCAATAAAATTCACACTCAGTGGGCAGACCTGGGGTGCTGCCTCCAAACTGGGGGGTACTTTGTCCTGCAGCTCTGCTTGTTGGGCAGGTTTTGCTGTCTGTTGTCACAGGAGGGGCAGGGAGGGTCACTGTAGTCCAAGTCTGCAGTGGCTGCTCAGTGTAAAAGCATCAACCATGTATTTGTGGATGATTTAAAGGACCAGGATGGGGAGCTGTTGGCTATTTTGTCCTGAGGGTGGGAGGAAGTAGATTTTACTCACCTTTGATAATTGCTATCCAGACAAAAAGCAAGACTTCCCGTCATTTCCAATGCGGTGGTTTCTTGGTTTGAGCCATTTGTAAGTTCTGGTCACAGAGCTCCAAAGTCACATAGAAATTAATTAACATGGGGGAAAAAATAAAAAGGTATGTTTGCAAAGTAATCTGATACAACCCTTCCCCCTGGGAGGGGAAGCTGCTCTTGTGATTGACATCTCCTCTGCTTTTTATCCCTCTCCTGTTTATCCCTCCAGTTGAAGATGTAATAAAATACCTTGACCCCCAGTACATTGACAGGATGGCTGTTCCAGATGCTATGAAGCTGCAGTTCATCTTGGCAGGTATGGCATGAAATGAGGGGAAATGGGAGGCTTTTGTAGCACTGCAAAAAGAAAGTGTCCTTTACCTAAGATGGATCGGGATGGATTTCTTTTCTTCACTTGTGAAGATGTGGCACGGCATGCCCTGTGGAGGTATCAGAGAGATGGTTTGTACAAGGATGTTTTTCACCCTCAGTGCTCCCTCATGCACAGCCATGCTGCAGTTTTATCAGCTCTGATCTCTGCCATATTGATCATTCACTTTAGCCTGAATTAATCAAAGGCTGGTAAGAAAAGCTGGAGCAAGAATGGTTTTCTCACCCAACTTCCAGTATTCTCCAGGCTGTGACAAAAATAGAAGACTTTTGGGTGTATTTCGACACCCCCTAGCCTCGTCCTCTTTTGATCCAAGGAATTTGATCAACCTGTGATGGTATAATCTGTGAGTGGAATGCCACAGAATCATTGAGTGTTAAGGGGGTGGAAGGGCCCTTAAGGACCATCCAGTCCCAGCCCACCCTGCCATAGACAGGGGCACCTCCCCAACTATCCCACGTCGCTTAGACCTCCATCCAACCTGGTCTTGGGATGGGGCATCCACAGCCTCCTGGGCAACCTGTGCCAGTGTCTTACTGAAGAAGAACTTCTTCCTAATATCCAGCCTAAATTTCCCCTCTTTCAATTTGTACCCATTATTCCTGGTCCTATCATTAGAACTTGGTGGAGAGTCTGCTGCATAAAATTGGTGTGAATCAAGACCCAGGGACAAGCAGCACAAAAGTGTAAATAAAATCATAAACAAGCTCCTTTCTGTAAAGACAGATCAGCTGAAAAAATTACCACTATTTGTGAAAAGTGAAAGGAATGTTTTTTGTTTACTGATGCTGCTTCTTGTCCCCCCTCAACCAGAGGAACAGGCTATTCCTGCCCGTGCAGCCCTTCTGGAGCAGGTGAAGAACCTCCAGCCCATCTTGGACAGCACCAGTATCCAAGGTATGCATGTTCTTCTGCAAGCTGGAGCTGCAAATGCCAGCTGCTAAGCTGTGGCCTTTCCTGCTTCCTTTCTTTTCTCTTGAGCCTGAGACTAGAGAAGAGGACAGCTTAGTGGTGTGAGAGTAAACTGAGTGCACACTTGGTCTGCTCCTGCCTCCTGCTGCTCTAGCCTCCCTTACAAGGTCAAGGAGGTGATAGAGTAACTTGTGGAGCAGGCTAGGGACAGCACTGTGACAGAGAGAGTGGAGCCTGGCAGGTCATTCCTTCCTCTGAGATCTTTTACATCCAGAACATCTCTGTTCCTGGCACAGATGGAGATACCTTTTCTGCTATCCAGGTGGTTTACTCCTGTGTGGTTCTTGAGTAGCTCTCGCTGTGGGCATCCCTGAGCTCGTGGCATGTGCAGGGTAGTTAAGTAGATCTTTTAAATTGTGTATGAGTTTTATGTGTGGTGTGGGATACTTGCACTCAGTGAGTGGACTTCTGCCGTGCTGTAGTCATGGAAGAGTAATGGGCTTTACTGTGGGAACTATTCCCATGTGCTGTAAAACAACCCAAGCTGATTTCTCCTGCTTCCAGCGGTTCCTGACCATGCAGCCAAACTGCAGCGGCTCTCACAGATCCACATACAGCAGCAGGTACCGTGAATATTCCTATCAGTCTTGAATAGAAGGGTGTAGGAACCTTTTGCCAGTGACTGTACTGTGTTTGTAATTGCTTGAATTGCTCATTTATGGCAGTTTTTGTAATCAGAATATGCATACTACTGTCTTAAAGAAATTTAAGTACTCCAGGGGGGGAAAGGAGCCAAGATTTATGCCAGTCGAGTCCAAGTTGGAAATTTGCCTACCATAATCCTGCTAAAAACAGCTTTTAGTGATACATAGTAAGTGACAGTGGGTTTAACGATCTTGAATTCCCCCTTTTACTGAGACACTGAGCTGAATCATTGCACTCCTCCAGTGTCCTATTCTCTGGAATGTTGTTGACACTGTCACTCTGTCCCTTCACCCTTTCTCTCCCTGTATAAGCACTCCTCCAGCTGGCATAGCATGGGCAGTTTCTAATGGTCTCCTTCAGCATTTTGCTGTCAGTTTCTGTTCTGGGGCAAGCAGAGCCTGGATGCTGAGGAGAGGCAGGCAGCAATGCAAGCCTGGGGACTTTGGTGCTTCATGGGACCAGTGTTTGTGACCTTTCTCTTGATTGTGGAAACCTGTTCAGCTGCAGTGAGCACCCACAGCCAGGGCCTGAGCACTGATCTCAGTGCTGGCCTTGGATGAGTTTCCTGCTGTGCTGTTTGTCATGGACTGGGAAGGGAGAGATGTCCTTCACCTTATTTATTGCTCATGTGCTGTGACTCCCCTCTTCGCAGGAGAAGCGTCATGATCTCACTGACAGTGTCAAGACACTCCTTGAGGATTACAACAAAATGGTATCCTTTGAACTTCAGGCCTGGAGCACCTGAACTGACCTCTTACCCCTGGGCTGATCCTGTTAAACTCTGGGTTTAACAGCCTTTCTGAAGTGGTGACACCTGTGTCCCTGTCCTGGCTGCACAGGATCGCAGCGCCGAGGCACATCCCAAAACCACAGTAGGGAAGCTGTGTAGAAAGCCCTTGCATGGCAGTGGTATGTGGGGTTCACAAATGCCTCCTGGACTCCCTTGGGAGTTTGTGCTGTGCAGTGGCTCGGCCACAGGGTGGATCGAATCCATGTAGGCTTTCAACAGCCTGGTGCCCTGGGCCCCTCTCCTGAGGAATCAGGATGGTAACGGTGCTGTCAGGATGCTCTCCCCTGGGTTTCTTCCTCGCAGTTTCAGTGTTACTTTCCTTAAGTGTCATGCCCAGACCCTGCTTCTCTCCAAGCAGTTTGTGCAGTGGAATGAAATCCTGACACGTCTGGAAGCAGCCAAGCAAGCGAAACCTGTGGCAGAGTGATGGCAGAGCTGGGGGTGCGGCATGCCCAGAGCTCCTGTGGCACAGCCTGCATCCCACTGGTCCCAGCTCCTTCCCGCTTGGTGCGAGCATGCTGGAGTGACATGGCAGGATCCTGGGGCACCCAGCTCTGCACAGAGCAGTGCCAGCCCCCAGTCAATGCCACGCTGCTCCTTAAACTGCCACTGTTTGCCGATCTTCCACTTCTCTGAAATGCATCTCGGTTTTAACATATTTAAAACCCCTTTCTGTGCTGCCTGTGGTGGACCATAGTAAAGTCCTGGAACGCTGAATGGGTTGTCTGTCTCTCCCTGGGTGTGAGGACTGCTCCTGGAACAGACTGGGAATTTTTCCCCAGGCAGTGATCTCTTGGAGGCCTCCAGGGGATGGCCAGTGGTTCCTTTCAGCCCTGGGACAAGGGCAGGTAAATTCCTTCCAGTCCCACAGTCTTCCTTGGGCTGTGCCCCGCACTCTTCCTGTTGGTGTGAGTTGTCTCTCCCCAGGAAATCTGGTCTCATGGAAGTTTCCCGCCTTGTTGTTTGCCCATCTCTGTGCTGAGAGAAGGCAGCAGCTTTTGCTTTTATCCTGCCTCTGCTTTTCTGAGGCTGCTACAAGCCAAAGCCCATGCTGACCCTTTCCCTTTACAGAGAGGGGCACAAGCCATGCCTTGCCTGGTCTGGCCGTAGCACGGAGTTTCCAAGGCCATGCTTTTGCGAGGGTCTCAAACCCTTCAGGTTGGTGAGACACTGCCCAGCTGAACGTGGCCGGGGAGTCCTGCAGGAGCGGGGCAGGGTCCCCGCAGGAGGTCCAGAAGAGCTTGCCGGTCCCGGTACTCTTCCTGATCAGCAACCTCTGGTTGTCAGACCACACTGGGGCTGCAGAAAAGCCTCGCTCCGTCCAGCTGCCTGGGGAGCTCAGGTAAGGGTGGGAGCTCACGCACGCCGTTTCGTGGGCGCGCACAGGGACACCGTGTGTGTGCCCGGTGCCGGCGGAGCTGGATGGGCGGCGGGAGCGGGGACGGCCCCGGGGACGGCCGGTGGGCGGGGCCCGCGGTTCGCCCCGCCCATCGCCTGCACAGTCAGGTGATTGATGGGCGTAGCCCCCATCAGGCCCCACCCGCCCGCCTCGCGCTTGCGCGCTCCCGGCGCCGGCCGCCATCTTGTGTCGAAG
This sequence comes from Catharus ustulatus, assembly GCF_009819885.2. Taxonomy (NCBI): domain Eukaryota; kingdom Metazoa; phylum Chordata; class Aves; order Passeriformes; family Turdidae; genus Catharus; species Catharus ustulatus. Next base: position 8,354,813 of record NC_046262.2, on the reverse strand, counting down.
GGCGCGCTGAGGCGGCCGCAGGTGAGCCGGAGTTCCGCACGCCCCGCCGGGGCATCCCTGACTCCCACCCTGGCATTCCCGCATCCCACCCCGGCGACCTAGCTCCCCTGCTCTCCCCGGGCCGCGGCCCGGCCTCCCGGGCCCCCAGGCACGGATGGCGGCGGCGGCTGTGTGTGGGTGAGGGCCTCGTGTGCTCCCAGGGTCGGAGCTCGGCCGTATGTATCCCTGAGGGGGATGAGGTGCGGGGTGCAGGATCTGGGCGCAGCGGGACTCAGGAGCCTGCGGGTAACAGAATGCTGCGACCTTCAGCGCCTTGGGCTGTGCGGTGGGGACGTGGAGTGCCCTGCACAGGGTCAGGCAGTCTTAGGTCAGGATAGCACCTGCCTTGGCAGAGATGGCAGCTCTGAGACCTGTCTTTCTGTCTTTCCCTAGAGGAAACGTTTTTTTATTCCTGCAATCCTTGGCTTGCCATCTCCTGTGTGACATGCAGTGTTTTACCCTCATCTGGGCTGGCCAGGTCCCCATGAGCCTGGTTCTGTAACACGAGGTGCTGCACGTGAACTGTGCTTGAATTCGTCCTGTGCGTGTTCTGGTGCAGCATCCCCGAGTTCTGGTCTCAGTCATGCCAGGTCACTTGTTTGTTCTGTTTTCTTTTGAGATACAGCAGTCACCTCACCCTGCTGAGGTGGCGCTAATGCTGTTTTTTTCACAGCCTGCCTGCCAAGGCTTAGGCTGCCCTGTGGTAACATTCGTACTGTAGGTATGTCCTTATGAGCACTGTGGGCTAATCTTTTGGTTATGCCTTTCCAGGATATCCAGCCCCAATAGTTCAGAGTGCCCTTCAGAGGGAAGGCTGTAGCTAACTGTGGTGAGAATTTCTTTTTGCAGCAATTACAGTGGGCTAGATGTTCATGGGTCCATTTTCCTTTTCAGCACTGTAGAATGGAGAACTATAAGAAGACCAAAATTGTGGAGAAACCTTGTCCTCCTCCTTTCACCGACCTGCCTGCTGACATTATTGAAATGAAGGTGAAGGATGGGAGCAAAATTAGGAATCTGATGAGCTATGCCATGAGCAAGATGGAGCAGGACTCAGTGAGGCAGATTCTTTTCTCTGGCTCAGGCAAGGCTGTCAGCAAGACCATCACCTGTGTGGAAATCATGAAACGAAGGCTCAAGGAGCTGCACCAGATCACCAAAGTGCTCTTCAAACAGATCGAAGAAATCTGGGAACCCATTGTGCCTGAGGCCGGCCTCGATGCCTTGACAGTGAAGAGAAACATTCCTGCCATATGTGTCCTACTGAGCAAAGATGCTCTGGATCCTCAGGAGCCGGGGTACCAGGCCCCAGGATCTTTCGATGCCTTCTGGACTGAGACACTGAAAGCAGAATCGCAGGGCCAGATGAAGAGGAAGCAGGGTGGAGGCCGGGGAGCTGGCAGCACAGGGAAGCACCCTCGCTCCACCAGGGGAATGGCAGGGGGGCCCTGAGGCAGCAGCTCCGTGCGTGGTTCGGGGGAGCTGCAGAAACCAGCCCAGGGCTGCGGCTGCACAGCTGCTGCTGAACACGGGGGCTCACAGAGGTGTGAGGGGAGGGCAGGAGGAGCAGACTGTTAACCACTGGGTGTGATCATAGCTGTCTGAAAATGTGTTTTGACAAGTTCCTTTGCCAGAGGCTGCCAGGCTGTACTCCTTAGGGGTTTGTGGAAGATGGGAATTGCCTCCGCTTGAGCCAGAACTGTTGGTGTGCTGTCAGTGAGTCCCAGCGATGGGCTGCCAGCCCAGCCAGGTGTGAGGTGCCCGGGGATGCAGCCTGGGCAGTGGGACAGGCACCTGCCTGTGTGCCAGGTGCAGGTTGCTCTGACTGGTACAAAGGGGAGACAGGACTGATGCAGAATCCCCCGGCAGCTGCCAGCATTGCCCGGGCTCTTGAGCATGCAGACAGCAGGGCACAGGGCTGGGCCAGCCATTTCTGTGCCTGAAGAGTCCTTCTGCTGAGCCTGTCAGGGGATGTTGATTGTAGGACTGCCAGGATACAGCTCTGTCTGGCATCATGTGCATGTAGCTCCCTTTGGAGCTGGCAGTCGTGGTTCTCTCCCCAGACAGGCAGCAGTCAACTCGTGTTGTAACCAGCCTGAACTTCTGTGGCTCTGCAGCTGTCCTGGGGTGGTGGTAATGGGAAGCTTCAAAGGATCCTGTTCTTTCCCCTTTCTGCTCCTTGATAATGCACAAAGATGGCTTTAAAATAAAGGCATAACTTCATGTAACTTGGAAATTTGTCATGTCTTCCTCATCCCACTGGAGGTCACCCTGTAAGCATTGGTGGTGGGGCTGCGGCTGCTGGCTGAAGCTCTGCTCTACCAGCCCTCCTGCTGCTCTGCGTTTGTTCCTCTCATGACTGTAAATGGACCCTGATCCAAGGGGAGATTAATACCCAAATACCAACCTTTCACATCCACAATAGATCAAGGGGTTGGTTTTTTTTTTGCAAAGCTTTTTGCTAATTTTTTTTCTCCTATTTTAAACTGGATGGAACTGCAGCCTCAAAAGGACTCATCCTGAACTCTGCTGAGAGAGGCAAAGTATGGATCATCTTGTACAGTAGTTTCTCTCCTGGAGTAGGTCTGGTAAGTAATCCTGGGCTGGAGAGAAGGGCTGTTCCTGTGACAGGCTGAGCTCTCTCCTGAACAGCTCCTGCTTACACGGTGTCCTGAGCGTTCCCCGTCCTGCTCGCTCTTCCCCTGTTGCTGCTGGTGTAGTGAGCTCCAGGTGGACCCATCACTCTGCACTGTCAGTTAGAGGGTTACAATACAAGCGTTGAAAGAAGAGATTTTACCTAAGTGAGGGGGAGCAGGAGAGGTGCAAGCAGACAAGGCTCCACCGGCCTGTGTGGTGCACAGACACCTGCCTCGCATCCAAACGAGCGCCCGTAGAGCCTGGACTGTGCCACGCTTGCACGCCTGCTCCTCCCTTTCTGGTGGTCTTACTGCTTCCTGCCCTGCTGCCTGGAAATGCTTGGACCTGTCTACTGTGTCAGCAGATGTGAGTCCTGGGGATGGGACAGAGTTAATCTGTTTTATCTTCAGCTGTTCCCAGCTGCTGCTCCTTTACATCTAAGGAGGAGACTGCTTTTCTTGACTAATTAGCAGATTAGCCATAAATGCCAAGGAAGATGCTCGAGTGTCTAATCAGATGGCTTCTGACATTTCAACTGGCAATGTGTCTGTGTTTACTCAAAACACCCTCTTAGAAGAGAGCCGAGAGCCAGACCCTCAGGCAGCCTGTGTAACCCTCCCTCATGGCCGTGGCACATATAAAGCTGCTTCATCAAAGCTGCAAAGTGTTTGTTATTTTTGTTTCACTGGAAGTTATCCTCAGCTGACTTGGTGTCTCTCCCTTCGGGACAGAGCTTTACCCAACCATCACACCCATGGGTTCAGGTCAGCTGAGATGTCCCAGCTCCCTTATAGCTGTGCCCTTCACCCATCCTTCATCCAGCTGCCTCTTCTCCCATGGACACACCCCACGTGTGGCCTGGCTGCCACGGACCCCGGTGTCACTGCTGTGCATCTGTGTCACCAGGCAGATGTGGGGCCTGGATGTGGCAATTGCAGATGCTGATCCCTGCAAGTCTCCAGGAAGCAGCACCCTGAGGGCCCCTCCAGCCCCTCCTCCTGTCTCCCAGCCATCTCCTGGGTGCCACATCTGTGTCCTTCAGCAGGAGAACCCACTCCTTGGGGTGATGCCCCACACGAGCGCTTCTCTGGCTCCAGTACCCATTTGGAAGCTGGCAGCTATGTCCAGGGTCAGGCTGCCCTGTACCTCAGCATCCCCACCGACAGGACAGGGGCAAGCTGGCTGTGCCAGTGAGGCTGATCTTGCTGATATTCCCAGGTCCTGATTGTCCCTCTTCTCCCTGGGTTATTATGGGGTTTAAGCCCACCCCTGCCTGCGTGCAGCTCCTGTGACCCGGGAAGGACCCAGCCCTGGCAAGTCCATCCTCAGCATCCTTAAGTCCGGATGTGAGTGGGACCAGGTGCACGTGTGTTCGTGTGTGAGTTTGTGTGCACACAGGTGTGTGCAGGGCAGGGCAGGCACCAGCAGCGAGAGCCAGCCGGTGGCCCCGGGCAGGGCAGGGCAGGCGGGAGGGCAGCACCGGGACCAGCACGGGCAGCACCAAGGGCAGAACGGTGGCCACCACCAAGGGCGGCACTGGGGGCAATACCGGGGGTAGTAACGGTGACGGTAGCGAGGGCAGCACCGGGGGCCGTACTGGCGACAGTACTGGGGGTAATCTTACTGGGGCAAGATCGGGAGCAGCACCAGAGCAGTACCAGTGGCAGTAGCAGGGCGGTACTGATGACAGTACCGGTGACAGTACTGGGGCAGTACCACTGACAGTACCGTGACAGTACTGCTGGCAGTACGGAGCAGTACTGTGATGGTACCAGGGCAGTACCGAGGGCAGTACCGTGACAGTGCTGGGGCGCTACCGGGGACAGTACTGTTACAATACCGGAGGAGTACCAGGGTAGTACCAGTGGCAGTACCGGGCCAGTACCAGGGCAGTAACAAGCCAGTACCGAAGCAGTACCAAGGCAATACCGAAGCAGTACCAGGGCAGTACCAAGGCAGTACCAGAGCAGTACCAGGGCAGTAACAAGGCAGTACCGAAGCAGTACCAGGGCAGTACCAGGGCAGTACCAGGGCAGTACCAGGGCAGTACCAGAGCAGTACCAGGGCAGTACCAAGGCAGTACCAGAGCAGTACCAGGGCAGCACCGGGCCGGGTCCCGGCCCGGGCCGGCAGAGCGCGCGCTGCCCGGTGTTGTCCCCCCCGCCACTCACGTGGGAGCCGGGCGAGGGGGCGTGTCCCGAGCAGGGCGTTCGGCCAATGGCAGGCGGCGGGAGGTGGGGATGACCAATCATGGGGCGGGGGCGGGGCTCCAGCAGGGCCCGCCCCCCGATGCCGGCGGGAGGGCGCGGGCGGCGCGCGGGGCTGCGGCACCCACGGGCGGCCGCGGCGGGACCGCGCCGGCTCCGAGCGCTCCGCGGGGCCGCGCCGGGGCCGCTCCGCGCCGGGACCCCGCGCCGCCAGCCCGCTCCGAGCTGGGCCCCGGCCCCGGCAGCGCCGCCCGCCCTCCCGCCGGTACCGGGGTCCCGGCGGTACCCGGGGAGAAGCGGAGGCAGGTGGGTAACGCTGGGGCCCCGCGGCGGGAGGGCGGAGTTGATGGGACCTGTTGCTCTCCGGTTTTCGGGGACTCTGTGGTTGTCCCGTTCTTCGGCGGGCGGGGGTCAGAGGCCCCGGGGAATGCCGCGGGCGGGGGTCAGAGGCCCCGGGGAATGCCGCAGCCGGGGCTCTGCCCGACCCCGGTAAAAAGCACAACGGGGGCTGCCCCGTCCCCTCTCCTGCCACCCGCCCCCACCCCGGGCCCGTTCTGGATGCGGGACCTCGCGGCGGCGTCCCGCCGGCAGGAAAAGGAGTTGGAGGATGGCGAGGGGATCGGAGCCGGGCCAGGGCTGTCCGGAGTCACCCAGGAGTGCACGGGGAGGAGCGCTTGGGCCGGGATGAGGTGATGGGTCTCCTACTGGGAACACCTCCAGCTTGCTGGCCCACGCAGAGGATGAGGGGCAGAACCAGGGCTGGAAAGGAGTGCTGGAAACATCCCCCAAGCAGCATCTGACCTGGGAACTGCTGCAGCCTTCGAACTCCAGCGGAGCCCCGGGGACCTTGGGGTCGCTGTCCCCACAGCCCACCCCGAGGGGCTCGCACTGTCTGTCCCTTCGTGACACCCACGGTGTCTTTCTCTCTTCCAGGTGCTGGGGGGAGAACAGTGATCCCTGTGTCCTCACTGCCCTGCCGGGGGAGGGGAAGCCGAGAGAAACCTTCCCTGTGGTGTGGTCAGCCCGGGACTCAGCTGCGAGCGGCCGAACTGACGGGGTGACACTGTGCTGCTGCCGGCCTGGCCCCATCGCCATCCCACCGCCAGCCGTCCCCTTTGTCCCCTGCTAATGCCAGCAGCTGGAGGCTGCACGCTCGATCGCTGCCCCAGCATCCCAAGTGTGAGACCGGGCTGTGGGCCCCACCGATTCCTGCGGGACAGTGGCCATGGCGGCTGCTCTCTCCACTGGAGCGATCGTGGCAATTTCTTTTAACTGTGTCATCGCATTGCTCATCCTCATCCTCTTCCTCATCCTCTGCAAAGCCTGCAGGACCCCCTCATGTCCCAAGAAGACCCCGGCTTCTGATGTGGATGAGTCAAAGAATGAAGAGAAGTACCTGCTGCAGCCCTGATCTGCCTGGAGACTGAGGTATCCGAAGGAGTTGTGCCAGACTGGATGCCTGTGCTGCGAGTCGAGTGCTGGACCAGGCACGATGAAAGCTGAGGGGACACCCAAATGCTTGCAGGGGCTGTGACAGGGGGCACAGTCCTTTGGCTTTGCGGTTTTGGTGTGTGAAGTTCCTGCGAGTGCCCACAGTGATGACGGGGATAGAGAGAAAACTGACGGGGATATACAGGGACAGTCATGCCTGTCCCAGCAGCCAGTGAGCACAGCAGGAGTCTGCCTTCAAGTGTACCCCTTGTTTGGGAAGAGCTTGTGGGCTCTTCTCTAGTGCTCATGGCCTGGGACTGTAGCAACAACATCACAGACCTGAGCAAAGCTGGTTGGGGGCCTGGAGAGGGGAGGCAGCAGGGCTGGCGCAAGTGCTTCTTCTGAGCAGCTTGACTGCTCCATGGCAGGGTGTGCCCAGGGGAACCTGGGCAGCCCAGCCCCACCCTGGCAGAGCAGAGTTACCAGTCCAGGTGTTTGGGGGTGCCCTCAGCCTCAGGTGGGCATTTGGCAGATGTCTGCCCAAGCAGCGGGTTTAACAAGGCACAAGGGAGTCTGCATGGTCTGCCTGATCATCCCCAGCCTGTCAGTCCCCTCCAGCACTAGCACCAATGCTGCTAGGCAAGTGACCCTCCTCCTCCTCGCTGGGTGCGTGTCCCTGCCCTTCCCCCTGCCTGCTCCCAGCCAGTCAGTGGTATTTGCCCTGCCTGTGAGCAGCAGACGTGCCCTTGTAGGCATCCCCGATCCTGCTGAGAGCAGCCTGGTGTGGCTTTATCCTGGGGAGATGGGAGACCTGGGAAGATGAGGGTGCCTGGACAAATAGCTTTGAAGGTTCTTTGACCCTGCCTGTTCCCTGGGGATCACAGTGGATCTATGGGGAGGGATGCTGTCACCTGGCTTGACTGCAAGCCTGGCAGCTGCATCCCTCGCCCTGCCAGTGGGTGCTGTGGGTTTTGGAGGGCTCTGCCTTGCCTTTCCTAGAGCCGAGCAATAGCCACAGTCACTGCTGGCATAGCCACTGCAATAAGGGGACAGAAGGGTGGGGTGGGAGGGATGCCAGTCAGGGCTCCTGCACAGGCTTGGCCAAGCCTGGCAGAGCCTGCGGCTCCTCCCCAAGTCAGGAGTAGCAAATATATCCCTTTGCAGCCTTGTTTTTATTATACTAATAAACGATTGTAGGACCCACATTTTGTCTCTGAGCTCTACTCAGTGCCTGGAAAATTCGGAGGGAAGTGGCACGTCCTGCTGTTGTGCAGGGCTGCAGAGCAGCTGCCTCGGGGCTGGGGGCACGGGAGGACTGTGGGTGGTTTGCTCAGGCTTGGTGATGTCCACATCCGTCCGTGGCTTTTAAATGCTGAGTGAACCCTGACTTCGTGTTTCCTGCCTGCCTGCCTGGCCTGGGGGCATGTGGGAGTCAGCAGGGAGCATTCCTCAACCTCTGTGCCAAAGGCACGGGAGAATTTCCAAGCTGTGGCCTTACTTTACAAGGATGCTGGTGGGAGCTGAGGCCAGCTGAGCATATGGAGGACACCTGCCACCACACCTGTCTAGTGGCTTTGGTCCCCAGGCCTGGGAGCTGTGCACAAGGACCTGGTGGTGACAGCCACTGCTCATCAGCATGCTGTGAGGCCACTGCTGCTCCTGCTGCCACCACAGCCACACAGCAGCTAATCCTCTGCTGCACACAGAGTGGTGGAAAGCTCTGCCAACCCCAGAGGCACTAGCTGGGCAGAGGCACCCCAGCCCCATGCTGAGGCCCCTGGGGAGAGGGGAGCTGTGAGCCTCACACAGCTGGTAACTGGCAGCTGCTGCCACGTGCTGACTAGAGTCATGAAACATCTTTCTCCCACAGTCCTGGGGCACAAGGCCAGGTTTCCAGGCACCTTCTGGCTTAGGCTGCCACCCCAAAATCCAGGTGTGGCATTCCATTTGACTTGCACATATGCCCAAGGAGGGCTGCAGCTCAGAGCTCAGTTTCTCTGGCCACTACTCACCAGTGGGACTGGCTGCCATGAAGCTGCAGCCCTGAGGTTTTCCTAGGCCCCCTCCTGCCCTCCATAGGGCTCTCATCTGGTGCAAGCCCAGTCAAGGCTTGGGGAAGCCATGCGTGATGAGATTTGCCTAACCCAGACATGACTGCACAGCTCTCCCAAGCACCTCTGTTTATTTGTCTGGGCACAGAGGCAAAGTGTTCCTGCTGTGTAAAAAGTGGGCAGCAAGGGCCCGTGGCTTGCATGCCAAGCAGCCACCGATCAAAGCCGAGCTTGTTTGGCCAGAAGCTGCCCACAGAGACATCATTCCCCTCTCTCACTTCTCTTCTTTGCTCCCTGGCCCTCTCACCAAGCTAAGGAGCTTCTCCAGTTTTGCTATTTCCACCTCAGGACCTTTCTTCACCTCCTGGCCTTTCTTCTCCTGCAAGAGACCAAGCAGGACATAACTGTGAGCAGGGAGGAAAGCAAGGATGAGGAGGGGTCCAACACAGGGAGGGCTGCTGGAGTGCTGTGTCTGAGCTCATGCCTCACTGAAGGCTGATCCACAGGAGGATGCATCTGCCCATCGTCATATTTCAAGCCCAAGGTGCCATGAAATGTGTGAAAGTTCCTATGAGCTGGGAAAGGACACTAATGCAGTGTTTGGATAGGAATGAGAGGGAATCTGTTGCTCTACAGTGACTCAAAGCCTCTTCTGCCTCTCTCTTCCTAGACCTTCTTATCCCCATGGGACTGGACCACCCTCTAAGCTATGCCCCCAAGTTGTAGCTAGGGGCCAGGTATGCAACACTGCTAGGGCAGTGACAGTGGTGCAGATGTCCAGACCTCTCCAAAACAGCCCCACCATGCCCATCCCGTGCAGGGCTCCTGGGCAGAGGCAGCCACAGGAGCAGGAATCACCCCTTCTGCACCCAAATGGGTTTGTCCAGGAGGGCAGCTGAGTGTTGACAGCCCCTAACTTGGTGGGGAGAAGTGAGTCAGGGCTCCCAGGTGTGCTGTTAACTCCTCACTGAGGCTCTCCTGTGCCTAGACACACTTCTGTGCCAACCCTGATTCACACCCCAGCATGGGCAGGGAAGACAAGCACTTCCCACAGTCCCCTAGCACCTGTCCCAAGCATCCCAGGGGCTCCCTGCCTGAGTGCTAAAGCAAAGTACCAGAATCTTGAGAAAAATCACATAGACCAAGGGAAAGAACCTGCCCAGCTCAACTCTTGTTTGTTTGGGAGCAGCAGGAACTTTCCAGGCCTGGCAGAGGACGAAGGCTGAAGGCACAAATTCCACTCAGTGCACTGGGCAGAACATGTTTCTGCTGTACTGTGGGCTACAGCATTACTCTCAACAGAGTTCTGGCACTTTGGAAAAGTGATTAACAGGGTTTAGGCTCGCCAGGTTCACATCACGTAAGACACAGCTGCAGCAGAGGAGTTTTCCAAGCTACACTGAGCCCACCAAGCCCTCCTGCAGCTGAGCATCTACCCCATGAGATTTCTCTGAAACAGTATCCCTCTCTTCCATCAGGAAATGTTGCCATTCAGTCAAGCCTTCCCGTCACCAGCCTGCTGGATCTCTCCTTGCCTCTGGATTTGGTGGGATACCCCTGCTTTGAGGCTGGGGAGCTCCTCTGTGTGCACCATGGCTCTGGGCACCCCAGAAAGCTGCCAAGCACAGGTGATCAGGAGGGCTGGCACCAGTGTGCTCACTTTTTGTCTGGCAGGTGGGCTCAGGAGAGGTGGCAGTGGGCTTCCAACACCGCGACAGAGCAAAGGGAGAGGAACATCCCTGACCACACTTGGAGGCAGCCTCCAGGAAAGCTGCTGTACTGGCTCTTCTTGGCATCCCCAAGCACAGCCCCTGCTCTCTGTGCTCTCAGAAGGCCAGAGGAGCAGCACTCAGCATTGGAGGAAGGAGACTGCCAGCTTCCCTCTCTGCCCACTTAGAGCAGATCAATTCTCCTCCCGCTGAATCAGCCCCGCTAATGGCCACGGGTGCAGCAATTACAAACACACACCTTCCCTCCAGGACTGCAGAAATGCCCGCGCACAACACGGAGGAAGTTGTAAGCCCGCATGCATCTCACTGCCTTTGTCTAGCAAACATGGGCACTGCTGAGTGATGACAACGCACAAAGAAGTCCCCGGGGAATCCCCATGTCCTCCCTCATCCCAGCCCAGTACAGCCTCTGTGGAACAGAGCTTTCCTCAGCTGCTGAGGACACTGCTGAGATGAAAGCAGTCCTGGGGGGAGGATGGGGGACAGGGATACTTGGAAACCCCTCTGCTTCCAAGAAGAGAGCCCCACTGCTGTTTTGAGCACTGAGATGAGCCCAGTTGTTATATTTTACTGAGTCCATTGGCTGCATGGTGGGACAGTGCTGGTTTGTATTAATGCCAACAGGTGAGCAGTGCCCTTCATGGCACTGGTCTGGGCACTGCCAGTGATGTTTGTAATAATGGCCCACACCACAGCAGAGCATTTCTGAGTGAGAGCCTTGGGATAAACACAGCTGCTCGAGGTATTTCAGGACTTAGTTATTTCTGTAGAAAAGCTGCTTTGCTGTCTGACAGCATTCAAACCCCTTGCTTTGGCACTCTGTCACACACAGCACCACACAAAGGTCCTCGGGACAGGCAAAAGAGGCACCTGCTTTGCTCAAATGGGAGGAGAAGATGCTGAAGCCACGTCCCACCAATCCATATCCATCCCAAGCCCTTTGATACTCTTCACTGGAAGGGTCAGGGAGAGTCCTTGACTGATGACTTGCAGGCTTTTGGGAACTATGTCTAAGCCTTTCTGAATTCACCAGCCTCAGGCAAGGCTTAGCTCCTGGTGACCAAACTGTCCCTAAAACTTTAACTTTCACACTGGCTCAGCTCCTTTGGTGCTTCTGAGCACGCTGCAACAAAGCCACATGCAAGCCTGTAATGAGCCGTAACTGAACCAGAGCCCTAATTTAACGCCACATAACCAAGCAAGCAAGATGACACAGGGAATGAAAATTATAATGTCCTTTTGGGGGCACTGGAATGGAAAGCTTCCCTTTATTCTGTCATCTGCTTCTCCCAGGGCACTTGTGCTTGTGAGCTGGCCAGGCCGGTGATGGCACTAGCACAGCTCTGAGGGATCTGCTTGGATGCACGTGGCAGCTTTCTACAAATCCAGGGGCTTTGGCTACACCAGACCTCTGAGGAGCAGTCCTTCTTGGAACAGAGCTATTGCCATGCCCCAGGGCACACACGAGGTGGGGAAGGGTCACTTCCACGAGCAGCTGCGCAAAAGGCTCTGCCTCCAGCAGATCCCACAGCCAGGTGTGGAGAGGACATTCATGGGACTCTGCCACCATGTGTAAGCCTGTTTTCCACTTATATCTTGCTCATACCACATCCATAGGGCTCACCAGGAGCTGAGAGTGAGTCAGGGCAGAATACCCTCCCCATGAAGCTGTTAGATGCAGAGCTGAGATTACATGGGAGGTCTGTCCCTGAGGAGCTCATGGAATGGGTATTGGAGCTGCTCAGAGCACTGTTTGCATCAACTTTATTGTTAATTGCTTCCAACTGGAGAGCAAAACGTTCCTGTTGAAATGGTGACAAGGGACATGCTAGGAAAGCTCATGGCAGGGCCAGAAAATGTGCTGGGGATGGACTCTGCCCTGCCTACAGAATGTGACCTCAGGAAGGAGAGATGTGCAAGAGATCCCTGTTTCTGTCCATGCTGCTATATTTGTTGCCAGGTTTCTCACAGCCCTTATATTCCCTTTACCTCATGTCTGGGGTCTTCCCTGGCTCATCAAGCATAAAAACTGAGGCAAGGGGCTCAGGCTTACAGGCAATGTGTGAGACCCTCTCAGCCCCAGGGTGAGTACTGGCACTGGAAGTGAAGCAGGAGGTGGGACATGACTGAGCTGAAGCCTCAGGGGTAAGGGTGGAGTGAGGACTAGGACAAAGATGAGGACGAGGTCTGGCTGCTTCAAGATCCCTTGACCCTTGGGAGTCTCAGCCCCACCCATCCCCATGCTGGCACATGCTGAACTCTGCAGTTAGGTTAAGGGACTCATTTAAACTGGAGTCTTGGCAAATAGCTTAATTCCCAGTACACCGCTGAGTTAATAAAACTCTCCCATAAAAGCTGGGATGCTGGCACTTTTCAGCTTCCATTGTCTTTTTCCCATTGGTCAAATAATCATAAAACATCTGCTTTAAAGTTTCGATTAAACAGGGCCAAACATGTTTGTGTAAAGCAGCAAGGAAGTCAACCACGCATTTGTCCATTTACATGCAACAGCAACATGCTTTTCAACCAGAGAGAGCACTGTGGCCCACTCACAGCCTGACCTGACAGCATCACGCATGGCCCATGGAACGACTACTGACAGACTGGAGATAAGGATTTAGGCTAATTCCATTACTGTTGGGAAATAAATGGCATAGTAAACGTTTTTGCAGGGAATGAAACCAGCAGAAAAGCCCAGGGGATGGCTGGGTCATTCAGGTGACAGCAGCCACACAGGGTCACTGGCCTCAAGAATGCATTTACCTCCAGCTTCAGGTACAACCTGGGCAGTTCAGGGCAAGCACCCCCACCTTACTCAAGATCACATCCTGACTCAGAAACCTTGCCTGGAATCTGCACTGGCCCATGCCAAAGCACATCAGGGCACGTGGGTCTCAGGGTCCCAGTTGATCTGCCTTTGCTTGTTGCAAGTCACCATTTAAATTGGGTAAGGCCCAGTGCCTGTGGCTCAGCAGCTCACATCTGCCAGGAAAGGCATGGGAGCAAAGGTCAGGACATCCAACAGGCAGGAAGGGCAAACACAATTGGATCAGACCTGGAAGCGGATGGGGTTGTCACTGGAAATAAACCAAAAGGAATTGTGCAGGGCATGTGGGCAGGAGTCACTGGTCCCTAAATAGTGGGGAGCTGCCCACAGCACACCACAGAGCTGGTTGGCTCACAAACATCCATGGGAGAGGGGAGGAACTGACCAGCAGCCTGGTCAAATCCATGGCCTTCAGGGAGCACAGCCTGTGTGAATTGTCACAGCAGTGTGTCTGCTCTGCCAGGGGCTGGTTGGGACTCCACCTCCTTGCTCACCCCCACTGCAGGATCCTCTGGCCAAGCAGTTGTGCACACAGCAGGAGCTGTTCCCTGAAGAATGTTCCCTGTTCTTGCTAACTGCAGAGCCTCGAGCAATGTCTCTTACAGACCACTAATTTAGGCACCTAAATTTAGCCGTAAAAAGACCACGTTTAACATGAAAACTTCAGTGAATAAGGCCAAGCTGAGTACAGATTTGTCTCATGGCAATCCCTATAGCTCCTCTGAACTGGGCATTACAATGCTTTGTTATGTCCTTCTGATTTTATCCCTGTACCCATTGCCAAAACCCACCAAAACCATTTAAAATTGTTGTATTCTGTCCTTTCCATTGTCTGACATAAGTTCAAAAGAGGGATGCTGTCATGGCCCTCAGCTCATGAATCACCAAATAAATAACTTTAAAGAGAAAGAAAAAAATTAAAGTTATCTTAAGCCATTATGGGTCTGACATGAGCCAATACCCTTAACTCTGCCCTGCACAGAGGCTGTGATTAGGAAACACCAACAGCAGGGTCCCAAGAGGTCACATTGCATTTTGTCAGCCTTGCAGACAATTTGGCTACACTCTTAACTGCGAGCTTTGGGTGTGTGAGATAAGAACAGCTTTCTTTTGGGGGTCATCAGCCTTAGTCACTGAAATGAGCTAATATCTATAGGATCTATTCAAACAGAACAGCCTGGTGAAAAAACAAACTCTTCACAAAGTAGGTGGAAAAGATTTTCAGTCATATCACTTAAGTGACTTATACTAAGCACTAAGAAAAACCATTGTGTGCTCACTGTGTGAGGCAATTACCCTGTCCTGGCACACTGAGACTTCCTGAAGAAGTCAGAGTGGAATAAAACCTTAAAAGCTTTTTCCTCAAGCCTAGGGAGTCCTGGTGGTGCAAACCATGATTGAGATAAGGATAGAGGGGATGGGATGCCCTTTCCTTCACCTCACTGTGGGGACAGGCAGTGCATTACCCACTCAAACCCTAGATCTTGCCCTACAGGATTCAGATTCTCTGCAGTGCCATTTGGCTCTTTGGGATGGGATCAATTATTTTAAGTAGCTTTTAACATTTTGGGAAGCCCCAGTACTCAAAGCCTATCTACATGCCACGTGTTGTAATGGCATAGGATGAAAAGGCTGGTGAGGGCATTAGTGCCCAGTGTTTTAGCTGTGGGATCTCTCAGACCCAAGCAGCAGGGGGGAAGGAAACAAGAAGGGGATTTTAATTGAGATTGTCCATAAAACCCATTAGACAGATAATGCCTTGTGCTTTAGCTCGACTTCAAATATTGCTGCAATTCCAGTGACATCCAGACACCAAACCTCAGTGTAACCTAGACAATCCAAAAGCTGACCAGGCTTCCCTAACTCTTGCACCCACCATGAAGGGCCACATCTGCAGCACCTCTTCACTTGGGTTGGCAAACCTGAAGTGAAAGGTTTGGGCACACACAGCACCCACAGGCATGTACATCAAGCCCATCCAGAGGGATAAAATCAAGGAAATGCCCTGCAGAATGCAGTGACCCCAGCATTCTTAAACTGTAGCCCTTGATTCCTGGCAGGCAGCACAGTCAGCCACCCAGCAACATTTTCTTATCACCCAGCATCTCTTTCTTCTTCTATTTTTTTTTTTAATTACTTCAGCTTTACTTTAGCATTTTGGCATGCCAGCTCAGTAAGCTGTTACGGATTAGAGTTTAATAAAAGCAATCCAACACGGATGTGAATATGCAGCTCCTGCAACTCTTGGGTACTGCTGTTATATCATAGAGCACAGCAACTCATGAGAGAATATTTGCGGTTGTATGAACAGTATATTTTAAAAAGTTTTTAAATGCCTTTTCCTCTGGCCACCATTGTTAACATACACATGTCCACCTTTATCACCTTTTAACTGCCTTTAAAAAGCCCAGTTGCTGTTTTTCTTTTAACACAGCACCTTCTGTAATTTTTTTAATATAGTTCATAGAAGTATTTGCATAGGAAGTGTATTCTTGGTTGCTTCTTGCATGGCAGGATGTGAATATACTTCATTTTGGATAAATACAAGTACACGGGAAACCGGATTTTGCTATTATTAGAAGTAAAAATAAATGTCCTTGCTCAAAGAAGCCTCATATGTAATAACATTAAATGCCAATGGCATGAAAGATGTATTACAACTGATATTCCTCTGCTTATGAAATAACTCAGTCTGCAATTTAACGTCAAGACACATTCCTTTCTTTCTCTTTCCTGCTCTCCATGACTGAACTCAGGAATGCTACAGAAATTCCACTAGATATTTCAGCCATGTAAACAATTGTGTCATCTCATCAATGCATTCTCCTGTGTATTTTTCATTTAAATCATAGAGTCACCTGGGGAGGGGATAGTTCACTAGTGTACTCTTGTCCATGGTGGGAGAAGCTACTCTTAAATTGCTTCTGACAGATGCTTGTCCAGACAAGCTGGGGTGCCCAGCACAAGGGGCCCCAAGTAGTTGATTGTCCCACTCTGGTCCCCAGTATCTGCACAGTAATTTCTTTTGAAACCCCTTAGGAATGGGTGCTGCCAACCCATCTCTTGGAGATGTCTGTCACCTGTCCCTCTTATGCCCACTGAAACCTCCTCCCTAGGTCTTTTCCTGCTGTCTTTTTGCTTCACAGCACTGCCTTTCTTCCCCTGCCAGCCCAGGATCTCTTTGGGAGTGCTCACTTCTCTCATCTCCCTGCTTCCAGCCTCTCAGATGGTTGTGTTGTCTTTGCTGCTCTCCTGCTCCTTGTGTCCCTCAAAACCAGTATCCAAAACTGGAGCAGAGGCTTTTGCACTGCAAAGCAGCATGACAGGATCAGATCGTGTTTCCTGCTCACTCCTCTCCTGCCTGTGCTCTCCAGTACATCTCTGCTCAGACAAGTGAGACCTTTTTCTGTTCACCTCCTCAGTCAGTCATTCCAACCTCTTTCCCTCTTCTGTTTGCCTCCATCCTCACCGAAAAGTATCCTGTTTACTTCAGACTGAGTCTCCCCATTTGCCTCAGATTAAATGACTTGCACAGCTTCTCTCCACCTGCTGCACAGGAAACAGCCAGGCAAATGATAAATGCCACACAAACACTCCCAGGCCCGGGAACCAGATACACTGTTAGCCTGGACAGCATGGGACGTCACACTAAATCGCATCAGCCACGACTGAGTTATGCTGCAGCATGCAAATCAGGGCTTAAAAGAGGTCAGCGAGGAGCTGGACACAGGACAAGAATGGGAAATCCTGCAGCTAGAGCTATTGTTTTTCCCTGGGATTTCACACAGTTACAGCTGAGAAATCCCTTCCTGCCCCACAGACAGGTAGGGCCCAGCTGTATCCCACCACAGGACTGCTCTGCCCTGAGAGCTCCTGAGGATTGCTGGTGTCAGCCTTCTCCTGGAATGGGCTTGGCACAGTGCTGCTCCATGCAGGATGTTTCTTGCCTGTTGAGACATCTGCCCTCTAAGCTCACGTATCCTGCAGTGATACTGAGGTTGTTTTGCACACTCCCCATCCACATTCACTGACCCAGCTGCATTGGACTGTCCACAAGGGTCTGAGCAAGAGCTGTGCAGAGAACAGAATCCATACTGATCTGACTACAAATGCAGGGCCCAAGCACTGCCTATCAGCCAGAAGCAGACAGGATAAAACAGTGCAGGAGAATTCCAGCAACATGCTGGGAGGCAGCTCAGGGAGTGCTTCTCTGGGGCACAGGCACCCACAGAACTACTCATTTCCTTCTGGCAGATACTGCCAGCAGTGTGCTGATGTGCCCTGACATGATCAAAATTGCTCTGCAGGAAGGAACCCAGCATGGACCTGAATATGGGCTCCCTGGCATGCAGTGATGGGGATGGCAACAGGGCTGGAGTTGGGGATGCTCCTGTCCCATCAGCAGACCCAGATTACCCTATGCACTGGTGGGGTGTCCCTATCCATGCCTCACTCTGACCCTGCCACCCAGGAACAGGGGGTCTCTTGGGTCCTGTCTGGAGACAAAGATGAGGTACACTCTGAATAAAAAGCAAATCTAGACCCTGTGTTCATGTAAGCTGTTCAAGCAGGAGGCAGCCAATTTTAACAACAACCCGGTCTTAAGACGCTGATCTGGCTCCAGCCCAAGTCTTTGTACTAAGCTCCTTGACATCCTGTTTAGAAAAGCATTATTAAAATCTAATTGCTTCATGCATACATTGCTGTTTTAATTATAACAGAAGCAGGAGAGAGAGATGGGAGCAGTAATCAATCTCCCTGATACTAGTACATTTTTGTAGAAGAAACTGGCCATGGGAAAAGCCAATCCAACATCATCTGTGGAAACCAGAGGGAGATATTCCTAATGATTGTCCACACTGCCAACAACACAGTCTCGGTGTGTCCAGGAGTGGCCTCCCTAAAGTGCCCTTTGCTTTGAGACACTGGGATGCTGCACCTGAATTAATTTTACATGTTTGCTGCTGTGTCTCTGTTGTACCAAAATGTAATTACTTCAGAGCCATAGACCAGTTAAACCCATCTGCTCAGCTGGCTGCTGAAACGAATGGATATTCTTTGCAACAAAGTAGTGCAAAATAGAGGCATGCTGGAAAGAAAATTATGTAGAAGTCATCAAGGTCCTTAAACCAAGAGCTTCCCAAAGTAATCTCTCCACTGCCGAGTAAGTCCTATGAGTACCAAAGATGGAACGTTAACCAGCAGCTGGCAGTTTCAGCAAAACAGTGGCCAAGATGGCAAAATAAATTATCTGACAAATAATTGCAGATGTAAGGACCAGAGGGGTCCTGTTGACAAAGGTTAACTGACATTGATGTACATCCTTAACACTAAGTGGATAGCTCCACTACAGAAAAATTCTTCACCAAAAAGGCTTGTTAAGCATTGGAATGGGCTGCCCAGGGAAGTTGTGGTGTCACCAATGCTGGAGGTATTTAAAAGGACATAGTTTAGTGATGGGCTTGGCAGTGCTGGGTTAACAGTTGGAACTGTGACACAAAGCCGGTCACTATAGAGTCTCTGAAAGTCTCAAAACACCAGCAGATACGGCTTGGTCCCTGTCTCGCTCTTTGTGTTGCTGGAACTGGGACAGATGGATGAGGCTGGGGCAGTGCTGCCAGGCAAACAGCTACCATTCCTCCCAGGGGACCTTAAAGGAGGTATCTCCTTGATGGAGACGGCAGGGATCTTGTCACATCTGGATACCACTCCTGGCTGCAGATTCCAATGGCATAGTCAGATCATCATCTCTAGAGGGGTCACTTCTTCCCAGGCTCTCTGTTTCCATCCTGATCTGAGCCCAGGCACTGACTCCTGGTATCACCCTGGTGGGAGGAAATCCCTGAAACTCAGATGTATTGTCAGGCTGCAGGTCTAGGGGGAACTAGTAAGGATTGAATAAGAACCTAGTGATGTTTTCAGAGTGCTCAAGGTGACAACCAGAGTTACTCCTCTCCGTGAGCACAAATGAGGCACCTAAACTTCATTAGAGGAGTGGTGGAAGCAATTCCTTTGTAGAAACAATGTTGCCCCAATATCCCACTGCTTCTCTCACTTAACAGTTAACCCTGTAGATCCTGCACATAAAGTGCTGGGAGATGCAGACAGAAATGCCAAGGCACAGTGGTTTCTCTAGCGCTGTGCTGATCCAGCTCTTCCCCTCTCCGTGAGGGAATAGTTACCATCATTTGAGAGCTGGGTGAGACACAGCCCAGCAGGGAATGAGCCCATTACACTGCTGCATGGCTGGCATCAAGAACAATCCTGGAAAGAGATGTTTTCACAGCTGGCAACCAAGCAGGAAACAAAAGGAAGACAGAAAGGAGGCACTTGTGCTCAGAAAATTAAATCCAAATTACAGCAATTATACTTGCATTAACACCCTATTTGCCATAGAGATGCATAACATCCTTAGGTGAGAGCTGCAACTGTCCTGAAGGTGAGAAGAAGGTAACTGCAGAGAGAGCGCCAGCTTCTCCCTAGCTTGCAAAATCCTTAAGAAGTCTCGATCATCATGAATGGTTGTTTGCAATTTAACACCCCCAGCAACCACCTGTAAATGAATCAGCAATCCAGCAAGAGCAGCAAAGAACCTGTAACAGAGCTGATTTATTCCAGCAATCCATGATTTAACCATAAATAAAGGCATTGTTTTCTATATGACAATCTGGGGTTTGGATTCTATTGTGTGTACACAATATGAGACAAATTCTCACCTTACTCCATGATGAAATCACATCCTGTTGGAGGCACGGGATTACTGATTAAACTGGGCTTATTAGCATAATACTGAGTCCTTGGACCACAGAAACCTAATTCACATTCTGCACCTAAGCAGAATCAAGCACAGTGGAAACCAGCCCTGGCAGATGTTATTCCCCTGGTGTTTTGGGAAGATCTTCACTGAAATCACTTCCTCGATTTCCATATCCCCATGAGGAGATGCGGTACAAAGCCTTTAAAAGTCCTTGTGACCTCTATGCTGTCAGGTTCTCTCAAGACTTTATAAGTGGACTCTGTTAGATCAGATGAGGAATGAATAAGAAATTTGGAACACCAGTGAGGATACCAATCCACTCTCCCAAATAAATCTGCAGAGTGCTCTGAGATTTCATGCCAGCTTTTCACTGATAACTGCTCTTTTGGGGTGATTTTTCAGCTGGTTACTCTTCCTGTTTCTGGCATAACTTCTGCACTCTCTGTACTCTCCTGGTTTAGCTCAGACATGCACTTGCCATTTGGCTTGGCACCAAAAGATAAGTACAGAACTGCAGAAGGTTCCCTCAGGAGGGACAGGTAAAGCCAAGGATGGCTACAGAGCCTGAGGGTGAGAACAACACTCAGCCCCTGTGTAATCCATGGTGTAAGAGCATCTGTCAGTCTAGTAAACAGCCCAGTAAAATGTTTGATATTTCCTGTCATACAACAGACAAGAGCTGGAGTGGATTTTCTGCAACACAAGCAGGCAGTTCCAAGCCAGAAGGCGCTAATTAAGAAACACTAGGTGAGTGTTAACGAAAGAAATTTTGAGAGGTGAGAGAAAGTGAAAAGGATGAACCCTTCTCACCTCCTGTCCCTAGTCCTGTGTGCCATGTTCTTAGTCACTAGAAAAAAAGCTTTCTAGGAAGGAAAGAAAGAAGACAAAGAAATGACAGCTGTGCTGGATCAGTGGCTGTTTTCTGCCCTGGTGATGAAAAACAGGCTATGAAAGGTCTTAATTTTCAGCTAATGGTTTCACCTACAGAAAGAGAGGCAGAAGGCAGTTTAAGGGGTGAACAGAGGTGTTGATATACCAGACTGAGTCCAGCAGAGACTACCAGGACTGTTGATGGCTGGAGGATTTGCACTGAACATGTACTAAGAGTGTTGGGCTTGTTCAGCCTATAGAAGATGCAGTTCTGGGTGACCTAACAGCCACCTGCCTGCACCCAAGCGGAGGATATTAAGAAGACAGAAATGGACTCTGTAGGAGTGCACAGCAGGAGAATGAGTCACAGCAGCCATAAACTGAAACAGGGAAGGATTCAACGTGACATAAGAAAGTTTTTCTCTACTGTGATACTTAGTCATTGGAACAAGATTCCAGAGTGCTGTGAGATCTCTAGCCTTGGAGTTTTCAAGAGAAACCTAAGCCCTGAGCAACCTTGTCTGATCTCAGAGTTGTACTTGTCTGAGTTGGAGGCTGGACTAGAGATATCCCAACATTACCTCCACCCTAAATGTGTCTGTGGCTCTGCAATCCCAGGATGTTCTTCATCACCAAGTGTAAAGTGGAGGGTGAGTATTGCAGCTCTACCCTACTCTGCTATTATGCTCTTATTGCAGACAGCATTTCTAAGCAAATGTCCTCTTAAACCTTATATTGTTCATAATGTCAGGACCAGTGCAAACCAATATAGCCCTCAATTTCCAGCTCCTGGAGAGCACTGGCACAGAGGGGACCAGTTCCCCAGCACCCTCCTCCTAGAATATCTAGACACTACACAGAACAATTTGAATGTTGGCGTCAACGGGGTAAAGAGAAGAAGAAGGTCCTTCAGTGAAAAATTACAACCAGGAAGCACTGGAGAAAATCCGTGGAGAGCAGAAGGCTGAAGCAGATGGTGACAGGACCAAGGAGAAACTGGACTACAGGACTGTGAGACCTGGCACCACAGGGAGGAGAAAGCGGGGATTGTTTCCCCATGCCTACCCACAAGTGGAAAAGCTGACATAAGAGGAGAGCTTATATAATCCCAGACATGTAGGACAAGTATCTCTTTTCCCACTATGCTTATATCAATGCAGAAAGGGGATAACATGGGTTTAGTGTTGATAAATTCCCACTGTTACTGTTGCACCTTGTTGTTGCTGAGTGCTTGAAGTTTGATTGTTTAACACACAGGCTAAAAACCAAGCCATAATCAACAAAAGTGAGGAGTTCAGGAGTCTGTAAATGCAGCTCCATGGCCTGTTCTGAGCTGTCATTATCCCTTTGTAAAAGCTGTGAATATCTCTCTGTAATGCTGCCTGGCAATTCCCCTGTCATGTCAGTAAGATCAAAAAGTGGAAGTAGATTTTATACCTTTTTAAACCCAGAAATAACCATAATGATTCACACAGCTTCAGTCAGTAACCTGAACACAATAATGACTCTTCCTGGAACTAAAACAGAGCTTTCACTAAAAGACATGGTGTTTTGACCTGAAGGAGTTTGAGGGATGCAGACAGCCTAGTGCCATGCTAAATACGTGTGCTCAAGCCCTTGCTTAATTTGGTCAGCTGCCAAATCCCATTATACCTCTATATGCTAATTTTAAAGAGCTTTCCTCCATTGCAAATCCCCTCCCATGTAGGTGCCTTTAGGATGAGATCAAATTATATTTCGTTAAAATATATATATAGATATTACATAGATTGTATTATATACTACATATAAAATGATATTTGATACATGCATACAATATAGAATATAACTTTACCACATATATAATCTTAGATAATACATTTCAAATTATAAGTTGTAAAGCTTCATTTACTTGCAATGTCCTCAAAATCTCCCTGAAGTTATATTTCCTAGGCCTTAGGTGAACCATCTTCATCTTTCAATTTACTTTCCGTTTCTTATCAGTCAAACAATCAGTCAATCAATCGATCGATCGATCAATCAATCAATCAATCAATCAATCCCCTCCACTGCAGAGTTAACCCTGGATGTGAGTGGAGACCCCTTCCTAGTTACATTTAATGTTCTGCCGGTCCCAGCTCTCTTTAACAGAATCCACACAGGTGTTTTGTAGTGCTCTTGTTTTAAGCAGGGTGTTTACTTTCCAGAGGAAGTCCGTGTTCAACCATTCTTTGAGGCACAAGTAGTATCTTGACAGAGGTTTACCACAGGTCGGAGTCAAACAGCAATTGTCAATTAAGGCTGAAAGCCCATGGAGTACTAGGTATATAAGGGAGTCGTGGTGGTGTTTAAGAGATCTCATGTTGATAGACAAGCAATTCTTTCTGAAGCAGGGCAAACAGGTCAACTGCAACGTTTAAGTTTCCTCTAAGTCCTTCAACCACATCACCTAATGTGTGGCATTTCTGTAGCACCTCCCAGCCCAGTCCACACGAGCCTTTCAAACACCTGGGGTTGCTCACTCAGGGAGAGGCAGGGGCAAGGTGCACTCAGGGGTTTCACTACAGCCTGCAGAAAGCCAAAAGCACAGGCTAGGAAGCACAGGCATAAAGGCTGTACCTCTCCAGTGAACCCCTGCCAGGGACTTCAGGCTGGGTAAGGGGCAGAGATAGAGAGAAGGGGAGACACCAATTGCCTTGTCTTGTTAACCTCTGTTCAGCCAGCCACCACAACTAAGCATTTCAGACATAAGGGAACCAAGGACTGGAGATCTCTCTGCCAAGCCATATCTCTTTCTTCCTTTGCAGGTAGGCAGTGGTGGTGCCCCATTTTCTTGCTGCTTTTCCAAGTCAGAGCTCAGACTAACCTTGACTTGAAATGCAGGCCTGACTGATTGCAGAAGACTTTGCCTACCACACAGCCATGTGAAAAATCGTGGCTGGCAGCACACCCCTGGCTATGAGCACGGTAAAAGCACTCTGAAGAATGAAATTTCCCCACATGGCGAGATGCAACAAATGGTACTTTCCCCTATCACTGCAGAAGGGATGGCGGATCCTTCTGCAAGTCTTTATACCTCACACCTAGTCAGGATTTCCATCCCTGGGCACTGCATTTCAGGCTCAAGGCTGCCCCAAGGTCTCTCAGCTGCAGAAGCAGCATCCCTCTCCTTTTCTGGTGCTTTAGGCTGGAAAACTCCATGAGGTTGAGCTGAGTGAGAGCACCTCCACAGCCCTGCCTTTGGCCTTGTGGCAGCAGACAAGAAGAGGTTTCTCAGGGTGGGCTCCCTCTCACTTGTACAGCCTGAGGTGCAGGAATCATTTGGGTCGCAGTGTTTTTACAGCACAGCTTTTTAAAGCACAGCTTTTCTTCTGGAATAGGCAGTTCTAATTGAAACCAAATCCATCAGCTTTTTGCTCACCTCTGTTACAAACTCAAACCAAGAGGCAAAGTCCAGCATGCTATTTTTTTTGGTCATTGACACGAAATAAACAAAATCATTAATTTCCTGCACTCCCACTGAATGTCCATCAGTTTGCCAAGTCAGATAAAATGAGAGCCTTTGAGTTCATTTCCCTGGCTTAGCATGTTGCTTCAGTGCAGATCAAAGCAGGAAACCTAATCCCGGAGAGGGATAAGCATCCTCCAGTCTCACTGCTGCATTTGCAAAGTAGTTTCTGGTCGCTCTGGTATCTGACTGTTTTGGTATCTTACTTCTGACAGCAAGTCTTATATAATCATCAAAAAGTCAGATGAGGCAAAAAAATAAGAAAGCAGTAATTGAGCAGTGCTGATATTCATTCTCCCTCCTGTGCTTCTGGGAAGCATCCTTTCCCCTCTCCCTAGGATATCAGAGCCAACACCAGCAACCAAGTGAGGAGATTTCTGCTCTAGTTGGGCAGGATTAGTGTGTACCCAGACAGCACAGGCTTGCAGGGAAAGGCGATGATTTTTATTAACTCAAATACATATCCGGAGAATGAAATACTACCTTTAGGGCACAAACACTTCTCTCCTTTCTTCCCAGGAATACTTACTTAATAAACTTATACTGTAATAAAAGGTGTTATCTGTACCCACATACTTTGACCTGATTGCTATGTTTGAGACCATCCTGACCACAACAGCTCCAGAACCTGATCAACCCAACATCCTTAATGTGATGCATTTCCTGGGAGAATTTCAGGGCATGAAAGGGTTCAGGAAGCTGAAAAAGGTAAATGCAGAAATTATCCAGAAAATAAGATCATTCAGTTTAATCTCACTTTTCAGAAGATGAATGGAACAAGTCAACAACTTGTAAGTGACTGAAATGCATCATTACCAATGTGAATTTGCACCAAAGAAGTCATGCTGCACCAATCAGATTTCTTTTTGCAACAGTACAATAAACCTTGTGGACCAGAAAGGCACAGAAGTCATTAACCATGACCTCGAAAAGACTTTGCCATTGTCTCGCTTGATATTCTGATCCTGAAGTGAGACAATAGATCTACATAAAGTGAGTAGAAACTGCTAAGACTCAGCTGAATATTTGTACCCAGAGCTGTCAGCACTGAGATGTCTGTAACTCTCACAGCTCCGTGGTCTGGTGGGGATCTGGTTGGAGTTTCTATTAGTGATTGGATAGTGACAGACGGGAAGGCTGCAGGTGTCCAGGAAGGCAGGACTGGAATTTGAAATTACTTTGCTGGACCAGAGATATGATCTGGAAAACTGGCATGTGAATTAGCAAGGACAAATGCGAGTGAGCTGGGACAATCCCCAGCACAAATACAGGATTGCAGGGAAGGAGTGTTCTGCTATCAGGGTTGGAGTTAGAGGGATGATCACCTGGATGGGACCTGGCACTCCTGTGAAGCAGTAAAACAGCCAGCTCTGCCACAGCAGAGGAATGAGAGTATCATGAGCAGGCATGGAAGAGAAAGGATCTCCTTGTGCTGGGAGGGCAGAACCCACAGGACACAGTGCAGCAAAGGGCATGGTTCATGGAAGATGGTCTGGGGGATAACAAGATTTCAGCCCAACAGGTGGGAGGTGGGAAAACATGACATTGTCCTGGCAAAACAGGTCTTTGCACTGGCCAGGCCCTGTGAGGGGTGAGGACCTCAGGCACACCCTAGATTTATGGCAGTGGGATCACTGGCAGCTCCCTGGTGAGATATGGGAGTAGAGGAGACCAGGGGATGTTTGCCCTAAGATGGCCTCACACAGTTGGTGCCTGGCATCCCTTCTCACAAAATCAGTCAGTGAATTGGAGCATAACAGTTTCCCTCCAGGAGAACCTCAGAGCTGCTTTGATTGTAACCATCACTGCATCTCACACAGTCAGACCATCTTCTCCTCTCCTTCACAGGGCTCTTCCTTTTCTCCACAGGATAAAAATAATCCTCTTGAGTCAGTTCCATCTCTGTGAGCAGTGAGACATTTCATTCATCGGCAATCCCTTCCCTCTCTCATTTAAACAATTCTGCATTAGCCCATCAAATTAATTTGTGCAATGGACATTTATTTGCCCTGCCTGCAGGTGCAGGTGTCTCTGTTTCTTTTGGAGGAGGCTGGTAGGTGGCTCAAGTGTGAGCTGGGGAGAGGCTCAGGAAGGGCTGGAAGCAGTGTAATGGTTTTGATTAGGGCATGCTGGGGCATGAAGGTCTTCAGATGGATGCACCCAAAGTCACAAAACTCCCAGGTGAAGTCTGCAAGTGGAGGGTTTTTCAAAGCAATGTATTTGGGATGTGTTTTACAATGACATAGACACAATTTCCCAGGCAGGGAGCTGCCCTCTGTGTCTCCACAAGCAGCCTCAGCCCTTTCCAGCCCAGGCCGGCTGTTTGGGGAAGGCTGTGTCAGCTCTGGCAGAGGCTTGGGAGGAGTTACAGGAATGTGCCAGATATCAAGCTGTTCCTTTGGCCCTCATAGCTGCATTTCTTCCTATTCCATGTCACGACAAATTTCCTGAATTTGTCATTGCAGCAAATGCCACCAGGCTCTGCAACGAGGAACACTGTCCCAGAGTTCCCAGTCAATGCCCAGGGACAAGGTATCACAGAATTATAGAACCTTAAGGGGTTGGAAAGGACCTCAAAAACCATCCAGTCCCAATCCCCATCCCAACACAAGCAAGGACACATCCCACTAGACTGGTTGTTCAAGACATTATCCAACCTGGCTTTGAACACTGCCTGGGTTGTGGCATCCACAGTCTCCCTGGGGGCAACCTGTCCTGTGGTATAACCAACCCCACAGAAAAAGAATTTTTCCTAGTATCTAACCTAAATTTCCTCTCTCAGTTTGTATCCATTCTCCTTGTAGAGCTCAAAGAAGAGTAAAAGTCACCTTCTCCAAGCTCTAGGGCATTACTAGATTCCGTGAGGCAAGGCAAAACCCTGATGGGAATGGGTCTTTCAAATGAAGACCAGTGTCCTGCTCTCCATCCCTGCTGAGTGAGTTCTCAGGCATTCAAAACACTACACAACCATGAGCTGGGGAGAATCAGTTACATTTCTTCACCTTAACTGCATGACCATTGGATGCCATGGCAAACAGAGGCCAAACCTACACTGTGGAAGTAGAGAGCCAACAAGGAGCTGCTGACTTACATTCCAGGATTTTGTGTGCTTTTCTGGCCAGGTCATTCATGGGATGCCTGCTCCTTCCTGCTTGTACCATGATCCAGCTTCTCATCCCTTTGCTCATACCACTGCCACCTCTTTCCCTCTGTCTCTGGCTCCAGTTCCCAGTTGTCCAGGTTTTCAGTGACCTGGCTGGCTCAGAAATCTTGGGCTCGATAGTTTATGACATCCAAATGTCAGGCAGGAGGCAGGAGAACCTTCCAGGATCTGGGCCCCTGTAGGGTTGTCCATCACTGCACCCCAACTGCAGCTCCACTCCTAAGGTATGACTATATTGGATTTGTCCCAAAAACACCCAGCAAGAGGGAAGCACAGAGAAGAGGCAGTAGGAGAGTAGATCCATGGTACCTATGGACAAATGTCACTTGGCTGCTGTGGCTCCAAGGGAGATGGATATCCTCATCCTACTCAACATGGAGTGGAGCTGCATCTCATTCAAGGAGATAAAGAAGCCAGGACTATGGCTGGGTCTTTCAGGACCCAGGCACTGCTTTGCACCTTGTTCTCATGACAAGCCATCACCTTGTCCTTCAAACACACCCCGTGGCCCAGGGGCTGAGCTAACAAGCTTTCCTCCTTCATTCCCCTGTACAGTGCTCTGGAATAGCTGAACTCCTGAGAGCTGCTTGGGGCTCTCTGGCATAAAATCAGCTCACCCTCAGATGACCTGGAGGATAAGCACCCACATTACCTTCTTCATCAGGCCACTCTAATCAGTTCTGGCAGCGGGGCTGAACACTGAATTGTCTCTGCAGGGCAGGTTGCTGGCTGGCAGTCCTGCACTCACACCCAGCCATTGCTGGAAGAATGAGAGCCTCCCAAAAAGCCTCCATTGCTGGCTCTGCCAAAGCCATGCATTGAAAACAGCTTGCTCCCCTAGGGGTCCCTCTGCCTTTGTACTGGGGCTGTTATTCAGGCAAAGAACTGGTGATTTCTCAGGATTTCCCAATTTTCTGGATGGGATTTAAGTCATCTGCAGAGACACATGAGAAATGCACAGAGGACTAATAAAGAAACAGGAAGAACAGGTGAGCCAAGCAGACCCTGTGAGGTTGAGCAGTGCCTCACTTGCTGTAATATTGCCCTGTTACTATCTGTCAAAGAGGAGCTGTGCAAGCTGAACAGACATATTCAGGCAACTGCAGATCTAACCAAAATGAAAGTCCTTTGAAAACAGAAGGCAAGGCTCCTTCTCATGCATTAGGCATTTCCCAGGACAGGCAGCAATAGGCTTTTCAGGCTGCAGAGGAGCAAAGTCCAGACTGCTGAGACTTGGGGAGTTCTAGGATGGCAGACACCAAAGAACAGACACAATCTGTGCACAAAGAAAGAGGATGCAAAGCCTGCAGATAAAACAGTGCTTGTAGCAACATAACAGTAGCAATGTGGAGAAATAAAAAGGAAGATGTAAACAAGGCACAACTAGAAACCAATTTTGCTCAGCCAAATTGAGATCTCAGTTACTGAGGACAGTAAATCCAAGGATGCACACCAGATTTATGCCTAGGAAGTCTTGACTGTTACTGATCACAAAACCAAATTCCCCTAGTATTTTTCTCCAAACCACTAGTATTGCAAAATGGAGCAGTCTCACATCACTTTCAAACACAGGGAACTCTTTTATTAGACAGACCTTCAAAGACAAAAGTAAAAAGTCAAAGCCAGTCCTCTTGGCATTGTCAGTATCCCCTTGACAGCATACAGCACCTCACAGAATGAGATTTGCACTTTAGAAATTATTCATAAGTACTATGGATTTTTTGCAAAACGGGACCTTTTCTTGCTTCACTTGCCAGTGTTTCCATTTAACGTACTAAACACATTTCACCCTGACCACTGGGAATTGACTCCAGCTTAAAATAACTTGTAAATACGCTGATGTTTTCTCTCCAACAACTGCCAAACACAGCAGCCACAGAATGGGACATTACATAACAAAAAAAGGTTGAAGATGTGGCCAGGAACAGTAAAAGGAAGAAAAATTCCAGCTCTTGACCTTGTGGTTCAACAGTGCTTCTGCTACATGGAGCTGTCTTCTCCCTTCGCATACATTGATGTGATCGAAAAGTTACTTCACCAAAAGCAAACAAAATAGATTTAATGAGAGTATTCAAGTCCTGTCAATCTACCCCTGCTTGTTTGGGTCAGCTCTCCAAACAGCATATCTAAGGTTGCCATACCTCCGTTCAGGATCCAGAACTCTTTGTAAATGTAGTGCGACACTCTGGATTTGTGCACAGTATATCCAAAGGCTTCTGTTTTGCAGGAACTGCAGCCTGCTGGCACATGGACCATCTCATTTCCCAAGTAACGGCTTTCCAGGCTTAGACAGCCCCTTCATTTTATCTCAGGCTATGCTAGGCAGGAACCTGATGTGGGACAGTGGAGAGAGAAGAGATCCTATGGGGATGCAAAGGTCTTCCTGCTAATGGCTTTCCTAGTACAGTGTCAGGGCAGGAAATAATGGAGAGGATGGAGAAGGCAGAAGTGGTGGGGAAGCCTGCTTTTGCCAGTATTCCCTTTGGTGTAGCAAAACAGGCCACAAGCAAAGCTGCTCACACCCTGGAAGCTCCACCTCAGTGGCACAGCCTCTTGCTGGGACCTGCACGCCCTGACCCCAGAGACTGTCAGAGCAACCACCTCCAGTCCTTCCTACAGGCAGGAAGACCACCTGTCTGTATGCATCTCCAACCTGCTCTTCTTGAAGGCTTCCAGCACTGGGTTTCATTCCAATAACAAAGAATAAACACCCATGCATAGATCCTTACATAGTCTACAAACGTGGCATAGAAAGCTGTGAACAAACACAGGGTTTCATGAGTCCCTGGATGCACCCCACGTTCCTCAGCTCTCCCCCTAACACTACAGAGTATAGTTACTTGCAACTAGACTAAATAACAGGGCGAGACTAAAAAGAAACTAAAAAGCATTTTCAAATTTCAGAGTAACTCATCAAGCTGCAGGTCAGTTTTTATGAGACCCCAGCTCATTTGTATGTGCCTCCTTACCCAGAGGCCAAGCTGGCTCTGGAGGAGGCAATTCTCATGAAGGCAGGGCACAGCAGCACACCAAATTCCTCCAGCACTGCTTGTGCTTTGCGCTTCTGGGTCACTGAGCAATTAGCCAGTTCTGAAGAGAAAATCGGCCATGGCTGGAGCAGCACAGAAGGCATTGAGAGAGAAGCATTTGCATGAAAACGGAGGGACTAAGAATTATACTGCTATAAGAGCAAAACTTGACCTGTTTGGAGAGGAGAGATGAGGGCATTTCTCTCAAACAGAATGAGAGCTTTTAGAATAGAAAATCTAGGGACAAAATACACTTCCCTCAGTACTAAACAGCTCACCAGTCCAGGACTGATATGACCTTGGAGAATGAATCTAATCCATAGCTTCCTTCCTTAAATATAGACACATGTGTAGATGGACTATATATGTACAAAAGGAGGGAGTTCAAGTTTGTATTTCTGTATTTACATGCTGGTTGATTGATCCCTCACACTTCCCACAGCTACAAGGAAAACACTAAGAACAGAAACAATCTCCTGATCCTTTACTCCTTCGAGTTACTCCCTGTTACCCTAGGTGATAGCAACACAAGACTACAAAGCAGTTCATGACCAAGCATCACACTTTCTGTTCACAGTGTTCCAGCTTAGTACCTGCTCTGGACAACAGCTGCGTCTCACTGAAACTGGGAATGGGTACAAAACCAGGGCCCATTCCTGAGAGCACTTGTGTGCAGTGGGTGCTGCTGGGGAGTGTGAAGGAAGAAGAAACCTCAGGCCCCAGGAGATCTCTGTGCTGGGATGCAGTGCTGGGGAGGGGGATTAGTTGAATAGGAGATTTCCACTACTCTCCTATTGCCTCACTGAAAACTTCGGACACTTCCACCAACCTTCTCCAAATCTCCTTCCCTCTTTCATCTTCTTAAAACCCCAACATCCTCCCATGGTCCGTCATAGTTCCCAAATCCCTCCCAGACCCTGCCATCAGCTATGGCCAAAAAGTCACAGTGCTTCAGGAAGCAAAACTCAATGCTCCTTCCTTGGCTGAACAGTCTTGGGCTGGATCTGGCCAAAGGCAAAATCGTCACAGCGGCAAAGATGCAGAGTTCAGAGGCGCCAGTGGCAGGTGTGATAAAGCAGAGAGACCAGAGCAGCTGCCCAGCATGTGCACATGGACATGAAGGCTCAGAGTCAGCCCACACCACTCGCTTGTCCCCCCGTTATAAACTGCTCACAGGTACACAGCATCAGACCCACAGGTGTGTGCCTCCAGCTCCTGAACATGCATAGCCCTGGCACAGTGTCCTGGTGTGGGCAAGCAGCTGTGCTCCCCTTCCCACTCCAGTCATGCCCAGCTAGACCCAGTCAAGCAGGATTTACTGCCTGGGAAGAAATTCAGTTGTTACCAAGAAACAGAAAAAGAGATGCTTTGCATGTGAAGAAACCAGTAGCAGGAACAGAGATTGAGATAATAATCCTAAATAATCCAAGATAAATATCCAAGACAAGCATCAGGCCAAGAAATTGTCTGCCTCCCTGGCATTCATCCTGGGTACTGGCCAACGAATTTGCCTTAGCCTCAGCAAATTCTGTATTGCAACCTTTCTTTGGTCTGCTTTCTCTTATATTCCTATTCTGCTGCGCTCTCCTAAAATTTCTAAAAAACATTGCACAGTGCTTTTTTACTATCTTCTGTTTACTTCTAACATTGGCAGAGGTTAAGCCAGGCTACTTTAGCAATTTTTAAAAAACAAACCAAAGCTTATGAGCAGCTACATTCTTCTGACTGTGATGACAAAATGCTTTAATTTCTTCTCAACCTCGAATGAAACCCGGAAGGCTCACTAATTAAACAGCTCTGCCCCAAACTGATTCTTCTTACAGCAATGCTTCCCCCGAGTGAACTGAACCACCAAGGTCGTTACAAATTAGGAATGATACTTTATTAGTTAAACAATTCCTGCCTGACATCCGCTGCAACATTTAAAGAGTGCTTGGAGTCTAAAAGTGGCTTGGATGACAGCAGAGAGTCACTTGTTCCTACCACTGCATTTTAAAATACTGCAGGCATTTCTGTCCCCCCTCTGTCATTTCTGAGCAGAAGGCCCCAAACTAGTTTCACCTCATGGAAATAAATACAGCTAGGGACGAGGAGATCTCTCTGTTCTGCCCAAGGGACTTCAGTCTGTGGGGGTAGGGAGAGATCCAGGACTCAAATCTCCACAGCAGACACAAGGACGCCAACTGTGCACAGGATCCCTGTGCCCTCTGTGTGCCCTTGACACAAGTGCCTGATGTCTAGCAGAGACTAGAGCAGCCAGTCTAGCAGCTTCCTCTCAACAAGAAACGCACCTTTTCCCATGAGCCACTATGAGTTTAGGATGCCAAAACTCACAAGGAATTTTAGGCCTTTTTTAAAGATTTTACTGTGTGTCTTGGTGAAAGTTGCTTCTGAAAACACTACCTGAGTGCTTTTGAGAAGTTCCCCCCTCGCATATTTGTTTTGCCAAGTGTTCATAAGTGAGACTGTGCTAATGTAGCTGACAGCAAAACTCAGAGTATTAAGTAACACTTCTTAAAGATCCCCAAGTGTTTTACAAACATGAATTAATTAAGCTGCAGGCCAACCCTGTGAATTATTTAAAGAGATCTTGAACCTTCCCTCCTTGCTCAAAGACATGAAGGGGCCAAGGTCTGATGAGAACCAAAACATCCTTATCATCCCTATATCCACTTATCCACCACACCAGCTTTAACTAACAGCCAAACCCCAATACACTCAGAATGGCTAAAATCTCACCAGGATGACATTAATTCAGTTTTTGCAAGCTCTGTCTTCCAAGCCCAACAATAACCAAGCAATCTGCAGAACATGGAGCAGACAGCACTGTGTCTGTTTTCAAGGGAAGCATGGGATTTGGAATGATGCGGCTATTAAGAGTTCTCCCAAAATATGCTGATTTGTCTGCAAGTTTTACCTGTCAAAACCAATTGTTCCAGCTGTTTGAGAAGGCAACCCCCTGTGGCAGAACAGGGGGAATCAGTGTGAAACAGAGGGTTAGTGGGACCTGGATGAGCCCCTGGCTGCCCTGTCCTTTTGGCATCCTGGGTTCTGCCAGAACTCAGCAAAAGGCACCTTTCTGTCTCCAAAGAAGATGACAGAGCAAGGCCAGGCAGCTGACCTCACAGATGCTGGGACTGGTATGAAGACCCCAACCCTCAAAGGCACCGGTTGTGGCTTGCCCACTTGATTGTCAGGCAGTTTTCCCCACTGCTCTGTGGGCTTCAAGTGGCAAAGGAACAGCCTGGGATATCCAGGTACTGAGCCAGGCATGGACACGTTCTTCTATCTGCAAGGAGGCAGTTGGGATATCAGGACTCCTCTGCCCAGTTTTGGACCCTCTTCACTCACAAAAATCTTTTGAAGTTCTCTGAGTGTCAACTCCAGCTTGAGGAATCCCAGAAAAGAGGGGAAAGTTGAGTCACTTTACAGAGGAAGATTGCACAGAGTAAGGGTGTAAAGAGCATACTGTGTTGATCTTTAGAGGAGCCTGGATCAATACTCTGGAAGTACATCTGACTTCCTACCGTGAGATGATATTCTTGCAAACACGGCTGGAGGCTTGCCGCTAAGGACACAAAGGCTGGTGCTGGCAAAAGAAGGAGACAGACAGGAGCACACACCGGATGGCACAGCCTGTTCTGCCTCCCTCTGCTAAAACATTCTCTTCCATCAGTTGAGTCTCCTCACTGCTTGTTCACCCATGGCACTGAACAGGCTAGGTCAGATCCATCACTATGCCACCACTGCATGTCATGTGTTTTAAATCCTCTTATCTTTCAGGCTGGATGCAGTCAAGGAACCTGCACATATAACCAGTCATGCCTGAACATCCCTCCTTCCTCTCCACATGTGTGGAGAGAGGTTTAGTTCAGTGTTCAATGTCCCTTAAACCTAACCAGGCCAGCAGAAGACAGATAGTTTAATAACATCAGAGCAGCAGATTCCATTTCCATCCCATTTATATGTTGTGTGGGATGTAGTTACGTGTTGGTTTACGGTCAGCAGTAAGCGTTGGAGTTACTCCTAAACACACAGTTTAAATTGCTTTGTCAACAACATGCAATTTGCTTTTAGAGAAGGTCAGCAAAGAGAAATTACAACATTCATAATGGCATGGAGGGCTGCTGCTGGCCACCAGGAGAAGAAGAAGACATTTGAATTCACACCTGAAGGATGGGATGCCATCCAGCGGGACCCAGACAAGCTCGAGGAGTGAGTCCACGGGAATATTATAAAGTTCAAGGCCATCTTCAAGACTACACTTGAGCTGGGGCAACCAGCATAGGTTGGGTATGAACAGATGGAGCAGCCCTGTCCAGAAGGACTTGGGGGTGCTGTGGGTGAGAGGCTGGACATGCCCCAGCCATGGCACTCACAGCCCAGAGAGCCAAACGTGTCCTGGGCTGCATCCAGAGCCCCGTGGGCAGCAGGGCAGGGAGGGGATTCTGCCCCTCTGCTCTGCTCTGCTGAGACCCACCTGGAGCACTGCACCCAGAGCTGGGGTCCTGCACAGGAGGGACAGGGACCTGCTGGAGTGAGCCCAGAGGAGACCACTAATGTGATCAGAGGGATGCAGGATGTCTTTGTG
Organism: Catharus ustulatus; assembly: GCF_009819885.2. NCBI lineage: Eukaryota > Metazoa > Chordata > Aves > Passeriformes > Turdidae > Catharus > Catharus ustulatus. The sequence goes on along the minus strand of NC_046262.2, from coordinate 8,319,994 downwards.
AGAAAAGGCCGAGAGAGTTGTGGTTTTTTTTCCAGCTCAGGAAAGAGAAACCTAAGGGGTGACCTAATTGTGGTCTTCCAGTACCTGAAGGGAGCCTACAAGAAAGATGGGGACAGACTTTTTATAAGATGTGTTGTGTCAGAATAAGGGTGAATGGCTTCAAATTGACAGTGAGTAGGTTTATATTAGATATTAGGAAAAAATTCTTTACTGTGAGGGTGGTGAGGCACTGGAACAGGTCTCCCAGAGAAGCTGTGGGTACCACATCACTTGGAAGTATTCAGGGCCAGGCTGGACGGAGTTCTGAGCTATCTGGTCTGATGGAAGGTGTCCCTGCCCAGGGTAGGGGTTTGAAACTAGATGGTCTTCAAGGTCTCTTCCTACCCAAACCATTCTGTGATTCTGGACCACAGTGCACTATTGTTGGGTGCTGGTCAGCCCGCAGCTGGGGTGAAGAGGAGAGCAGTCACATTTATGTGTGTATGTGACTTCTCTCCACTGCTTAAGTCCTTGTGCAGGCAGGGTCCATGGCAGACACTGAGCTCACCCGTGCCCAGGAAGGACTCATAAAGCACCAAGGAAACTTATCCTCAGTCAACCTAATTACAACCTGGAGATCTTTGACAGTCTCAGGCTGAAGTTTTACTGGAAATATAAAAGTGTGAAGCATATGAGAGATTCTTCTCCACAGCTTCCACAACTCAGCCCCAAACAAATTGTCATGCTACTGTTTTCTATGCCCTCTCTGCACAGGGAAGATTTACATTTCCATTGGCAGCCAGCTGAAGGAACCTTTTAAAAACCATTCTGAAGACTCTGGAGTGACACTAGTGTGATTAGTTCCTGGCCAAAGACCGTGCCTAATACAGCAGATTAGTAGAGTATATAAAACATTTGGTAGTACATAAATAAAAGATGATCATCTTGAGAGATTGCTTTCTTGGATCAGTTCTAAAAAGCCTGAAACTGAAAGAGTCCTCTTAAGACAACTGGAAATGAGACTTACAAGAGTGTAAAAGGACATTGCATTTACAGCCATTCAACTCATAGCTGGATAAAGACCAGAAAGAAAATCCAGTAATAGATCCACGTAACAGATGTTATCATCCTTCACAATTGGCCCTCATGGATGGGTGAAAAAAACACTTCACCAACCCACAGAGGCACATATATCTCCTGGCTGTCACTCAAGACAAGGATCCCAAGTCTACTTGCATATTAAAGATACTGCTTGCTCATTTACAGGAAAGTTGACATGGTGATCAGGGGACAGGTTCTCATGCAGGAGCACAAGAAGACAAGCAGCATGGTTTCTGTGCAAGGACTTAGGCAAGACTTGAGTTCTCCTTTACTTGATTTCAAAGAGTTTTGCAAATAGAACCCAAAACTCAGACGATATGTGAACTTTGGGAAACAAATTAACATCTGCAGAACTTGCCCGGACCATGGTGACAACTAGGGACAGAAAATCTCCTTCCCACCAGGTCCCCACTCCTCACCAGGAGCAAACTGAGTCCTCTTGCTCAAACAGGAACAGACACAAGGATTTAACATCCCAGACATTCGACCCAAAAGGCTTGAGGTAATTGTAAGTACCTTGCTAGAGAGAAGAGCTTTGCCAACACTATTGCATGGAAGAGAGGGGACAGTGACAAAGCCTGAAGAGACTTTCTGTGCCTGGGGGAATGCAGCTTATCCTTACCTTGGGCTTCTTGCGCAGATTGGGAGAGAGCTTCAAGCAGGTGATGAGGCCTCGTTCATCTCCAACAGCGATGATAGGGTGGACAGGATTAAACTGGACGTGTGTTGTTTTATTTTTCTTCCTGGTCACCACTAGCTGGGTGCAGAGAGGTTCAACCTTATTAACGTTCAGATCAAACACATGAGCCTAGGGGAAAAAGAACACAAAAGGGATTAATTAGGCACGAACATCTCTCTGACAGAATGATGTATGGAGAAATCAGAAAGAAAAGATTCTGTTGCAAAAATGCCCCAGCCACAGCACACAATCACCATCTGTGCTCAGGGTCTTCTTTTAAGTAACCAGTGTGCAGAAGTCAGCTGCTGCTTGTGAGCAACTGCCCACCTCCTGCAGGGGCTCATGGACAGAGGACCATGTCCCTGCTGTGGGTGCAAGCCTTGGCAAGGCTCCAGTTGATCTGGGCTGGAGAAGGCTCAGAGCCAGCACTGCTAACCCCGCAGACCTTAATCTCCATTCTCAGCGCAAGTAATGAGATAAACAGGTGTTAAATCAGAGTCTAACACAGACTGATGCCCAGAATGGGGAATGCTGTCAGAAATTCTGATTACTGCTCATTACAGAGCTCTCTAGCATTTTCAGCTTAATAATAACAACAATAAAGACACAAACCAGTAAGTAATGGGGAAGTGATAGGAGCAGCTATAGTATGATTAGAGTGTACCCTGGGGTAATACCAGAGAAGCACAGGACATCTTGGCAGCTCCAGCCCAGACACTACACCTGCACAAAAGTCCTTCTTCCACAGCATCAGGAAAAGTGCCAGGTAAAGATTAGCCAAACAGATAGGTGAGGATGGAGGGAGGGAGGCCTGAGGACCCTCTCCGGCACGAGTCCCACTGGCATGGACTTCAGACCTCTGGCCCAGTGACACAGACCTGCCACATCCCCAGCTGCACAATAATGCACATTTCATTGTGCAGAGGAGAGAGTGGCAGTTACTCAAGAGAATGAATTAACTTAACATTATCTCCCAATAATTGCAATTAGCTCCAGTTACGGATACAGACTGCAAAGGCTAATAAAACATGATGTGCCTCTCTTCCCCAGGGCTGAGGTGAGCCATTTCCAGCATCCTGGATTTCCACCTGGTTTTCACCATGAAGACTTTCAGCCTTATGTTTCTCTTCCCTTTTCTGTCTTCAGAAAAACTAGGAAGGGAATGCTTTATGCTAACAAGTACAGTGGGAATACAGAGGAAATTAGAACTGAACTTCTTGTAAACCTCCTTCCAGCTGTGTCTTGTTTACCAGCACTTGAGAGACAAAGGAAACATGTAATTTCAACAGTATGCCATGCTGACAATTTGAATCTAGGAATTATCTGAAATCAGACAATGCTACTCTATAAAGGCTTATTCCAAAGAGTGTGGAAGGTATCAAATCACTACATGTACTTTCCCATTACGCACCAATGAGTCAGTGAATTTTATCTGAATCCATTTATAGCATAGAGCTGGGCCATGTGCAAGCACATGTCCCAGGCAGTTTCATGAGCTGCTGTGTCTTCACAGGACTAAAAGTCTAGAAATTTGTGACGTCCTTGGTCTAAGCAGGAGAACAAAGGTCTTACAGATGCAAAAAACAAGAAAAGGAACACTGCCTCAGACTGAAGTAAAATAAAATGGAAAAGTCCTTGAAAAGTGGACAGGGTTGTCCAGACATATTTTGAAGAAATCCATGACAGTACAATTCAAGAAGGGACTACAAAGCATCAGCCACAGACAAGGATTTGCAGTTTGGAGAGCCCTTCCCCAGGCAACAGAAGCATAGGTGAAAGAACAGCAGCGTTTTTATCTGTTCAAATTACTAGATGCCAGGATTACATTGTGAATTTTGACCTGACACTTGAGGTCTCAAAGCCCAGAAAGGTAACTTCAATTTCCTGCCTCTTGATATAAATCAAGGTGGCTTTTCTGGCTTGTACTTTACATCTGCTGTCTTACTTACTACCTCAGAAAAGGAACAAGTACTCTTTCAAGCATACCAGTCTCCCATGAGCCACACTCATTAAAGATCTGATTTCTTGCCTTCATAGAAAACATTTTTATTAATTAAGTAATCTAAGAGCCTGGGAAATGCTCACTGATTGAATAGCACCACTCCAGCTAGCAAAAAAACCCCAAAAAGTGACAGTGGCCAGGTTTCTTCTTGGCAGCCAGGTCTGTACTGCTCTCTGTAGGGCTGTCAATGTACCCCCCCTCCACACCCTGCCCAGCCCTTCACTGGAGAAAGATGGCATGGCCAAAGGCTCAGTGCTGGAGTGCTGAGCAATTTAAATTACTCTGGGTGAGGCTGTTTCTCAAAAATGTCACGAACAGCCCAGACAAGCACAATGCCTGGGACAAGAACTTGAAACCATCAGCAATGTGGAGAAGGTCAAAAGCAAACAAGTTTATGAATGTTCCTACTATAAAGCTCCTCTTTTATGAGCTTCTAAACAAATGGGCTTGTTTTCCTTTGCCAAGGGAATCGTGGAAAAGAACAAAGTATTTCAGGTCTTCAGCTGGAAACATCAGCCTCCTATCAGCTGTCAGACACACCAGATGGAGGGGTGGGCCATGGGCTCTGAGTAGGACTTTAGAGGCCCTGATTTAGAGACTCACAGTTACTCTTAGGAGAAAGTGAAACAGGGTCAGGCCAACACTGGTTTTGATGCTTTGGGAGTAGCCCAAAAGGGGTACAGGGTTCCCACAACACTTGAGACAGGTTAATAGGGCTGCAAAGCAGCAGAGCTGCATGCAGTCAGCACCATCTGTAGATCTGCCTAGGGCTTTCTGCCCAAAGAATGGGTGATTGAAAACCTGCAGCTCTCCTTGAAACTCCTAGTCTCCTAGTCTCAGAGTCTCAAGATCCCTGTTCTGCTGGCTCATGAAATTAAGGATTATGGAGTGGGATCTAGTTGGATCTCCCATCACAGAGACTCACCAAAAATACAGTTTTCCCTCCACCCCAGTTCCATGGTGGCCCCTGCCCCAAGATCACTCCTTGCACACAGAGATGGCCTCTCAGGTCTTGCAAGACGAGCCCTCTCAGAGTATATGACCCAGAGAAGAGCAACCATGAACCCACACAAGTGCTACCCAATCCCATGTGTAACCCCACGAGTATCAAACTCATGGGGACCAGAACCATGTCCAAACCCTCCTTAATGGAGCACAGGTTCCAGGGCAGCAGCACCCGGACAAGAACTGATACTGTGACTCTGTTAGGTGCATTTTAATAACAGCTGTTACTTGTGTCATTATCCTTTCAGAGTTTACAAACCAGTGAGAGTCTTCCTCTTTTCTGCCAGCTCTGCAGGCCTCTTGTTATGCTGTTGAGGCTGGTCTCTCACTGCAGGTGCCGAGACCGAGGGCCATCACATTTGCTCACCCACACTCATCCAGGAGCAATTTAGAATCCACAGAGTGAAGGTTTCAAACCTCTGGTTTTCAAACCTCAAAAACCTTTCCATTTTGGTGTACATTAGCAGAGAAGGAAACAGAAGCCTCCCGACAAACTCATTTCGATACCTTCTGCAGATTCCATACAAATAAATGAGGCCTCTGAAGGGCCTGGAATCCTGCTGCTTGTAGACCTCAGCAGACACCTTTTTATTTTTCTGCTAACGAGCTAAAACTACAATGGGTAAGGGCATTTCAGTTCTTTTTTACAGAGTACTTAGGAACAATATTCAGTCACTGGCTTAAAGGAACACAAATCAGACTCCAAGAACAAGAAACATGGAAAAAGACACAGAGACGTAAAATAAATATGAAAATGTCTGAAATACGAAAGTGCAAGAATTCCCTCCTGTTTCACCCATAACTACAAGAGAATAAAACTCTGGGCAGTAACCAATTACCCTGACAGCAATTTTATTTATGATCCTTGTGCCTGCTCCAAGACAGCACAGGAGAAGATGTAGCGCTTCCAAATGAAGCCCAAGCCGCTGAGTTAAGCAGTTCCTTGCAGCATGGGGATTTATGAGGTGGTATCAACCACAATCAAAAGAAACCTAGACCCACACTACTGAAGTGATGGACAGGTTGCTAGTAGATAAGCCAGACAGATGTTCAAAGCAAATTTCTTGATGGAAGGGCAGCAATTCTGCTAAGTCCCTGAAAACAAGCAGTGAATTTAAGCTGATGCCCATATTCTCTGAGGTGGGACCAAGTGAATTCTGCAGTTTCTGATGCTTTTTATCCAATTAAAACAATTTCAGACTGCTATCACAGTAACAACAGAGTTTCTCTTCATGCTTGATGTACAGGCAATAACGGATCTCAGGCTATTGTATCACCGTTGCAGAAAATATTTGACATAAATGGACTGCTTTGACACTGACTTCCTAACAGCCAGAGAAGAAAGCCATCTCAGTCTTATCCAGACCAACAGCTCTTCTGTCTATAAATCATGCTAATGTGTTCCACCTCCTAAAATCCAGCTGTTCCCTGCTGCAACTCAACATAGCTCCTCTTCAAGCATGGCACAGTGCTTGTCCAAGGCAAGTATCACAGCTCCAGCATCATACCACATTCAGAGTTTTGAATTTATTTTTCCCACCTGCTCTACTAACCGCACTTACAGCTTGAAAGCCCGCCTAGGCTCTCATCTGCTCAGCACCTCTGGGGTGACTTGGACCCCTCTGCCCTTATACCTTTAGCTCCCTGCCCTGAGGCAACAGGGAGGGAAATGCAAAGGGATGTAGGGGGAAGCAGAGCCCTCAGCAGAACCTCTCTGCCAGGAGAACAAACTACTTGATTTTTGTGGCTTATGAAAAAGGGAGCTGAAAAGCTACTTTGACCAACACTGCCTTTATTTTGTCCTCAAACCCTTACTGAATCTGCCATGGTTGGAGCCTTTCCTGTACTTTCATTCCAGTCTTACAGGCCTTCATTCCCCTGCAGTGGGCCGCACAATGCTAGCATGTTCAAAAACAACCTCATGGCATCCAGAACCAAGAATAAGGGAAAATATATATGTGTGTAAGAACAAGGCAGATATGCCTGGTACCTTGGCAACAAAGAATAAAATCAGTGTAAGAGCAAAAGGTGAGGGATAATTTAATACCATGCTGCCCTTTACCAGTTGACATCTTTTTCAGTGCTTGGCTTTCACTGTCCTTTTGATCGATTTACCTCATTTTCTTGACTGAATCATGATCCCTCAACCATTCGCAAACTCTGCAGATGATTTGTTTCAAACGCTCAGGTAATGCATTTAACAAGTGGGCAGGTCACCCCCAGACTCTGTCTAGCACCATGACTGCTGCTGGAACATGCCAAAGGCACTGGGCAGGCAGGGCAGCTCAGCCTGCCCTGCACTGGAAACCTTAGTTTGGTTGATTCCTGTACTGCCACTGTAGCAAGAAGAGGTTGCAATACAGTTAGTTTTCTCTGGCAGGATATTTTTCACTTACAAATGCATATTGCGAGACAGTTCTTGGTCCCTCTGACATGCAGGGCAATCAGGATTCTGGCAGGAGTAAAGGAGAACTGACTCAGAAAACATTCATTGCCTCCCTGTTTCTGCAATTACAACATTACAGAATCCTGATCCTCGGTGGTCCTGATTGTAAAATTCATGGCCTATCACAATACTTTAATGCTACTGGTAAAAGAATAGGCTGCAGCTCTGTATGTATCTCCAGGTATGTTCAGAGGCAGCTTTCTGCTTGGAGGATGAGCAGGCATGTATGAAAGCTACTTCTTGGGCTGAGCCAGCCAGGAGCCATCTGCATGTTCTGAGGTATGGCAGAGGGCTAAGCACATCTCTCTGTCCTGCAGCATCCCAGCCTGCTGCTTCAGGGTACATGACACAGCAGGGAAAAGAATTCCTGTCACCTGACTTAACTGTAGGGCTGCATCTCTCGTCTTTTCCTCATTCAGTAAGAACTGGGTCATTCCCAATTTGACATGGGACAAAAACAGCATCAGCCTTAGGTGATTTGACTCAGCTCCCACAAGTCAGTAAGAAATCAAAGCCTCAACATGTAGAAGAGCTGCTATTTATTCAGACAAGCTGAGGACCATTTGGCCTCTTCTGGAAACCCAAAGACATTGTTTTATAAGAAAGTCCTTGTTTATCCAAGCTAAACTGTTTTCCAGTCACCACTTCTGCCAGTCTGGCTCTCCCTTGAATGCCTGAGTGATTAGGATACAACAGTGTACCTGAAGTCAACCTGAAAGCATGTGCTACATCCTCTTCCTCTGATCTACCAGGCCTGTTACTCTTAAGAACAGCATTAGATTGGTTTTATGTGATGCAGCCTTAGTAAAACCTTACTAGACTGCCTGCTCCTTGATCTACCAGTGCTCACAAATAGAACAACCAATGATTTTTGTCCCAGGATCTTTCTGGGTAGCTTGTTTAAGATAGCTGATCTCTTCTTCACATGCACAATTCTGAATACTGGGCAAAGACTCTTTCTTTCCAGTTTTCTGACACTTCCCTACTCTGCCATCCACCACAAATACCTGATAAAGAACAGGGAGATGGTTTCAAACAGTCCTTTAAGTGCCTCAGGGCAAATCTCCCAAGGCTGAGCAACCTGAATACACACTCCAGTTGTGCCAGTCCCCCCTGTGCTCTCTCTGCTGTGACCCACTGTCAGTGGGTCACTCAGTCCCTGATGTCAGGCTGAAACTGTCCTCTCACAACATGGCCAAGCTCCATCTCTTCTCATGCTGGCAGAGTCCCAGCTATGCCCTGCCAGGGAGAGTCAGCATGCAGGCTGGGCAAGGGCAAGGGCAGGCAGTTGCACAAGAAAGGGCAGCACCACAGCCGATGGGAGAGGTGGTCACAGGTCTCTGCCACCTGCACCCCATGGCAGGCCAGCAAAGCTGCTCACAGGGCAGACACTGAACTCTCATGGTTTGGAGACTGGCATTTTAAATGAACCTGCACAGATTGCAGGTCATTATAAAATGCCAAGGAATAAAGATCAAGGTTCAGGAGCTACTATCTCTGTACAGAAGGATTTGACAGACAGCTGGAGGCTCTCAGTGGCCAAAACAACAAAATCCAAACTTGCAAATTCAAACCTAAGTGAAGAGCCATTCCTAGTAGTGTAGGAATTAATTAACTAATTAAGAGCAGAGAGGGGCAGCTTTATAAACTCTTGCAGATTCTCCTGATGGACTCTGTGCCACCAGTAGGTCTTTATTCAAAGTCTAGCAGATTATTCAACACACAAAATCTTTTGAGATGTTGTCAAAGGCATTTTTTTGATTCACACATCCATGAAGCAGAAAAAGGTAAACTTGGTTCCTATGTGTCTGAATGAACTAGTTAACCTCAGTGGATCAGTTTTGTCAAAACGCTGTATTTTACAATCTGAAAGAGCAATAGCTTTAGTAATGAAAACTGGCCTATGAGCTGTCTTTAAAAAAACAATTCCTGTAAAGCCATCAACAAAACTGGTTGAAATTTGACTTAGTACTGAAACCACCTACTATGCTGATAAAGTCACCTCACCTGCAATCAGTAGCTAATGGATGTAAGCGAGCAGTACTGTCCTGAGATGTCTGATGCCCATTGTGAGGCTTGGAGGCCACTAGAGCATGCTGTGATGGGATGGGGGCTGCATCAGTATGGAAGTGAGGGCACAGAGCCGTAATAGCAAACCAAAATCTTCCAGGCCAGCTTTATTCCCTAAAAACAGCTGCTAGTGGAGAGAAATGCCAATGCACAGAGTCTGGTGGCAGAGGGAGGAAAATGGGGAACAGTCTAATTGGCACAAAGTGAAGGTAGCATTAATTTTGGGACTCTGATCATCTATCTCATTGAGTGCTGACATGCCACCAGCCCTTGTTCTAAAGCTGACTCTCCAGCAGTCCACATCAATCTCAAAGATTCAGCAGGGAATAAGAATGAGCCTTTTAAGTTTTCCAGCAGAAAAAATTGAACAGTTTTACAAGAAGCAGACACTTATGCTGCAAATACAATTTCAAAGCCACTTTAAGAAAGCTCCTACCTGCTTCAGCCAACTCAAAGGTCCTTTTGGGTGATGGCAAAGAGACTCATTCTTATTCAGTGTCTTTACAACCCTGCAATTGCCCTGGTCATGGCGCAGAGAGCCAGGCAAGACCTTGTCCCAGCCCCACAGAGTGATGGCCCCATAAGGTATGGACAATCTCCCCGGGCTACTGCAGAAGGGGAGGAGGAAAGACTCAAATGCAGCAAGTGCATCTGTAGTCTTCTTCACTGAATTGACACCTCAGGGCAAAAGCAGCAAGAGATGAGAGGCCTGCTGGCACCCCTTATTCCCTATAAAGAGAGGACTAAGTCAAAAATACCCAGCGAAATATTTGAAAACTTGAAAGGTTTAACACGCCTCTTGTCTGCAAAATCATTCATACTTTTAAGACAGAGTTTGGCTATCGCTTCAAGTCCATGCTAAATGGGCAGCAAGTTTCTGCAAATTGTTCTGTGTGCACTCACACATGTGCCAGCACTAAGAAGGCGTTTCTCTCTTCACTGGGAAAGGATGGGCATCAAGACCAACCGGCAAATACCCTTGGCATGTTATCCTGTGAGTTAGATTCAACAGAAAGCTGGTCCTCAGGGCTTCACATTCAAGACAGTTGTACAAACAGTAAGACAGGTTTATATAAACAGGAAAGAGTGCATTCGCTTCCTGAGCAGCAGCACAAACCATTAAACAACTTCCTGAAGGTTTGGGTTGTTTCAAGTATTTCACATCTTGAAAGGTCAACAGTTTCGCGAACGGGTAAAAGCCCTGGAGCATGCAACTGACCAGTTTGCTCTGCAGAGTGAACACTTGGATGGCATTTATCTTGAGGCTATCAATATTTACCACACATGGTTATATCAGGACCTTCCTCTTGCTGTACTAATAACGAAGAACACAGCCCACAAAAACGTGAGAGCAAATGGACTTGTACTGTGTACAAGCCTGTGGTAAAACCCCTGGGATTCTCCTTTTCACACAGGACATTTCACAGACACAGGATTAGAAGGCAATTCAGGTTGAAAGAGACTCACAGAAGTCTCTAACCTTCTGCTTAAAGGGTCAGCTCTGAGGACAGACAGGGTTATCCATGGCTCTTTCCAATCTGGTCTTGAAGCCCTCCATGGACAGAGACTGCACAGCCTCTCTGCGTAAGCTATTTCACTACCTGACTGCCTTCAGAGCTAAAGTTTTCCCATATATCTAGCCCAAACCCTTCATTTCAACTGACTTCAGCTGCTCTGTCTCATCATCACTTCATGTGCTACTGGGAAGATCTTGGCTTGAACTTCTCAATTACCTCCTTGAAGGTACTGGCAGGCTGCTGGGCTCCTTCTCCAGGCTGAAAAAAAACAGCTTGACCACACCACCACACCTGTTGCTTAGGGCAGCAATGACCCACAGCCTGGGATTCAGCCAGGAGGACACTTACGAGATGAGTCTTCAGCTTTTCTATGAGCTGCATGTAACAATTCATGCATGAATTTTGCACGCATACAAGTGGAGGAAATGCCACAACATTTCCCTCTTTAATGAAAATAAGTAAAAGAAGACCAAGAGGAAATTTCAGGTATGACTCCCTGTTTTAAATGTTTCCATTATTTTTTTTATGCTTTAAGTTTAAGATGGACTTAAAGCAAACTCCCAAAAGCAAATGCTGCTGAATGCTGCTGAATGCTGCAGGACTGAATTCCATCCCTTCCATTTCTGGGCCCTCTGCCTTTACAATAAGCTGACCAATATCTCCACATTTCCTGTACCCTAAATGGAAGTGTCCACGTATTCAAATCCACCTCCAATTTTGTTTTAATTTCCAAAGGGGATTTCTCATCCCAGCGAGCCTTTTTCTTCCTGTCAGGCTTTTACCACCTATAACACAAGGTATTCTGTTTTATGAATCTCTGCTTATGATCTTTCTGAAATAAAATGATCAGCAAGCAGAGCAGGAAACTAAGGAAATTAAGCAGAACATGATGGAGAGCAATAGTAGCAGTTACTATCCACTGCACCAGCGGTGGAATGTGCACCTTCAGTTATTTATGAAGAGGCAGTGCTGTCCAAAGCAGATGCCCAGCTGCCAACAAACACATTTTATCATAATGACCCTGATATTTACAGCTTTTATTAAATCCCTACCTCCTGGATTCATGGGGATTAAGAGATTTTTATATTCTAAAATGCCTGAATTTTTAAGTCAGTCTTAAGGGGCTCATACACATTTTGGACACATAGCATCAGCTTGAATAAGAAAAAGTGTTTTACAGAATACGCCAGATATCTCTTGAAGACTGCAATTAGGGCCTGTTTTTAAAACCACCTCCAGGCAACCTTCAAATTTTGCAGGCACGATCATGTACAGATGCCAAGATAGAGGCTGTTTGTAAACAGGAGGCCTTTAATGTTTTATTTTCTGGCTTAATGTCCTGTATTTTTCTGTTCTGGAGAATCATAGAACATCCTGTTAATGCAGATTTTTTTCCCCCAGCATTAATGGAGCCTGCCCTTTGCGAGGCACTGAGTTATTCACAAGAAGTGCACTCTGCTACAAAGTGGAGTATGTCCAGAATAGAAAAGGTTGTAAACAACTATTTATTCCACTTCCACTGCAGATCCGGAAGGTTCTGTTCAACTACACTGTGTCTCAGACACACCGTGCTGCAGCCAGCATGGTTAGTAGCTAACACATGGAGTATTCCAATCAGCATCAGCCCTGGCCAGCCTACTGCATTTGGAAGGTAGGTCTTGCCTGGACCTGTCCTGTTAGCCAGCCCAGTTTTGGGATGCTCCTGGTTGATGGCCACTCTTCTCAGAATTTGGGATAGAAGGCATAAAGCAGAACCAGATCCTAATAAATTACCTTCTATTTAGGACTACTGAATTAGATTCAAGGATAGCCAACTGAGATATCCTAGGTGCAGTGCTGCCAATTCAAACAGGCTTTTGCTTTATCAGTAACCTGATATAGACTCCAGGTCCATGGATGCTGTGGCTAATGTGGCTAGAACAAGCTGTGGGTAGGATGGGAAGACCCCACGGTGCAAACTCTTGCCAAAACCTCAACAGTTTCTCTGCAACAGGTAAAGCTCTGAGAAAGAACTCAAGTGGCAGGAAGCATCTCTAGAGAGAGCCATCACTGCCAAAACTTGAACACATAAGTAGGAAATCCAAGTACACAGAGTGTTTATGCTCCATCTGTTCATGATGCCTCCATCCTTTTCCCACAGCTGGGTACCAGGACACAGCTGGGGTACCCACAGCTCTCTGCCCTGCTCACCTAGCACTCAATCAAACCTGTGACAGCCAACAGAACCCTTGGACACACAATGTAACTTGTGGAAAACAAGTCAGAGGGTGTAACTGATGCATTGAATGCCTTCAAGCAGGCTCTTCCTTTGGTGTATGGGAGACTGGAGACAGACAGATCCTGAATGTGAAAAAAGAGCATCAACATTGTGTAGGCTGTGGCATCCTGAGCTTTCCAGGGAGACCAGGTGACCCAATGAAGAGATTTCTATTGCTTAGGAGAGACAAATTCACAGCCTGAGGCAGTGTATCAGTGAAATTACTTTCTTGCTATAACATAAAGGTTAAACTACAATAAGGTAGCCAAGGCATCAGTTTCGATGATAAGGATACAAAAAGGTTATCCTTTTGCTAGAGTAAATTTGGACAAACTGCACAGACTTCCCAGTTTATACCAGCTAAACATAAAGCTCATGGTAATAGAGCAGTGTGCTCTTACAGTATTCAACAGTATTGATGGATAGCTACATGTCCTGGCTACTTGCCAAGCCCAAATTAACCATCTGAGCTACTGCAATACATGGCTAGAGGCAGCAATATAACTGCCATCATGCCAATAGTAGGACTGGTCTGTGGAGTTCATTACCAAATTATTACCTTCAGAGACAACCCCACACAGTGGAAAAATTTTGATTTTATTTAACTGGAACAAAGTTCTATTGGCTGACCCTAGGCATATTACTATAATCGATTTTTAAATATCAGTATAAGTATGTAACCACTTTATTCAATTGTTTTTCTACACCTTGAAAGTTCAAGACCAATCCCCTCATGTCAGCTTGTATAGGGGAAAATTCTGATCTGGAACATTATCTCTCATCCCCAGGAATGTACTGGGGATTTCATATCAAGGAATTTCAGTGTTTTAGTCATACCATGTGCAAGCTGCACACCTGCACTCACATTAACAGGCTAACAGGAGAGCGGGAAGGGACTTGCATGCATTTGCAACACCTACTTTGAGAAGGACTGAGAGATTAATGCCCAGGGATGTGTATACCAAAGGCAGGAAAGCATAGGAGAGAGTGGGTTCCTGCTAGTGGCTCCCTGATACATTTGGCCTGGATTGGGCTGGCCCATTCCCATGATCAGCCCTAATCCCCTCTGACTTTCTCTCAGCTCAAATCAGAGCAGTGTTGCTCCCAGTCTCTCACCTGGCCATCAGTGGTGACTGCGGCAAACACCGTGGAGGAGTAAGGAGACCACGCAACATCCCCTACGGCAGTACTCAGGTCATAAACAAACATTGGAGTCCTATAAAAAGACACAGAGAGAAGAATTCATGTAAACACATGCCACTCTGGAAGTATAACTGAGCCATGAACACTTGGATGTTGCAGAAGTGGGAGATGGGGTATTTCTCTATGTCAGACAGCATTCAGGGTCTGAGCAAAAGGCAAAGCAAAGCTGAGCACAAATACAAATGGCTCAGGATTTGACCTGCTGCAATGAAAAGAGAGGTAGCATGCTTCTTTCTTTTTTTCTTTCTGAAAGCATTTTGAAAACTTCTTCCCAACACACACAACAAGATGGAGTCTCTCAGGTTAATATTAAGAAACATATGGGAAAAAATTATCTCCCTTCTCTGGACTTCTGACAACAACATTGAATATTAGAGCAGTATTGGCAACAGGAAATATGTGACTCTGACTGATTTACAACAAAATCAATTTCCTGATTGAAACCAGACATTCCTTAACCACTAACCCTGAACTTCATTCCATATTTTAAAATGTCCCAATTATTTTTTCTTCTCTGGCTCTTAGGAGGTTTCTGGCCCCTGAAGCTAGAAGCCAGTCCCTGACATTTCTCTGTAGCATTTCTCTGCCATAGTAGGTCCTGCCTGAAGGAAGCCAGATCTGAAGTAAAGCAGTCAGGCTCTATGCTGAGCTACGCTGCTTGGCAAGTTTCTGGAGCAGCTCATGCTATATCTTACATCTCATACCTGGGGAGTACAAATCTGAATATAAAAAATAAAAAAGCAATTAGCATTATCAACATGTGGGCAGGAAAGAGATTGAGGTATGAGCAGAGTCAACATGTGCTACTGGCCTGCCAGGCTGGACTTCCTTGCCCGCACTAGGACCCAGCAGGACCTACTTGATGGTGTGATCCCAAATCTTGACTGTCCAGTCAGAGCTGCAGGAAATGAAGACTTTCAAGTGGAAGGGATTCCAGCTGACTGAGTCCACAGCCATGTGATGGGCTTCAAACACGTCCAGAAACTGGTTTGAATAACTTTTTGAACACTGCAATGGAAAGAACTACTCAGCAATCAGAGCTAGACCTCCTGAAGCTCAGATTCATGTAGAAATATGCCTCTGATAACATGTATGACCCCTCAGAATCTTTTTAACTGTCTGGGAAGAGGTGGCTGGTACCCGCATTTGCTACCAAAAATCAATAATTCAGCACATGCCATTTCACCCCACTTGCAGGCAACATCCTGCTCCCCTCTGCAACACACAGAGATAGGAATTGAAGTTGTCTGGTTGAATGTAAACAGCCAGGTGCTGGAGACCATTCTTGACTGTGGAAGCTACATTGCCTTCCTGACAGCCCAGGCTCCTGCTGTGCTTCTCCTCTGTAAAAGTTCACAAGAAAGGCAGGGGAGAACATCCCTGTGCTGCTCAGGAGCACTGTGTGCTCACAGCACTGTGTGTATTCGAAGTGTCACAGTTAAAACCTCCAGTGACAGTGCTCTCAGTCCATGAATGTCTTACGGGTCCCTTTGACTGTAAGGACTTTAGAAAGACGCTGAAAATCTTCTCCTGTCACCACCCTAGACAGAGTGCTCAGAGAGCCTGCCCCATCGTATGACTCTGCAACTCTTTTTGTTGTGCCACTTGAGACCTCCCAGAGTGGTGTGAGAACCACAGAGGTTGTCCAGGACTCAGGCATGTCCCTGACAGGCCAAGGGGCCCCACTGAAGGGCAGCCAACAGCAGCCTGTTAACTGGACAGTGCCTATGCAGACATGCAAGGGTCAGACCAGCAGCATCACAGCTGTGGGTGCTGCTGAATTGCAAAATGAAGGATGTCTCCAAGAGCTGAAACAGGAAAATATTTGGGACCCTTGGAAAAGTTACTTAGTGTGTGAGCTTATGAAACAGGGAGAAATTACAATCTAATTGGCTGCAAGGGGACTTGATCTAGATCCTGTCAGTTATGAGTACACAGAAATTTTAGGTTATTCTCCCCAAACCTCCTTCTCTCCAAGCACATTAGAGGCTTTCTTCACTAGCAACAAAGATTCCATCTCACAAGAAATGTCATTTTGCTTGTGTTCTCACACAAGCTGTATCCATACAGCAGCTTGGAGTTGGTTTCAGGATTTTCTGTTGGTTAGCCTCACTACTGTCACAGCAATGACATTTCATTACTCCCTACTGAATGTAACACCACGCTATCTGCCCAAGTAGCAGGACTGCTGGAGTGTTACACGACTTTAATCCTTGCAAACCAGAAATCTAAGTAATCATAAGACTCAACTGCTTATTACAAGTGACACTTATTGTCTGGGTACTGCTCACTGGTGCAGGTACTGGAATAAGGGTGCTAAACCAATCCCACAGTAGCAGTTCCTACACCCCTGAGGGGCTTGTGATAAGAAATGGAAACAAGAAAGTGGCTCATCTCCCATTGAGATTTACTGACAGTGTCTATAAGCTTGTTTGTAGTTTGTTGCATACTCAGTGTTGCTGTCCCTGCATTTAATTGTGGGACATAAGCCTCCTTAAATGTCATGTTTCATAATGTTACTTCATAATTCTTAATGTTCAGCCATCAGGAAAATCAGTACTTGGCTTGTTTTGAAAATCACTTTGCTGGAAACAGACAGAATGGGTCACAAGTAATTAACACAAAAGAGAAGTTGCTTTGTTCATCTGTCCTTCCAAGTGTGTGGACTGAAGGTCCTTAATACCTGAGAATTTTGAAGAGTGAGATTTTAACCAGATTTATCTGCCCTCAACAGAATGGTAATGTTCAGTGTCCTGTTTTGAAAGGCTTGTGGGGGTTGAGACATTGACCAGTGCGCTCTCAGCACTGGTACAGGAGATCTATCATGCTCTAGGATGTACTGATCCACAGAACTGCCTTTGCAATCTCCATGACAGGAAAAGGATCTGCATTTTTTCCTATGAAATCAGCACCAAAAATATTTCTATAGGGCAGACTCCTACCTGTGTCCTTTGTGGGAAATGAGCCTTGCATGTGTGCTTTAGCCTAAAGGCATCCACTGTGCTCTGGCAGCGCCTGCCAGCCCCACATGACATTAATCACAACCCTTACCATTATCTCTGAGACAGGGCTCCTTTCTTCCCAAGATGCATTTTGAAGAAACACCACAAGCTTCAGAAAAAGCTCAGAAAAGAAGTTTCTCAGCTAACTACAACTGCTGGTAAAGTCTTTCCCTACTGTTCAGTTCAATAACCCTACAATTATTAGATATGTCAGTATGAAAACAAAACCACTGGAATTTGTGACACCTAAGTCCTGACAAGACAGCTTTGAAGAGGATGACTAGATTCAGAGAGAAGCAACTTGTGCAACCTCTCTTATCTTCTAGAGCACTGCTTGAATTTGCTGGTAGTGTTTTTCTCCTACTTAAGTGATGGTAGACGTGTTTGAATGGTAAATAGTATTTTTATGATGAGACAGAAATGAAAAAATACATCTATGGCAATGCAGGAAACCAGTCAAAGATGACTCTTGACAAGGCTACAAAACATGGGGGAGGAATACTGGGAGAAAATTAGAACTCTGAGGACACAAAACTTATGAATAATCTTCATCAACAGCACTTCAGTTTACGCTAGACGTTAGTCTGACACAAAACTCTCCCACATACCCAGTGAATGGGTGGTTATTACTTTCCTTATAAGGTAGAGGGTTTCTTCAGTTCACTAGCAGGAACACTAAGAATCTACGCAATCTACAGAAATCCAAGAGCAATTTCTTTCAGAGAAGGTTTGTATCTGGCAACAGAAAGACAGTGCTGCCCAACACTGGCACTTCCAGGCAACTCACAACATCTAGATGCTCTTCAGAAACTAGATACAAACCTGTCCCATATTGTGGTGGACTGGCTGTCACCAGCTACACCAGAGACTCTCCTGGTTTTAGCTCAGTGGCTGCTTATAGAGATCTGCAACAGAAATGCTGAGATTTCCAGAAGGGCTCACAAGTAGAAATCAAGGCACATGAAAACGTCAGGAGGGAAAAAAGGAAATAGTAAAAGAAAGAACCTGTGGCAATTGATGAAAAATACAGTCAGTCCAGCAACCAGACAATCAGGCAGAATACAGACAGAAACCCCAAAGATAAGGTGGTGAGAAGATGAAGAACAGAACTCAAACCATAAAATATCCAGACTTTGCCTAAGACAAAGCAAGGCTAAACACTGAGGCAAATGAGCTCTTTATTACTAAATGGTCACTGGAAGTCAGAGCCTGTCCAGAAAACATTTTTTTCATCTTCTTTTAGGGAAAAATCAAGAGATGTGATAGGGATTCAACAGCAACCATCCTTTGTCATTAATAATAATAATAATAATAATAACAATAATAATAATAATAATAATTTGTTTAAAATTAGAATAACCTTTTCTTCTAGTCAGTCTTGCACTAGGTTTTATTATATTCACTTATTACTCTCAGGAAAACTGCCTAACAGTGAAAAAAAACAAAGCCTTTCTTACATGAGTGTATTCAAATTTCCTCACAATTTTTCTATTGAAGGTTTATTTATTGGAAGTTATTCTGACCAAAGACTTAAAGTCACAATGTTTCAACATGAATCTCAGAGAACATACTTTTTGATGCCAAGCTGAACAATTCCTAAATAGCAAGTAAGATATGCAAAAAAGCATTCAGAATTGCGTTACAGAATCATATTAATGCAGAAACGGTTTCTCCTCTACAAAAAAAAGGGCAGTAGATTGGTCTGTGTGTAATTTAGATAATGATTTCTTGGCTTCAGAAACACTATTAACTGAGCCATTTTCAGAACTTCACCATAATTGTTCTGCAGCTAAAGAATTAACATATTATCACGCTATTTGTGGGCATGCCTGCTCTCTGGAGAACAAGAAAAAAAAAGTTTCCCTGGAATTCACTTTGCAATTTATTCAAGAAACGATCTAAAATTCGGCCCATGGGGAAAGCAGTCCGTGTTTGATCCCTGACTCAGACAGCATGTGAGGAGTGCGTCCATCTCACTGAAGATGCAAGTGCAGCACAAAGAACTGAGCAGCTCAGTACAGCCATAGGACCTGAGAGCTGCTCAGGCTACTGTGGGACAAGCTCTGCTCCCAGTATCCAAGTGGAGCAAGGGTGCTGAAGGTAATCCATGGGCAGCTCCAGTAATGGGTTCACATGTGCAGTGTTTCAGTAGAGTATGTGATGAAGGTGCATGGTATTCCTTGAGAAATATCTGGAGCAGCAGCTGACTCCCAAACTTTTGAAACTGCTTGTAGTAAGCTCTTGGGGGATGCTAAGTGTGGAACCAATTTTCCCCATGGTTTTTTGTAGATACTGTGAAAACCTGCTCATGCTACACAAAAGATTTCTCTCCCCTGTGTTGTCTCAGACCCCTGCAGTCTGATGGAAGATAGGTTCTTCCTGCCCATGGGAACAACAGGGTTTTAGAGGGCTGTGCTGCACAATGGTTACTTTTCACTGCGGCTCACCAATGCAAGAATGTTGCTTACCAGTAATCCTGACAATAAAACGGGAGACACAATGTATCACTATCTCCCTATATTTAGCACTGCTAAAATACCTGCATGACTTCACGGCTGAGATCACTTCTTATGTCAAAACTCCACCCTAGTTCTAGTTTCACTGGAGGTTATCTGAGGCAGAAACACCCACAGCTATTTCAATGACAAATTCTCTCCTGTCCAGTGCTCCTCCATGGAGAGTTTCCTTTCCTGTGTAACTCAGCCAAGACAACCCTGAATGAGACACTGACATCCACTGCCACACTCACCTACATCCATCACTCACCCAACCACAGAGGAATTTAAAACCTGTGGTTTCTTACTGCCTTTTGATCAGGACTAAACACAACAGTACCCATCAATTTAGAGTACAATATGCAGAGTACCAGCTCCTGTAGGTGACCAATTAACTCAGAACGTCAGCCCATGAATGTATGGATATTTTGTGTTCTGAAAGCACCAACAAAGTGCACCTAACTACTGTCCACTGCCAACAGCTCAGCTGCCCACTCCTCCCAACTCCCTTCTGCACCTATCTTGTCCAAAGCAAGTGAGCACTACTCAAAAATCCTCCCTAGATACTGCCTGGCAGAGGGAGAGATTCCAATCAGTATCATCCTTCTGCAGGGGATACATATTTGTTAAGCACATATTGCCTAAATGATTGATACTGATTTCAGGATATGATTTTCTTCAGGTCATTATTCTGCTTCAGGTTCATTTTGCAGGTGGGATATGGGGGAAGGATCATTCTCTAGAGATGTCTGGATGTATCTGCCCTGCATGTCAGCCTTCTGCTGATTGTTCACCCCCCATAATGAAGGGTTGTGGCTACACATTTAACAGACCCAAAGAGCCAGCTCAAAGGAATGCTGCGCAAACAACAGTTGTATTAGGAAGGCACCACTGCTTTATTTTCAAGGCTAAATACAGCAGAACTCAAAACTTCCTATTTTTAACTCAATTTCTCAAGAAAACATGATGCCTGTGTCCCTCTGTGTGCTCATCTCTCTTCACAAACAACTTTGTCCTCACTGGCATTTTCAGCCAAAGCTGTCTGCATGTGGGATGTGGTAACATTAAGGTCTTACACATTTTGTGAAAAGCAATGGCCAGAGAGTACAAAACATCTGGGCAGTGCCCCCAGTGTGGGAAGGGCAAACACAGTGTGGCTGCTCTCACCATAGGGCTGGAGCTGGCTGGCTGACAGCTCCTGCCTGGCACTGGGAACCAAGGCACCAGGCTGCAGGAGGGGAGGCAGCCAGCCAGCACTGTCTGCAGGAAACAAGGCTTATAGCATGGAGGTGGGACCACTGAGCTGGGAACAGCATGGGGTGATCAGGAGGAGGTAGGTTTGAGTATGTAGCAATGGACTGGAGATAGGAGAGCAAGGAGAAAGTGAGACTGGGAAAAGGATCTAGAAAGATCTTACATGTCTTTTTCAATCCAAATGATTCTATGATTCTATGTGATTGTGGAAGGGAAGGGCTGCAGGACACTAATCCATAGGAAATACAGCTTCATTAGCCCCACTCCTCACAGGATAAAAAATCTGAAAAGGAAAAGAGCTGATATTTTTCCTGCCATTTCCCCATAATCATGGGGACAGAGGGTCAATGCCTTTTAATATCTGCTCTGATCCTGCTTAGAACTTCACTCGCACAGCTGCAATCTGCACAGCATTTTCTGGGATGCAGTTTGCATGAAAAACGTTTCTGCAAAATAGGGTCTTAATTGGGTGTGTGCAGAGAGCTCCCTGTGACCCTCTGCAGTGCTGGTCTGGTCTCAGGCTCACCACAGGCATCCCAGGGCAGGACAAGGCTCTGAAGCTGTACTTTGTTACCACCTGAGCAAATAGTTCAGATGATGAACCTGAAAGACACACATGGGTCAGGGGATGTAAAACAAAGGATAAAGAAATAATTTTTACCTTATAGATCTTGCCCTCTTCAGTACCAACAAGAAACAAATAGTCTATCTTTTTGTGAAAATCAAATGATGTCCCACTGCCTGTTAACAAAAGAAAGGTTTGTCACACAGAGAATCAGTTCAGCTGGCAAAAACATGCTTCCTATGGTAAACACACACTGCCTGTTTCAGAAGTGATTTATTAGCCAGAAGCTCCCAAAAGAAATCAAAGCCACTCCTTCCACTAAACTTTCCAAGCTGTCCATGCCCCCAAGACCCGCAATTTGAACAGTCACCTCAGTGACATGTAAAAGGGCACTGAAAGAACCAGAAAGGAACTGGAATCCACTTTAGCCTAGGATTCATTTTGGTAAGAGTTGAAATTGCCTGGTGGAAACACAAATATTGTAAGGATCTGGCAACCTCCTATTGAGGAAGAACAGATCTTTTCTGTTTGTTTAATATCCACAAAAATATAAGTAGTTTCCTATGCATAAAAGGGCCAAGTGGAAAAATATCCCATCAAACTTTCCTCTGGTCTTTTTGCCTTTAATTCAGAATCCATTTAGCAAGCTCACTTCAGTAAAGCCAATAGCCAAAAATGTGATTTGTGAAGAAATTCTCTGCTGGGGACAGAAGGATTCTGTTAATGTCAAAAGCCCTGAATTGTGCAACATTGTGAACTATGTTTAAAACAGGTGTCAACCACAAACAGGATGTGACTCATTGAGATTTTGTGGCTTCTGCTCCTGAGGCAGATGCATCATCATCCAAGAAAGCCAGTTCACATATTGTTGAAAGAAAATTTCAGCAGGGCTCTTGAGCAGAAGATGGTTGAGTACCAGAGCTACTTGAGGCTGTCCCTACCAGCAGGGACACCCACAGCAACCATCAGATGAGAAACAGGAACAAACAGACAAGGCTCAGAAGCATAGAGTCACAGAAACTTTCTGCACAGGCAGTTTTCTTAAGCATTATGTCTTTAACATTAACAAAATGTAGTTCTCAAAGGAATTGTTACAGTAATTTCAACTCTCTAATCCCATCTGCGTTTTTAAAATTCAAATAGATTGTTAAATATTCAAGACAAGTCCTTGAAAATCCATTTCCCAGTAACACTAACAAATAATCCCAAAGCTCCCAAGAGTTTTGCAGTCTGCTGCTTTAGATGGTTTCTTGCAATCTATGTGGCACTGCGAAGCTTCCCACAGACTGTTCAGAAGTTGCTAGCCTAGAAACACAGCAATTCTTAAAAGCAGAGTCCTCCAAACAGAGGTCCCATCATCTCAGCCAAAAGCAGGTGTAGAAGGATGATAACAGGATTCCTCAAGGACTTCCTTACGTTATTCAGGACCTCCAGAGCTGACTCATCCCATCCCGTCTCAAGCACAGGATGATCAGGATGAGTGGATTCAACCTAGAAGGACTGAACAGATTTCAGTTTGTATGGAGGAAGCCTAACACAGTAGCTCAGAATAGATGCAGTGTTTTTACAGAGCCCAAACTCAATGAGGCACATCCCAAAGCTGTATGGGTGAGTTGTGCACCCAGGAAAAGGCAGAGGTTGCTTTTCACCTCCATTTTGCCAGTCCAGATCAATGTCTGACAGTAAGACCAAAACTGAGTTTTGACATAAACAGGTAAGTGCTTTATCCACACAGAGATAGCCCAGTAAAATTGACATTTCTTGCATTAATGTTCCATTCATATTTTTATGTAAGTAAAGGCAATATGTAAACAGCAAAACTTGATTCAGTGGCCATTGCTCCAGACAGACTTTGCCCTACTGCATGATGAAAGCAAGGAGGCGTAACCCTCCTTTAGCTCCTTTCCATCTCAACACCCTGCTCTCAATTTAATTTCCCAGAATGACTGATTAGAGGCTTTGTGTCAGCAATTAATCAGCATGGCAAGGACTTGGGCTCTTACCAAGCATTTGCAGCTGCAGCCCCTCTGGCCCCTGCATCGCTGTTCCATCTGCTGACAGCTTGATGACATCCATGTGAACCAGCTCATTCTGCAGGCAGAGGAGATTCCACATGAATAGCATGCTTTGCAGCAACAATACAGAGACATTCAGTACTTTGAAATGGCAAATTTTATGAAGGAATTTTAAAAAGCTGCCCAGAAGTTGCTTAATGTTTCACATTTGGCAGCTTGCTAACATGGTGCTTTCCATAAAACCTTCAGGAAACTGATCCTTTGGTGCACTGGAACTGAGAGCCACTGGTACATTAACTCAACATGTGCACTTGACCTGGAAAATTTTCACTTTCTGGGTCAGTGTTTTTTAATGAAAGTTGGCATAGTCAGCTTAAATTGTAGTGTTTAGTTAAACCACCCTGTGTGGTTTGAGATGGATACTTCATATTCTTGTGGAGCTAACTAAAGCCCCACATTAATGAATAGTAACTTATCATCTTGCCAGTTCATGCTTCTAACATCATCTTGTTATTCCCAGAGCAGCCTGAGCTCAAAATACTTTCAACTTCATGGGTTCTGAGATTCCAGTATCATCTAGCAAGCAGCTTGCTCCAAGGAAAACTGCCCCTTGTTTCTGTTCTCAGCAGAGTTCTACAGAACTCTCATGACATTGCTGGGCAAGGTGGTGAACACAGGGACAAAAGGCTGTGCCCCAAAGAGTTTACAGTCAAGGTGGGAGACAAAAGACAGATGCAAATAGACACAACGTAGGTAAATATAAAAACACTATCAGAGGGAAAGATACATTCTCAGACTAGCTTTGGGATTTGAAATATCACTGCAGAATGGAGTTGATTGTCACTATAAGAACACCCTGGGGCTTCAGAGGTCTCCTCCAACCCTAACTATTCTGTGATTCTCTGATTATGTGATAAAAAGAACAAACAACTAATGATTAGTGAGTAGTATGAGCTGTGGACTGGATGGTATAATCTGCAAATATCCCATTGAAGAACTGTGGGAACAAAACATAACTTCTTATTTCAGTGAATTAAGTCGTAGTTGAAGCTACTTTTAGCCCAGAACAGGACTCAGGTGGAAAGAGAGATTCTGTCTGGCAAAGTCTACCCCAGGAATTTCCATGTTGGGGAATGTGGGAGAAGATCTTGTGGGCACCTGTTCAGTTCTGCAGTTGAGAGGGGACAATGTTCTATAAGGCATCTTTATTACACTCTGGGGGTTCAAAGTTGCAGAAGACTAAACAAAGGTCAAAACCCCATAACACAATCTTCTCACTAATTCTCACTGCTGCACACCCACATGCGCTGGCCTATTGACGGCAATAAATTGTTCTCTGAAAGAGAAGCAAGAAGCAGGACAGACTCCTGCAGAGTCTGCAAAACCCAAGCGGTTCTTACAGCACATTGGTTACAAATCTGATTCAGTGGGTAAAGGCAGGAGTGATGCTAAGAAAGAGGCCACACATGCTGGTGTACATGTGCTGAAAGAGAGTGCCCAGGGTAATCAGGAGCAGAGCATATTCCACTGCACATCCATATAGGAGTGGTGGTGGGCTGTTGGAGTGCAGACAGAACAAGCTGAGCAGTTGCCCCTTCTCAGGCTCCCAGGTCTGCCTGCTCTCCAGAGAGCATGTGCCCTGTCCAAGACACGAGTCAGGTCTGAAGAGCAGCTTTGGAGCTGCCTGCAGCTGGTTATGTTGATACACCCAGTGTGATGCACATGTGATCTGTGTAGACCCAGAGATGTGTTAGCACACTATCTCTGTGTTCTGGTAGAAAGCCAAACCTCAAGAGACTTTCTTTCTAAGCACACACTTTTCTGCAGCCTTCCTCTGAAGAGTCCTCCCAGCATCTTCATCTGGCAGAGGCCCCCATGAAGAGTTTCTGCAGCCCCTCTCTTTCACAAAGGACCCTGCTTGTGTAGACTCCCCTGCTGCGCTGGTTTGATCTTGTACCCAGCTTTACAGCATAAAAACCACTTCTACTCCTGAGGTTCTTTGTCACCAGAGCCATTCACATATTCCTCTGGGTAAACAGCCTGCTGACAATTTGGCCTTCCAGGAATACTGAGCAATAATGTGTTGCTTCTGCCTAATAATTGCAGAGCACTTTGTAAGCATTAGTGAATCAGGCCTTACAGCTGCTGTTTTCCCCTTAGTTCTTGCTAGCCTTAAGTGATGAAGCAGGCCCAGAGCCGCTCAGTAATTTAGCTGTAGGTCATACAGGAGGGGGTGAACTACAACTACTGATCAAACTTGGGATTACTGAGCATTAGCCTGAAAGGTAATGCTATGTTGCATCCCAAACAATTCTTTGAAATGGCTGTGACATTTCTGCTTTTTGATAGGCAATGTGTGCACCCAAGGCAGGGGCATAGAATCATCCAGCAGCAGAAGTCCTGCATCCTTCCTTGATGTTTCACACCTTTACGAGGACCCAAGGTCAAGTCCAGACAGTCCAAGTAGACAGAACTCACACGCTTTTTCGTGAAATTTGTCCAAAGTGATTGCGCCCCTTTCTAACAGAGACAACCACTATGGTCAAGGCAGATCAAATGCCCCTGGCTAATATTTGACAACTCTTCTATCCAAATTTTGAATGTGGTTTCCCAAATATTCAGCTGGAAGAAAGAATGAAATTATTTACTTTGTGCTCTCAGCTTTGGAAGTGTCAAACAGCTACCAGTGGTTGAAAAAGCTTTATTTCTGGACAGTTCTGTCAAAAAGATTAACGAAGCACTCTTTCACTTATTCCCTGTTTGCACCATGGTTTTGTAGAATAGAAAACCTCTAGAGTATCTTCAGTTTTACCCTAAATGAAATGCAGAAAAAGTTCTTGTGAAATTGGAATTCAAACAGCTTGTCCATTTTTCCTCACTGGATAAAAACCCCACAGATTATAACAAAATATTCTTTCCATCCTGTGTCTTGTTTTTTCTGCTGAATAACTGTCCCCCCCTGCTACAAAATGTCCAAAGCAGACAGCACCTAAAATGTTGCTGTTTTCCACCCCTGCCTACTAAGTAAATACCAGTACTGGCAATTTCAGAGGTAATTTCATCTAAAAAAATAAATATTAAAATAGTCTTTTCACATGGGTAAGGCCAAGTTCATTACACCAATGCAAGGAATGAGTAGAAATGACAACGTGCTAAGTGGATTCAGATCTTAGAAGTCACACCAAGGATACCTAGAAAGAAATATCTATGTGCTCAAGGCACAGCAAAAACACAGATTATGATGTGGAAACAATTAAGCACTGGTGCAAAAGAGCCTCTGCTTGGTGAGCTGCTATCAGAATCCATCTGCAGACTCTTAAGTTGTCCTAGCATTTCTCTGAAGTAAGAAACTTCTGCCAGTGCTTTCTTCCTCCTATAGGGACCACGCTGAGCACACTCAGTTACAACTCAGGGGCTCAGTTGGCAAGTGTACCCTGCCAAATCACCTCAGCTGGATGTGTCTGGCTGTAGGCATGTACTGCCCACTTCAATAAAAATCTTCTGGGCATGCCTATTCAGAGGATAACACAGGAGCTGGTAGGAGGGTCTGTCCCTGTCTAGAGAGCTCTTTTGGGAGAAGGACTTGGGATGCACTTGTAGAAGGGATTTTTGATTCTGAAGCTGCATCTATGAATGTGGAAAAGCCTATAAAAAATGACTTCAAAATCTGTGCCATCTGCCTGTGCTTACACTCTTCATTAGGAGACGCTCCTGTTCCTGAACTGGACATGAGGCTAAGATTTACATATCATAGAAATTAATCCCTGCCATGGCAGCAAAAATGGCAGCCTAAAAATTTCAGAACAGGCAAACCTTGCTATAACAGATTGAAAAATGAGCATCCTAGGATGTAAAGAAATTTCTTCTTTTGTTGGGGAATAATGGGACAGCTGCTTCAAACTCATATTTAGGGCAATGCAATTATTTTTTAGAAAGAGATTTGAAATTTTGAAATGTAAAATGAAATAGCTAGCAGAAAACCCCACACATTGGGATTCAGAGACATGAATCTAAGGGTCATTTTGGGACATTAATTCTAGGTTTCTATCAACATATTTCAACATACTCCAAAAGGAAAACCAAACAAAGACAGGGCACACAAACTAGTTTTAAGAAGTTGTATTGGATGTGAGTTGGCAGGGAGAAACCTGCTGCCATTCCACTGCAAATGCAAGCTTACTCTGTAGTACTCATTCTGTCCCACATGGGGAGAAATTTAAGTTGGCCCTCTCCCAATCCAAATTGAAATCTGTAGGGGAGCATTTTGGGGATGAGAATCTGGAAGCCGTGGAATAAAGCAGAGTATTTTGTTCTGTGTCTAGCTGACCCTTCTGGGACAAAGAAAGCGTGAGAACAAGGACCAGGCCTGAATTCCTGCTGTTGCCAAGCAGGAAAATGATCTCTCATTTTCAGGCCATGGGGTGCTACAGGTGCAGGCAAGATGACAATGAGTAGGCTGACCCTGCTTCATTTCAGAGTTTAACATGAAGCACCAGATCCAGCTGTGACTGCACCAGCTGCTATTGCTAACATTTCTTTTCAAACCTGGCTCATTAGAAATAAAAATAATACTAATGAATCACTGAACTTTTGAGGCAATTGGTTATAATTTGACTGGAAAAAGAAATTGCCACCTACTGTTTACCTTAACTAAAGTCCATGAAACAATCCGCCCATCTGAGGAGACAGAGAAGAAGTTGGAATTGTTGTCCGCGTCATCCTTCTGCCACTTGACCTTAAAACAAGAAGAAACAAGAAGACAGTACCAGTCAGCACAGGGCATTCAGGACAGAGGACAGAGCAGGACAGAGTCCCATGACCTCAGCAAGATCTTCTGAAATCCTTCCTGAAGAGCAGCTGGTTTGCACCCCAGAGGCTTGCTGGTGTGAACATTTGTCTTCACCAACAGTTTTAGAATTGTCCCAAGCACTCTGGTCAGCCACTTTCTCACAGGATGCTCCAGCATCTTTACTCCCTGCTCCAGGGAGTAAAGCCCCTCACCTGGAAATTCTGCACCTATCCATGGCCACTGGAGCATTGCCATCAAGGACAGGCCTTGTGAGGTGTGTGAGCCATGCACCAGACCTCTGTGCTGTGGCACAACAGCATCCCAGAGATCCCTAAGACATCTCCAAACACCACCAGTGGTGCCACACAAAGGTCCCCCAGAGCATTAGCCTTGCCTTTCACATTTGACTAATTACATCACTCCAAGTGCAGTGCCTTATGGCTACCCTTCAGCCAGACAACCTTCAATTAGCTTTCTGCCCCTATATGGGGTGCAGGCAAGACTTTGCAAGCAACATGAGACAAGGGTCCTTGGAGCACTTCTGTTTTAGGGAGATGAAAACTTCTCCATTAAAATTGAAATCCTCCCTATACCTTCAGGTCTGCATCTGTCTGCCTGGTAAGGAGATTTGCCTTTTGACTGTGACAGCTCAGCAGGAAAGATTAGAACTCAGATAAATGGCTTACAGTTTAGAGGAGACATTTCAGTTAGACCAAAAGCATTAAGAACACTCGATTTTCAGATCTGGGAATTCAATCAGACTGAAGTGAAAAGAATGACTTGTCACTGGGTCTGTCAGCACACACTTCTGTTGGCATCTGTCAGATCAGGATGGGGACAAGCATTTTAGAAGGTTCTGAGAAGCTTTTCAAAGGTATAGCTGTTCCTGTCCAAGCAGGAGAGCAGATAAAGCTCCCTAAACATCATTCCATAAACATGATAAATGGGTTTGATCATCCCAGAGCTTACCAAACACTCTATCCATGACTACTTATGTAACTCATACCTAGTCTGGAAAACAAATAGCATTCTCAATACTTTAATTACACAGATTGGATATTCCTGTGACAGGTCCTTGGGAAAAACTGTTAATTCTCTTTTGTAAAATTGTTTATACTGTGAAGTTCTGTGGAGCATGAAAATTAATCAAGAGACTCAGCAAAGAATAGTTAACCCTCCATCGAACAGGTTTTCTTCCTTTTCTTAGGAAGGAAAAATAGAATGTAAAAGGAATCCATCTAATAATACCTCAAAATGCTAGTTTTATGCCTGTAAGACACAACTGAAGAGTCTTGAGTGGCATATACCTTTGAACATCTCTCCACAAGTGAAATTTTAAGTCTCTGTGTGGAACTGCTTCTGCTATCTGGCATTAAACGAACGGCATAATACAATATGACCCAGAATAAAATGATTAATGATTAAAAAGCATGTTCAACAGAACAATGATTGCCAAGGCTGACCCATTGTGGACCAAATGTGCTGGGTATACCTATTCCAAGAACATCTCCCTGCAATCACGAGCTACTGCTGACAGTGATCGTCACCAGCAGCTGCTTCAGATGAAGGAGCTGGTGTAGTGAGGAGTTTTAATTCAAGGTGAGAAATGCAGAGCTCAGGGACACCGGTTACAAAAACATGTCCAATATGCTCATGCTGGGCACAGAAAAATGGTCATTTTTTGAATCAAAAGATTTTTTAAATGTCACTCTAAAATGGTCTGACAGTAAGATGTTTTTATGTCTATGTTCAACACATAGTTCTCCTCTAACTCATGTTCCTTCTCTCCAGCTTGCTTTCCCATATATTTGGGAAAAACTTTGCAGGTCATCAGACAGTGGCAAATACATGAATGAAGGTTCAGCAGCTGTGTCCATCCCCATCATTCTCTGCAGACACAACTTCTGAGTCCTGATGTCTACACTAACACAGAGTGTTGCAAGAACCTCATCTGGAGGGGACCAAACAGCATAAGAGCTATCATGAGCTTATGGGAGATTTTCCCAAGCTAATTCCTTTCAGCACTCCCAAAGCAAAGAGCTTTACCCCAGGGTTTGTCCATTCTAAATACCCTCTCTCTGATGGAGATCTATTCAAGTTTTCTACAATTAGTTAGGTGTCACAGCTCTTCATCCATTACATGGATAGGTGGGGTCACCAACCCCAAAAATCAAGTAGGTTGATTTGCTTGGGGTACTCTTGCTCCAATATTTAAAGCAGTCAACAGTACTTGAATTAGGTACTTATGTAGACAGCTTGAAAAAGTGCCTCTCAGAGACACCAGGCTCTGCCCTCGGATGACTATTAGCAGCTCTCAGTGATGGTAGCTTGAATTTCAGAAAACAGAAATTGGCACTTAATACTTTCAATTTTCCTTCAACACCTCTGACACCTTAATCGTGTTTGTGATCTTTTTCCTCCTGATCTCTGAATCCCATAAATGCTTATTAGAGTAATTAGCCCTCATGATACTGCAATCAAATCGGGCATCTGCTCAGAACTGGCCTTTTCTCTGCTCCCAGAGGCTTGTCAACATGGCACAACCTCCTGTCATTAGCAGTATCCATGCTGTGAGGGGTGGAGCATTTAAGGCAAGAGCCAAGCAACTGTCTGCACAGTGGCAAGAAGTTAATCGTTCCCCTGAAGCATGTGATAATCAGCCAAGGATTTTGGCTGTGTGAAACTATTTAGAGCAAAAGTTCAACCACGATACAATCAGAGTAAAGAAGCACATGAGAAAGAAAAGTGTATGTAAACAGCAGAGAGGAGACAACAAGTAAAAAGTAGCAAGGATTTTCTGTCCCTGTTCATGATGGGAACTGTAACAAAAGCAAGCAATTTTTTCAGTGATCTTTAACCTGACTCTTTTTGCAGTGCAAAATTAGTGTGTGAAACCCATTGCTGTAAGAACAGCCTACCACTTCTTATTTTGATTTCTTAAAGCTCGTTTATTTATGAAGAAGTTGAGACTATTCAAAACCTTATTTAATATACAGAAATATAAAGACCTCATGTTCATTACTATGTACAACAGGTTAGCACGGTGATAATCCATTCATTTCCAGCAAGAGAATACTATCATTTTTATCTGCAGCAGCTGGTAATGGCTCCTGTCCAGCAGGAGATTAGACTATTTATCCAATCTGATTTGAAAACGCCCATGTTTCTGATGTCATTCCTATGAAATAAATAATGCTTGATCCGTTTTCATGAGGCACAGGCTGTTAGTCACTTGCAGTGACACAATACAATTGGTCAAAATCACCCTGGCCAGGAGGCTGGAGTGTGGTGCAGGCACAAGCTACTGCAAACATAGATTTGGCCAGCCCTTGGTTTGCCAAAATTCAGGTATGGAGTGCCACATGAAACCCAAGTATATCAACTGGATGAGCAAGTCCTTCCCTTTCTTTTCCTATAATTATCCTTCAAGGAGTCCTTTGTCAGCATTGCAGTACCACGGTCCTGCTGACACATGCCTTAAGTGAAATAAGGCAGAATTTTTGTCCTGAACTTCAGGACCTGAAAAAAAAAAAAAAAAATCTGCCCTGGCTAGAGAAGAGGAAAGATAAGGGCATTATCAAATCCCCTCCCCCGGGCCAAGTAAGGCACTGAGATGACTTCGGTATGCAAACATCTCCTTGGGTTGCTGAGGAAAGTCCACGCCATTTTCACCTGAGGACAAATTCCTTCCAACGCCAATTTGGCTGTCAGTAAACTCCTAGGCAAATCCAGGCAATGCAGGGTTTGGAAGGACTCAAAAAACGTATCTATTTTCTTCTGAGGTGAAATCAGACACTCCCCTGCCACTGGTGACAATTAACATAGGTTGGTCTAACAAATCTCCAACAACAGGTACTCTGAACAAACTCCCTGTAGATACATCTGTGCGTAATTGCCCTTATACAGCAGATTACCAAGAGTCAAGCCAATTACTCCTTACCATCTCCCCAGTGGACGCAAAGAACAACAATCTTTTTGTAACAGTCTTCAAAACGGCAAGAAAAGTTTGTGCCACTGTCCCTTTCTCTTCTTCCCTCTCTCCAACTCATATCAATTGCCTCAACTGTTGCTTCCAGGTCCTGTCTTCAGGACCCAAACCTTCTCCACTCCTTTTCTTCCTCTTCAGCCTGGTTCTGCAGCTGCAAACACATGGTACAGGAGTAACCTGAGGCAGGAGTTACAATCTCCTCTCTCTGACATTCTTGCTAATCAATTAGAATGACATATATCTTTGTGTAACAGTATTGCACTGATGATCACTGGTGGTAATCTGCTATGCTTCCCCTTGGGCACCCTGCTGCCTAACCAGCCATCTCTTACTTCGTATCTGTGCATTTAATTTCCCCTCTCTAAAAGCAGTATTTGCTCTTGTCTTTATTGAATTTCATCACATTGATTTTGGGCCTTTCTTCCAATTTATCAAGATAATTTTGAACATAATCATGTCCTGCAAAGTGCCTTGTCCTCCCAGGGAGGCTTCCCTATTCTGTAATTTGAGTTGTTAATGAATGTATTGATCAAAAAAAGACCAGAAGTGACAGCTCACTTGCTGGAGAGTCTCACTTGAAGCACCTTCAGAGTCTGACAGTGAGCTCTGTATAACTGCTCTTTGAGCACACTGCCTGAGCCACCTGAGCAGCCTCTTTATGGCAATTTTATCTAATTCATATTTCTCTGCTTTGGTTATATGTATGTTACTGTGTAAGCCTGGATCAAAAGCTTTAGTCAAGCCAAGATGGATTGAGTTGATAACCTTGATTGCCTCTCCCTTATTCATGAGGCCTATTTCTCTGGAAAAAAAAAGGAAAAAGAAATTATACTGGCTTGCTAATCTATTCTGGATAAATCCATGTCGGCTTCTCTGAATCACCTTATTAGCTAGACTTCAACAGTAGTGTTGCCATTTATTCAAGTGCTTTTTCAGTCTTTGAAATTGCTCTGACTGGTCAGTAATTCCCTGGGTCCAATCCTATCATTTTCCTCCAGACATTTTTCTGCTCCTTGAGGTGCTTTAAGATCTTTCCTCCTTTCCCTGGCCATGCTTGTGCTACAGGCCAGTGTGCAGCCTGATGTACTACACTTTTCCACCCCCTATGGCTGGCTTTGCATGCCTCTAGCTAGGTAAATTGTCCAGACACTGTTTTCTGGGCTCTGGTATTCTGCCTGTGCCACTTCCCCTCCTGCATTTAAGGACAGGCCCTTTGAAGAAATAATCTGCAGATCTTTTTGTCAGACATTGGCTCTACAGCACCACTGAAAAGTGCGTGGGGATGGATGACAGTAGACTATCATATTCCAGTCTGCCCATGTCACAGGTACACGAATGGGTGTGAGTCCACAGGTGACAGCAGAGTGGTGCTTCCCCTCATCCATGCTGCAGAGCACATCCCAGCCCTGCCTCTGAGTCAAGGTACTCACTCAGCTCAGGTGCTGTAAATGGGCTTGCGTATAAAACCCAGCCTCCACCTAAAATGCAGGACAGGTGTAGCCCAAAAACTCTCAGAAATGCATGTAATGGCCTAAAATTGGTCTGGTTGTTTCTTTAAGTAATCCAGGGTGTGTTTAATCTGATCTTGCTGATGAGAAAGAAATTATCTAAATATTCTTTAGTATACTCTTTCCTTATTCTGACCTATGCTTTTTTCATCTTGTTACATTAAGCAGACACTCACTATAAGATTAAACAATACAGCATCAAATATTTCATCCTTATTCATCCTACTCTGTAGTAGCTGAAAGCTTGCTTTAGTAATAAGTCTAAATCTTCATGCCTTTAACTACCTATATGCTTCCCAAATATTTTCCCTTTTCCTTTTATGACCCAGGATAACCAGAGCTCATTTAACTCATTCACTTCTTTTTATTAATTTATGTTTGTGCTTTTCCCTAATATGCAGCTTTGCTTCTGTGCCTCAAGCATTTCTTTGTAAGTCACTGTTGAGCTGCAGACAAAGCTGTACAGACCCCTCTCAGAGATGCTGCCCAACCCAGCGGCCTCAGGGATTTCACACATCTGCCTCCTCAGCTGAAGAGAGCCACAGACTTGTAGAAGTCCACGTGTGCACCACAGAAGCACAAGTGCTTCCCAGCCCTGCTGTGCTCTCCTAGCCACCCTTCTTTTTCCTATACCTGAAGGTAAGCAGTGGGATTTGGACCCTTCTCCTTATATTCACACCAGCTAAAGACTTTTACTCCAGGCTTCCCACTGGAAAACATCTGCTCCTTAAGCAAGGGAATCAGCCTCAGTTCTCTCTTGCCGTGCCTGACCTGGCAGCCAAGCACAGACACAAACCCACTGTTCAAATCACAGACACATACCCACTGTCCAAACCACATTTCCTGTGTCAGTATGCACAAGCCTGGGCCAAAGCAAAGTGCCAGAAGAGCTCTGGGGCTCTCTTGAGGCGGACAAGCTGAACATGTGCTGTGATTTAGCAAGAGCACAAACTCTCATGGACACTGTTTGGCTGCATCTGTTGCACAATGGCCCAGCTCACCAGCTGGCAGATGAACACTATGGATTCTTGGAGAGACAGAGTAAGGCAGACCAAACTCCAACCAGGAACACCCATCTAAAACTGGGCATGTTAGTCCAACTGTAGGCACCTTTGATCTGTGTAGTGGACACTCTCCATTTCACAGCCAGCCTTCCTTTTTAGTCTGCCTCAGAATCATGCTGAGGGCTCATGCTGAAGTGCTGATTTACAATAAATTGCTCCACATCTTCCAAATTCCCCTATGCTCTGGTGCAAACATTCTCCTGGACTACCTTACAGCAGTCTCTGATTTGAACTAAAAAGCAGTTCCATTTCTTCACTCTGACACACTCAAATGCGTTTCTTGTTGGTTCCTGACAGCAACTTCCAGCAAAACAGCATCCAGAAACATCAAGTCATTACCAGCAAAGAAGAAATCTTTCACTTTCTTTTCCTGTCAATGACAAATGCCAGTTTTTTTTGTTTATTCTCCTCTCTGGGTCACTTATCTATGCTGTTTGCCAAGAGATATGCTGGTGTGAAAGTCTGTTTGTACACTCTGCTTATCCAGAGTCCACTGACTTTTTGTTTTGCTGGAGCAAAGAGTTCGTCCCTCCTTACTGCTGAGACAAAGCATCTACAACAAAGTTCCCAAATGCCCTCTATCAAGGACATTTCCAGCCATTCTCCATTTGTTGTTTATCATGCCTGACACAATAAGTGGGCCTTGACACCTTGCAGAGGATCCTCTGCCAGCTACCACAAGTGAAGCCAAGGCTAGGCACCCTGAGGAGTGTAAGCAAAATGCAAGGCTGCTCTCCTGCAATCAGTCACAAGAGACACCCCTAAAATTAATCACTTGGCCATCTAGAAAGTACAAAGAACTTAACTCATAAGCAAGGTAACTCCAGCATCAGTTTTTATATACATCAAGAGACAGGAAGAGCAAGGTTTAGAGGTGAGGAACAGTGCAGTGTCTGGACCTCTTCCCAGTGCCAACTTGGACAGCAGTACAAGTCATCCTATGTAGAGGTGGGAGGAAGGAAGACAAAAAACTTCATTCCTCCATGGTGATTCCAAATAACCATGGTTATTTGGGATAAAAGCAAAACCTGAGCTTAGTCCAGATGACTCATTTTGACTCAAGGCAGTAATAAAGATTTCAAAGGGCTGTGATAACTGAGTGCAGCCTGGTCAAAGGCCAAAGCAGTCCAGTCAGACTCTTTGGTGAAGAAAGAGTTCCTGGGTCCTGTTTGCACTCAGAGCATATGATACGACCATGGAGAAGATTTAGCTGTACTCTGGTTATCTGTAGGTGTGGATTTCTCACCAAAGGTAAATGTGAGCAGGCAGGAGGCAAGCAGGAACTTTAGTATTCCCAGTTGGTCCTTCAGTGACAGGCACCAGAACCATGGAATCACCAGCATGCTCATGCTGAAGCCAGTATGGCAGGGTACAGCATAAAGGGCTCCTGTCCTGTGACACACACTGAGCAAAAGAGATTGCTGGTCTCTATTTGCACTTTTTGCCATTCCTGTCTATTACATGGGAAACAGACAGCATTTCTGCTGTGAAAACCCTGCTGTGAAAGCATAGTCCCTTGTCCACATCTGCACCCCTGGACTCTAGAAAAATGCTGGTACAAACACAGTGAATCAAGCCACAACAGAAGAGAAGTCACCCCAGAGACGAAGAATCAGGCCTGCCATATGGTGTCACACTTGAGTCCTCGCACATCCAGGAACTTCACGGTAAAAAGAGTCCATATGTTGGGGGATACCTCTCTGCCACTGCCTGAGATACCTCCATGGGGAGATTGTTGGAGATTCTTTTAAGGCAAAATAGACTTTTCAGGCCAGGAGGCTGATGGCTGCATGAGGGCAAAATCAGACATCCCAGAAAGCCTCATCTGAGCTTCTTCATCCTAGAATCCATTTATTGTTTAAAGGAAGGCAAGTCCCACATCGAACTACAAGTGAAACAGAAGCATTAAGGCTGTCCTTCTTCCAGTGACATACAAAAAAATGAACTGTAACTAGAAATTCAAAAAAACTAACTTTAAGGAGCACAGGCAGATATATTTGATTCTGTAAGGTCCGGTGAAATTCCATCTAGGGTACTTAAGGGAGCAGCTGAAGCAATCTCTGAATTTCATAGCAATTAGCCATGAAAACTAGAAGAGAGGAGAGGTCCTGGGGGACAAGAACAGGGCAAAAATGCTCCAGGAAACACAAAACAAACCTGTCTTGAAGGATAGGTTAAAGGGCAGTGGATGAGTCAGCCTAATGCTGAACTTAGAGAGCTGGAACAAAGTATTAAGTTATCTGTATATACGTACAGTATAAGAAAATAAGAATCAGTGAATATAGCCTCCTCAAAAAAAGACTTTGTCAAAGAGAATTTATTTTCTTCCTTTTCAGGTTAACAAGTCTAAAAGAAAGAGTAGATTTGTTATCTCTAATTTTGTAAGGCTTTTGGCATACTCCCTGTGATGTCTTCAGAAGAAAGATAAGGAATTACTGTGAAGTGGATGAGTGCTTGAAAATTAATTCCCAAGAGTTTGGACAGTGATATTTTGACGAGATGGGAGAACATCTCTAGATGGTTCCAACAAGGGACTACCCTTGTTTAACTTATTCTTTAAATTTTGTCTAGTGTCTACTCTAGGTAGCCTTTCCAAGGCATCAGGTTCAGTTCTACACAATATTTTCATTAGTTAGTTGCATACTGAACTGCAAAATACACAGAGCATTTGCAGATGGTGCAGTTGAAAGACATTGAATTCCATTAGGATAAGGACTCAAAGTTATCTTGAAAACCAGAGGAGTAATCTGAAAATAATAAGGCGAAGTGTGATAAAGACAAGGACAGAAGGACACAGACAGGAAGAAGAAAGCATTAAATGTGTAGAAATAAGGGAATTTCTGGCTAAGTGACAGTAGTGCAGAAAAGCATCAGTGGCTGGTGAGGGAATCAGCAAAGTGATACTGCTGGAGTGGGCACAGAAATATTTTCACATGTATTAAGAAATGTGTAGCATGTAAGACACAGGAGGTAATCACTCTGTTAGTACCAGTGAAGACAGCTAGACTGCCCAGTCTCATTTTAAACAAAGCACTTCAAGAATGATAACACAACATCTGTGAGGGCATGATGGGAAGAACAAGATACTCCCAAGGCCTCTGACACTTCTCATTTCTGTGGTTCCCAAACAATTTCCCAGTTCCAGAAAGAAAGGTTGCTCTATTTTAAATTCTCACCTCTCACATGTTTACTGTACGTCATGCTCAATCACACTGTGACTGCTTTGTTCCCTGCAATAGATGAGACTGCCTTGTATAGCAAAGAAGTCTTTTGAGTGTGAGTAAAAGCTGATGAGGAGAGATAAATGAAAATTACTTGTTACTTAAAAATAAATCCATTGAAAAATATTCCTATCTTAAAATCCAGGTTTTCTTTTAAATGCAAATGTTTCAGCTATGACAGGAATCTGCAGATAAGGGAGCTGCTAAGCAAAGGAGGGCTCTCACTGCTGTTCAGTCTTTTGTAGAAAAATTTGTTGACATTTTACCATTAAATCATGCAATGAAACAGAATGGATTAGTTCAATTTGCTTAGGAAGTAAACTTGCCTCCATGACAGGAACCATTGAAGAGTTAAGGTCTATAAGTAGTAACTCCTTCTAAGGTGAGTCAGTACTATTTAAATATTTAGCTGTGGTGTTTGCCTTAGAGAGGAAATGGTTTAGACATCTGATGAATATTAAAGTGTTCAAAGATTCCAATGTTTCTCAGTCAGTTTGGGCTTTCTGCATTTCTCTTACATATTTAATGAGCAACTCGAACCTGAAGGAATCCCTGCCATCCTACCTGTAGCAGAGGCAGGGATTTACCCAGACGTCTCCTTACTTTATCCTCTGTATGTTTGTGATAATGGACATGGCAATTAGGAGAGTCAGGGTGGCTGCCAGGTTTGGTAACAGTAAATAGGTACTGAAACAAATTCAGGTGCTTCATTTAAAAAGAAATCAAGCAGCAACCAAGGCAGCCAGCTTGGCAGGATCATATGTCACCAAGCAAAGATGCAGGAGGAAAAATTCTTTCAGAATACCTATGATAATGAAAAGCATCTCAAAACCCCCTGGAACAGAAGATACAGCCCAGCACTGCCTGGATGCTCCAGGAGCAGCCCTGAGCTCCAGGCTATCAGGCACCTGCATCATGGGTATGCGCTGGATGACGACTTTATTTATGGGTACCATCAAATACCGGGCCTATCTGGTGTAATATAGTTTTCCTGGCTACAGACAATACCAGGAACTTCCCATCTAATAATTTTGCAAATAATTTCTCTCCTTCTAGCAGCATATGGCTACTTACAAGCTTTACTACAAGCCTTCTCAAGGCTTTCTCCTCCAAAGTTGTTGAAAACTTCCTGATAGCTGAGGGAAAACAGCTAGATGAGCTCAACAACAATGAGGAAACACTCTAAGATAAAGTCCCATATCATATTTAGTCCCATAAAAACTCTTCTTTAGAAGAACATTGCTCTCCTATACCTAGATCAAGGGCCCTCCACTTTGACGGGATCTTCCTGGGATTCAGAGGACCAGGCTCCATCTCTTCAGTGCAAGTGAACTCAAGGGTGCAAGGTTGGCAAAGAGGAGCAAGGAATCAAGCCTACTGCATCAGACCATCCACAAATATGGGGTACAGAAAAGGGTAGCAAAACCTTTCCTACTAAAGAGCACATGTGGTGGTAGTGGGAGGGACTCAGCAGTAAGCAGAGAGCATGGCCACAGGAGTGCCACTGAAGCAGGGCAAAGGTCCAGCCTGAGGCTTGTGCACCACTCATGCTTCAGAGACTCAGATTTATCTGAAGGAAGCAGAGCTCAGTTATAAATAGCACTGGATAAGGCTGGCCCTACTTTCAGCTTGTTTTCTTCCTGCTGAGATTTGGATGCTCTGCTTTGTATAGCGTTTCACCAGGAATCTGTCTGCTTGCTCCCCTCGCAGCACTGGCAAGTGAATTTATTAGGCTAGCACGTTAACAGGCGAGGAGGGAGGAACCAGACATTAGACTGTCACCTGTTTGTCCTGTCAGTGGCTGAGCTCCCGTGTCAGACACAGCATGCAGCTGAGCGGTGCATGCCAGAGGCCAACAAAGCCCACGGGTATTTCACCAGTTGCAATTCACAGCTCTTGGTTTCAATTCTGACTGTGCTCATGGTGCAAGATTCTCAATTTACAATAGACAAAACATGAAGTTTCTCACTTTGTGTGCAGGAAAAGCAGACACACAGGGCAGGCAATTTCACATCCAACCCCTAAGCTGCCTGATGCTGCTCCATCAGAGACAGTGTCTGCAACAGACAGAAGGTTCCCATTACCACAAGATCAAGTGGACTTGCAGCAGGGATGGGGAGAAACTCTCCTGGAGCCTGCTGGATGCTGAGAGCCTTGGACACCACATCGAGCTGTGGCAGCTCACTGTGGCTCTCAGGGTGACAGAAGGGTGGGAGTCATGGCCAGCCCCAGCTCCCCGTATTTTGGTATCAGTGTGATCTTGCCTGCACCATCCTTGCCTCTAACTCTGCCATTATAATTCTCTTTCTTTTACTTCATCATCTTCAGAGCAGCATTCTGTTGTTTCACAGGCTGTACAAGAGCCATTAAGACCCATCAGTGTGTTTATATATACACTATGAAGCAGCAGAACAGAATTCAAAGATCCAAGCAACCAAAAAAACGCATTGCAACTTCTCTGATATTTTAAACCTCAGGCTAACAACACTAACATCTCAAGGCTTGAAGAGACTTATAAATTTTATAAGTGACATTTCCTTCACAAATTAGCCCCAGTGCAACTAACAGGCAAAAAAAGTTTCTTGTGTTTTGCTTGGAGAAAATAAATGAAAAAAATAAACCTGAAAACCCACAGCAGGATGGTTTGGATCTCAACTAAAAGAAAGAGGATAAGAGCAACATGAGAGGATAATCTATTTAGTTAGGAACAGTGAGAGCAGAAGATAGAAAATAAGTTCAGCATCTGAATGAAGCACATAGGGAAATGCAGCCTCAAAGCAAAAAGAGCTCATTTTTTTAGACAAACATTACATGATCTGCAATTGACACCTTCCTAGACAATTTCTAACCCAAAAGAATCCATGCCCAAGGCACAATTTTAAAATAACCGTGAATAATTTCCGAATCTCCAGAAGACACAGTTAGATACCATCTCAAAAAGTACAACACCAAAGTTAAACTATCAGGGATTTTGTTCATTTTTCTCAAAGACATTTAGGAATAAGCATTTGGACG
Organism: Catharus ustulatus; assembly: GCF_009819885.2. NCBI lineage: Eukaryota > Metazoa > Chordata > Aves > Passeriformes > Turdidae > Catharus > Catharus ustulatus. Next base: position 8,278,819 of record NC_046262.2, on the reverse strand, counting down.
TTTACTTTTCCTAACGTATAGTGGCTTAAAAAGTGTCCAACAGTTTTGGACAAGATACAAGCAACACTGCAAAAGATTTTATCCAGTATTTCTGCCAAAGGATTATCTTGCAATTTCCACCACTTCTACCATGCATAAATGAGCCCAAACCTTCCAGATGAATTTTTCTGGCTTAGCATAGTATTTCCAAAAAGTGATAGAGGTTAACTCTGTGGGAGACAGGACTTTCTCCATTAGGGCTGTGCTTGTAGTGAGCTCTCACAGCAACTGAGGAAAACTGGAAAGCTACTGATCTTGATCTGATTTCTACAGCAAGCATATGGCAACTTTTTCCAAGCCCAGCTCTTCCTTCCCAGCTCCCTCCAGGAGAGGACAGGGATGCAGCTGATGCTTGTCAGTCACTAAATGCCTCATAGTACTGCAGTGAGGAACCCAGTGCCAGGCACTCAGCAGACAGGGCAACTGCTTCTGCAACAGCCTGTTACTGGACACAGAATTCAGTGTGGGGAGCAGAACGGCAGCTAAAGACTGCTCCAACAAGGAAGCCTCTGACAAACTGATATCTCTGGCCCCCAAATGTATGTTCACTGGTCCACGGACGTTTCTTTCACTACTTCCTATTTCTGTGCAAGGGTAGAATGAATGAAGTGACCTCTCTGGTCTTTTTTACTTCTGGGATGTGAGAAGTTAATTTGTTTGCACAGGCCCAGGTATGCAAGACACAGCTGGTGGCACAAAAAAATGCAGCGAAAGCTGGAGCTGAAGAGGAACGTTCTCTGTGCAAACACTGAACTGACCCAACATGAGAAACGTATTTGTCTTGTATTACTGAGGAGGTTTGGTGCTAGAAGATCCTCACAATTAAGTTTCTGCTCTATTTTGCTTTCAGGCTACATTCTTCCCCTGTCTTGGGTTTAGATTCCTTGGCTTCAGGTCTCTGTTGCTTTCTTTTCTTCTCCAGATTTCTGTTCCTCCTCTAGAGTTATCCCCTAGCAGTATCATCACAGAGTTGAATGAGATTTTTTTTCACTGAGCTCTCCTCAGTGAACACCTATTTTGTGCTTCTTAGTGAAGGCAACAGAAGGGGTGTTGAGGCTGTTCTGAGACAGGTGATCTTTATTCTGACCTTGCTAGCAACCTTCTGTCTTTTATTTTTCTCGTATTTCCTTTGCATCAAACAATTTGTATGCCTGAAGCCAAAGGAACAAAATATTATGTGAAGCAGTAACATCTCACAGGCAATGCAAGCAGCAAAATCTGTTTGTATGACTGCAGATGACAGATTTAGGAGAATGTTCATCATCAGAAATGAAACAATGTGCTGGTGTGACAGTGGATTATGAACAAAATCCCTTTTTTTTTTCCCTCTCCTAAATGCAGCAGCTTCTCTAAAAGTCCTTTCTTTGTGGAGCTGTGTGCAGAAGCACAGAATGGGGTAAAGAACAGCAGGCTGTGTTTACTTTAAAGGGATTTTCATTTACGTCTATCAGCAAAACAAGACTTCAGTGAGTCTGGGGTGGCTTCACAAACTGCAAAAGTTTGGTGTAAATTTATTTAAGGACTTAGATTGGAACACAGAAAATAGACAAATAGAAGGGATCACACAGTTATAGGGCAAACTCCAGTGAGCAATTTCAGGTGTGTTTTGTCAGGTTGACACTTGAGACGGGACTTTCACAAGTTCTGCTGGGAAAGTATTCTGCAAGCTCCTTTTAGTTTCCTTTGGCAGTTTTCAGGCTGTTACTATCTTGCTTGACTTGTTTGTCCAAATCACGAGAACCACATCTAAACTGACTGGCGCTTGGTGAAGAATTAGCCTGCAGTGGTCAGCCCTTTCTCTTCCCATGCATGAATATAGGGCAGAAAATAATTCTCTCAGGATGCCATCTGAAGCATCATGGTATCAGCTCCCCAAGGAGGCCAGACCAGCTTCAGTAAATCAACACTGAACAAAGTTGTTTTTCTAACGAATGAGGTCACCATAGCGATTCCAAACCATGTTGTCCACATGGGTATGCCTGTTACAGCCAAGATTGCTTGAAGCACAATCAAAAGAAATGTCCCATTTGCATATCCTGGGGTCAACACTCTGTAGTGGGAATTTTGTCAGTAACTCTGATAGTGAGCAAGTAAAATAAAAAAACATTTCCAATCCTCTGCAGCAGGATTGGCTCTGCACTAGTCTCAGCAGAAATAACATCCTTTTGGCTTGATGTAAAAGCAAAATAGACACACACAGTGAAAACAAATCTGTCAAATAAGATGTGTTTTAGGAAGGAGATTGAACAACAGAAACAAACACATAGTTTTAGTTATCAATTCCTGATTCTGAACTACTCCAGTTTCCAAATAGTTCAAACCTAAAATACTTGGTATATCCCAGTGCAGAAAGGTAAGAGAGAAAGCACTCTTCTCAGCTGTATACAAACCCTTTTTAAAAGAAAGGAGAAAGAAAAAAATCTAAAGCTAGAAAAAGGAGATGTCTATGCTGAGAGCCCCTTCCCAGCAAGGCGTCACTTCTTTCCAGAGAGCACAGCTCCTGTGGCTGCCAAAATCTAGTCCAGTAGTTCCACATCAGCCAACCTCCAGAGCCAAGCCCTGGGACTGAGCCATTGGCTCAAAAACATACACTGTTCAGGGACTTATTCTGTAGGCCTACTCAGAGATGATGGGAGTGTGAAGATTTTGCTGACTAATTGAACATTATTTTGATTAAGCTGGGATTTAGGTTAACGCCACATAGGTTTTCTCCCTGCAGAACACAACAGGTTTGACACAGTTTTACAGGAGGTCACTCCTGTTAAGCTGATGTTCACATTCAAAGGTAGAGGCCTGAATTCACTGACCTGGGAGACCACTTCTAGTTTTATGATCCTGTGACACCTGAGTTTTAGTGGTACTAGCTACATTGCACTGCATTAATATATCCATTCATATGTCTATGTACATGTTTATTACTCTCTGTTCTTCCCCTCCGAGGATTTGGAGCCTCACCAATTAGTAATAAGCAATTAGAAATGTGTAATTTAAAACAGGCTAAAATTTCCCATTATTTACAATGCAGTAGCACTTAACACATGGGAGATAATTGCCAAATCTATAAGAAACCATTGCATGCTTTTTGAAAAATGGGGAGTGGTATCAGGTAGACAAATTCTTTCTTAGGTAAAAGAAGTAGAAAATTTGTATTATTTTATTTTGCTCTTAACAATGGGAACATTACATCAGCTTTGTTTTATGCAAACGTACTGAGATATTACTAAGTCACTGAAAATGAAATAGCACAAGAAAAGAGCTGTCAGTCTGCCTTACCCACCTCCCATTTTGTTTCCATTGTGAAAGGGCTGCATTGTTTCAAAAGAAAAAAGCCAGGCAGTCCAGAGAACAAAGGCTCCTAATTGCTCAGGATAACATTGTTACTTTTCTACTTTCTTCACTTTTCCTACAAAAAAGGGGGGTTTTTTTGAGGTCTACTATCTAGACAAAGATTGGATCTTACAATAGTGGGGTGATGAGAGTGGTGTGGGAGAATAGGGGATCTTTGAGCTAAATATGAGAAAAAAAAGCATCACTTTCTAGAATCATTTAATGCTGAATGAGGAATAACAATCCAATGTCTCACACTAACAGATAGTCCATGCTGCTTTTCATCACACTGAATGGAGTGAAAACCTTTTCTAAACCTTTTAGGTGATATTGATAAATGCTTACACTTCAGATCTTTCCAATAGAGGCACAAGCTCTTGGGATTGCTATACAATCACATAATTGCTAACTTTGCTTGCTAGTTTTGCAGCAAGTTAAGAATTCTAAAGTTTTTAAAAAATATTGGTACTTTAATCACAGAATCATACAATGGTTTGGGTTGGAAGGTTGGAACAAGACTATGTTGTTCCATCCTCCTTGCCATGGACAGGGACACCTTCAGGTGTGTGAGAGAAATCTTCTTATTGAAGAAAACTAACAATTATTCTCAGCACTCAGCCTGTGGATGTGAAGAAGCAGGAACTTCTTTACACATCTATCCATATCCATGGAGTAGTTCCTTTCCTTTTCAGACTTATCTTCCTAGAGCATCTAATGATTTTTTCCACTGCTGCCAAGTGGTGCACATAAACCTACCCCTAAAATCCCACACAGAATGCCTCCACTGCTGTATGTATCTGTTCCTGGTATGCAAGGAACTTACTTATAACACCCCTTCAGCATACAGTCCTTTACAATATCATCTGGGGCACAAGGGATCTGGGATTTTTGTGCCTCTAATGTGCAGTAGCAGCTGGAACTTCCCATAGCATGCTGCAGGAAGATCATGAAAAACTTCACATAGGACTTACTATTCGACCAGGCTTTTTTACTGGAAGCCTAAATGGCAGTGGATAAAGCTCTGAAGTTTTCTTCATATGTGTGTGTCCAAGGCTATTCTGTTAACCTGTTAGAAGAGCTATAAATATTTGCTAGAGGAAAAGCTTTGGACAGACAGGCAGGAAATATGAAATTCATGTCTTCTCAGAAATGTTACATTTGCACAAAATCTCTGTTTATAGCAAGCAGAGGTCTAGCTCTTGGCATATTCCACATTCATCAGTAGTCCCATCAGGTTCACCTGATTTCCTGGACTTTTACTAGAAGATGCAATAAAAAGGAGCCATGGCTGGGGGACAATCCATGCAAGGCATGTGCCAAAATTCAAGGAACACTGGTGTGTGACTGTGTCAACCAGCCAGCTTAAGTCAGGTGACACCTACAGTCACCACAGCAACACCTTTAGGCCAGGCTAGCAAACCAAACATAAACCCCTGCACCTCAACAGGCTCATACCGACCATGTTGAAATATGTGCTGCACATTTGTACTACTAAGAACAATATCAAAAGCACATATACCTTTCAACGCTTCAATCTGAGCTCAGATCACATTGCAGATGCAGCTAATTAGCTGGATGCAGCAACATATTCACCCTGACCCTTCACAGTACCACCCATCCGGTGGCTCTTTGTGGCAGATGCTAGAGTGGCAGTAGTTTAAGAACATTACCTGCATATTATACTTCTGAATTCACTAGAGTGCTTCAAGGTCAACTAAAAGTCAACTACAAAGTAGTGTGCCCTGAATCCTGCTGCCAGCCAGTTCCACAGCCAGCTGTCCCTGGCCTTACTGTGCCCAACAGAACTCTCTTTTAGGCTGATATACTTGTTTTACTTGTTTTTATGCACTGCTCATTACTGCTGCCCTATGATTTTCTGTTTGGAACACACATAGCATTGCATGCTGGTACATACAGAGGATACCAGCTCTTCTCCAAAAAGAAGTAAATTATAATAGTGAAAATTAAGGAGAAATAATTGTTTACAGCAAACTTTTGCTCACATGTTTAGTGTTTGCTGAGGGCCAAGGAATTGTGCAGTTTCTTTGCCTTTATGCGTATTTCAAAATTAGCTTGAAATACAACTTAATCAATTGCATGTACTAAAACAGCACCCTTCCCCATACAGGACTTTTCCTGCTGTGCCCAAACTCCATGCAATTCAAAGCCCAGTCACAGGAAAGGAAAAGCACCCTTACCTGCCACACTGGCTCTGTGTGCTTTCCTGACTTGGCACTACTCTTGTAGCTGGGCTGGGAGCTTGCCTTCTTCAGGTTGTAGATGGCCACGTTGCCATCATAGAAGCCCACTGCCAGGAGGTGGGGGTGGTCACTGTGGAAGTCCAGGCACATGATGCCACTCTCACTGCTGAAGGAGTACTCTGGGAAGGAGGGGTTCTTCAGGGTGTAGACCAGGAGCATGCCGTGGCCCTGCTTCATGAAGTCATCTAAACAAGGAGATATCAGATCAGTTTCCATCCTCAGCTACCGAAACATAGAAACAGACAGCTCCCACCTATGCCTGAAACCTATCTGAATGCAAAGTAACCAGTCACAGAACTAAATTATCATATCAGTGTGCCCGCAACTGAATATCCTTTCCACCACTGATGTGCCACCCCTAAGACACAGACTGAAAAACTAGTGGTTTAGTGTGCTTTTTTTTTCCAGGAGAGAGAGCTCCTTGGAGGAGCAGTGTGGAGGAAAGAAAGAATTTTGTGGACACTTCTTTCTATGGGCTAGGACTTCACTGCACTGCAGACATTCAGGTTGAACCAAGGATAGCACCATTTTAACTTCTATATTGGTAATATTTGATATTTCAGTCTCCACTACTTTTTCAAAGAAAAACATTCATTAACATATCAGCACATTAGCATTATATCAATTGCCATTAGTCATAACTGGACAATGTAAAAGTCACTAGAGCTTTATTTTCTATTTATGTCCACCATCTCCCTGCTTGGCACAGCAGCTCTTTCTTTTTTCGCCAAGATTCTCAAATATTTTTTTCTATTTATTTTTACCTTTTCTTTGTGCTCCCTGAAATTAACTCTCCCTTTTCTCAGTAGGACCATCTTTCTTTTGTGTTTTTTCTTATCATGCCCTGACTGTCTCTGCAATTCTTAGGGTATTTCAATCATGTAAAAAAACAATTTCCAAATTCTCTGAAAGGGAAAGAAAAGCTGTTGATGTAGATAAGCTCTCCAGAAACAAAGAAGGAACTTCGCTAATCTATGAAAACAATGCTGCCTCTAAGAACATCCTAGCCATCCAGTGCTTTTTATTACTGCCAATGCCCTCAGGCACAGAGTATATGGGAAATAAATTTACTGCTTTCTGTTTGTCGAGTACTCACTACACATTCTGTTTCCAGAACAGTCCTCTCCTTTTAAAGGTGCTTCCTGCCTTTCTTAACATTTTGTCCAACCTGCAGGATCAGGTCTTAGTAAACGTGTACTCCATGATAACACCAACTTTAGAGAACTGATTGTAAGTCAGTGTGCAGGAACAGACATTGTGTACTCTATGTTTAACAGGGCCACATAAAAGCACTTAAAGAATCACTAAAGAAGCACACATTAACAAAACTATTACTGCTGCTTTGTACGAGATTATCAAAATAGAATATTTTCACAGGTCTCTCTGTACTGGGGACAGATGAGAAAAATGGCTTCTGTATTTTGCAGAAAGTTGAGATTCCAATACTGGCGTTACTTTAAACATATCTGACCCCAAATAATATTTCTAAATTTTTTTATCTTTTTAATGAAGGGGAACCTTATTTTTAGAATTCTTGCTAAAAAGGAAATGAACTTACTTTCCCCATCAGAGATTTCCCAGTTCTTTTAATTCACAGAATTTTCTTTGTTTTTAGCCAAGTAATGTCATTGAACTGATATTTAGTTGAGATCCATGATAAGGATGAATCTGTGCTCTCCTCAGAAACAAAAACACTTGGGAAGGCTGTGGAAATGACCACCAGGAGTGACTCAATGAATGAATGAAGTCAAATTGGCTGGATAGCATTTGAATTCAACTTATTTCCTTCAAGCTCTTATTTCTCTTTGAGCAGGCTGACCAGCCAGATGGATTCCCAAAAGGTCTGTAGTACACATTAATTTACTATCTGTTAGCACTGTGCCAAGGAGCAAGTGAGAGCTGCCCCCATGTTACTTGCACAGTAGCAGAGGAGACACCACTACAGGGGGTGATTCAGCCAGAGATCTAAGTAGGGTTTTGGAGGTGGTTCCCTTCCCAGTGATCTACAGGAAGAGAGACACCCACATTCATTAGTTAGAGGTGATAGAGCAGGCCTTCATCAGGTGAAATTGCTCAGCAGCTTCAGCAAGTCCACCTGGGGGTTAGTCTGGCAGGAGAAAAGCAACATCTTGGGAAGAAGCTCTGGCAGAATGAAATGCAGAGTCCAGTTTGCAGATTATGACACCCAAATACAGGTCTGTGTACAGCTGCATGTGCACTCAGAGTCCAAGCTCTTGCACCATCAGCACCTTAAAAGGCGGCTTTCTCTGAGTGCCGATTTAGTCTCTAGGCTTCATCAACTGCAGCGGCCACTACCGAATGTAAAACCCTCCTTAACAGAAGAGCTGAATCCTACTCATATTTTCTCCTTTATGTTATCAAAATATCAGGAATGTGGGTTAAATCACAGATGTGTGAATACCACTCTAAGGCTGAATAATATGATTGCTAAAGTACAGCCTATTCTTAATGAAAGGTAATGGGATGAGAATAACCCACAATTAACACTGAAGTATGACACATAAACCCCAGTAAAACACTAACCTGCTGAGCATAGGCATATAAATTCATTTAAATGTAGGGTGAATTCTCATCCAGATTACTAACCTGTGACATACCAACATATTCTTGAATGAATAATTTTAAAAAGGGTTTGTTTCATTAGTGAGATTCAATGTTCCAGAATGGCAAGCACAGCACATACCCACAGCAGCACATCTGTGCTGTAGCTTAGAAGAGCAGTGTTTTCAAGAAAAACGCTTTTGGTTTTCAGTAGAAACAAGCAGAGTACTGCACTTCACCCCAAAACACTGGGCAGACTCTTAGGATGTAGGGTGAATCAATGCTAGACAACCACAGAGCACAGCCAAGCAAAAGGTGCAGACCCAAAAATTGCCAATGGCAAACCAGTGTTGGAAGTGAAAGCAGCAGCTTCAGACCTGAGACAGCTCCTCTGCACCTCATGGATGCACCAGTACAGACCGGAAGAGTAGAGAACAGCTGCCCCATGCAGACCCTCAAACTGCAAACTGGTGGGGATTTTTTTCTGAGACACAAGGGCTGGAGGTATTAGAGATATCAGGCAGTTTTTCTGATAATTAGTGCCAGCAGGATTTGCTCTTTACAGGAAGACACAAGGCAGCACAGCAAGAAGAGAGTGAACAGACTCTTGCTGCCATGAGGATCCCACAGTGTTCACCTGAGCAGAAGCTAAATTTTAAAAACAGATATGTACTCCAGAATATCATTGGGATATCACCAAATAGTTTATGCAAAGTAATAAGCTGAAAAGCATGTGAACATTTTGTTCTGATACTTAAAAAGTTCCCATTTTAATAGATTTTTCATTTACATTACTCCTTAGCTAATTCAAAAGAATCAGCAAATGTCCAGTATCAGATCAAAGTCTTTTGTTTGCTGGAGAGATCTTAAAAAAAATTATTTGCATATTTCCCTCTTTATTAATGAACAAAGACAAGAGACACACATGGTTTTCTTCCATTTCCCCCAAAATGCTTAGTGGCTGAACCACTATGCTCAAAGCAACAACATCCTTAAGTTAGAAAGCACAATGTAAATCCTGCAGACACATAATAAATCTCAATGTGGGGACCCTCCATGGACATGAGTTAAAGTCAGTATTTTTACTACACAAGAAGCCAGTGCTACACTTTCTTGTGTGATAAACTGGCAAATTACTTTCTCTTTGGAGGATTTGACACTCTAAACACTGCAGTCTTATATCTCAGATCCTGTGATCCTGTGATGGCTTTCTAAACATCAGTCTGCATCTTGTCTTACTGATACGGCTTGAACCAAGATATCATCATAAAGAACTACTCATGCCTAAAATCTGTCCTAAAAGCCCATCTGGGGGAAAAAAAAGAAAAAGAAAAAGAAAAAGAAAAAGAAAAAGAAAAAGAAAAAGAAAAAGAAAAAGAAAAAGAAAAAGAAAAAGAAAAAGAAAAAGAAAAAGAAAAAGAAAAAGAAAAAGAAAAAGGAAAAGGAAAAGGAAAAGGAAAAGGAAAAGAAAAAGAAAAAAAAGAAAAAGAAATGCTTTCGAACATCACATCTACACAGGCACTTCTACTCTCCAGATACACTCACACTTTGATGAGCTGGCTGGCTGAGGCTTTATCCTTTAGGATTGGTGCTCTAAGAAGTCAAGGGAAGGGGCTGGCTGTGTTCTACACTTGGTGAGGCAATCTGCTCTATGGAGGAGTGATCAGTTTCACAGATAAAATTGTTGGTAGCCCAAGATATATCTCAGCTATTTATTTGTCTTTCCAATATTTAAAGTGTAGAGGACAAAAAAAAAAAAAAGACCAGCAAATTTTCCCTAGCAAATTTGGAATCTTCAAAACCCTGAGTACAATCTAAGAATATTCCTGTGCTTCTATCTGCATGGCATAGACATGATGACTGAGCAAGTCATAAATCAGTGAATTTTCAGTACAATTTCTTTTTTATCAGTGAGCAAACCCTGTGCAGCAGGGCACTGAGCACAGGCTAATCTAACCTGCTGTGAAACAAGTTGAATGACCTTGCACTGCTGTAGCAAGACTGTCTCCTGGCTTGTTTTAAAAAGCTGTGTCAATTCCACACTTTGCTGCAGTCGCAGAATTGCTGTGCTGTAAGAAAGAAACAGCTGGCACTTTGAACTTAACTGTATGCCAGTAGTTCCAAAAAATCAGAAAAAACCAAATCTTTCCAAGAGCTCAGAGAGTTTGGGCATGCGCGGAATGTGTTTTCAAAACTCTTCAGGAATAACAATAATATCTCAAAATTTTATAGCACTTGAGAGTGCTTTAAGCTTGTATATTCCTTTTTACATAATGAGAAAGGGCAGCAGAGGGAACTGCCAAAGACACTACAGTAAGCTAGAACAGGGAACAGAGCTGGGACTTCAGAGGGCTCTGCTCAAACTGACCGCATCCCAGGATCCCTGAGAAATTTAAACTAGGATGATTGGTGCTCATTCTGTTCCTAGCCCCTTAGGTGCTCAAAGTACTCAGATACACCATACTTGTGTACAACACAGTATGGTGTTGATATATCCCACATCTCCATGGATCAGCTGTGAACCATATAGTGGGCAATGAAAGTACAAATATTCGACTTTCAAAACAGTCCCTTCCCAGAAAGGAAAATGTTTTGCAAACTCATTACTTCATAACTCAAGGCCAGAAAGCCTCTTTTTTCAGATCCAAAAATGTTACTGGCATATCCTGTTTTGAGCCTGATAACTTGGTTTTGGCAAGTATATGCATAGTTCATATAAAGATCACAAAAAACAGAGAACCCACTGTTTCATTTTGCAGTTTATTTCAACATTTAATCGCTTTGAGTGATTAAAAAGCTGCACCTAATTCCTTACCTGACTTACCTGGCTTGCCACTGCTAATTCTTATTATGCCTACCTCCACTGGATAAAGGACTTCTTTCATATCTGGTGCTTCTCTTCACTACAATACTTTAAAAACTGAACACTAGTCACATTCCTGCATACTTTTGATAACCATCACAGCCTGAACTCAAAAAAAGCCCATTTGTTTTCCACCAGCACTGCACAGAGACAGCTGCTTAGCAAAAAGCCGGGAACCAACATTAACTTTGTCACATCCAGTGAAAGGCACTGCCTCCATAGCTGCAAAGAGAACGCCACTTCTCAGCAGACATGGAGAAGAGTAGAATATAAAGAAACTTTCCAGAGGTAAGCGGAGGATATCACATGGCTAGGATTTGTGCAAGGGCCAGACATAATTAATTTTGAGCCCAAATTTCAACTGGATGTTGTTCTCTTTCCACATTTGGGGCATGTTTTCCAACTCTGGAATCAACCTAGGGCTCTTTCTGAACTACCTACAGTTTTTCTGCGTGCTTTGAAAAATGTTGGCTCTGGAATCAAACATAATATTCCATTATTAGTCTCACGAATGTTTAAATAATATCTCTACTGCTATTCAGGATTCCCATTCGCACACCAGAATCATGTTCAGTCTCCTTGCCAAGATACCACACTAGGGACTTAAATTTCTTACTTGTACACTAAAGTGTACAAGATTTCTTCTTTTTGTTTTTCTTTTTAAGAGTTGCTGCCTTCCAAAATACAACACTCCTTTTTGTCTAGAGAGATATAATACTATATTTGACGGCACTAAAATGCATTTGCTTTGAATAATTCTGGTTTACCACAACATTAATCACTCTGTATGATATCTCTGTTCCCAGCATGATTTACAACTTCACCTGCCTTTTCATCAGTCACACATTTCATCTGCTGTGAGTTTATATTCCCATCCACAGGACCAATGAAAACAATGCCTAGATCCAAGGCTACTACAGCACCCCCTCTAAGACACTGCCTCAGATGATAATTCCAGTGGCATTTATTTTCTGACATTTGTCAGTGGAATTTGAATGCCCCTGTTGAGACCACCTGCACTGGCCTGAAATCTGTGAGCACAGGTATTTCCTACCACAAGGAAATATGCACCCTCCAATTAGCAGTGTTGGTACTGCAGGATCTGCAAATGCTGAGCAAGTCCACTAGTGCAGAGGAGGCAAATGATAGATCATTTTGGCTTATGCTGATTTAGATGCTTGAATGTCAAATTTAACATTATGCTTGACACCTTTCACCAGCTGCTTGACTAATCCCTGTTACTCCTGATCCAGTTAATATTTTTAGCTGGGGCTCTTAGAAACTTGCAGTTTGGATAAGAGAGGTACAAAACCAGAATTTCAAAGTCTTCTGGATATTTTAGAGAAGACAAAAATGACAGATGACGAAGCAAGTTGTAATTTATACATATCCTGAGGCCTTGTTGCTATCCTAATATATGCTGCCCACACATGTCAGAGGCAAGACACACCTCAGAAGCAGAGATGGATAGAAAGAGATAGCCTTCCTTATTCTAAAATACAGTCTGGGAGAGTAAAACAAGAGAAACCACAGCCAACCAGGCCAACAAAAAATATTATTTAGGAACTGCTGGAACCATGCACTGTTTGTCAGGGCCTGTGAGAGCAGAGGCTCAAAAGCAAACAAAAACAGGGGAGAAGGGATGAAAAGACGTAGCACTTTCCTGAAAAGAGCAGAAATATCTGACTTTCATCTCACCTCTCCCCTAAGAGTGAGGTGAGTGGTGCAAAAAAAAGAAGAAATATGTGACTTGGCTTAATTTGCAGTGCTCTATTATAAAACCAGAGTTTTCTTATTCTGATCAGACAGGCTTTTTCATCATGGATCTAGTACACACTATAATTCTTCCTTAAATTTTCTTCTTTAAATAAGATGCTCACAAGGGCATGATTTTACAATGTAAATTGTAATGGTGCAGCTGCTGTATGTTATGAAAGCCAACATCATGTTGAGGGAGGGGATTCTGCCCCTCTGCTCTGCTGTCATGAGACCCCACATTATGCGCCACATCTAGCTCTGGTGTCTTCAGCGTATCATACTTCAACCTGTTGGAGCAAGTCCAGAGGAGGCCACCAAAGGATGGAGCACCTCTCCTATGAGGAAAGGCTGAGGCAGCTCTTGTCTGTGCAGAGCACTCTGGAGCTAGGAAGCCAGACAGGTGCTGATCCTCTTGTTACACAGTGGGCAGCATTTGGCACAACCACCTGAACTTTTGCTTCCTGTTTCTTGTTTTCATTGATATAAGCTCCAATTTTGATAGTATTTTACTGTTTAATGCCTGAGGCTCAGTTTCTTCTACCCCTGTTCTACGAAACCGGCACACCTGAGAACATTTTCAACCTACTAAGTATTTAAGAGTGCCATCAAGTGGCCAAGCAAGGGGCTTCCAGGTGGCACGCAGCGATCCCCAGGATCATGCCACAAATGGTCATCTACAAATGTGCTGCCTCTGGATAATCACACCAGCCTGCAAACACGCCAGGCTGTCAGCATTTTAGCATTCCTGACAGGAACAGCTCTGAGGGGGATGCACACACTGCAGGAGATGCTTATATATTCCATAATTAAGAGATGGGAAAGTTAGCATTTTATGGCAGTACTGTGGTCTCTCGGAAGCAGACATTAAGATAATGCCGGATAAAATGGACCTACATGGCTCAGGCCATTGAGGACACAATGAGAAATGATACAGCAGCTCTGAGAACATTCTTGAAGACATTTGGCAGAAGACACAGATTTGATAGAGGAGCAAGGAAGAAGCAGAATCATACATATGGGCACACAGTCAATTTTGCACTAGTATGCACCATGAAAATTAAGAGCTGCAATTACAGATCCAACACCTGTCCCTAACCCGTTTGCAGCAGTAGTTAACATCAAATGTGTAGGGAAGTGTATAAAAACAGGGCATAAAACCAGTGATATTTCTTCTAGAGGACTGCCTAGGCCCCTACTAATTTGTAGTTAAGTATCTCCCAGGTCCCTAATGGACCTCTTCCCATTTTCTGCGCAGCCAGCTACTGAACATTAAATTTGGACAATATTTTTCAGCATTCCTCTTTGTATAAGACTGGGATATAAACCAGATATTCACTTATTTGACAGAAATTGTGGGGGTTTTTGCTTGCTTTTATTTTTAGTACATGAAATATTATGCATCTTAAGCAGGTATGTTAGGTGTATAATTGGGGGTTAGCATAAATGGATTTTAAGAGTTACTAAAAGTAGATTTCAGAAAAAAAATTGTTAAAAAAAAAAAGAAAAAAGAAAAAAAGAACAAAACCAGAAATACCTAAATATTTATTAGTCTCAAACAGAATCACAGAATCATAGAATGGCCTGAGTTGGAAGAGACCTGAAAGATCATCTTGTTTCAACTCCCCTGACATGGGCAGGGGCACCTTCCACTAGACCAGTTTGCTCCAAGTCCCATCCAACCTGGCCTAGAACACTTTCAAGGACAGGACATCCACAGCTTCTCTGGGAGACCTGTTCCAGTGCCTCAACACCTCCACAGTAAAGAATTTTCTTCCCAATATTTAATCTACACCTACTCTCTTTCAGTTTGAAGTCATCCACCCTTGTCTTGTCCTTACATGCTCCTTTAAATAGTCCTTGTAGGCTTCCTTAAGATAGTAGAAGGCCACAAAAATCTCTGAAGCCCTCTCTTTTCCAGGCATAACAACCCCAATTCCCTCAGCCTTTTCTCATAAGAGAGATCCTCCATCCCTCTGATCATATTGGTGGCCTCTTCTGGGCACGCTCCAACAGGTCCCTCCTGTGCAGGACCCCAGCTCTGGGTGCAGTGCTCCAGGTGGGTCTCAGCAGAGCAGAGCAGAGGGGCAGAATCCCCTCCCTGCCCTGCTGCCCACGGGGCTCTGGATGCAGCCCTGGACACGTTTGGGTCTCTGGGCTGTGAGTGCCATGGCTGGGGCATGTCCAGCCTCTCACCCACAGCACCCCCAAGTCCTTCTGGGCAGGAATGCTCCATCTGTTCATGCCAGCCTGTGCTGATACCAGGGGTTGCCCCAACCCAGGTGCAGTCTTGCACATGGCCTTTAACTTTATGACGTTCCCACGGACTCACTCCTCGAGCTTGTCCGGGTCCCTCTGGATGCCATCCCATCCTTCAGGTGTGTCAAAGCACCACTCAGCTTGGTGTTGTCACCAAACTTGCTGAGGGTGCACTTGATCCCTCTAGCCATGCCATTAATGAAGACACTGAAGAACACTGGTCCCAGTATGGATCCATGAAGGACTCCATTTGTCACTGATATCCACAGTGACTCTGAGACATTGACCACTACTCTCTGGATGTGATTGTCCAACCAGTGCCTCACCACCCAACAGCCCATCCATCCAATCCATTTCCCTCCAATTCAGACAGAAGGATGTTGTCGGGAATGTGTCAAAGGCTTTACAAAAGTCCAGATAAATGACATGTGTGACCCTTTCCTTGTCCACTCCTGCAGGCACTGCATCACAAAGCCTCTGCTTTGTCAGGCAGGACCTACCCTTGGTGAAGCCATGCTGGTTGCCTCAACTCACCTCCCTGTTCCTCACGTGCCTTAGCAGAGTTTCTAGGAGGAAACTTGATCCCATGATATTCCCAGGCACAGAGGGGATGCTGACAGGTCAGTAGCTCCTGGACTCCTTCTTTCTACCATTTCTCAAGATAGCTACAAAGGCTTCTTTTTTCCATTCACCTGGTACTTCATCTGACTGCCATGGCTTTTCAAATATCATGGAGAGTGGCTTGGCAACCACACCATTTCACTGGGTCTTAAGGACTTAAGTACATACAGGTTCCTCAGGTGGTCAGGAACCTTAGCTTCTCTTGCAACGGCAGGGACTTTGTTCCCCCAGTCCCCAGCCTGCTGTTCATCCACTAGGGAGGTGTAGGAAGAGAGGTTGCAATTGAAGACTGAGGCAAAAAAAGCTGCTGAGTACCTCAGCCTTTTCCTCATTTGTTGTTACCCGTTTTCCATGTTTTTTTGTGGGGTTTGCACCTCATTTGACCTCCATCTTCTGGTTAGTAGATCTACAGAAGCTTTTTTGTGTCCCTTGCTAGGTTCAGTTCCAGCTTTGCCTTGGCCTTCCTCAACCCCAAATTGACTGAATAACATCAGTTTGCACTGTATACCGCAACAAAGCAATAGCTTTCAATCCTTTGACCAAGTAAAAAAATCAGGGGGGAAAAGATAGTTATGGCAAAAGGACAGAGCATTTTTCAGAGTGAAATTTCAAAAGAACAACAAACTGCTACTAGGAAATGGAACTGGTCCAAAAGTTTCACATAAAGCATCAAGTATCTACATGAAACATGGTGCAAATTTTGGCTTACAACTTAGATATGATGGATAAAGGAAGAAAAAAAGAAAAAAAATATCACAGAATCACCGAATAGGTGAGGTTTGAAGGTATCTCTCAAGAACATCTAGTCCAATTCTCCCTTCTTAAATCAGTGTCAATCAGAGCACAGTGTCCAGGATTGTCTTGTCAGAGTTTTAAAATCAGCCTCTCTAGAGTGTAGAAATAATGCTCTTCTGCTCAACCACCCCCACAGTAAAGAAGTTCTATCTTACATTATAAGGGACTTTTATCTATCTCAGTTCACATCAATTGACTTTTGCCTTTCATTTGATACCACTGAGAAGAATCCCTCACTGTTTTTGTTATTCCCTTCCACCAGGTATTTATCCACATAAGAAACTTCTACCTTTCTCTAATGATGGCCAGCTTTGTAGACCTGGAGCTCTGAGAAGCCAACCAACAGCTGACACAGCTGTCCCTCTACGAAAATCTCTTGTACAGTACTGGAAACCACTTAATTACACACCATTTGATGGAAGAAGCTGGAGAATGCCAGTGAATCCAAGCCAGCTCTCTCATACCTGGAGGAATCTGATAAGAATAACTTAGGACTGAAAGACTTTGCAATAGCTCTTGGAGCAATACCTGCTGCCTTTCTTTTATTGCAGGTGAGACTTTTCCTATGAGTAGCCACTTGCTAAATTTAATCAATCATTTAAATCCAGCATGATAATGTTGAAAAAATAAGGATGCATAGATTGGATAGTCATACAAACAGAGTGAGCCTCATGTTCTTCACACAGCAAAGCTGTATTCTACTTGTCTCATAGCCAGAAAAAACAGAAGTGCAAGGATCAAACAACTCAAATCTACTTACACGATTAACTGCTTTGATCCCTCATTGATACAGTTAAGCATCCCTGAATATCTTTTCTTCCTGTCTTCTCTAGTTGACTTCATTTTACAATACCCTAAAAAATACTCAATTTTATCAACTCTCGCATATGCTACAGGAAAGTGATACCAACAAGAACACACCATGCAAAATAACTTCTAAAAACTCCCCATACAAAATGAGTTTTTTCACGGTGTGTTGATGTTAAAAGTTTCCAAAAATTGCAAATTTGATTAGCACTTATTTTTCAATGGCCAGAATTTTCAAAGTATTCCTGAAAGAATCTTAACCTGAAGGGGCCTACCATATGAATCACTGGAGGTTATCAATCAGATATTTCTGGTTGTATTCTACAGTTTGGAAGCCTATTACCAAGCATGAAGAGAAGAACTGAAAAAGTATGATTGAGCTCCCTGAGCAGGGATGAACAGAGGAAATTTTACATTTTAGAAAATGTAGTTTTCCTTTGTAGCAGCAAGAAACCAAAGGTAAGCTAAGAAGAGTCTGAACAGCTTACAAGTTTCAACTAATGGAAACATTACATTAGATAGATTTCCTTCAGGTTTTTACTAATGCATTCTGCTGAAAAATGAACCACACTCATCTCCAGGACAAAAGACAGAAAAGACTTCAGAGAACAAGTCTTTAATGGGGCCTTTTACATTTTCTTTGTACCTTTCTGCTCTAGGAATAATGACAAGCCATCTAACTTCAGTAGCTTACAAAGTAACTTACATATTGCTGGAATTAATGATGGAAGGTGTTCAATGCAGATTTGTAAATTCTAAGACTAAAGAAGATAGTTGTGATGAATAAATCCTTTATTTGTTCCTATGCTTAATCACTTCCACCATTAAAAATTCATTTCCAGCTTTCTGAGATCTACTTCCAGTTGCTAGATTAAGTCCTAGATGAAAAAGTAAGATGAAAGAGTTCCTTTCTATAAGATATCTCCTTCCTTTCCCTTCAAGTAATTAATGGACAGTAATCAAAGCACTACTTAATCTTCTTCTTAACAAGCCAAGTTGAATTGTTTAAGAATTTAACTGTAAGGCAGAGTTTTCAAGCGTAAGTCATAATGTGGTTCATCTCTGAACCATTTTCGATTTTAACACCCAATTTGAAGACTGAACTATTCATAGCTGGATACAACATCCAGGGAAGATCTCACCAGCATCATACACAGAAGTAGCACCTCTTCCCCCTGCTATTCTCAAGCAAATGAATGCATAGAGCATTCCATCTCAGACCCCCTTACACACATTTCTGCAATTGCTTTAGCAGGTTTAGCTGGAAGTTTTCTTTCTCAGAGTGTACATCAAGATAGGAAAATATTTTCAAGTCCAATTTCATGTCTGACACAAAACAATGTAACCATGGGCAGCTGCTAAAAATGCTGATCTCTCTTTCCCCCTGCAATCTTTGATTCCCTTCTCTGTGTTCTCAACCTGTGGTTGTTGACCTGGCTGAAACAACAAAAATTTTAAATGACACTGCCATCTTTAGGTACTGATAGTGACATCACATTTATGTAACACTCAATCTATGTAACTAGCAATTCCTAAAATAAATCTAAGGACGACTAGGTCTTTAAAGTTGCGTGGTGACCTAGCTGTCTGACTGAATGCTAGCCAGCAAAGAGAGATGCATAGGAAAGCTTTCTGCTCTTTGCATGGGATGGTTGGGAAAAGTTAGGAGTTTTGGCTCTCCAGAACAGAATCACAGCATGATGGCACAAGTCCAGAAAAGTGGTAATCAGGGTTGAACAACCTATTTGAAAAAATTGCTTCTAGAGTCACTTCTCTTCTATGGCAATTGCTGGAATAGAGCCTGCTGCTTCTAGGACAGCTCTACAGGATGTGAGTTGAATGCTGATCTGGGTATTTGCTGTTTTCTGTGATCCCCTTGGCTTAGTTTTTTCATCATTAAGAAGCAAAGTAACATTGCGTGACCTCATCTGGAAAGACACAGACTCTCAAGGCAGAAAGGAACCTCAGACATGACAGCAATGAAGACCATGTAAGTAACCAAATCAGGCAGGCAGAGATCCTGCCCACTCTGCAATCCCAGGTCACCGTGAAGGAGCTGTCACACCAATTAGCTCTGAAGTCAGTCTAAACAACAAATAGAGAACTGCAGCTCCTAGATGGAAGAGAAAGACAATTAGAAATTAGCTCTGGTGGAAGAAGTGCAATACAGGTTACTCAACACGTAAGTATTTCTACCTTAACCCTTTCTGCAAAGTGTGTTTAGTCTGGAGGAGGGCTGCAACTTCTTGGTTTCCTTGTATCTTGTAACAGCAAGATGCCATAGCTGGAGCAGAAGGGCTTCAAATTAACAGTAGAAAGCTGACCCCTGGTGTTGGGAACGGGGATACTGATAGAAGACAGCAAGGAAGGGAGGCTGCTGTGCTCCTGAGCACTGTCTCACAGCCTGTGTAGTTCTCCAGTAAGATTCATTCACTAGCATTCCTTCAGACGAATGAATAAAACCAGCTGATGAATGAAAGCAACAGGCTACAGTGCTTGGCAGGAGTGTTGCTGTTTTCATTTCTGTGCTTTCATATCAGTTCCTCCTCCACAAAGCATCTAATCAACCAATGCTGTACCGCAGAAAATTAACGGTTTCCTTTAGGGAGCTGCCTCACGATGCCAGAGAGTACAATGGGATTGTTTGTAAATATTTGATTAGAAAAAACAAATAAAAATGGTATGAACACATGCAAGAATTAACACTGTGCCACTATCCAATGGGATATTTACAGTACAGAAGTGATGCCACCATTAACACACGGCACTACACCAAACACCTCAGGAGTAACTCTGCCCTTACAATTTCAGGATTCAAACAGATCAAATCTGTAGACAGCTGATTGACAGCAGCTACCACAGTTTTCAGAGGACACACTTTCTTCTACGCCATATCTGCATAGCACACAAAAGGAAGAGTGCTGAAGCATCTTTAGAGTTTTTATGTAAACCTTTAGCCCTAATTTTTCAAAACAGGGGATAGTTCTCAGGGTTGGAAATAACCCTCCTTTCTTGATACTCACTGTTCTTTGAAAATTTCCCATGGGGTAGCAAAACATTTAATGGGTCATTAGCCCATACATGCTCCTCTGTGGATGTTTAAATGCAACAGAACCCTATTTTGAAGAGGTGTTCCCTTCCAGGACTCTCTCTCCTAATAGAGGGACATCAGTAGGGCTGTGATGAGCCTCAAACTGCTGTGCATGCACATCCACAAGGAATTAAAATAACCCTGCAGCACAGCCACAGGGAAGGAGGCTCTTCTCCAGGAAGGATGCATCCTTATTTGCCTACCTGGCTGAAGTGGGAAATCCCTCATCTAATTCCCAGTCCAAGGTCTGTCCCTGTACTTCTGAATTTCAGCTTTGGAGCTATAACAAGCCCTCTGGCAAAATGTGCCAGGTGCATTTGTACAGGTTTTTGCTCCAGTAAGTGAGTCTGAGAATGCTGAGACAAGCTGCTTAAGAGGAGAGGAGGCCCTATCCTCTTGAGCTTTAAGACACTGATTTTAGAAATGTCACACATTTGTCAGAAGCCATCAAACAGAATTAAGTCTCTCCTGATACAATTAGAGGCCCACTTCAGCCTTATTTTATATAATTCTTTACATTTACACTTGTATGAAACCAACACTGCAATAGCCAAAGGCTAAAATCAAACCAACATGTTAATAAAAAATTCTTTTCAACAAACAAGGAAAAATTTTATCTAGCAGCGCAGAAGGCAGACACCATCAAATACCTTCCCAATGAACAGAAATCCAATATAATTTAATAGCCAGATACTCTAGTAAACCAAGGCACAAAATCAGAATGCAGTCTGGCAGTATTTTGGCAGTATTGCCCGAATGACCTCTCCTACTCAACACACAAAATATCACAAAGAAGTGGTATTACATCATCCCAAGTGGCAGAAAGTTTTCACTGCCCAGTTATCTCAGACATGTGGTTTTCAGAATTCCTAACCTGCAGCTGTTTGCTGAAATTTCTTTCCACTGCTGAACTTTTTTCCACTTCATCTGGAAGCCACATTCTGCCCTTTCTCTTAACTAATCCTGCCGTTATGTAAATACATGTGCCAAGTAAAAGACAAAATGCATGATTAATCATGCAAATACCACCCAGAGCGTCTTGGAGAAAAGCTGATGATTCAAGAAATTATAGAATTCAAATTGGGAAAACAATAGCTTGTTAAAATGTGAATCAGCTGCTGCTCAACACAGAACATGGTCCCAACTGACTGTCATTTGTAAATTAATTGAGATTTCGTTTTGGTGGCACCCACCTTGAAAGTCTAGTTTGAATAAATTTATACACTGCACCACAACCCAAGAAATAGAATTACAGTCTTAATATTCAGGCTGGGACTTCATGCTGTCAGCTGTAATACCATATGCAAGAAATGATAAGAATTTGTTTCGAAGAAGAAAAGAAAATTGCAATTTTCAGAGCATGCTGTGAAGCCTGGAAGGATTAGAGGCTGTCAGAGATCCTATAGTACAGGAGGCATTTAGGAAGAAGCTAAACTCTGACACCTTTAAAATACATAAGATCCCACTGGGGCTTGGGGTTTGGGTGGAAATACTGAAAACTCTTTTGCAAATCTGAAAAAGTATTTCAAACTTGCCTTTGCAAAACTTAATTAATTTTTCTCAGTGGGAATACTAATTCAGAAAATTACATTAAAAGTCATAAATAATTCAACCACAAGAGCAATTTAATCTCATTACAGACAAATGGAGGTGCTTTAAAGGAAGAAAATGAAAAGCAAGGAGCAACAAAATAGCAAAGGTGGACCAGACCCATGACTTAGTGAGAATTTCCTGTTGTATTCTAGGGATCACATAGAGCTGTGAGCTGTTCTTTCAAGAGACATGAAATGCAAAAGTTGCAAGTCATCAGATTTGCAAAGGTCGAGCTCTTAGGGATTTTACTAAGGTCACAGAACTTCATTTTTTTTCGGGATTCACTGCCTCTACCTTCATGAAGTGACACTGCTTAGAGGGTCATGCAAGGAGAGAAACAGAAGTTGCAACAGGGCTGCCAGTTTCCTGAAATCTGGAATGTTGTAATAGCAGGAAGTTTTCTTTTCAAGTCTCAGCTTTATTCTTTAAATAAAGTTCCACTTCTGCTTTGTTTCAAACTAAAAGGGTGACTATTGTGTGCAGTTTAGCAAGGGTTAGATCAAGGCATATAGAGAAGATGCACAGAGGATATTTTACATGCTTTATTATATACATTCTTACTGATTTTTTTCTGCACTATAATATGATTCCAAGGTGTTACTGACAAAAATCTTGCTGAAGTTGAAGTAGACAATATCCACTGCTCTTTCCTCATCTATCCAGGTAGCTGTTTCATTGCAGAAGGCAATCAGATTGATCAAGCATTATTTACCCTTGTGAATCCATGTTGACCACTCCTGACAACCTTCTTGTCATCCATGCGGTAAGAGATGGCCTCCAGAATGAGGAGCTCCGCCATCTTTCCAGGGACTGAGGTGAGGCTGACTGGCTGGTAGTTCCCCGGGTCCTCCTTCTCGACCTTTCTGAAAACTGAGGTGACATTTACTTTCTTCCAGTCCTCAGGCACCTTTCATGATTGCCACAACCTGTCAAAGATGATTGTGAGCAGCCTCACTATGGTGTCTGTCAGTTCCCTCAGTGCTTGTTGATGCATTCCATCAGAGTCCAGGGACTTGTACATGTCAAGATTGCCTAAGTGTTCCCTAACATGATCAAAGCAAAGTCTTGCTTCCAACATTCCTTTACACTCATCTTTTGGGTCAGAGATCCCTGAGGGCTATTCTACTCAATGAAGACCTATGCAAGAAGGTGTTCAGCAAGTCTGCCTTGCCTGAATTATATCTTACCAGCTCCCCCCCTCCATTAAGTAACAGGCCCACATTATCCTTTGTTTTCTTTTTATTATTGATGTATTTGACAAAGATCTTCTTGTTGTTCTTGACATCGTTGGCTAGAATTAATTCCAGATTGGCCTTGGCCCTCCTTGTCTCATTTTTACTTATTCAGTTAACATTTCCAAATTCAGTCCAAGTGGTCCACCCACTTCCATCTCCTGTCTGTTTACTATTTATGCCTGAGTAATGACAAGAGTTCTTTAATGATCCACATACGGCCTTTCATCTGCTTTGCCTGATTTCTTGCTCATCGGGATGCATTGTTCTTAAGCCTGGGAAGAAGTTATCCTTGAATATCAACCAACTCTATCAACACATCAGGTCCTGAAGGACCTGTTTCCACATAATTCTTCCAAGAAGACTATTGAAATCCCCCTCCTACTCCCAGGGAGACACTTGCCAAATTGCAGCCACCACACAGGGATTCACCTCTGAAGCTTGAAGACTCTTAATCCAACTGAACAATGGAGATCACTCAGACTTATCTAAGCCTACAACAGCAACCTTCTAAAAAATCATAACTGAATTAGCTACAAATTATTTCTATGATCGAGTTTGTCAACAGCAATGTTTCCCTACATAGTCATGACAGATTACCAATAGTTCTATCTTCTTAACAAGGATTTTTGAAAATTTTTGAGCTTCAATAGCTGATTAACCCCAGGAAAGTATGCATTCACTGATAAATAAACCTTACAGAGCCAACAGCATTTCTTATCTGTGTGGCTGATTTCACAACCACAGTGCATGTGACAAACAGAGCAAATGGAAAAGCCTCTCAAGGTCACTGGATCCAGAGCCTTTTCTTGTGAAGCAACCAGAACAAATCCACAGCATACCAAACTCTCCCTTAAATGAATACATGTGCCTGCACAAGCTCTAAACAGGTCTTATGCCTCATGGCATTCATCAGCCCTGATTCATTTACAGAGCACTATGGAGGCAAAACCAATCAATTATTTTAGTTTTCCCTTACTAGAACTCTCTGGAATTCCTCTAAAGAAAGTGACATATCTAACTATTGTGAGGTAAAAAACTTTTTAAGTAAATATTTTTTGTGAATCTTCCCAAGTTACCTAACCTCATCCTTAAAGTTCTAATGCAAAGAGCAAAACGAAGGCTGGATCTTTGGTCTTACTACTGTTATCTCTCAGATACAAGTCAAAGCACTCAGATTAAGAAATCTGCTTTGTACACTATATCAAGGGTTCAACTATTAAATATAAAGCAAACAGAAGGAAACCAAACCCTTTAAAATACAGATTGAAATGGAAAAAAATTAAGTATCTGATATGAGTAAATATCTCTCAGTTAAGTAATGCTGGTTTGTATTTTATCCCGATTTTGCTTTGCTATTTATTGACCTAAGCATTGGATTATCAGGGAAACAGGCCATGTGTCAGGGTTAGTTGCAGGAATCACTGGCTACTCCCTAAGAGATAGGGAGCTGCTACCCAAGCACAATAACATAGCCAGCAATACAGGGGCTGTGTGGGCAGCCAGAGTTCATCCCACTGCTCTCGAGCAGATACTCAGGACCACTATAGCCTCAGGGTCAGACAAATTTTTTGCTACTTAAACTAGAGTGTGAGAAGTAGAGTTGATTCCAGGACTTTTGCTACAGAAAAGTCAAGCTGTGGTGAAAATGTAACCTTAATATTTGGAGAGAATGCAAAATAAAAAAGCAAGTAGTGTTTGCATGATAGAACATAGGCATAAGAACATCTGTGGGGGGGGAAGTGAATCTTTAAAATAAAGGAAAAACTGATCCTTTAAAGAGAGAATGTTTAGAACTGTTTTGTCTTAATATCTTAATATCTGTTGACTGTCTTCTACTGAGTCAAGAGGTGTCTCAGTACGGATGGTTAGAAAGTCTTCTGGTAGATTTTCATCACAAGACCTTCCCCTTGACATCGATGACAAAGAGAGTTGACCCATCTATCCTTGGATTCTTCTGTGCAAATGCTAAGAAAAGAATTCCCACAGTAACTTAAATGGAGCCATTTCCAGAGACAAAGCTAAGAAAGGAAAGGTGTCAGACTAGTTTTATTGAACAGTAAGACCCTACGGTACACAAATGTTTTGTCCTCCCTGGATAAAAATGCACTAATCAAATAAACTGGGCTACACAGAGAGGTAAGTGGGTGGAATTTAATAGTCTGCAATGCACTGGAGACACAACAGGATGGTTCAGCAGCTCCTTTGATCCCCAGGCTCTACAAAATCTGTTAATGCATCATTTTTCCCAAACACACCTACAGAGTTCTTTACTATTTCATGCATAACAAAATGCTACAGCAAAAGTTAATCTTGTGAGTTGATTGAAAATAACACGTATTAAAAGGTTAAGGCTCAGAAAAACTAGGCAAAGCTCACAGAATTTATATTACAAATCAGTAATTAAGTCTCCAAATGAAATTCATCTTTCATATGATTCACTTAATGTATTATGGTTATTAGGTTGTATTTATTAACAGAGTTGATAGTGTAATAGGTCCTTTCTCTCCCTGCATATGCAATAAGAGATATTCAGTATTTGGAAAACAGATTCTAAAATGTTATTTTCAGTGTAATTACATTTAATTGACCACAATTGGTTATCTCAAGGAACCGGATGTATGATGGCTAAATTTCTAACACTGATTCCACTAGGGAGGTTTTTCAAAGACTATCAGACCAATAGATGTTTTGCAAATGAACTTTGATGCCTTAAATGGGAGACAGTGCAGACAGAAGCCCCTAAAAAGGTTAGAAGAGTAAGTAAATCAGACTCCTGAAGAATCTAAGATATCAAGGACACAAGATTTCACTACTTTGAATCTTTAAAAGAAGAAATCATATTTGCAACAGACCAAACCTTCAGAGAACAAATATAATATCTCTAAAATTTCCACATTTTATGTTTTCCAGAAGATGGTAATTTACCACATGCCAAAATTATTTGTTCTCAGTTGCTCATCTGCTATTAAGAGCCACATATTGTCTAACCTGATTCATGCAGTTCCAGCTTTTCTTTGATCTTGTTACATCATTTGTCTCCCAGATTAAAGATCCCTTTGTTACATGATCTGCTTTCCCAATACAGGGAGTTAACAGACCACAATCCAATGACTTAATAAGCTTTCCTTTGACAAGTTGAAAAAACTGAATTCCTTAAATTTTTTTCTCAGGTCAGCCACCTTGTTCTTAGATCATTCTTTCTTTTTTGAACCCTTCCCAATTTGTCACCCTTCTCCTTGGAATGTCACCAGTGATGAGCATGCCTTTCCAGCATAGTCATTTCATTATTAAATTAAAAACTGCACTTTAAAGCTCTTTCAGCCCCTCAGTTCCTTTGCAACTCCTCTATAGATCCAATGAACTCTGATGAACTTCAGCATTGGGATTTCTACACAAAACTTTTTTAAAATAAAAACTTTTTAAAAATAATTGCTCCTGAAAACAGGGCATCCCTTTGTATGCATACATAGCTTGAATTCTTTTGAACACCATAACATAGAGTGATGCCTCTGCTACAAATGGGATCTAAATTGCTCTGTGAATGGCTTTTCCATTTCTTGACACCTCTCAGATATTTGTCTCATCAAAACTTTTTGTCAGCAGTTATTTCACGGATAAAATAATAGATTAGCATTGGTTACTAATGGCTTTTGATATGCTTGCCTAAGAGGCATCAGATTGCTACGTTTTATTTCCTATTTTATTCCCCAGCAGCCTCTTTTAATTAATACAATGTATTAATGGAAAATTCCTTTCAGCTTTTAAAAGTCACATAGCACAAACAACATTCTTAAAATAGTACATAGCAAGACCAAGTCCTCCAGGGTGTTCCTTTTGATTGTGGAGATACTCTGTGCCCATACAAATGTTCTTCAGCCATTCACAAATAAGACTTACAAATTCCCTTTTAATTCTTCTCTCTGCTTATTCTACTGATGCTTGTTTTCTGTATTGTAATATCCCCTTACATTAGCAACTTAAATGTAATCAGTTAAAATCACTGGTGACTATGTAATGATTATTTTTTTATTTCTGTGATTGTTTTTTTTTTCTCAACATAATTTGACTACTGATATTTAGGTATTATTAACTACTGTTAATAACTGGCATCAAAACATTTGCAAAAGAGGACAGTCTTTCAATTTACAGTACAAATATCCAAAATATCAGTAAAAAATACATTCACAACTGAAAGGAAAACATTCAGACTCTATGGTGGTAAAATGCAGTTCTCAATCCTGTTAGCAAAAACAGGGAGTGAGCCTCATGGGTCTTTTACCATTGAAGATGTATTTATCAACTTGCATGCTGGAGACATGACTGAATGAGCATGAAGACATTTTCCCAAACCTGGAATCTGTTACAGCATAGAAACGTATGCCAAACAGCAAACTGAATCTAGACTGCACCAAGAACTTCTCTTTGAGTGAGGTGTGTAGGCCGCATGAATCTCCATCAGCCTTTTGTAGTACTTCAGTAACTTCATAGGGCCTAAAAAGACTGACAGTCAGTGCTGTACCTGGTCCAGCACATAGGCCATTATGTGACTGGGGACATGCCAGCCCCTCCTGTCCAGAGCAGTCTCGTCACATGAATTGGATGTACACACAGCCTCATACTAGACAATTTCATCCAAGCAATATAAAATGTTTTTTCTCTGTCTGGCAAGGTCTTAAATCTCTATTCCCAATACAAAAACAAACTCATGTAGCTTAGAGAAAGATTAGTAGGGATTTCTGCTCCCAGGAGCCTTCTCTGTCTGTTCTGCAAGCATAATTTAAATACATAAACATATTGGAAGAGACTTTCTGAGAGCTGCTTCAAAGATCTGAATTTTTTAGGCAGTATTCAATCCACTTGGTGCTTTTAGTTAAAGGTCTTTGGTCGTTCATCAGAAAATACCAAATTTAACTGCAGCTTGTTATGTAAATCCATTCCAGACTATGTTCCACACCCTGCATCACAACCTTTAAATCTGCCACTGCAGAGAAGAAAACACAAGCAAACATTTGGCACATTTTGTAACACTGAGCCTTCTTAAACCCTCAGCCTGCACTGTTAAATCACAGTTTTCAGGCTTTCTAATGTTCTACTTCTCAAACATATATTTCTGTCCTTGTCACAAGTCTTGCCTGTCATCTACATGGCTATGCTGTCAACGATGACAGGAATTATAGTGCATGCAAATCATCATTAGGTGGACTAAGTTTAGACGTCAAATCATGTTTTAAATAGAATATTATCTTGCATGGAGATGGACCAATAACTTTCTGAAAATATTTTCAGTTCTATTTTTTATGTTTTTCTAATGTATCAAAGAGCTGAGCTCCCTAAATATCCTTCTGGATAAAATGTCCAGCTTGCAGATAGAAAATTACATCATGCAGTGGATGAACATTGGCTGATGCATAGGACACAAGGAGTTATAGTAAATGGGATTGCATCAGGCTGACAGCTGGTCACTGGTGGGGTTCTGCAGGGCTCCATCTTGGGCCCAGTGCTCTTCAATGTCTTCACAAACAACTTGGACACAGGTCTCAGAGGGCTGGGCAATCACCAACCCCAAGGAGTTCAACAAGAGAAAGTGCCAGACTCTGCACTGGGATGGGACAGCCCTGGATGTACAGACAGACTGGGGAATGAGATGCAGAAGGCAGTGCCAGGGAAGGGGACCTGAGGGTCCTGGCTGATGAGAAGCTGGACATGAGCCAGCAGTGCTGTGGCAGCCAGAAGGGACATCCCTGTCCTGGGGGCATCAGGCCAGCTGGGCAAGGGACAGATTGTCCTGCTCTGCTCTGCACTGGGGTGGCCTCACCTTGAGGCCTTGAGGCGAAGCCATGTGAGGAGTAGCTGAGGTTGCTTGGTCTGTTCAGACTGGAGAAGACAAGACTGAGGTGAGACCTCATTGCAGTTACAACTTCCTCATGAGGGGGAGAGGAGGGGCAGGCACTGATGTTTTCTCTCTGTGACCAGTGACAAGACCTGAGGGAATGGCTTGAAGTTGTGCCAAGGAGGCTTAATTTAGGTATCAGCAAAACATTCTTCCCCCAGAGGATGGATGGGCACTAGAACAGAACACTCCCCAAGGAATGTGTCACAGTATCAGGACTGACAGCTCAAGAAGCATTTGGAAAACACTCACAAGCATATGGTGGAGTTCTTGGGGAAGATCCTGTGTAGAGTCAAGAGTTGGGCTTCCATGATCTTTGTGGGTCCCCTCCATTTCAGGACATTTTATGTTTCTATGGTTCTTGATTGTTATTTCTATAATTTGACTGAGATCTCATAGAAAACTTGAAGGATTGCTCTAAATTTCAGGAGCAGTTAACAAGTAGTTAACATGACTCAATGATCACAGACCTTGTCTGAATGCAGTGGGCTTCTTTCAGTGTAAGGACTTCAATCCTGCTGAATCACCTCACCTATAATCTGGATCCCTAGACCTAAGGAGAGGGATGCCAAAACTGCCATCCCTCTTGTCAGGATGACTGGTAGAATAACTGTGCTAGCAAAGGTATGAATGCATTCATTCAGCATTCAGCTAAGTATATAATAAGATTTGATTTTAACTTACATGGCATTGAATCAGCAGAGCATTCACTAACTGGATTAAAAAATATTCCACTGCCAAAGCCTAAATTCTGGTTGTTCAAAGCATTAGCATGTGTAACCCTTCAGGAAAATGCTCTCAGACAAAGGGACTGAAAGATGGCTGGAAGACATTTAGAGACATTTTTCTTGGGGTGCAAGAGCTCTCAATCCTGACACTCAAGAAGCCATGTAGGGGAGCCAAGGCTTAGCCATTATCATCACAATAATCTCTTCAGTCCCTGTCTCCTCAATGTTTAGCACCTTCCATCCCATTTTACACTGACTGATGGTCATTTCTGGAGGTCAAAGAAGACATGGACTTGTTGGAATGAGCCCAGAGGAGATCACAGGCATGATCAGAGGACTGGAGCACCTTCACTATGAATACAGGCCGAAAGAGTTGGAGTTGTTCAATCTGGAGAAGAAAAAGCTCTGGGAAGACCTCACTGTGGCCTTCCAGTACTTAGAGCGGGCTTATAAAAAAAGATGGGGAGTGACTTTTTACATAGGCAGATAGTGACAGAACAAGGGACAACCTTCTTAAACTGAGAGTTTAGATTCAATACTATGAATAAATTCTTTATTGTGAACATGATGAGACACTGGAGCAGGCTGCCCAGGGAAGCTGTGGATGTCCCATCCCTGGAAGTGCTCAAGGACTGGTTTGATATCCTGATCAACATGATCTAGTGGGTGGCATTCATGCCAGTGGCAGGGGGATTTGCATTGAACAATCTTTAATGTTCCTTCCAACCCAAACCACACCATGATTCTATGATGTTTTACTTGTATCTCTCAAATTCATATTTGGCTGAAAAATATTTTGCTAGAAAACAAAGTATTTGGCCTAGAACAAATCTCTGGGGCTTGAAACAGGCTGTGTACAAACCAATGCAGTGTAGCATTATGCTTATCATAATTTTTATTAAATCTTTTGAGTGAGTAGTGGATTGGGAATTCACTACTAATTATTTTTTTCCACTATTTGTTTTCTAGATAGAGGGAAATGAGGCATCTGGAAGAAAAAGAGGAGGCAAACAGCGTGTCTCCATGCATATCTCCTCTCAGTCCTTGCAGAATGACTTTTTCTCTCTGGGAGTGAGCTAGTTATAATTTTCATTTTCTTGATGCTAATCTCTGATTAAAGTGCCTGATTCTGAAAAAGTCTATGAAGTAGAGAGGCAAACAGGAAGAGACAGTACTTTGCTGTAAAAGCCACTTGGTTAATTTTCTCCACTCCCTGTTCCTTCTGAAGCACCCTAAGCATGTCCTATTTGGGAATACCCTTATTGCAGTGATCAACCATCCATCAGCCTCACTCAGTGCAGGGCAGGAAATAAAAGATTAGCCATGTGGAAAGTTTATTTGAGAAATGGGAGAACACAAGACTGTCCAGTAAGTATGTCCAATCTCCCTGTATTTTCCTGTCTCTATATTATAGGAGAATGCAACCAGAGCTGTTCCATGTTCTGTGTTCCACCATTACTCTTCAGCTTTGGGGACAGGATAGCTACTAAGAGCCAGCTCATCTCCATGAAAGCTCTGGTCTGGATTTGACACCAATTTAGTTTGATCACAAAGTTGCAGCAACTTCTACTTTGGATGCAGTCATACCAGTGTAAGGATCTTGCGGCAGCATTACTTATGCTGATTTTACACTAGAAAGCTAGAATGGCATACGTATCTTTACGTGCTTTGCTTCTGCCTACATGAAGCCCTATTTCAGACTGTGAAGAACTGAGTAGATATCTTTGCCAAATAACTCAGATTGCCAGTGCTCTGTGTGTGAGTCCGTACTCTTCACACATCCTTGTGAGTGGCAAGTTACATCCATTAAATTCAAAGAAACTGTGGGACAAAATACATTGGCCATAGAGAGAATGGTTTTCCTTAATCAGCTCATGTGCTGACAGTTGGAGCTGCACACAAAAAGCCATCTCTGAAGCCTGTCAGAGGCACAATTGAGTTTGGAACATGCACTGAGGTGATGGCAAAGACCTGAGCTTGTATCCATAGTGTTCCCATCAGCAAGGCAGAACACAAGCCCAACACCCACTATAGGCTCTTTGAACCCTGTACTGAAAGCTGTCAGTGTAGCCAGAAACCCAGCAATCTCATTTATGCAAAAACAAAAACAGAAAGACAGCTCCTCCTCATGGGAATAAAAATTAGTACCAGACAGGCAGCATAAAACCTGCATTGCAAATTACGATGACAATATTTCCTTGTTCAGAAGAGCTTGCCTCATGCCAAAGAAACACTGCTAGCATCAGAAACCTATCCAAATAAATCACTGGAGAAGACGGCAGAAATAGGGTACAAAAGCAAGTGAGAGGCTAGGACCCTCTCTGTAAAGAAAGCATCCACAATTCTGTAGTGGTGTCAACCCACAGTAGACAATGGATCTTTTGAATCAGAAAGTACTCTTTAGATAGTAGGACAAATGTGTTACTTGTATTTTGGCAGTGCTCCCAAATGCCTGCTGCACAGAAGACTGGTGATGTAATGATGGCCACAGTAGACCCAAAGACATCCCAGCCGTTGTGTGACTCTACAATCATTTCCTCTGGGCTGGATTTATCTCACCTCACTTTAGTCGTCTAAGAGATAAGCACCCAGGCTGGGTGTTCTGCTTCAGATCACTTGTGAGGAGGCATCACCCTGTCCAGAGACTCAGTTAGCTCCTCCCCTGAACATCAGAATGGATGGTCTCTGGATGTGCTGATTTCTCTGTGATGACTGAAGAGGGAGTCTAAAGCAGAGACTCAGCTCTCAGCTGTTAGTTGCCTGCAGCTGCTGAGACAAGCTATGTCCTCTGTCCTCTGTAAAAATGGGATAAGATTTCTGGCTCTCTTGCCCACTTAAGCAGCAAGCTACTGAGTCAGAGCCTCCCTCCCTTTGCATCTCTGTATTGCCTTTGGCTCAATGGACCCCAGCAGAACTAGCTATTATTTTGCACAACCCAGAAAGCACACTGGTCTTGCCTAGTGTATGAAGCGTGTGAAATCAGAACAATTGAACAAATAGATTATTGAGTAGGTTAAGCAGGAGATTACCTTCCAGGTGCCTGTATCTCTCCTCTGACACCTGGCTGAAAGGGCAGTGGGAATGCACTGCTAAATTCCTGCACTCTCTCAGCACAGGGATGTGAGAACAATAAGATTTTGCTGTGCTGTACAAGGCAAGGACATCCTGAGAACTTCACATCATGCTCTCTTTTCCAAAAGCTGATTCTAATCTGCTCTGCAGAATAGCTGCTGCCTGCTGAATTAAAAAGAGTGTCAGGCCAATTTAGGTTTCTCGGCTAACTAACAAGAATATTTTCAGTGCTCAGATGGAGTGAAAGTCAAAAGAAAATATAAATTTGAAAGGAAAACAAAATTTTGCAATACTACAAACAGAGCACAGTCCTTATCAATATAAATGAAGACAATCCATCTGGTTCCATTGTCAGAGCACAGAAAAAGACAGAAGAATGAATACATATTTGGGATGATAACAAAGGTTCCTGTAGCCACTCTAGCCAAGTATCTTACACCAACATGTAGCAATTGTTTAAACTGAGAATGTCAGTAAATACAGGTCTGTTCCCCTGTATGTACTCAAGCTTTCAGCACTCATAGCTATCAACCTACTGAATCAGGTGGTTTATCCAACAGCAAACTGGTCCTCCATGAATCTATCTAAACTGTTTTAAAACCATGTGTATTTGCATTCTCCAGACCACAAAGGAAGGAAGAATACTTCAGAAATTCCACTGTGTATCACATTATCCTATTTTAAATTTGGCATGGTTCTACAACAATTGAATGTCTATGTATTTCTGAATGTTCATGTCATGGAATGGAAAGGCCTAATCCCTATCATGAGTTAAATCTCAAATTATTGCTATGACATTGGGTGAGTCCTTGCTATGAGATGCAATCCATGCCTCAGAGGATTGTCTGAACTGATCTCAGAGCGCTTGATAAATATTTTAAACATCTCAGTTATTCTTTTTGCATTTAATACTTACAAGAACCATAACCCACTGCAAACAGGTCCTTGTACTTTGGATTCCTGTAATGAGAAAATATACATAAGATTGCATTTATTATTTACCAAGTAGTTCCATAGCAATGCACAGTGGTTCATGCATTAACTTCAGAGTCCATTCTCACTGAACTGACTGCACTCAGTCTGAGGGCTCTGCCCTTTGACCATATGCACTAGTAAAGTCTGCGAGTAACTCATGATGCACAAAAAGGCAGAACATCAGAAGATCAAAACAGCAGATGAAAAAGATAAAAAGACAGACATGTCAATCTCCAGCACTTCTTGGCTTATCTATTTCATAGTTGTGGAAAGTTTACTTTTAAAAATGAGATCTTTGAGGGAAAAAAATGGCAGAAATATATTGGTTTCCATCTTTCAGTGGCAAGAATTAAAGTTTCTAAATCAATAAACTCATTTTCCCTACCAGTTTAGTAAATTATGAGAGATGCTTCCAGAGACACCTATCAGTTCAAAAATTCATGATCACAACCACAAATCAGGAAGGGAAATTCCCTCTGACCCAGCTGGTGAACAGCGTATATCCTGTGGCAAATACTGATAACAAGCAATTAGCCATCTACTATGTCTATCTAAAGTCCATTTACTTGAAAAACATCTACCCTCTCTACAACCTTTTCAATGGGTGGTAGGTTACTGTAGGTAGGGTTTCCATGGGACAAAGGTCAGTACTGTTGTTATCCCTGAACTCACACAGCACAACCAGTGGTAACAATTCCATGAAATGAACACATGTGGCAATTATCTAATACATATTTTCTCTGACTTGCTACTGTGAGTTGACAAAATAAACCCACTTCTCTTTCTATTTCTCCTTTCTCATTTGGGATAATACCTAGGCATTCTATGCTCTTGTTCTATTCACTAAATGCACCATCACTGCTAAAAATGAGAGAATAAAAATTGAATTAGAAAAGCTTATTCCATAAAGCAATTTGCAGTAATTCTTCCAATTTCAGAGTCATCTTTCTGTTATCATTTCCTCGAGACTAGTTTAACAAGCAGTACAAACTATTTATTAAAGATACCTTTTCTCCCAATTTTGCTTCCCATTTTTACTGTTATCTGTAATTCTCACACAGCTGCATGCTTGATACTCTCTTACATAATACCACAGTGGTTTGAAAGGCAGAAGATGCCAATCCTGCTTTGTCTCTCCACAGATTCTCCTTGTCAAAGCACAAATATGCACACACAAACAAGTTAGAGGAGGCCTATCTGCAGGAGAGCACAGGGCAGGGTCTGACTAGGTATGTCTCATGCTCAGTGCATGAACCAAGCCAGTTCTGAGGAGGATCAAGCAAGTTAAAAAGTGAAAGGACTTATTTGTGGTGGTGATAAGCAGGTTTTTTCACAGTAATAAGCACAGCAATAATATCTTGGACAAAAACAGAATCAGTTTGCAAGTATCAGTGATCATTTTTGGACTGACCAAATATGTGAAACGCCTACTGCACTGAACTCTGCAAGATCCCAATACACAAATACCCCTCTTGTCAGAAGTGGAAGCCATGTGAGCAGTGACTGAGGTCGCTTCATCTGTTCAGCCTGAAGGAGACTGAGGTGAGACCTCATTGAAGTTAGGACGTCATTGTGAGAAGTGGAGGGGCAGACATTGATCTCCGTGGTGAGCAGTGACAGAAGCCAAGGGAATGGCATCAAGCTGCATTAGAAGGGAGCTACGTTGGATCTTAAGAAAACGTTTTTCAGCCAGGGGTAGCTGGGCACTGGAACAGGCTCCCCAGGTCACAGCACCAAGCCTGACAGAGTTCAAGAAGTGTTTGGTCAACACTCTCAAGCACATAGCAGGATTTTTGGGGCTGTCCTGTACTGTCCAAAGATCACACATCTATTCCAGCTTTCCTAGGAAAGGACTCTTCTTTGCCCAGCTAACTGCACTCACTTTTCCTCAGTGCTGCACAGAGCCTGCTCTGCCTTCAGTTTCTGCTGAAGGGCACAAGCCTGTCACATTCAGCCTTACACAATCTTCTCTGCGATCAGAAGCACCAGGCCCATTTCAGTGCTGCCCAAGCAGCTGACTGTAAAAATTCAAATCCATGTTCCCAGAGAAATCAGGCTTGCCTCATAAGATCCCGTTACATTCCATTCCACTCCCCTGTGCAACAGTCGAGTTTGAGTTTGGAATGAAGAGACTTACCAGGAGATGGCAGTAACTGCAAGTTTCTTGGTTTTTTCATACTGGAACTTCCAGAGTGGGAGGAGGGTTCCTTCCTGGCCTCTGTATTCATCTGATGCATCCTCAAAATATTTAAAATCTAAACAAAAAAAAAAAAAAAAACAACAAAAAAAAAAAAAACCCACAACCAAAAAAACCCCAAAAAAAACCACCAAAAAAAAACCAAACAAAAAAAAGGGAAAGGTCTCAGTATATAAACCAGAAAAAATCAGCACAGTTCAGTATCAGGGAAGCTGATTATCCTCACAGCCTCTGCACAACCCTATTTTTAGTGTAAAATCTGTCTCAGCTTTTAAACCCTAACTCGAACCAGCAAAATAACCCTTCAAATGCATTTTATTGAGTCCTCACACACATAGGAAAAATACAAATCAAACTGAAGACAAAGCATTAACAAGAAAATAGAAGCCCAGAGCAAGGTGTGACCTCAGGCACTCCCAAAGCTTCAGGGCCCTTCAGGAGGAAGCTGAGCAGAGACAAAATGACTCTTGCAAAATTACATCAAGACTGAGTACATTGCCGCGGTTGGTATGTGAGCAAGGATTATCAGCTCTGCTCTGGCCACTGTCACCAGCACCTGTATCCAGGAGTGAAGTACCTGCTGAGGGAAGGAAGTGCTACAGGAAGGGCAGTGCTGTTCCCAGCCAGCTCAGAGCAGGGCTAATGTGGCATGCTTTTTGCATGCTTATGGTCTGATGCACTATTTGCCTTGTGTGAGTCAGCAGGTTCCTAGACCTGCTCATTTTACTTCTGTTTCTCTATTCTCTTCTGTTCTGTCCTGTCCCTGCTGTGGCTGCAGGTACTTACCTACAGGACTGACACTTTGGACTTGAGTTAAAAGCAGCTCTCAGTGGACCATACCTTGTGCAATGTCATCAAATGTGTTCAGGTTCACCATCCGTTCTGCTATTTTAGCAGCCTTTGCGACCTTGCTTAGAGAATCAGTGTGCTGAAAAGAAAGGAAGAGAAAATTCCTGTGTGTTTACAAGTGCCTCAGACCTCATGTGACTGAAAAACTTGAGTCCTTTGATCTTGAATACAGATTAATTTGAAATGTGTCATACCAGCACCTACAGATACAGGCATTTGAAAAAAGTAATTGCTTTATTATAAATTTAGGAAGATGCCATCCACTGATGAGCTGCAGTAACTTCAGTGTTTGTTCCTGACTCAGCTCAACACAGGTACTTACCCATAAATGTAGATCAGTCTTGTCTTTCAATGTAACTCCTGACAGGATGACCTAAAAGGATGCACATGATTCCTACCCCAACTCCCTGCACAACAGTTCATCAGATTTGATGATGAAATCAGAGGGGTTTGACCAAGCATGAACACTCTCATCTCTACCTTGAGAGCTCTATATTAAGTAAACATCACAGGATTTAGGAGTCCTTCAGTCAATCACTGGGTAATCCAACCTGATCCATTCACATCCATGGACAAGTGAAGAAAAGAGAGCCCAGCAGGGGCTGTTTGTCTGTCAGCAGATGGCTGGTTCATTGCTTATCCCACACAGCCCTGTAGCTGATCACATATCTTATGGTGAGCTCCATTCTCAAGTATTTTTTGTGAGTGTGCTCCCTACACTCCGTGTGTGTATGTGTGACCATTAGTGAAATCCAAACTGGACTAACTAGAAGAAGGACAAGAAGCCTGGGTGCAAGCAGTGGGAAGGACAAAGCTTGAAAGTCCACAGACCATGCTTCTTGTCCTTCTTCATCAGTTCTGTGCTTCATGTCAGAAGGCCAAGGCATATACAAAGTGCTCTGAGAGCTTGCTGCTCCGAGTACCTGAATCCCCATCCACTACTGCCCCAAAGCCCCTTTAATCTTCAAACCCATGCTATGAAGGGATGACTGCCAGCACAGTAAGATTTCCTTCATAGTGACAGCACTGGAAAAAAAACATGCCATCCTTGAAACAGCTCAGAGAGTGCCCTGAGTATGAGAAGAAAAAGTTAAATGGGTTTACAAAACTACACCACACTGTCACAGTCAGAACTAGGAATATGGCTTCTGCTTCTTCCCTGGGCTCTGCAGAGACTCAAGGGAGATTGAGTCTTATTCAAAGAGCATGAAATCAATAGGGCTTCATAGAGATGAGAGAACAAGAGAAAAAATTATATAAGCTATTACATTTTATATAAATTCATGGTTTGCATACACCTCCAGTAATGTGTGCAGTCCTCTTTTCCCATCCTAGAAAAAATTAAGTAGAACTTGAAACCAAGTTCAGAGAAAGTCAGTAGACCAAGGCAGGGGATTCTGCCCCTCTGCTCTGCTCCGCTGAGACCCACTTGGAGCACTGCATCCAGCTCTGGGATCCCAGCACAGGAGGGACAGGGACTTGCTGGAGTGAGCCCAGAGGAGGCCATGAGTATGATCAAGAGGCAGAGCCCCTCTCCTATGGAGACAGGCTGAGCGAATTGGGGTTGCTCAGCCTGGGGAAGAGAAGGCTCTGGGGAGACCTTAAAGCACTTTTCAGTGCCTAAAGGGAACCTACACAAAATATACGGAGGGACTATTTATCAGGAAGTACAGTGACAGGATGAAGAACACATGTTTTAAAATGAAAGAGGGTAGATTTTGATTAAATATTAGAAAAAAATCTTTACTGTGAGGGTAGTGACACTGGCACAGGTTGTCCAGAGAAGTTGTGGACACCCCATCCCTGGAAGTGTTCCAGGCCAGGTTGGATGGGGCTCTGAGCAACCTGGTCTAGTGGAAGGTATCCCTGCCCAGGGTACAGTGGTTGGAATGAGATGATTTCTAAGGTCCCTTCCAACTCAAACTATTCTATGAATTTATAACACTATGATTCCACAAATTCTGTTTTTGGAGGGTGTCAGTGGAAACCAGGCTATAAATTAAAAAGAAATAAAACAAAAAACAACCTTGTAAATACAGAAACAATGTATTATTCAACTGATTTTGTTTTTCCTGCAAAGCAGGAAACTCTCCAGATGAATCAAAAAGTTTTAAGTCAGCTTTTCTGTCAGGTAGCTATGCTGTTAACAACACATCCATGACTACCTTTTTGACATTATAAGTGGATGAGGGTAAGTTATTTTCTCTTTGTATCCTGTCCTGTCTCAGATTTATTCCGTATGCTGCTGAAATAAATCTTCAGAGGAAGTGCTAAGCCTAATTTTTCCTTTAAAAAAAAAATCTGTTTGAAACACACTTTTCCACCTTAGGCCAATTCTGACCTGGCTAGACAAATGCAAGGAGAGCTCGTCGGGTAACACATTTGTTTTGTCTATTTCTGTGCATAAGTTATTTTTAGAACAGCAATAACGTTAATTGAATCATAGGTAAGATGGATAATGGGCTAATACTTTGGAAAAAATGTCTTGTTCTTGCTCTGTAATTCCTTATCACTAATTGCCTCAAACTTGCCTCTCAGCAGCTGGCCAGTTGCAGTGTGTGATTCCCATAAACTGAAGCATGAAAAAAAAAGCTTCGACTGCTGTGTAACTGCATATCCAGGAGAGAAACCCACCCTAAAATCAGTGGATTAACTGCTCATACCTCTAGCAATATACATACTGTGACTAGAAGAGCCCCTGGTTTGCAAAGAGAGAAACACAGTACAGGGCTATTGTCATTTGCTGCCCAGCCAACACCTGAATGCAAACACCTACTGTAAATCCCCAATAAAGTCCCCCAGCTCAAGTCATGTCAAGCAGTTATTACATTCCATAACTGTACTCATCTGTTCATTTTCACTCTTTGCTTTTAATTCTGAGAAACTGCAAACAGAAAATTGAAGGCAGAGGAATCAGTAACAACTCATGCACTCCTTGGGATGACCAAGAACTGGTGAACAATAATGTGAAAGTTAATTGCATTCTAAAGTCACCTGTTACACAAAAAATAATACCCATCATCCAAGAGCTTCCAAATGATATTTGTGGTTGTCTCACTAGGCACATCTCAGACAGGGATAATGCTACTGTGACATAACAAGCGAGACAGAACCTCACATGATCGATAAATTCATATTTTTCTGTTAAATATAAATTTTGTTTGGACTTCTTAGGAAAAAGATCAATAACCTCTGTTTCAGAGATTAGAATTGTTCCACTGCAGAAAGTTCCTGTTTTAATTTCCTATTCTAATTAATTAAATTCAATTTATATTTTAATTTTTATATTCCTAATTGGTTGACATCATCTGTATTTCTGTTGACACTATCCTCTTCCTCAGTAATTCTCTCTCTCTGTTACCCAAATCAGAGTCCCTACCTACCTTTGCTTTAACAGATAAACATGCTATGATTTTTTGGTGTTGTATATTCAAACTTTCTATTTCTTATGATATTTTCCAGGTTTGCCATCAATCATCTTTGAAAAGCAGTGATCATAATCACATATCCCTGTTCTACTCCTGAAAAGGTATCAGGCAACCTTACAGAACATAAACATCTTCTATTCATCACAGGGTAAATTCCAGCGATGGACTTCTCTCTCATAGCCACATCACAACCCACCAACTAATATGGAGTTGTTGAAGAAACACACTCATGTTTCTCCCTGTCATTAAAGACGGTATGCCTGCTCCTTACCAAAGATTCTTTTGATACTCCAAAATGAAGTCTTGCACTCCACCAGTCCCTCTCAAGCTGTAATAACAACAACTTTTCTGGTATATCTAATAATTGCCTAATAGTACTATAGCAATAGTTTACAGAATTACAGCTAGATTACCTTTCCTCTACTTTCCTTGTTCAAGAAAAATACAACTTGCTTTTCATTAAAGAAAGAGATTAGTTTATTTGGACACAGCTTACCTTTGGTAAATATGTGCTATTTCATATTTAATCCTTGCTCTGTACTTTTTTCCACCTTATTAATTCTGTTGCCTCGTGTTGGTAATGGTCAGGCTGATGGTACCATTTTTACCTCTCTTGCATACTTGCCCTTGTCATGGTTCAGTCCCATTGCTTCACCCTTCTTTGCATAGATTCATTCAAAATCCTTAATGACCTGTGACTTCATGCCTTGCCATCTCAGGTT
This sequence comes from Catharus ustulatus, assembly GCF_009819885.2. NCBI lineage: Eukaryota > Metazoa > Chordata > Aves > Passeriformes > Turdidae > Catharus > Catharus ustulatus. The sequence goes on along the minus strand of NC_046262.2, from coordinate 8,237,750 downwards.
GAGAGGAGCAAGTCTGCATCAATTATATTAAGCTCTTTGCATTTTGCTTCTTCCTCAGATACTGTCATTTATAAGTTCATTCAAGAACACAAGCAGGATTATGGATAATGCACATCTCTGGGTCAGGAGTGTGGAATCACAGAATCAGCTGAGCTGAAAAAGACCTTTAAGATCATTGAGTATCCTCCCTGTAATCAGAGCCATAAACAGATGGAACAGGAACAGAATGAGCAGGACAGGCAGATACAACATTTCTGCCTAGTTATCTCTACTTCCAGATATTTTCAGCTCAGAAAATTTCATATCATTCCACTTTGGTATTCTGTGTTATCCATGGTCTGTGTACTGCCTCGACTAAATACTGAGAAAAAGTTTCAAAGGTTGTATCACTGCTATTAGATGTAGCACACCCTTTCCCCTCTAGATCCACTTAAGTGAGAGGCACTTGGAGAGATTTCTAGGAGCTCCTCATCACAGTCTCCAGTCAAATACTTTCTATTACTATAACTTTTATTCCCTCATACATCTTCTTTATAAAATTCTCACCCTTCCTTCTCTTGAAATCCATGGTTCTCCTCTTTCCTTTCCTGCTGGCTGCCTCTATCTTCTGCTTTGCTAAAGCATGTCTTTCTTCCTCTTCCTAATTCTTCAGTGCAATGCATAGCTTCATTTTACTTCTTTTCCCCTAGTGAGAAGCTTCTGTCAAAAACTGTCAAGGTTCTCCTCTCCTCTCCTCTCCTCTCCTCTCCTCTCCTCTCCTCTCCTCTCCTCTCCTCTCCTCTCCTCTCCTCTCCTCTCCTCTCCTCTCCTCTCCTCTCCTCTCCTCTCCTCTCCTCTCCTCTCCTCTCCTCTCCTCTCCTCTCCTCTCCTCTCCTCTCCTCTCCGCCACATTCTTTCATGGATCACATCCTTTCCCTCTTTCTCTCCCAGTTATGTGGTCCTTTGACTTCTTATTCAGTACAGTACTGTTTACTCTCTCTTTTCATTCACTACATTTTCAAACCCTAATCTAACTCCTACCGTCATCTCCAGCTGTGGCTCTAGCTCTTGGATCTTTCATCATCTCCTACCAGAGCAACAGCTTCCATGAGAAATCCACCTGTGGTAAATAGCCATTCATTTTATCTTCTTTCCCTTGGGTTAAATCTGGCGCTATCTCACCAGCTATCACAGGTTTTCTTGCTAAAACCTAGCCTGACTAAAACAGTGGTGGAAATTACTTACGGCTTCTAGCCACTACAGCTTGATCCAGATAGGCCATGTCTCCTGCTTGATGATCCACAGTTCCCTTCAGCAATGGCCAAGCACAGTTTGGCCTTAAAAAGTGCTCAACTGGAAAAGCTCTGTTTCAATCAGTGTGGTGTAACATATGTAACATGTGAGTTAGCAGCTCCACAAAGCCTACTTCTCCTTCAAACTTTAATTTCCATATACCTACATCTGAACAGACATAATGACTGTTATAAGTCTGATTTGAGTCTTGAGGTACTTCAGGTTGCATTTTTCCAGTTAATGAGTGAAGAACTCATAACGATTTTCATGCACTTCAGGTTGGTAGACTAGCCTCACAGAGGATATAAGTTTGGGACACTGGCTCTGCATAAAGAAGCTTTTCCTTTCACTTATTCAGTACATTTATTTTTGGGCTTCCCTCTAAGCATTCTGGAAAGTGTTAAGTATGAAAAGCAAAACACTAAAGGGACAGATATAATGAATGATGGTTGTCAGTGGAGTGCACAGTAGGTGTTTTACAATATGGTTTCATTGGTAGCATATTTACTTTATTTTCATCATCAGTTTTTAGTAGTCCACCTGCGGTAAGCCTGTAACTGTAATGTTTACTTGAGGTTTAATTCTCTGAAACATATTCAGGTGAAAGGTTTACTAGCTTGCAAAAGGACTGTGAATGTCCATTGCAACAATCCTTAATTTCAGTGCCTTTCAGATTGAAAGAGTGTATGTAAAACCATTATCACTTACAATTCTTTGAAAAATCACAGGGTGTTTCTACCTATTTAGTTATTTTATCCCTCACATAATAATCAAATACGAGACACAAACCCAGTGCGCAAAACCAAAAGATGTATATCTCACTTGGAAATCAGGTTTGAAAATAATATTATGAAAATCAAAATCCTGTTTATACAGCACAACAAAAATCCTGTTTTGGGAATACAATTTCTAGAAAAAACTAACTTTTGCATTTCCTAAAAATGTTATTTGCCCACTAAAACAACAAGCTACACAGACAGCACGACTTATTTTCACCTAACTTGTTCTACAGATGCACCCACCACCACTTCGAACAGCCTTTTCCCCCACATTATGAAACATACCGGTGGCTCCACATAGGACAACTTTCTTCCAGTTTTCATTTCTTCTTTCTTTCCTGCCACAGGTTTTGCTTTTTCTTTCTCTTTTGCCTTTTCTATTCTCTCAAGTTCCTCCATATAGGCATCATAGATACACCACTGAGAGACAGACAAAGGCAGGATTTATCAGGACCTGATCATATTCCTGAGAACAGCCATCTACACCATCACAAAAACATGATAGTTATCACAACAGTACCACTCCTGCTGGAATTAGCTCAGCTAATTAGCTGAGCTATCTGTCTTCTTGCACAAAAAGTGAAGAGTTGAGGTCCAGGACTTTTCAAGCTTGATGGGACAAATCTTATTTTAAGAACACATTACTACATTATTAACAATTTCTTTCCTCCAACACTCTACTTGCTGCTTTGACTCTGTCTACCTTAATTTTTGTGGGACTTTGTGTTTGGCTAATTTACCAGTGTTTAATAGGAAACATGCATTAAACATTTGCCTTATGACATTTCTCATGTGGTGTTGGAAAACTAAATTGTAGTTGCTTAACACAATTTAAATTTGGACTCCAACTCTGCAGCATATGATCAAATGGAAACTGAGAACAGTTTTACATCTTCTGCTATGCCACATACCACACGTCTTACTTGAGTAGATCCAAAAGTAATTTCTCTTAAGAATTATTCATTAGTATTGAAATCCTAGTATTTTACCTAAAGGAGGTATATTTCTTTCAGGACAAAACAAAAGCAATCTCACACATTAGCTTAGGATAGGGAGTATGATTCAAACACAGAATATAGACTAGAACATTGGAATAAAGGCAGCAGAACTCTTTAGGGAAAAAAAAAATGCATTGTGCTGTAAATTTGCAGGCAGAAATTAGATGGAAAGATGCTCCAAATATCAGAGAAAGGACAAAGAAGATGAGACAAGTATGAGAAGGAGTAGAACAGAAAAGTTTGGAATGTGAAATAGTGAGCATAAAGGAAAAAAACAGCTGAGGAGAAAAAAGAGTTTATATTAAAACTCTATTTTAGACCCATTGAAAATTTTAACAATATAAAAAGAACTCAATGCAAAACTTTTCCTCTTAGTTTCCAAACATTTAATGCAAAATTTTAGTCAGGGGTTAATTATCTTAAAGCCCTCTGTTCTAAGTCTCAGGACAACTCACTGTCAGAAAAAAAAATTGAAGAAAACTCCAGCTAGAGGGAGGGAAGATCTCCGGCCAAATACTCTGTAATTTCAGGTTCAGGAATAAAATAGATTACAGTTTTTAAACTGACAGAGATACTTTCAGTTCTCTTATTTTCCTGTAACAGCATTTTTTAAGTTGCTACCATTATGCGTCTTCTGCTTGTTCCTCTGCTCACTGGTAACAAAATGATGTTTTCAATACCAGAAACAAGGTTTATATCTGTGACAAACACAATTACATTTTGAAACTATCTGATACTTAATCAGCAGAATTAGTTGGATTCCCTTTTCCCTGAAAGCTGTAACATACTTCTTGTGTGAAATTTCATCCACAAAAAATTTTTTTTCGCTTTTTTAATGGATGCAGAAAATGCTACAGAGCATTTAATCATGAATAGATAGGTACATCTCTTCTACATAAAACAGAGTTAAGTCTCTTGCAACAGGTCTTTTACATTCCTTACGCTGTAGTTCTCATTTGGTTCAGCTTTGGGCTTCAGAAACCTGCTTCTGGCATACAGCTAAACTTAGTAAAAATAAAAATCCAAGTGCTGCATATGCCAAATTCTTAACAGTACTGCAAGAGAGAGTATGTTTCTAGAGAAGCCGGTACCCTGCAAGCTGCAGCCCAACTCTTGCTGAATCCAAAACTAGTCTCACCCTGTGGTTCCCCATTTCCACTCACTTTAGACCCTCTAAAGCAGTCATACCAATGTGGCTGGCACAAAAATAAATCAGTGAAAACCATCTAAAATGAGACACTTAACCTTAGAAACATAACCCATGAGCAAGTTCACCCATTCAGGCAGAAAGAGGGTCATACTAGTTTGTTGTCAGATTCAAATCAGAGATCAAAGCCACAGTAAAAGAATTCATTCCACTGCAAGGAATGCAAACACAATAATTTGGTATTAACTCTCTCACACCTCAATTTCGAAAACATATTCTAAAATAACTTTAAAATTAAAAAGGAGATAGCTACAGATAGATATAGATATAGTTATAGATGAGATAGATATATAGACATAGATACAGATATAGATGATTAGATATAGATATAGATATAGATATAGATATAGATATAGATATAGATATAGATATAGATATAGATATAGATATAGATATAGATATAGATATAGATAGATATAGATACACATATAGATATACATAGAGGTATACATATACCTGGTTAACATTGGCTGAGAAAGTTTCAAAAGGTGCAGGGTCAGTTTGCAATCCTTTTTCCTGAAAAAAAGAAAAAGTATGAAGAAGCATAATCTCAGCATTGAAGCCCTCTGCAGTGCCATAGTTTAGTTGTGGAAACAGTCTGCATGAAAACAGTCTGCAGAAATACCTTTGTTATTGTACTTTGTTACTGGTGCTGCTGAGCAGTGATAGAACACAGTAACACGGCATTCTCTTGCACAGAGCAAGAAGAAGAGTAATTTATTCAAGGAAGTCATGGCTTTAAATAAGACATTGTGCAAAACAAAGCAGAAAAGATTCATTGGTCAGAGAAGCAACACCTCTTTAAAAACATGCCTCTGTGAAAAATATCATGTCCTCAGCAGGTGTTTATCTATGCTATTGAATTCTCTGAAACATTTCTCCTGGGAAAGAATCACAGCTAAAGCTTCTCTGAAGAAACTTTCTCCTGGAAAAGAATCAGAGCTGATCACAGCCTGGGAAAAATCCTGGCTGAATTTTTCCCAGGCCTCTGACAGTGCTCACATACCTTGATATCCAAATGATTCCTAGGGCACTGCACAACACTATTGGTTATCGTGCAACTACGAAAAGATTTTGTTGCAGACCAAAAGAATGTTCACAAGACCTTCTGATTTTTTTCCCCGCATACTTCAAATATTTCAGTAGGTAATTTTGAAGGAGTTCAAATGGTTTTTAAACCTCCACCATTTGAAATGTACTGGTAGCAGTTACGGTATCAGTTATGACATCCTACCAAATTTGAAAAGTTTTGTCCTATATATTAAAAAGCCAGTTGGATACAACAGTCAGAACAAAAGCTTTGAACAGAATGAAACTTATACACAATTCATCTGATGCTACTGAAATGATATTTTTATCATCCTTACATCAACATTCTCAAAATAAATACATTTCTGTGAAACATCCCTTTAAAAGAACAGCACCTTCTTTCAAAAACCTGTTGTGTCAGAACATTTTTAAGAAGCTGCCTATAGCATTTCCCTGACCTCTGAAGACATCTCAGAGATGGAAACTGAGCATCCTGTACAGCACATAGCAGAACTGTGTAGCTATTCAAGGTCTATATTCTGCTTCCAAAGGCAGAATCATACAGAGACACACAAGCTTCTCCCAGCAAAATCATTGGAAAGAAGAGAATATGCAGATCTAGGAACAAAGAAGTAAGAAATTCCATGGCCTCCACTGGGATTTTCAAATTATGCAGAATCTCAGCTCAAACTTCATAGCAAGCACCCCTCTGCTGGACAAACTCTACTCAGATCTTCTGTCTCCAGTAGCACAATATCTCTCATGTATCCCTCTGAGTCCATCATATGTAAAGACATCTAACCCTAGGTGTAATGGCTGGAAGACAACAGACAGGCCCTTTGCGGAAATAATACACTCCAATTGTAGCAAGGAAAACATAATAATTTTTTCTCTGAAACTGGTATCCCTGATGTATGAAACTGCTTTTTGAGCACTCCATCAGGAGCCTACATCATCAGGATTGCCCAGTCAGAAGGCTCCATGAAAACATGTTCACAGGGAATGGCTGTAGGTTCAGCAAAAAGCTTAGGGAAGGAACATAAAGGTTTGGGTCTGTACTTATTGGAAAGTGCATGCAGAGTGGGAGGGAGATATACCATGTACAAGAAGTACAGATTTATCACACTTACGTAAGTTTGTTACTCTCGTACCCGTGCTTAATGCAAGAACAAACACATTTGTCCTATAGGGCACTTATACTTCTGCTCCATTATAAGAATTGAAGTACAAGATCATAAAAGTACACAGTGACAAACAGAAATTGCTTTCAGACATTCCAAGTACTCAGCTGCTACCCTAACGTTGCTCCGTATTTTTCCAGATGAGAAAATAAACATGCAAAATATCATATCCAAGTAAAAGCTTAAGGATTTACAGTAGCATCAAAACTTTTTGTAGTCTGTCCAAGAATTTGTGAAGCAAGAAATTTTCTGTTGTGGATAGTCTCTCTGAACAGTGGTTGAGAGACAAAGGACACAGGGATAATATCAGGCTGGTTAAAGTATGAGCAAGGGCAGGGTGCCTTTGCGGGGACTGAAGAGGAACAATAACAAGGGAGTATAACAGCATGTTATGGGAAAAGTACACGAAGAGAAACAGCTTAACTGCAAGGTTTTCTACATGCGTCAAAGGGCTGATAAATACCTGTACCAATCATGAGCTATGGTTTTGCAATATGCATGAGCTTGATTATCTACTGTATAAAAAGACAACAGCATTATAATAAAGTTGAGACTTGTTGATCATGATAGCTTGAGACTCGTCTCCCGCGTCGTCCTGCAACATTCTGTCACTATTTTCATCATGCCAAATGTTTTAAAATAGTACAACCAGTATACCTTTTTCACTAATAGTATCGACCGATTATAGGATATGACACAAATACAGGTGATCTACACGCCCTCCCAAGGGAAAAATCTTCCAAGTCACTGAAGGAAACAGTAACATACCCGCAGAGGATACTTGTATGTAGTTGAACCTCTCTCAATGAAGTTGAACTGGTTTGCAAGCTTCTTCTCTGGCTTTTTTGGGGGAGGAGGCTCTTCTGCCTCTGCTGCCTCAGCTGCTTCTGCCCCTGCTGCCTCAGCTGCTTCTGCCCTCCCTCCCTCTTCTGCAGCCTGCAAGAAAATACAGCAGTGACTCCACCCTGAGAGAACCAATTGTCTCTTTCCTTCTTCTCAGACTGCTGGATTTTTGCTGTCTAGGGAAGGACACTGGAACTGAAGACTCAATATTTAAGATACAAATTAGGAGACTTCCAGCACTCAGATCAAGGAGATGCTGAAATGGTATCTGAATGGGAATACAGACACTCAGGAACTGAAATTGCTTTAAAACAAAATCTGACATGAGAGAGATAATATAGCACAGTTGCCTTTTGTAAAATGGACTCATGGACCAGATTTTGTTAAGAGTCCCATTACCCTGTATTTTCATTTCCTCGCTAGACAACGAGTTTCACCTGCAACTCTGACACTCTGTGTGTTCTGACACTGTGTGGATAAGAACAGACTTCTCCCAGGCTACTCCCTTCCTATCAGCCAACTGCCTTTAAATTGGGCCACTGCTACTTTCATTCAGTTACGCCTGCTGCTTTCACCCCTCCGGATTTTGTTTTTCACCAAGGGACATACTGCCCCAGAAAATTCCAGATCCCAGGAAATTACACTTTATTTTGATATAATATCTGCATGAAGACAGATCTGGGTATGATCCCCCTACTCAGCTTCTACATCTGAAAAATGGCAGCAGGACCACAGCTGCCCAGCAGAATCTGCATGTTCTCACCTACAGCACTAACATCTCAGACATAAAAGAATCAAACACAGAAGCAAACCCATTTTATAGTAATGTAATTAAAAGCTAATACTAAAAATAAAATGGACAGCTCTTAGCTCACAACAGAGAATTACCTCAGCTTCTTCTGTGGGTTCTTCATCTTTAGTCTCTGCCTCTTCAGTTGCCTCTGCAGAAGCCTCCACAGGAGGCTCCACAGGAGCCTCTTCCTCCTCAACAGGAGCCTGTTCTGATGACAGAAAGGATATAAGAATGAGCCCAGAATAACACGATGTCTTATCCAATATTCCACAGATCCTCTGTCTTCTGGAGCATTGATATACATATGTATTCTTTCCTAATGCTGTATCATTAGACAACACAGTAACAAATCCCCACTTTGGAGAACAATTGTTTGCTCAAAGCCACAAAAAGTGACAACGGTATTTTTAGAATTCATCTGCAGTACTTAACATAGTTGTTTTTATTTATACGGATAAAAATTAATACGCTAGTCTTGTTAGAGGATGATGGATGTCTACATTCCAGTCACAGCCTTGAGTGTGTTGCTATGCAAGCATTGAGCCCCTTGAAATGAATTTGATTTGGAATCTACGAAAAAGACTGCCAAAAATCCATGACTTCATGGCACTGAAGATGCCATTAAGCACTTTGCCCTACTTCAGGTCATCATGCATCATTTGTTAAGTGTAAAATAAAGGAGGAACTGACCCTCAGAAGCTCCAAATAAGAACTATTCTCAGGAGCTTGCTTACCCAGTATTATTACTGTGCCCTTCACTTACCATCTTGACAGAACATTCATTGGGACAGAAATTCCCCCTTCACAAACAGCAGAAATACAATAAAATCACTAGCCAGTACATCCTCTCCTACTGAAAATTCAAACCTAGAGCTCTTTATCAACAACAGAGCTTTCAGTCTCTGGTTAGTGTATCTTTTTGTCTGAACACCTAAGAATGTTGACAGTAGCTCAGATCAAAGGTCCAAGTAGTTCAGGGTTTGTATCTCACATTGTCTGAAAGTAGATGTCTTGGTAAGAATTCAAGAATTGATCGCCCATGTGCTAGTTTCCTGAACAATTGCCCAGATTCCAAACATTTCTGCTTTAATGCTTTAAATCATATCTGAAAGCTTCAAAACAAGTAGTTTAGACATGTAAGTCCAACTAATGGTAGCAAAAGACATTTAAAAGACACTAAATACAGTAGTTTCACGAATACAAGCCGCACGGAATATAAGCCGCACTTCCGGTGCCTCGACAATGTTGCTGTCTTTGTCAATAAAAAAGCCGCACCCCGAATATTAGCCGCACTTTCATTCGTAGCAAGAATCCGTGCGCAGCTTTCACAAATTGGCCAATTAGTAACAGGATCACGGCATAGCGGGGTTTACTGGCCCGGGGCGGGGCCAGGCAGGCTCGGCCCGCTCATGGTTGCCGATGGGGCCGGGTGGCCCAGCTCAGCGCCACGGCTCGGTGGGGCCAGCCGGGTGGTACTGCCGCCGCTGCCGGGCTCGCTGGCCCCCCTCTCCCGTCAGCACCACCCCGCTGCCGCGTTTGCTCGCCCTGCCGGCGGGGCGGCCGCCACTGCCAGACTTGCTGGCCGGCCCGCACCGCGTTTGCTCACCCTGCCGGCGGGGTGGCTGCTGCTGCCGCCGCCAGGCTCGCCAGCCGCCCCCTCCCGTCTGCACCGCCGCCACGTTTGCTCGCCCTGGCCGGCACTGCAGGCCCCCACACCGCCGGGCTCCCCCACGCTGCTGGCCCCGATTCTGCTGGGCTTCCCCCGCTGCCAGGCAGCCCCACCCGCCGGCCTTCCTGCTTCTGCCATGCTCCCCTGCACTGCTAGCCCCAGTTCTCCCGGGCTCCCCCGCCCTGCTAGCCTGGGCTCTGCCGCCCTCCCTGCCCCGCCCTGCTGGCTCAGGCTCTGCCGCCCACCCCCCGCACTGCTGGCCCGGCCTCTGCCAGGCTTTCCCACCTCAGCCGGGGCCGGCCAGGCTCCAGCTTGGCTTGGGGCTGCCGCGGGCTCTCACTTCCATGTTGGCAGCTTTTAGAATATTGTTCATATATTAGCCGCCCCCGAATATTGGCCACACTTCCGGGTTTCCACCAAAATTTTGGTCAAATTGGTGCGGCTTGTATTCGTGAAATTACTGTAACTTTGAAAATTTCAGTGTTAGTGTTCAAACAACTCAAAAAACATACACCATTTTCTAGACTGCAGCAAACATCTGGCTGAATATTTTTCTAATTTGGATTGCCAACAAGAATGCAAACCAAAGTAGGATCTACTTAATTCTACGCAGCATGATCATTCCATTGTGTTGAATAAGAGGAACCAGTGCCTATCTGAAAATTATTGTGATTTCAGACAATATAGCTACCTGCTTCAGTGCTTGATCTGATACTCTGGCGTCTGCCTTCATCTGAATCTTTGTGTATCAAATAACCATCCAAAGTTAAGTGAATAGCTGTTTGATCCATATCATCCACTAGCTTGTATGCTCGCTCCTAGAAAAGAAAAACCCAACAAGATCACAGAATCACAGAATCATAGAATCCTGGAATGGTTTAGGCTAGAAAGAATCTTAAACGTCTTCTTGTAACCTCCCTGCCCTGTACAGGGACACCTTTCCCTAGCCTAAAGGTTGCTTAAAGCCCCATCCAACTTGGCTTGGAATACTCCCAGGGTTGCAGAATCCTTAATTTTTCTGGGCAACCTGCTCCAGTGCCTCACCATCTTCTCGGTACAGAACAGCTCAATCTGTATAATTCAGTTTGAGCTGCACCTAAAAGCAATTGGAAGCCACCAAAGAACATGATGCTTCAATAGTTTCCTCCTACATATTTGATTGCTTACTGTCAATCACAGCATAGCACTGAACCCACTTCAGTCACTGTGAAGAATCTGAAGATATGGATTACCGATCACCTGTCTATATACCATAAATATGGAAAACTTCAGCTCCAAATAGAAGACAAGCACTTTTTTTGAATCCACAAGACTGATTTCCTTCCTGTGGAATTGTGTAATGGTTGGTGAAACAAGTAAAGTAGCACAGAGGTGATGCAAACATAGGAAAATTTTGCTTGGTTTTCTCTTCCTTTAGATGTCGGTTTTCCCAGGCATAATTTTCTTCACAATAGCTACTGTGGGGCTATATTTTGGATTTGTGCTGAAAACAGTGCTGATAACACAGGGATGTTTTGGTTATTGCTGAGCAGCACTTGCACAGAGTTCTGTTCCCCACCTCACCACTAACTCACCCATCTGACCACAAGGATATTCCATACCACATGGTGCCATGCTTAGCATATAAATCTGGAGAAAGAAGAATGCTGTGGGGAAGAAGAAGAATGGGAGGGATATTTGGAATGATTGGGTGTATCTTACCAAGTAACCATTAAGTGACATGGAGCACTGCTTTCCTAGGGATTGCTGAACATCTGCCTCAAGTGGTTAACAAATTTCTCATTTTGCTTTGCACAGATTTTGCTTTCCTTATTAAACTGTCTTCATCTCAACCCATAAATTTTCTCACTTCCACTCTGATTCTCTCCCCTGTCCTACCATGGGAGAGTAAGTGAATAGGTTTGTGGGGCTTAGTGGCCAGCTGGGATTAAACAAGGACACCCGCCTAAAGTTGGGAATAATTCAATGCCAGAGGCGGAGGAGCTGTCCCCATGTCCTTTCTTTCAGAGTGTATAATCCTTCCCAGGGAGGAGTGGAAGGCAAAGGCATCACTCCACCCATGTGATTGCCTGTGTTGCTGGCTGTATATGGTAGTGAGAGAAGGCTGCTCCAGGGTAACACAGTGTGTGCCCTGCACACATAAATGTGAATGCGACTCTTGGATATTTTCTGGCTGTCGGTTGCTCACTCCTACTCATCAGGAATAAAGCTTGTCAATGATTTCACAAAACACATTTCTGAGTTCTCCTGTATTTCTATCTTCACATGAGGATACTGAGGCATAATTCTTATAGACTGAGAAAAGCCTTGCCTTTTGTCCTTTAACCAGCACAGAATGGGAAAAATAACTACCTGAGATTAGCTGCTTTAATCACCTTCACTGACAGATCTTGTTCTGTAATTGTGATATCCTACTTCTGAATAAATGAATCAATGCTTTTAGACTTTTATGCTCTACAAATCCCTTTAAGAACCATTGGCAGTAAATATGCAATAAGATTTAGCCACATTAAAAGAAAATGCGGTTATAAACCAAATGAAAACAATGAATCAATTAATTGCAAAAAATTCTGGTTTTATGGGTCATGCCACACTTACTTTAAAGCTGAATCTGACAATATTCCGGGGAATATGGGGATTATCAGCTGTCAAGGTACGTGTAACTTCCACTTTTAATTCCTTTGGAATGGAAACAAAATAGTATTGCAAATAAAACTGCATTACTAATACAAAAATCACCATATTTATGCTCAGTTCTGTGATATACAGTTAATTGCAGATACCTCATGTGCAGGTGATACCACCACAAGAACAGTGCTTGAGGCCAACCTAGCTGAGAGGGGAATCCAGAACAGTCATCCTGCTTCCTACCTCAGTATTTCAAGGGGCTTGCTTGGTTTTAGTTCTTATCTAAGATATGGTAGCACTTGAAAAATGCTAGCTACTTTCTAAAGAGTGAGATAGTCAACTTGCATTTTAAAATTTACAAAAATAAACAATAAGATCAGTAGCAGTACTTTCAGGATCGACCACTGGGAACAAAAAAAAATAAAAATAGAGCTGTTAACTATTTTTACTGCCTAAGTCGGGGGATGTACATAAAGCTTCCCTGTCACAGATAGTTTAAGGACCAGGAACAATACTAGAGTTTCATAAGGCAGTGAGAAGAGAGAAACAACTGCAGTTGTAAGGGTGACCAATTGCAATGCTACTGAACCAATCTGGGAAGAAACACTAATAATATTGTAGGACACTTCTGTTTCCTGTGTACTGCACACAGGTGCCCGAAAAGCTTAGGGCTGGCTCTGGGTCTTCCTTAACTGAGTGAAGCCCCAGCCCCATTTTCCCTTTTGGATTAGCTCCAGGCAGTTACAGCATTTCAAGCCGAGAACTGGCTTCAAAGCACATTCTCCCTGTTTTCCTGTTGAAGCCATTTCAGCTGGTACTGCAGACACTATACTTCAGCAAGTACTGGAGTTTTACTTATGCAGAATTTCCTCCAAAACCAATGGGTAAGCTTCTGTTTATGGAGTTTTGTACACATCTCATGTACAACGACACGACAGGCATTGCTTTACTCACAGCTTCAGTTAGCCTCAGTTGATCTGGGGATCTGACTACAGCCCTTGCTGCCAAATCATCCTCTCCTGTTTCAGAGATATCTTCATCCTAGAACAGGAATAACAAGCTCAGTAATGCCACAAGACTGACAGTGTTGCTCCTTGCCAAAGGAGTACTTCTTGAGGCACAGAACAAAAAGATAAAAACAACATTCCCCCATCGATCTTTGCTTTGAGCAGAGCAGAACACCACAAATGGCAGGTCAAAATGTGAAGATTTTCAAATGGCTACACTTGCCAGCAAGAGTTCAGTGGGTTGGAGGAGCTGCAGTCGGAAGATAATTCCTGCCCTGCCACAAAATTGGATTAACTCCAATAACAAAACTTAAGTGATTCCACGTCAATCTCCATTTAAAAGTTGGCAATTCTGCTTCCCTTGCCACATAATACCCAAGAGTATTACAGGACTTAAGGACTACTCAAGGGCACAAGCCATGAACCTGCAATTACTCCTGATGTGTTATTCTACAAGCTACTCTTAGAATTTAGTTTGAAATGCAAAGCTGCAGGGATGTGGCTCCTGGAGAAATGTTAACCAATTCCTTGCAGAGACCAGTATGTCTCCATTCTCCCAACAACAGCCTGTTGCTCTCCCTAGCATTGGGAAGATGTCATGATATAAGGTCATTAAAAAGAAAATTAATCACTGCAGGAACGAATTTCAATTAATTGTCCTTAAAAAAAAAAACTGTCAGAACACAAAGCTGCTGATTAAAGTGCTTAACTGCTCCAGGCAAAATTTCTCCTCCAGTTCAAAATGTACAATAAGTTGATTTAAAATAAATCAATCATTCTTGTAAATACAGTTCTCTCAGGCCTGCTAACTTTACTCAGCCATAAACAAGCTGAGGATGAGTCCAAGGTGCAAGTACAGCTTATGGCTGAAGCTATAGAGGCAGGACCCAGCAATGTTTTGCTACCTGCAGAGCACCACAAAAGTAAAAAGCACAATGCTGTGTCAAAATGTGCAATGGCTGAAAGTAACAGAGAATTCTGCATATTCCACGAGCTCAGAGAAAGTTGCAGGCTGCAGCCTTATTTCTTTCCCCAAGGGAGCTGAAATGAGGCAAGCTGTAAGGAAGGTCAGGCGTTCTGATGCACAAGAGACAATGACTGCAGAAGAGCTGTTTGTGATTTAATGCTGCCCACATGAACATCTGCTTGTAAGGCATTTATCATACACAATTTGATGCCATTTAGTTGCCACTGGCTGCTTTCCCAGGCGAATCAGATATGAAGCACTGTGGTTTTAACATTATTATATATGATTCTCATTTAAAAGTAAATAACTTTCAATTTTTAAAGGGTAAAAAAAAGAACATTTAATGAGACTGTGATTTGTCCCAAGAAAGTGAAAAGCTGTTTATCAATGCATGTAGACTGTTCTTCTATCCTTGTCAGTGGAGCTAAGTAAGAGGAAGGTAGATTAAATCAGGATATTCTAATAATTTATTTGCCCAACAGTAAAAACATCATCATGAGTCAAAGAAGTTTAGGCTATTTTCCCTAAGGCTTGTACTTTGTAAAGTGAATATGGGCTATGCTTTGAATTTTCTAAACTAAGCAGGCAGTTTTCTCACAGTCTTAGTCAGCTTGTATTTTGGAATTCACATCCCAAACATTTTATTTTAATGTTTCCATATTGCATTTTACCCAAATTGTTCCTTTGTGCCAGGTGATAGTTTTTTTGTCTTAAATTCCTGGTGTATTTCCCCTCTCAGTGGAAACATACAGCAACCTCTTACCACTAAATCAATTGATATTTTACCAGCTTCAAAAAAAAATCTCCTTGTTCAGACTAAATCTTTTTTATATCTCAGCTAAAAAAAGGGAAAAAAGAAAAAAAATCCTAAAATTTGAGAATCTTACCCGTTTTTTATGTCCAGCTTTACCAGCTTTTCCTGCTTTTCCTCCTGAAGGTGCACCTTGGCCCTAAAGTGAGAACATATCCAAATGTAAACTTTCAAAGCACCTTTTTTACAAATTTAACCAAAGCAGAATAAAAGTTTGATGCTTGCTCCAATGGTATATTTTAAAAGTTGAGTATGCTAGCATTCTGTCTATAAATTTTCTGAAGGAAAGACAGTCACTTTCACAACACAAGACAGTGATTTTTCAGCATGAAGAAATGCCAGGCTCTGTCCTAGTAGAACGCTACTAGTTGGTCCTCGTCTGTGATACACCCAAATGTCATACACACATTTTAGTGCCTTGGTCAAACACACTAAAAGGCTGCTTCTGTTCCAAGTGCTTGCATGCACAAGGAGCCCAAAGACAGTAGATTCACACCCACAAAACCATAAGCACTGAGAAGACATGGAAAACACTGATGAACAGCTGGGAAATTACCACTGTCAACCCCCCCAGCACACATGAAAGCAGAGAAAATTTATTAGGACAGGCTTTAAGGAAATCAATTAAATAATTGTTTATGGGGTTCTTTATAGAGGACGACTACCCTACCCAGAGTCAAGGAATAACAGAAGGGCACCACTGATAAACTTTTGTGAAAATTTAACAGAAAGTGGGAGAGGAAATTAAGAGGAATCTTTTGAGGAGATGTTGAGGGACAGACAGGATCACAAACCCTAAAGGAACAAAGGGGAGTTGAAAAATCAAGGTAAGGAAACGGTACTAGAAACCTTGGAAAGGACAGTTTCAGGATGGATCACAATAACATTTGATGATATGATGAAAAAAGCAGAGGAGTTACTCGGAAAAAAAGTGACTTAGTGACAGAAAAGAAGGGGATACTAGACAAGAGAGAAGGCAAATGAAGGGGTGGGAGAGCAAGATTGATTTTCTTCACAAGAACATTAGAGTGTGCCTTTCAGTTCAGATCAAAGATCCACCTAGCCAAGTATCTCTCACCAACACTTTCAAAAGAAGGCATCTATTCTATTCTCTCCAGGGTGACCTCTTATCTTGCCACAGGGACTTGAACCAGAAATGCTATCCTTTCTTTTTCATATCAGTGAACCTTTTTCTCCACAAATCTATTCCATGATTTTGGAATCCATGCACATTTTTAGCATGCACAGCTTGACTCCTTCAATACAGCTACATGGTAATGCAAAGAATCACTGCTTGCTTTTTAAGTCACTCATTTGTTTCTCCCATCTGGTTCTCCTAGTTCTTCTTCTGGAAAACCCAGCTTTATCACAATATCTATTCTTCCTTTTGTCTTTCATATGTCTTAAGAACATTTCAGGAGCACAAGCCTCCACAGAGATTCCTACACTCCCCTTGTGATTCCCCTTCATTATGAAAATTAAACATTCTTTTCCACCTCCTACTTTCTCTGTATTAAACAATTAAGCAGCCATAAAGACTTTGACCCAGAATCCCCAAGCATTGTTCATCAAGCCCCATTACTTGTTAAGACTTGACAATAAGAATTCAGCAAAGAAATATTTTCAGAGAAGAACAAAGTTCAGAAAAAATGTGAGACTGTGTTTCTGTGTTATTCCTCTTTGTACAAGCTAAGATACACAAAATTGCTATTACTAGCAGGGCATTAGGAATTATCTTTATTCCAGAAGACATGTATTAAAAGCTATGAAAAATGAGCAGAACAATATGTTTCTATGCTTAGAAAATGTGCCTCACTTTGAAATACAATTTTATTGTGAAGCAGGTGAAGAAAATAAAAGTTATAATGTTTTATTTACAGTTCCACTGTGGGCTGATTGCAGAAAGGCTAAGATGTCCTGTGTCACAGCCACTACTGAGATGACTAGATCACACAGCTGGCTTGTCTCCCCTGTGTGATTGTATGGCAATGGACAACAGAGGGTTGTCTCTGACAAGGACCCTGTTACATGTGAATTAGATGTGACTAAAACAGATTTTCAGAACAGAATTTTATTATTTATTTATTTTATAATTTTATATTTCTTTTAATAATTTTATTATAATTTATTTTATTTCAGAGCAGATCCAAATCAAAACCAAATTCTTAAACATGAAATGAAGTCTACTATTATTCTTTGCAAAGGGGTCTACAAAAGCATTTATCCATTAGTAAAGGCATTGCCAAGGCGATCTGAGGATAATTAGTTTTAGCAGGTGCACAGATTTCAATTAACATAATCTGAAGAGCCACCTGTGAATAAATACCTGCAACACTATTAAAACCCAAAAGTGAGACAAAGAAAAGCTAGATCTATGAGTTCACCAGAAGGAAGCAGCACAAACCCTGACCTGCTTCCCAAACCATAAAGAGTTTGTAGAGAAGAACATGAACAATTTTTCTAATCAACCAGGGTCCTGTGTAGTTGGCTCTATTTCCCTTGTCTTTGTACAGTACTATCAAGGTTTTATGACTGGAATTTAATGATGCAACATTGCATCAGGCCTGGTATGATAGAGAGACCCTGAAGAGACTCAGGATATGGCATGGAGGAATGCAGGAAGGGGATGATAAGATGTGGGGCACATACTTGACGTCACAGACTCCACAGCTATAAGCATCTAAACACTGGTCAGTTAGAGAATTGCAGACCTGCAGACAGGAGAACTGAAGAAAATTTCGTTTAGGGGTAGCAAAGAAGACAAAAAATAGTATCTAGCACATTGAAGAAGCACCATATGCAGCAATACCAGTTGTAATGTGGAGCACCAATGAAAAAAGAGAAGTGTGAAAATATATTAGCTAACATATGAAAGAAATCCAGGTGAAAAAGAGACCATCAAAATGGACATCTTATCCTCCCCAATGAAAGTCTCTGCTGGCAACTTATCACAACATCCCCACCAACACCACCAGCAACAGCAAAACCAAACCACCAACTTCAGGAGTCAGAGCACTGGAAGATGGGTGAGCACAATACCAGAAAAGAGGCAGAAACTAGGAAGCTTTCATGCAACAACTTTAACTGCAGTATCACTATAAATGATTTTTTTTTTCCACAGAATTATTTCTTATTTTCTTTAATGAATACATCTGGACTGACCATAATGTTTAGGCTAAAATTTCAGTCACCTTCACATTAAATCTTTAGTTTTATAAGTTGTGCCTTCTCTTTGCCCATAAACAAGATTTTGAGTGCAACAAAGTTTACAGACCATTGCGAAATACAGAACCTGTCTCTGAAAGTCTTAGCTTTGACCTTATGCCTGTTTTTAACCTTTATCAAAGGATGGCTGTTGTGTATGACTGGGAGAGGGTGTTCAAGGAAGAGGCTTCATTGCATCTGTCAGTAAGATTTACTACCCTTCTCCATGTGTCATGCCTGCTTTCCCACCAGCCTCTACTTGCTGACTGAGACAGCTTGCTTTGGGGCACCCTGAAACTAAGCAAAGTAGTTCCCTACAGCAGGGACCAAGCATATGACTGACAGGACATAAAATTATACTTATTATATCTGGTATTTTGAACTAAAGAAGCTCCAACCACTCCCTCCAACCTGAACAGTTACGCTTTAGAACTACTTTGTTATGACACAGGTCCTTCATCAAATGCTGCACTGTATGGACACAGCTCACGCCAAAGACATGATAAACCTGAAGTGGCAGGATGGGAGCCAGTATATAGAGATCAGTGTGGGTCTGGGGCTTTCTTCCATGTGTGCTTGACAAAGATAGGACAGCCATACCTGGAACAGTCTAAGAAGGAGCTGGTCCTTAGCTTATTCTAGGGTCATTCAGCAAAAGTCTTGTCTCCTGCTCAGATAAAACATCTTTCACAATGCAGAGACCTACTTCAACAACAACAAATGTGAATAACTTATTTGTTGGACATTCTGGACTCTTGCAAGTGAAGGTGGAGACTGTAACTCCCCTTGACACATTACACTAATTTCACGACCATAAGGCGCACCGGACTATAAGGCACACCCCCCGGGAGTCAGCAAAATTCGCAACTTTGTAGATCAGATAAGGCGCACCGGACTATAAGGCGCACTTTTTTTTTGCAGTGAGGCTCTGCCCCCAGCTCCCCTCGCGCGGTTGCTGGCCGAGGCCCCGCCTCAACCCAGCAGCCATGGGCCCCCAGGCCCGCCTCCACTCAGCAGGGGCGGTGCCACGGGCCCCCAGGCCCGCCTTCACCCAGCAGCCATGGGCCCCTGGGACTGCCTGGACCCAAGAGGGGTAGTGCCTCAGGCCCCCTGGCCCGCCTCCACCCAGCAGGGGCGGTGCCGCGGGCCCCTGGGCCCGCCCCCAGCCAGCTGCCGTGGCACTGCCGGTTTCCCCCATGGCTCACAGCTCACACTTCTGGTTTGGGAAATTTCACAACTTTGTACATCAGATAAGGCGCAGTGGACTACAAGGCGCACTTCCGGGTTCGAGGGAAAATTTTAGTCAAAAGGGTGCGCCTTATAGTCGTGAAATTACTGTACTCTACAAAAGTCAGCATAAAGAAGCAAGCTGGGGAGCAAACGTAAGTCAGTCAAAAATACAAAATATTTTACTCAATCTCCTAATTCAGATAATAGCACAGACAATCCTGCTGTGCTGCTTGACAAAAAGGGTAGTACTGACATCCCTTTTTATTGGTGTATCTGTGCTTTGTTATTTTGCTGGGGTTTTTTGCAAGCTCCCATTCTCCGTAAATCTTTCCAAAGCTAGCACACTTTCCTTTTTTATACCTTTTCTTAAAAGTTCTCTCTGCCACATTAGCTGTAAAGAGTCCTCAATACCACCTAGGTAGTTCATGTCCTGCCACCACGGCTCAGAATGATTGTTATGGTTTCCTCATTCTTCTTTTTACTGTAACAATGCATTACCCACAAACCATGATTAAAAATGTAATCTTTTTGCTCTGACAGCTACCTAAAATACATCACACTGTGTTTGTACGATAGGGAAGAGGTCATGAACACGTCTGCAATACAAATAAAAAATAAATTATAACTGTGAATCAACATAATGATTGTATATTCACTAGCAAGACATTTACAATAACTTCCCTTCATAAGCATGTTTAAAATTCAAGCACATTTTTGTGTATCACATTAGCTACAGGGGAAAAAAAAGTTAACAGACTATTATTAACATCTCAAAGAGAAGCATTCAGAACTTAGAAAATGTGAGAATTAAGGTTGCTGGGGAAACATTCATTTCATCCCATTGGACACAGGCATTATGATATACAGCTTAATTCCATAGTCACATGTTTTGTTTTTTGTAGGTTTCCTGCCTCACTTCAGTCCTCCAGGTTATGGTGCTATAGATTATTGGTTTATATTGTTCAGCATCTGGGGGCTTTTTGTAATCCATAGTGTAAGTCAGACATCCAACAAAGAACCACTCAATCCAAATAGCTACATTTTAGCAAATTCTAGAGAAACTAAAGATAATTTTGCTACAGGTAAAAAATCTAGTCTTTCTAAATCTTCCTAATAAATGTGCTTTAATAATAATATTAATTAACAAGAAGAGGAGTGTGAATAATCATGAGGAATTTATATTAGGAAAAAAAAGGAGACGTGGTTGCTAGGGAACTACGGAACAGGCAGGAAGCATTAAGGACTTTCTCACCTCCAGGTCACCATCGTAACTCTGACCACTTTGGGAGATGCTCAAGTCCTCCAGAGAAAAATGCCAGAGTCAGAATTAATGGAGGCTAATCCTGTTTTACTCTGATGACTATCTTACATTAAAAAATTAACAGATTGCCACACTTTCAACAGCAAAAAGATATTAGAAGCCCGTAACTATCACAGTCCTTAAATGAAGGCTACAGAAGACCCAAGTGCCTGCTTCTTTCTGGATCTTTCTTCCAGGGTGTGTATGATAGCAGCACCTAGGGATTTCTCCCTGGGCCAGACATCTAGTACGCCACACGACAAATTGACTATTGACTACAACAAAGATATCATAATCCAACAAGGTTGTAAAAATAAAGAGAGGAAAGAGATGAAAAGTGATGTTTTAAATAACATTTAATATTCCTTTCCCTTCTCACAGCTCCCTCTATCGCAGACAAGCCACCATGAGGTACAAATAGCTCCAGAATCAAGACTTTCAGCAGGGAGTCTTCCTGCTGCTCAGCTATCCAACAAGCATTTCCAATTTTGTTTTGGGTAGGATCTCTGGTAATACATATTTAATTTTTCTGTAGTCATAAAACAGGAAAACAAAAGTAAGAAGAAACTACTGGCTATTTTCTAAAGACCATTTGTGGGAAAAGGAAAAAAAAGTCTGAAAAGAAAGTTCTACCAGGCTGGCATTTCATAAGAGGTATTTCTGCATCCAAAAAGAAAAAGACAGTGATGGTAACCATCAAAGACATGTAAGTTTTAGTAGAAGCTTTGCCCTTAACCCCCTAGTAATGTTACCAGATTAACCTGCAATGGAGAAAATAAAAAAATCACACACAACCACACATTCAGGTCTTCTTCTTCTTGTTCACTCTATCCACATTTTTTTTCACATCGCTCTCCCTTTCATTGGTGACATAATAGTCACTGATTGCTGATCTGAGACTCATTAACTGAACTCATACAAAACAGACAGGACCATCTCCAAACAGGAGATGCAATGACTGTTACCACATGCACTGTGCTGCCATCCAGATAAATGCTGTCACTACAGCCTTTGCTGATTGGTACATCCTTCTCCCATACTGCCAGATTAAACTGCCCCTTTCAGCCTAGACCTTTTCATGGGTCACTGTATGGTGAGGAGCCAGACACCACTACTCACTGACTCCTTGAGAAATGTAAAATTTCTCCTTATGCTTAAAGCTTAAGGGTGGACAAGTAGACCTGGATTCACAGATCCAGCCTAAAATACCAGTGAACTCAATAGCAGGGATGATGAAGGTTGGTCAGTCTGAGAAGCTGAAGTGTCAGCTCATACAAAGCAAATTTTCCAAGAGTTGAAAATTGATTACATATTAATGAAACACTCATCAGGACAAATGACAAACCCAGACTATATATTTTTTAATATCATTAAAGAGACATTCCTGCAGCCTTTCTGCTCCCCATGCTAGCTGTCACCATAATTCAATCAGGCCATAAAGCTGAGCAATCACAGAACACTCCTGTTAAGTTTGGTTCATCTTCCTGAGAAGAGACAGTCAGTCATTCCCACTTCCTCTACAGCATCAAGACTAACTAGAATTGTGGGGAAAATGTAATGCACTTACAGTAATTTCACAATTATAAGCTGCACCATTTTGACTAAAATTTTGCTCCCACACTGGAAATGCGTCTTACACTCAGGAGCAGCTAATATACGAAAAAAGTTCAGAAACTTCCAACCCTGGAAGTGCAGCCGAGGTGCCGAGCCGAGCACCTGCCAGTAAAACCCGAGATTGTGCGATTGTTACAAATTGGTTACTCTGTTGCACGGCGGGTGGAGAGGCGGGCTCTGTGCTGGCAGTGCAGGTGGGGGGAGGCAGGGGCTCCCTCCTGTTGGCCCCGCGGTCTGGGGGGGAGGCGGGGGGCTCCTGCCCCCGCCTGCTGCCACAAGAGCAGGCAGGCTTCGTCCCAGCCTGCCGCCGTGGGAATGGGGGGGCTCCTTCCCCGCCTGCCACTGCTGCCCTGGGTGCCAGTGGGCTCCGTGCCCCCCTGCCACCACGGGGCAGCTCCGGGCTGGGGTGAGTGAGCCCGGCAGCAGCGGCAGCCGGCCCCGAGCGGCCCCGCCAAGCGGCAGCACCGAGCTGGGCCACCTGGCCCCGTCGGCAGCCCCAAGTGGGCCGAGCCCCCATGGCCCCAGCCGAGCCAGTAAACCCCGCAATCCCGTGATTCTGTTACTATTTGGCAACTTTGTTGCATGCGCGTCCTCACTGCGAACGACAGGTGCGGCTTATGTATGGACAAAGAATGAAATGTCGCCGACACCCGGAGATGCGGCATATAGTCAGCGTGGCTTGTAATTGTGAAATTACTGTACTTGTAAGGTAGCAATGTGCTTGTTTGATTCTAAAAGAAAGAGGTAGAGACATTATGACAGCTGAGCTTAGAATTTCTGTGGAACTATTTAAGTTTCCTGCTAGTTTTTTATTCCTGTTTTGAATATTAGCAAATTCCACAGTAAACCACCAGTTGGCACAAGGAGCAAGAAATCACAGCGTGAAAACAAAGTCACTTCCAGCCTGCCCTGCAGCAGATATTTATTTGCACACACTAGGGATGCCAATTTAAGAGCTATTTGCCAATGCATTCTATAATGTTTTCCGAGCAACACTAAATTGAATGTTTGTTTTATATTCCATGGATGTTTTAATGCATGCTTAAGCACCTTAAAAGCCTTCTCAGGGGAAGAAAGAAAAAGAAATTAAGAAAATACAAAAAAAAGTAAACTGTGTCTCATTGTTTTCTGTCTTTGGGGGAGGGATCTATTTGTGTCTTTCATGAATTGCTGAACAGCAAAGTAGCTGTTTCCATGTAAGTGTGTGTACAAGACCACAAGGGTAACAAGAAATGCCTCTTTGTCCTAATACAGAGCCTTTCTTAACACTGCTTAAGTGATATGTTCCTGACAGTGGAGTTAATCCTAACTGATAAGATTGAACAGTCTGGTTTTGTATTTTAAATGCCAAATGTATGCAAGGTCTGCTAAGGAACCATAACAAGATCTTGCTTCTCCTTGAGGTGGGTGCAGCCACAGGGGTGCACATTAGCACAGGGTGCTCTACACAGCTCACTCAAGGTTTTTTCTTGAGCTACATAGGAAAGGAACAGAAATCTGAAACAAACACTTCCAACCTGTCAAACATGTTCAAAATAACAATCTCAAAATCACTGACCACTTTCTCTCATCACCCAGGACCACACACAGGACTGACACAAGACCAACAGGGTGTTCTCTACCCCAACACTTTCTGCATGTCCATGCACATGCCACACATCCGCGTTTTTAACACCACACTTCCGAGCGTCCTACTTGCCATGCTCAAGACCTCATTTTACAGGGAAGATGAGAATATGATGCACCTATTGCCTTGAGTCTGATGCAAGGAAGTTGGATTATGCCTTTCCATAATTCCACATCCCTACAAAAAGCTGTTGAGCTCAATTGTGCATAACCTATTTCAAATCTGAAAGGAATGGAGTTAGTGAAGTACAGAATATACACAGGTGCTATTTCCAAAACTGCATTGGGAGCACAAAGATTCAGACATACAACACTATTTCAAGACTTTGAACACTGAAATTACTTATTAATGTACACAAACATATGAAAGCCTGCAGGCATTTATAAATAAGGCTTGGTCAAGTCAAGCAATTCATCTGGAACACCACAGACTTTAATTCTTATGATCAACCCAACTTTGACATATTTTCACCCATCAGGTGGCTGGAGACTGAGCTGGAGGCAGAAATCACCTGGATAAAGGAAAAAAAAGAGCGAAATAAAGCAAGAAACCAATGTTGAGAAGAAGGCAGGTACAAGACAGGCACAGAAAAAGAGCAGACAATCCCCACATAAGGGAGAAGAAGAAAAAAATAAGAATCGATCACAAAGCATGTGAAGCACATGGAGTCATGAAAACAGAGGAGGAGCTGAAAGTGATATATGGTAATAGGGAAGAGGTGTACAGATAAGTATCCCAGCTTTGAGAACAATCTCAGGAAGAAAATTTTCAAAGTGAAAGCAGTCAACAGTGAAAAATCTAAGAGGCAGAGCAGAGTAAAGCAATATTTAAAAAAAACAGAGGAATAAAAACCACAAGGAAGTAGAAAAGAGCATAATACTAGAAGGATTATTGTCAAGAATTGAAATCTAAACCTTGACCCACCAATTCGTTTTACAGTAGCAGTGACCATTATGGCCCAGTAGATTCCAAATGTCAGGCCCTAGCTGGGCAATGAATTGCAAAGGCATTCACCCCCCACACTCCCAAAGCCACTGAGATGTCATCTGTACTCTGAGTCAGGGAAAAGCCTCTGGACTCAGAGCCAGGTAGTCAACCTCACAATTCCTCCACTGCAAGAATATTCTAGTAGATAAAAGGATGAGAAACAACAATCAGATTTAACAAGCTCAAGGCAAATACAGGAAATGCAATACAGAAAAAGTTAAAATTATTGCCTTTTAAGTTATTGTGATGAAAATTATGTGAAAAGCCAAACATCCTGGGAGTTTAATCAAGTTGTGATGTTTCATGAGCTTTAAAATAAAAGGAATGCCTTTACAACACATCAAGTTTTTCAAACACGTCCATCAAAGCCTCTCCATTTCAGAGTATGTGAGATAATGGCTATTGAAAATGATAAAAATATTTAGGTGGAAATTCTGAAAACAAAAGAAGCTGAAATTCAGAGCAAGCATTTCATCCCCGGTTTAGCTGCCATCATTATTTATGGGTTTTTTTACGATTTTAGCATAAACATCTTCATTATCTACGACTGGATGTGGGTTTTGATTCCAAGTTTGTGCCCTTTGAAAACTTTATAAAGCCCTTTGTATCTTGGTACTTATTAGTAATTACTAGGGGATTAGGAACGTCAGAATCCCTGATTCCTCTCACTCTTGCTAACATGCCTGCTAACCCTCCTCCCACAACTCTAACATCAAGTATGTTAGGATTGATCTAAACATGTTACAAAAAGCATTTTATCAGCCAGATCATCATCTGCTTTTAAATCAAACACTTTGATACTCCAGCAGCAGAGAAGTCCTAGGAATTAATCAAATTAATCTGAGTTTATCATCATGAAAGAGGATGCATGCAGACATGTCCACATAGGGCCCAAAGGGATATAGTGAGAAACCCCACAGCACTGTAGGGTGAGGGCCAGGAAGGATAGCAAATGACTCCTCTTCATTGCTTGAGCTGAGTAAAGACGAAATAGCAAAGCAAAAGGGAAGAGACAAAAACTTACAGCTGAGTACAACTAAAATAATTTTTAAAATTTTTGTAAGTAGAGGGATTTTATCACGTCTGCTCAGTGTCTCTGGGAGATCCTTGGGCACGCTGAAGACACCTAGAGTGCATTAGAACCTGCCTTGGAAGAGGTGCTGCATACTGGAAGCGTGATGAAATGGCCTGACAATGACTGAGGACCTTGTAGTCTCACAGGATTGAACAGCACGGTGACAGAGTGAGGGGTGCTGCAGCTTTGTGACAGGTTGATTTGAACAGCTGTGTAATGCCACAGAATTCTATGAAGTGCCACCGACCTCTCAGGGAGTCACGGTCAGCTGAAGAGATGTGGCGACACACTATAACGCAGCCAGGACCCAACAAGGCCAAGAGGGGCTGTGCTGACTCCACTGCCACACCCAGCCCTGTGGTTTACAGTTCTGTGGGACAAGCCAAGCTCTCCCTTCAACCCCTCAGCTCTGCTTAGCAGTACCTGGGTGTATTAGCAGGTGACAAGGTGACCATGAGCCTGTAGTGTGCCCATGCTGCCAAGGGCATCAGGCGCTGCCTCGGGAAGGGTGTGGCCAGCAGGCCAAGGGTATTGGCCCTGCACCTCCACTGGGCCCGAGCTGAGGCCACATCTGGAGTGCTGTGTCACATTCTGGGCCCCTCAGCACAAGAAAAACAAGAAGCTACTGGAGAGGGTCCAGCAGAGGCCACAAAGATGATTTGGGGTCAAAAACATCACTTTAATGAGGAGACACTGCAGGTCCACATGCACTGCTGGCCCTATTCAGTCAAGTGAGGAAGTGAAGAAGGGGATCTCATTAATGCATATAAATATATCAAAGGTGAATGACAAGGGGATGGTGCCACACTCTTTGCAGTGGTACCCTGTGACAGGACAAGGAGCAGTGTCCATAAACTAAAATGCAAGAAGCTCCATCTAATCTTGACGAAGAACTTCTTTTAAGCTGAGTGGCAGAGTACTGCAACAGTTGCCCAGGAAGATCCTGGAGTCTCCCTCTCTGGAGACATCCAAACACCACCTGGACATGTTCCTGTGTGACCTGTTCCAGGTGACCCAGTCTTGACAGGCGGGGTTGGACTGGATGATCTCCAGAGGTCCCTTCTAACCCTAACGATTCTGTGATTCTGCGAACCCGGAGGGAAAGATTTGCACTGCACATTGTGACGTCACAGCTGGTGGTTTGGGGAACGGCGACGTCACCACTGGTGTCACACCAAGGATAAAGCTCAGAGCAAGAGCCGAGGGCAACAGTCACAGCAGGGTTGCACAGCGACGTTCCCTCTGGTGGGCCGCCGCCTCACGCGAGGCGCTGCAGTGACGCCATTCGTGTGTAACGCGTGTTACCACGGCGTTGCCACCATGGGAATGTGGCAAGCCCTTACCTTCCGGCGCTTGTCGGCCGCCTTGGCGGGCATGGCGGTCGCTCACTGCAGCGGCCACCCTTCGCCGCAGTCCCGCGCCCACACGGCACGCCGGAAGTTGATGGCGGCAGCCATGGCAACGCGCCGGAAGCGGCGGATGGACCCGGCGGTTCCCCCATCCCCCCCTCGAGGTACTGAATGGTACATTCCAGCCGCCGCTGCAAACAGAGCGCCTCAGCCCAGGGAGAGTGACAGCGGACCCCGCCCCTTGATGAATATTCAAATAAGGGGCGGGGTCACGGGGACGGAGCAGCTGGGCCTCGACCTGGTGACCGAGGCCACTCCCATTCATGAATATTCAATTAAGGGGCAGACTTCGGGGAATGGAGTGACCAGGAACAAAACTTGTTGTAGCGGTCACGCCCTCGAATGAATATTGAAAAGAAGGCGGGGCCGCAGGGACAACACCGTTCGGTCACCCGACGATGACAGCGCTCCCGCCCTTCATGACTATTTAAAAGAGGCGGGGCAGCGGAGCCCAGCATCCGGGCCCCGAGCGAGGGTCGGTGGCCCCGCCCCTCATGAATATTCAGAGAGGCGGGGCGGTGGCCGGACCCGGAAGCGGCGCGGCTGAGTCACGGCGGCGGCGGCGATGAGGCAGCCGCAGCCGCGGGCGGTGTCGTTGTCATTGTCGCTGTCGCTGTCTCCTCTCGGCGCCTGAGGAGCCGCCCGTGCGTGCCCGCCCGCCCTGCTCCCCGCGCTTCGCCCGCCGCGCTCGGCGCCGCCGCCAAGATGATGGAGGAGATAGACCGGTTCCAGGTGCCCGCCGTGCGCGCCGAGATGCAGCCGCTGGTGAGGGGCGGGCGGGCGGGGCCGCGCTGTGCCCGGCTTGAAATGACCCCGGTGCCGAGGGGGTCGCGCACACGCCCCCGGGTGTCGGCGCTGCGGGCGCGGCGATGCCGCCGTTATATAACGGGGTGTCCTGGGCGCTGCCGCCGCCGCCATCCCCCGCGGGCCCGGGGCCGCTGCTGTGTCATCCCGGGCCATCTCTTATCCTGCTTCTCCCCCCCGCGTCCTCTCCTCGTCCTCCTTCTCCTCCCCCGGTGTGTCCCCGAGCGCCGTCGGTAGCAGAAGCGGGCGGGGGCGGGCGGGCGGCTCCGCTCCTGCCGCGATGGAAACGCCGCTCCTGCTGGAGCATCCCGAGGTGTTCTCCCGCCGGCGGGCACGGGAATGGCCCGGGGGACGAGGGGGAAGCGGCGGGGGGACTGGGGAGCCGGCTGGAGGCGCTGAGGACGGATGGGCTTTTAATTGGCTTTCTACAAGATAGGTGAGGTCCAAGGAGGAATCGGGCGGTGTTTGTGCCCAGCCCGGGTTGGGAGCTGCGGGGAACGATGCTCCCCGGGGACAGCAGAGCTGTACGGGCTGGGTGTGAAGTTCTGCGCGCTGTGAGGCCGCAGGACCTTCTCAGAGGATGGTTTTATAGCCTGCTGTCGACACTAAGCTGCAGTGAGGAGATGCTCGTCTTGTGTGAAGTCCAGGTGTTCTGGAAAAAAAACATTTCTGTCAAATTAGCTTTGCTCACATAAAACTATTTGCGTAAGCAAAGCAATCTGTAAGGGTTTGATGCCGTGGCATGGCATGTGTTTTTCACATCAGGATGTTTTTTCACATCGTAGACACAATTATACTCAATTAATGAGCTCTGAAGAGCTTGACATAATGGTTACAGTACTACATGGGACCCTGGGGAATCTTTGCAGAGAAGGAGGTCTGCAGGCTCACAGGACTTTGCGATATGTAAGTGGGTAGGTAGAGTGGTCCTGGGGTTTTGATAGCTTCTGAAATGAGTTACTAAGGAAGGCCAGCTGGCTGGCAGCCAGGGGAGATGCTAGACCATCATCAAGTAGTGCAAGATTTCTTATGAGCATGTGGCTGCATTGCTCCAATGTCACAGGCTTGTTTGTGTCTGTGTTGTGCCCTATCTGCCTGCCACAGAAATCTTGAATGTGTTTCCCCATTTCTGTTTTCTACCTGGAAGAGGTTCTCTTGTGTGTTCCCTTACCCTTACTCCTGTGTTTCTCAGTCTCTGCCTGGGAAGAGGCATTATTGCTAACCTGGGACCTGTTGAAATACAGTTCATCTTGGCATTAATGTGAAAGCTGGATAATGGGCTCGCTTGCTCAAGGTGTTGATTCCTTTTGGCACCTGGACTAAACAGTTCCTGTGTCAGCGTCTGATTGTGTGAGACAGGCATATGAATTTTTGGGAAGGTGGAAAGAACTTTAATGAAATACACAGTTTCTTTTGGCAGTAGGTGAGGATAGGTTATTGCCAGTTTTATGATAGCACTGAAGCACTTCTGAGATTTCTAATATATCAAACCATACATTATTTAGAGTTGATGTAAACACAATCTCAGTTCGTTGTTGCAGCTGGTGTTTGTGAAAAGTTGAGAGCACAAAAAAAAAGTCTTATGAGCAGAAAAGCTCTACAAGGTGTACAGACTCAAATTATCTCTCAGTGGCAAGAATAACCTTTCTCTTATTGTGGGAGTATTGATAAATTCTGAAACTATGCTTAGTTTGGGCTGCGTTCTGGGTTTGGGGGTGGGTTTTGTTGTTGTCATTTTGGTTTTTTTGGGGAGGTTGTTTTTTTGTTGTTGGGGATTTTTTTATTTGTTTTGGAGGGGGGTTGTTTGTTTGTTTTGGTTTTGGGAGTTTTTTTGTTTGCTTTTTTTGTTTGGTTGGTTTTTTGGGGGTTTTTTTGTTGATCATTTCTTTGGCTTCAAACCTTTGGTCTGTCCATACAAGCTGATGTGGGCTTGTTGCATTCCCTATTTATTGTTGGTATTGTTATACAACAAATGTGTTAAGAATGGCCATCTTTATTGGTTTTATTGCAGGCATAGTAGTGAAAGTAGAGAGTTTGAAAAAGCTGTTGCCAGACAAAACAATACTCCTAAGTGTTTTCTAGAAACTCTGTGATAATAGTGGAATTTGCAGATACATGCATGTTTGCATGGACATGAACCAGGCAGAATCCAAAGAACTTCTCTGGTCCAACCCAATTGTCTTGGGATAGGATGGTGGATTGAGCAGCAGTGATAGTAATCTTAGGAAACAATTTCCTTCAACATGGAAGAGTTTAAAAATTTTCACAAAAGGCTTTAACACTTGCATTAAAAGAATCTTTGCTTCAGATTTCATTTCTAACTACTGGAGCTCATACTGAAGCCTTTTGGTTTGGGGGATCTCGAGTGTTTGGGGGTCTATACCCACACTTGCTGTGACTGGGTGTATAGGATTTTTCCACAGGCATGGAAATGTTGACAGTGGTCTCAGAAGTGGGATGTGGCCAGTCTAATACAGCATTTTCTGGTGGTTTCCTCTGCTTTGTAGCTCCTAGTCTGTACTTTACAGATAGGGGCTGGATACTCACAAGAATCCTTGCGAGTCTGGGGTTTGTCATACTAATTTGCTTGGGTGACACGGTTCTGGCCAATACTACTGTTTTATGCAGTAATTACAATTACCATTTGTCTGTCACTCTCCCTCCCATTCTGTACTTTTAAAGTTATGGTTTAAACACAGCTAACAAATAAATCACTTGCAGCCACTTGCTCACTTCCCTCCCACATCAGGATGGGGGAGAGAATAAGACAAGTAAAAGTGAGAAAACTTGTGGGTTGAGATGAAGACAGTTTAATAAGTAAAGCTAAAACCGTGCACACAAGCAAAGCAAAACAAGGAATTTATCCACCATTTCCTTTGGGCCGGCAGGTGTTAAACCATGCCCAGAGAAAAAGGGAGAGCTCCATCACATCTGATGAGTACTTGGGAAGACAAACACCATCACTGCCCCTTGTCATTCTTCTTCCCCCAGCTTTGTATGCTGAGTGTGTGGTATGGAATATCCATGTGGTCAGTTGGGGTCAGCTAACCCATCTGTGTGCCTGCCCAGCCTCTTGTGCACACCAAGGCTCCTGGCTGGTGGGATGGGGTGAGAAACAGAAAAGGCCTTGATTCTGTAAGCACTGCCCAGTAATAACCAAAACATCCCTGTGTTATCAACATTGTTTTCAGCACAAATCCAAGACATGGCCCCATAGTAGCTACTGTGAAGAAAATGAACTTTATCCCTGTCAAAATCATCACAAAAATACAGATACCTTATCTCAGTACTTACTGTCTTCTTCCCAGTTAAAAAGCATTCTGTTCCAATGGTCTCAGGGAAATAATGTGACTGTCACTCTTTTCCACATCCAGAAAGTTGAAGTAAAAGTTTCTTTTTCACGTGCTACCTAAAAGTTATTGTGACTTGCCAACAAAGCTATAGACTAAAAAAAAAAAAAAAAAAAAAGCTTTCTAAACATTATTGCCTGCTAAAAGCAAACAAAGAAGATCCCTTGCTTGATTTCTAGAGTATACACTAGATAAAATTTCTTTTCATGCTGTTCCAACAGGAACAGGATGTCCCAGGAAAGCACTGTTCCGTCTAGGTGCTGGCCAGTGCGTGACAGGTCCTGAAATGAGGTTTGTGAAGCTAGGCGTTGCTCAAAATCCTGAACTTTGTGTTGTTGACCAGCATGCATGCTTTTTGAATATCTGTTCATCTGCACAGAAGAAGTGTCATATTAGCTTTTGATGTCTTTATACTGAGCTCCAGGACAACTGCTGCTCATCTCTCTGGAAACCATCTGACAGGCCTGCTGGTCTGCCTATCTTCAAAATTAAAAGATTGGCTTCTCTTCAGCATGTAGCAGCTATACCTTTCTTAGAAAGCAGTCTGAAACCTTTCTGAACCCTTCTACCCTCCAGACGTGCGCAATTTATTGATCAGCTGTCTGTCAGGGGTGATAGTGCATTAATGTCTGGTGTCTAGTGACAGTACATCCTGACAATAACCAGTACTTTATTTGCATAACAGGGACAGAGAACCTGACATGGCCTTTTGCAAAACTAAGTTCTTCAAAGCTCAGATGTGTCTGGTTGGGATACATCGTCTTTTTGACAGCCTCCTCCCGCCAAGGTCTGTGTTGCCTTCCCATTGCAAGGCTAAGGGCAGCACCCAGCTACTACAGGCTGGGCAAAGCCTACCAGGATGCCTGGTTCCTGCCAGTTTCTTTCTGCTGATAACAAGTCAGATAGGGATTATGTTGCAGAGCTGAGGAGCATTTGGCCTGGAGGTTGCATGTTGGCCAGGTCTGTCATATGTACCCTCCAACACTTCGCATTGGGTGCAGTGGTGTGAAATTAATAAGGTGGGCAGTCATTTTCCTCCTCTTTCGAGCTTGTTTGGATAAGCATTGTGAAGTCAGGCAAGCTGGCTTGACTCTGTGTGACCTCTACAAATGTGTTTTGAGAACTGCTGGGTGACTGATGCAGACCCAAAGGAAAGGTTCAACACAAGACTCAATGAGGCAGAGTTGCTATGTGCAGATGGACAAGATGGCATACAGTACCTGGCAACCTAGTAGCCTAGTGTTTCAAATCTTGGAGTGACACATTACACTGCCTATTTTGACATTGTGGTACAACTCTGTACATTTTCATCCTGGAAGAGAAGACAGGCTGGTAACTGGCACTTGTTCACATTCCTGCCATGCCTGTCCATGAAAATGGAATTATTTGTTCAGATCTGCATTTCTATTCTTGTATATTGGTCATATCTGGCTTCCATCCTAAAAATTTCTGCCTTTTCAAATTAATATAAACTAATTTACAGGGTGTTTTGTTTACTCCTAATGCTTAGTGTCACTTCATCCTTATCAATATGATGCAAGCTCAACTGCAGGAACTCTGTTCTGCTTAGATTCTGTTCATTTCCAACTCAACCTGTTGTGATCCTTCTGCACTCACAGAAACATCTCTCTTCCTTAGCTGCAGGGTAGTGGGTTATTTCCAGATAAAATCAATTCAGGGTTTGCAGGTATGTGATGAGGCCTGAAATTCATTATTTCTGGGACACTTACAGTTGGTAGATAGCTCTCTTGGCCCATGGTATTTGATGTCTTAACTTTTAACTAGTCAGTTTTTCCTGTTCTGTTGGTGGTGGTGCATTTGTTGTGATGATTTGTTTTATCCCAAGTTTTTTGCTGGGAAGGTTTCCTAACAGAAAATTCTTATTCCAGTGGTAGATATTAAAGGGAGAGAGAGAGAGATGAAGGGAAACTTGCACAGTGAGGATGCTGCAGACAAAAAAGAAAAAAAATTCCCTTTGAAATAAGAATGGCTGACCTTGTAGTTGTGTGTAGAGCCATCTTTTCTTCTCAACACACACTCTTCCTGCGATTTTTAAATCTGTGTTTTGGATTGTTACCTAAACTCTTGCCAAAACCTTAGTGTTTTTGTTAAAATGAAATGTACTGAGCCCAGTGCAGTGGGGCTGTATCTTGAGTCTGCTGGAGCATAGATGCCTCCCCAGCCCATGTCTCTAGCATGCAGCAAGCCCTGGCTGGCATGTGACAGCAAACTGGGTGACAGTGTTGGATCACGCATTGCTCCCATAGACCGACACAGGCAGTTTCTGTTCTTAGCACAAACATGAAAAAGTGCTTTTGCCTACATGGCATCAGTACTACTTTTCCTAAGAACACATCTGTCAAAGTGCAGCAGCTTCAGTGGAGCTTTGACACAAACTTCTAAGACTTTGGCTCACTTTCTGAAAACAGCAGGATTTCAGTTTCCCGGTTTTCAGCCCACATGAAAAACAGGAGCTCTTTCTAGAGAAATTGGGCTGGTGGTTCCTATTTCTCAATCTGAATCATTGTGCCTGGCCTGGTTCCTTGCCAGCAGGGGCCTCAGGCTGGTAGCTCTAGTTATGATGATGACAGCCAAACCAGGGATTTTGTTCAGCCAAATCCTGCAGTGATACTGCTGGCTCTTCAGCTGAGATGCCAAATCTGCACCAGTCCTGAAAGTGCAAAATTTTCAGAAATTTTGAGGGTACAGAAGATGCATTTCTGTACAGCTATGTTTTTTAACATCAGAAGAGAATAAAAACATATTATGTTATCTACTGGATACTAAGTTTTTAAAAAACAAACTATAATTTTATTCAGCAGAAAGTGTGAATGCTCAGCATACTT
Organism: Catharus ustulatus; assembly: GCF_009819885.2. Classification (NCBI taxonomy): domain Eukaryota; kingdom Metazoa; phylum Chordata; class Aves; order Passeriformes; family Turdidae; genus Catharus; species Catharus ustulatus. Next base: position 8,203,120 of record NC_046262.2, on the reverse strand, counting down.
ATAAAATCTGCATTCTTTATTTTTGCAAAATACTGCCTATCTCACCTTAAGAAAGTTGTGCTGCATGCTAAGATGTCTCTGTAAAATGAGGAAAACTGTTCTTTCTGAAGAACAGAAAATCAAGAGTAACTAAAGCAAAAAGAAAAGCTGTACCTCTAGGGCTTGTAAATAATATGTTAATATAACATTAGGTCTGTAGTGCAGGTACACAAAACCTTTATCTTTCTAGAAGGAAAAAGCTTCTAAAATGAAAATGTCGTTCTTATATATAATAACTCTAATGTAGCCCAGGGGTTACACAGCTACATGTTTTGTAAATGCTTACAGTACATGAGATTTGTAATGTTGCACTGCTATGGGTCCTGAAAAAAAATTATTTCGGATAGTGGTGCTATTAGTTGTACAGCTTTTTTTAATGTGCTGTCATGTGATCTGTAGCAGTAACCTAAAGATTGCCTCCCTGAATACTTCAGTTAGTTGGGACTGTGTCCTGTCATTTCTCTGTTCTGTGTCAGGTTTGTGGTGCGGAGGTACAGGAACATTTTTATTACCACCCCAGACCAGGCTAAAACTCCAGCAGTGATCCAGCACAGGCTCCCAGATGAAGGTAGTGAGGGATGTACTATTGTATCTGGAGGATGACCTGTCAGGATATGGGAGCGTGTTCTGGCTGGCACTGTCTCTGCAGGAATATTGCTCCACCTTCTCCACTTCTCTGTATAAGCTCTGACCACAGTTGTTCTGTCAGTCATATTTGGAAATCTCCTCCTGAGTGAGGAAAGGTGTTTAAAAGGGAGCAGTGAACTCTATGAACAATTAAATCTGCACAGAACACTCTTGGGATTCTACCATCATTCCCAAGAGCTTGTTATCTGCAGTGTGATGTTAATACCTACTCAGACAGCAATTTCTGCTACTGATGTAGCCATATCCTCTCTCTACCAGGTTTGTAAAGAGACAAGATGAGCAAAATGTGAGTGAATTTGGTGAGAGAGAACAAGGTATGCCGTAAAGTCTGCAAGCCTTCATTCCAGGAAAGCCCTCAGCTTGCCCACAGGTCTGTGACCTGTCTGGAAGTACATTTTACTTTTGGTGAAATTAAAGCCTGAACTTGGTAGGATAGAGGAGAAGACTCCATCACTAGTTTGATCTGTGGGGTAGAGAATTAAAAGCTGGCTAATGCCAGGACTTCTAGTCAGTCAGTGATGATGGTGTGCCTGTTTTTTTCTAGACATTTTAAGACCTTGGCTGGAGTAGTTGCCATTCAGCTTCTGCGTACATCAATTATTTGTCACTTTCCACAGGCAGTCTGTAGAAATGTGTCTACACTTTCCCCTCACACTTGCACATGCCATACATCTTCAGTGAAGTCTTGTGCCATTTTGAGTATAAGGTTCAGCCGAGGTTATTCTGTATCTGTCGCTATAAAATTGACATTGTAGTGATGCAGCCACTTGCCACTAGTAAATCCATCGGTTCAGCTCCAAGCCTTTGTAGTCGGGCCATTATTCTTTGAACTTTAGAGTGTCATCTTGTGCGATGGATTGGTGTCCATTTTGTGGTAAGCAATTGGAAGCAACATTTGCTTCATTGGTTTGTCTCTGAAGATTACTGAGTCAGAGTGAATGAAATTCTAGGTGGAAATTTGCTTAATTTTGAAGAGTAATTGCTAGCAAATCTGCTCGACTTTTGGACACATCCATCACCAATTCACAGGATAGCAAGGTTTATCACATCAGGAAATGTTTTTACAAAAAAATGCTTTCCTAGATACATGCAGAGTATTCGGACTGCATCCCAACTGCTTTTTCTAGATGAATCACAGTCATCTTAATTGTGGACTGAGAAAAGTGTATTTTGAGTAAAGCTGAAGGTAGCATACATTGCTTTTGTTGAGAAGAGCCCTGGCTCTCTAAAGATGGGTAAGACATTATTTCCTCTACAGAAGGGAAAAGGGAAAGTACTGTTTGTTTTATATTAAAATGTATTCCAGCTCTACTGGCAAGCTGTCTAGTGGAGATTCAGCCTCTGCTGAGAACAATTTACATTGCTAGAACATATTTAAATTCTTCTGGAGCCTGCTAATTTCTACTGCGTAAAACAAAGTTGTTGGATATCAAATAACTGGCTACCAAGTGACTCCTGTAAACCAGCACCGTCTGCCTACCAGAGCACATTGTTTAGACTTTGTGTGCAGTGCTGAAGCAGGTAGAACAAACCTACCTCAGCTCTTTTCTCAGCATGCTTCCAGAATAGTCTGTGTTAGAGCTTTTCTGAGGAGCTGCTGTTTCATTCAGCATCCTGCCCCATCAGACATGGATTGTTCCTCTCTGGATATGGTATGGTGCCCTGATTCGTGCTTGTCTGACACTGCTTTTTTTAATTTCTTTTCACTTTCCTTTCTGAGCTAACTCTATTTATATGAACATCTATCTTTTGTGCTCTGCAGCCTTCAGTCCAATAAATCGTGTAGACAGTCTCTCTTCCTAAGCCAAGCAGAACAGCAATATTCTAATGATCATTTCTCTCTTGCGTGTTTTACTGATTGCATGGGAACGTAGGTTAGTGATTTAGTGCACCCGTATCCAAGCAAAATGTTTACCTAGGTTATTTCTTGTTTAATGTTTTTGTTTGTATGTGGCCCCAGGTGAAAACCTATCTTGGCTCTTGCATCAATATCGGAGTTGCTTATGCTGATCTAATTACTGTTTCCTTCCCTATCCCCTGCTGAATTTGGGACATGGTGGTTTCTGTTTTTCCAGCAAGTTTACCACAGACGTTGGAAGAGCTTTTCAGCTGAGATGAGATTGGTGTTGGCCTCTGATGCTCCTTTCTTTTAAACAGTTGTCTTACAGTTGGCAAGTAGAAGATTTTTTTTTACCTGGTGGACCAAGCATCTTTAGCTGTCTTAAATGCAGTTATATTTGTGTCTTCATCAGTTCATAATTTCATTTCTATTGCATGGTTAATGAAGGTAATTTGGAATTTTGTTGAGTTTCTGTGCTTACCTCTGTGATGGTGTTCTCAGACTTAACCTGTTGCTTTTTCTCATAAAGTGAGGAATCCCAGAAGAGCACATTGGTAGTATATTGCAGTACTGAAAAAGACCTGTTGGTAAAACACACATTTGTAAATTTAGAGGTGATTTATTTACACTTGCCTAAGCTCTTTCATTAGTACTGCTAAAGTGATGTCCTCAAACAATGAACTGTTCCCATTTCACTCTTTGGCTCACCTACCAGCCTTTCTGCAGACTAATGATAGGACAAGAGAAGCAGATGGGACTTCCCATGTTTTGAGCCAGCTAGTTCTAGGAAGGAATTTCTTGAAGGTTGTTGAAGCGTGAAGGTCTAATATCTGTTAGAGAAGAGAAGGTTAGGGGATTCAAATCAAATAATTAGGTTCGACAAAGGTAAGTGTAGAGCCCTGCACCTAGTGAGGAATATGCACCGGGTTAAGGGTTGAACTACAGGAAAGCACCTGGGGATGCTTGATTAAAAATCTCTGATTAAAAAGGCATTTACCTGTAGTGTTTAACATAGTAGAGGAAAGTACTTGTAATTTTGATATTCATGGGTTTTATCCTCACTGGTAATGACTCGACTGTAGAACCTAATTTCTAATATCAAACTTATTTCTTTGTCAATTGCTGTAAGTATCTTGATGTGTAATAAGAGACAAATGTTTAAATTTCTGAAGTTTGCAGAAACCAAACATCCAAGGAGCTGTTTGAGCAGACTGAACTGAGAAATGGGAGAGGGAGGGAGGGAGGTGTGCATTACACAAGGTACTTGTTGTTGATTGAAATGAGAAAATGAATAGGACCAAAGATGGCATTGCAAAGCTTATGTCTGAAAGGATCTTGTGACTGATGTATCTAAAAACAATATACTTCCTTGTATGAAAGCATGGGTTTTTCCCCAACAACACGCATGTGATGCAAATGAAAAATACGCTGTCTGTGATGGCCAGAGCAGACTCTCCAGCTGAACACCAAATACAGACTGTGCAGTCACTGCTTTGACAGTCAATGCATGGAAAATCGTGATCCTGCTGATGGAACAGAACTAGTGAAGATGCAACCTTCCAGACTTCACTAGTTTGGAGCAAGGGCCTGAGGTGTGCAGAGCTCCTGTGTCAGTAGAGGGACCAGCTCTGTCTGCACGGCCTCCCCTCTGCAGCAGCACTTCCACTAATGCTTCTGTGGGACATCTTTGTTCCAGAGGCAAAATAGATTAGCATAAGTACAGCCTGAATCATCAAAATTATCTGGTGTCTTTTTAATTGTGGCATTGAGCCCTAGTAGTAGTGGATGTGGAACTATTTTGAGAGCACCTGGCACTGCACCATGCCTGCACCTTGTTTCTCATAGCATCTGTCTCTAGAATATATGTGGAGGAAGAGAATGCCAAGCATGCTATCCCTTGGGAAAAGCTGGGGGATATGTGGATAGGATGGGAATGAAGTGTGCAATAGGGCTTCCACAGGATCCATGTGATACAGAAACAGCAGGGAAAGCTTTTTTTCCTAAGCTTAGAATTCTAAAACTTCAAAGGATCTTGAAGGAATACTGTATTGTAGTCCAGGGAAAAACTTAACCATTCCTTTCTGCCCCTACCAGTCTCTTTTGGTCCAGTGGGTCTGTCTAGATCTCTAATCTTAATTTCCCTTTATATAAGGGGAAAAAAAGGGAATTGCAGTTCTGAGAATAGTAACAAGAACAGCATGTTCACAGGCTCTGAGGATGGAGGTCACCTAGCCCACTGGAGCGTGTAAAAGCTGCACTTCATGTTGGGTTCTTGGCAGTTGATAAGCCAAGGAGAAACTGCTGGCTTCTGATTCAATTTCTGTTAATGTGTGTGTCAAAAGTCAGATCATCTTCCAGTTTTGATCACAGCAATTAGGGGGAAATGGGTATTAAAGGAGTTAGACCAAGTCCAGCTCTTCTTGAAAATACCTTGTGACACATTTGTACTGAGATTTAAGCAGTAGAAATTGAATTGCCACTTCAGGATGCTAATGCAAAACCTGAAGATATAGTCTACAATTCTGCAAAACATTAGCCATTCCTCTGCTACTCTGATTGAATAAAATGTCATACTGCCCCTTGTTTCCATCATTTCCAGCAGAGCCAAACCCTTTGGTGGATGTGCCTTAGAAAACATATCACAAAAGCAGTTCTGTGAAAAGAATTTCTTGTACTTCTTGCAAAAATTAGGGCAAAGTGATTGTGAAAATAGCTGAGATGATCCATGCTGTGCATGTAAGAATTATTATAAAGAGATTATCTGGTTATGGGAGAATATTTTATTTGGATTATGTAGCTACATAGTATTTATAACTCATGCTTTCTGCAGAAAAGAAGTTCCCCTGTGCAGCACTGGGAAATGTCAGATATGAGCTTTTATTAACTCTAAGGTTCTGTATTTGCAACACTGAATTCTCAAGGATTAATCCCTGAATTTTGGGAGAAAATTTCTTCACATAGAGTCCAATCCAGTACGAAGAGTTTGTTCCATGAGGTTAATTGGTAGCACTTACAAATTTAGAGGTGCTTCTGTACTGACTTTCAGAGGAGCAGTGCTTTCTTCTTGGTTTGTGATCATAAGTTGTGCTCAATTTAACAAATGGGTGTATTAGGTGCACACTTCAACTCTTGTCAGTGAATGGGACCCTGGTTGTTGCGTCTGTCCGAGATGGAGAACGTATGTGCCATTTCTCTCTTCAACTATGATCTGAAAACCGGTATTTCATGGTACCTACTCAAATAGTCCCGAAGTTTCCCCTTGCTTATCTAAATCATTAACGGTTGAATCAGTATTTAGTGCAATGCGCATAACAGTGCTGTTTTTCATGAAGCTTGGTGCCTAATGTCCTAGGACCTGGCTGGAGAGGCACAAGGTGCTTTTTCTGGCATAAGAGGTGTGTGTGTGATGCTGGCTCACTTAATTTCCTCCTTCTTATTAAGCCATGGATATTTGACAGTGGGTATGATTCTGAGTGACCATGGATAATTCTGTAAAAAAGCTGTGACGTTATTCTGTCGTTGCAGATTTACTTGATTGCACAAGTCCTGACAGCTTTTTGCAAAGCCTAATTGCTTTAAGGATCAAGCATTTTATTTCTGGTTTCTTATTTGTCTTTTGTGAAAGATTTATCAGATGATAGGAATATGTCAAGATTTTTTCAGTAGATATGTAGGACCTCAAAACAGGGTCGTGATGCATTTTTGTTAACTCTTTTTTCCTAGGCTGATTGATTTTGTGTTTTGAAGTATTTTCAAATGGCTGCTGAAGTCTGGCTTGCTATATTAATTAGTACCTGGGAGAAAGCTAGATGCTTTTACCACAGGTATCCTGCCTTGGTATTTTGGTTGGTAGGTGTTGTGGAGGCACCAACTGGGAGACTTTGCATAAATTCAGAACTCATTAACATCACAGGGAATTGCCAGCAGTCAGTTGCAACAGTGATAACCTGTTCATGCTGACACACAGAGAGCAGGGAGGCATGGATGAAGCAGGTCTGCTAAACAGCACTCCAAGCTTGATATTCTGAAGTATATTAGACCCTTGCTGAGTTTTTATCCCCTTGATATTGCAAACTTGTTATTTTGGTTTAGCAGGGCTGAAGAACTTTCTCTTAGTAGTCTGAAGCTGTACTTCAGGCTGTGGTCTTAATTGATAAACATGACAAATCCTTTAATTTTTCATGGCTAGAGTCAGTTCATCCTTTTTATTATGCAAAAATAGAAGCACTCTTCCTGGGGCATTACTAGGGCATGGGATTTAATTCTGCCCATTGCCAATGATAATAAAAACAAAACATTCAGTTTAACTGGTAAATTGTATGAAATTTAATGGTGGTCACTTCCAAATGAGTATCTTGATAATTTCAGCCATCCACAAGCAGTCTCTCTTTTTTTTTTTTTTAATTAAAAACCACAATGTGTCTAGATCAGCTTTTAGATGCCTGTTCTTCAAAGATAGGGCTGCTTCCCTTGCAAACTGTAGTGCTGCCAATCTTGTATTGCAGTGCATAGTGGATGTCCTCATGGATCTGTCACTGTCACAAGAATAAACTTCAAAATATTGTTACACTCGTGGAAATACCATCCTTTACTCAATCCATCTTCCATTAGTTCTGTCAGTTGCCATTTTGTATTGCTGGGTCAGATTTTTCAAAAGCTATTGTTGTCCTTCCCTGAGTTTCCAGGTAAGTTTTGTTGCATTTGTCTGCATGACCTCCCATTAATGCCTTGAGTGTTTGCCCACAGCCAAAATCTACTGTAAGCAAACTGTCTGAACTTGAGTCTCACTGTGCATCAGATGGTGCAGGCAGTGCTTGGATGATGAGCACACACAGCACTAAGCCAGAGCTGCTTGGTTGGTTTTCAGGAAACTTTCTCTCCGAAGGTTGGGACTGTACTGTGGTCACTTGAGTGGTGGTGGAACATACAGTCTCCTTCAGAGCGCAAGAGGCACCTAACAGACAATAGCCTTGATGGGGTAGAAACTATGTATGGGTAGGACCTCTCCTAAATGGTATTAACAATTCAAGTTAGACACTTAAAGGCTGGAAGGACCAGGTGGGTGTCTCCTGAAGTTATTTTAAAACTACTTACTTTTGTCTTGCAGAAACTTTTTTTAAAAGAAACAACCCTGGAAGTATAAAACCTTAAAAAGAGGAGTTGTTGCACCTCTCATTCAAGGACAGGTTAAGAGAATTGGGATTTTTCAGCCTGGAGAAGAGAAGGCTTTGACGTGACCTAATTGCACCTTTCCATTACCTAAAGGGAGTCTTCAAGGATGATGGAGAGGAACTTCTTTGGAGGGCATGTGATGACAGGACAAGGATGAAAGGTTTCAAACTGGAAGACAGTAGGTTTAGATTAGGTATTAGGAAGAAATTCTTTCTTGTGAGGGTGATGAGATACTAGAACAGATTATCTGGAGAAATTGTGAATGTCTCAACCTTGGCAAGGCCAGGTTGGATGCAGCTCTGAGCAGCCTAGTCTAGTGGAAGGTTTTCCTGCCCAGGGCAGGAGGGTTGGAACAAGATGATCTTTAAGGTCCCTTCCAACCCAGGCCATTCTCTGAACCTGTGGTGACTCTATGATTTAGTAGTTTCATAGTATGTCCAGTTTCTACCTGTTAATATTTTTACACATACCTTGGTAAATTAGAGTGGGGAAAGGACTTACAAACCATTGAGATTTAATACACAATTATTTTACTGCTTGCTGGAGTGAAATAAGTGGCTCTGTAAACCTGGTCCTCCTTTGGTTTGGCAGATCATCTGGAAAACCACCAGCTGTGTCCAGCTATTTCAGCTTAATTAATGTTTCCTGTTTAGAGTTCCTACTCTGAAACATAAGTGGATTTGTATCAAAAAAGAGCAATAACTTTATTTAGGGCAGAGGTGTGTGCTCAGCGATGAATGCACATCAGAAAGCTCTAAACTGAGTATGGAGGTATCTTCTGGGAGGGAAGGATTGGTGCCTGAAATCTCAGCATCGGTGATGAAGGGGAAGAGAGAAAAACATCTTAAGGACTCTGAAGAAGCTGTTACCTGCAGGTCAGTGATGTCTTGGTTTTGCTTTACTCTGACACAGGTGCAGGTCTGTCTTCAGACCTGGCTAAAATACAGCATGATTTTTAGTTTCACAAAACTAGAGAGCTACTGATAAAACCTGCACATCCCCCAGTACACAGAAGATCTATATCAGTGTCTCTATATAACCTGAAAAACCCAAACCAAACAACCAAAACCCCAAGCTATTTCTGAGGGTTACATACCTATGAGTAAGAAGGTGGAAGGCATTTTATTTGTTATTGAGATCGGTCTCTGTCCTGTCTTGCATCACTAAGTTGTGCTCTGTGAAGGGCTGAAAAACATGAGTAGCCAACTCTCCTAGCCTTGGTATTGTTTTATGTTACTCTGAGTTAACTCCTGCCTTTAACACTTTTTTTAATAGAGGCCACTCTTCTGTGGTGTTGATAGGATTCTACAACTAGCTAGGGTGATTTGATGTTGAATAGGTGTTTAACTTTTCTCTCTGATTTTCTTTTCCTCATGCCTATATAAGAGTTAAAGCCTGAAGTCAAGAAATAAAAAATGGATACCTTTACCTCTTTGTTTTGTTCCAAACCTCAGCTGGTAGGTTTATGAGAAGAGCAACATCTTTCCTTGAAATCTACCTTATTATTATTATTATCAGGTTGGTATGATGGAGTGATTGAAATTCCTACAGCTGCCAGTGCAGAGAAAATTACTCTTATGTTGCTTTGAGTTATTGAAATAATTTCTTGTGGTAAGAAGGATGTACCTAGTCCTACTTAAGGTGCTGATCATTGCTCTGTTTTTTCCTCAGGTGTTGGCTTTGGTACTGCAACAAACTTTCATTGGCTATTAGATGTTTCCCTTCCAGCAGTACTGCTAGTGGTTGAAATATTAGAGCTTTAATTGTCAGTGAAAGTATCTAAAAGTAATATTGCATGACATTGGTCTGGTGAAACAGAAAGGGTTTCACAGTGCATTGGTTGGCAGTAATAGTGCACAGACATTTCAATTTAAGGAAAACCAGTTTGTGCATGTACACTGCAGTGATTGGTTTGTAACATTCTCAGCATGTGTTTAAGCTCAGTTTACACAAATATGTAAACTTAGCTGCCTTGGTCCTGATGCAGTGTTGCTGTGTGCTTCTGTCACTTGTTCCACAGAAAGTTGTGTGGTCACAGTCTTGAATGTTACAGTCAGAGGTGACTTTGTGATCATACATGCCAGGAAACCTCACAGGACAGGGCACCAACCAGCCCCAGTGTCAGCTGAATTACACTGCCCTGTGGGACTCCTGAGCTAAAGCTTTTGAAAACAGACCTGTGGTTCAAAGCTGGGTTAAAAGTTGTTGGTGAAGCAACTGGCAAGAATTCCTTCTATTTGCCAGAGGAGTTGATCTTAGAAGTCCTTATCTCCGTCTCATAACCTGGACAAGGATTTCTATTGATTTAGCAATGTTTATGGTGCTGAGCTTGGACTTTTCTTTCTAGAACTCGGCCACAGAGCAGCCTTTACTGTGTTGAATGCCCCTTGAATTACAGAAGTAGCAAGAACAACAGCCAATATTGTTTAGAGTGCTTTCTTAAAATTATTTTCCCCAGCTTTTATAGAATGCTCCAACAGCTTAATGTGACACATCCTATTTTTAATGCAAACAGCTCCCTTCTGGATACCTAATGTTATCTAGAAAATGGGCAAGAGATACAGCAGCTTTCAGGGCTTAGTATTTAGATTGGAGAAATTAAGCTGCATTACAAGGTTCAGTGAACAGGAACATGGACTGCCTCATGGTGGCTTTGTTGCAGGCTTGCCATCTGGCTAATTATCCAGCGGATGGTGGGAGGCCTGTGTGGTGGTTCCTTTGCTACCTGCAGACCTCTGATAAGTTTGAGTATGCTGGAGTACTTCAGGTACTTCAGGGCATGCAAAGCAAAGCCTTCCTGCAAGCTGTTGTTCTGCTGTTTTGACGCAGGAGCTACACGCGTAGCAGTTAAGAGTTGGACTTGATGATCCCTATAGATCCCTTCCAACTCAGAGCATTCAGTGGTTCCCTGTTTAATCTAGAAGTTGTGCCAAAGCTCCATCCACTATGGTCTGCTGAAGGGATGAGTTATAAAATCAGTGCAAAAATCCTTCTTCCCCAAATTGCTTGAGTCTGTTCTGTCTGTGAACCTGTCTCTTCTAAAGAGCTGTTGAAAAAGGGGTGAACCTGGATGACTGGTGCTGAAGGGGTTCTGTTCCAAAACGTGTGGAACATGGGTAAGAGTCACAGAAACATCCTGATGAGCCAAAATCAGTAAAATTTTCTGGTCAAGTCAAAAGACTTTTTGCCCAGACTTCCAAGAAAGAGTCTCATGCTTCCCTAGATTATTCTTTGTAAGGTATTTAAGCTTTCTATATGCAGTGTTGATTAAGAACTGGATAATTTTGTGGTGCTGTACCACTTATCTTTAAGTATTCTCAGGTTTGGTTGTTAGAAAAACAGCTTTTGAACGTGATAGTTGTACATAAATGTCAGCTCTGTGTCAAGAATGAACATCTGGTTGGGTGTGCACTCGGTTAACTCAGTTAATATTGATTAAAATTGCAGTCTCATTTAAGCAGAGTCTGGTGATACTGCCCTTTTATTGCTATGGGCAACCAACATGTTGTAAACTGACTGAATATTAGATTTGTATTTCATGTTTCCATTGTCTTTTTGGTACAAACAAGTTTCTTCGCACAGATGAAGAGAGTTCTGACAGCCCTTTGAGGACACTGAAGCAGCGCTAACAAGATCGGGGGTTTAGATGTGTGTTCTCAACTGATTATTTTTTAATTGTCTTTCCATTGTGGATGAAGTTTTCTATTTAAATCTGTTTTTCCTTTCCTTCCTGGGGTGATCAGGCATGAACACAAAAAAGGATGAAGCATGGATTTGGGGTTCACATTTCAGCAGTGTCTCTGTTGTGGCAGGTTTCCCTGTGTAGGTATTGGCCATCTCCTAAGAAACCAACACAGATGAGGGCAAAACAAGACTAAATTAATAAACTGTTCATATGAACTTGCCACTGGAGCTTGGCAGCTCATGACTCTTCTAGAAGCAGTGGGAATTCTCCAATTAAAACAACTCAAAAATTAATTCTATCCCGACAATGAAGCAGTGTAGGCAACCTTACAGCTCCCAAGAACTAGACACTCTGGAGATGGTCTCTAATGTAATCATGCAATGCTGATTTTTGTCTTTCTAGCTTCTGGTTGTTCTTGCTGAAGTCATGGTGGGCAGCAGCCAACATGGGCTAGAAAGAGCCTTTTGCAAGTGTGAGGTCCACATCCTCTGTTCTCCCTGAACACCAGTCCTCTTGTTCCAGCCGACAGGGTGTTGTTACAAGCTAACTGGATACAGGACCTACAGTTATGAAATTCTTTAACTCCTGTATAGGCAAGAAGTATATGAATATGCCTTTTCCAGAAACGAAAATTATTTCTATAACAATTTCTCTCTTAAAACTGAATGATTTGTCCATGTCCTTTAGCTAAGTGGAATGGAACTATTTCTTTCATTATGAGCTACATATGATTTTACTTTAATGGATTTATTAAGCCTCTTTCCTGGAAGGAGCCTCCTGTCCAGTGTGCAGTTATGATGTAATCTGTTGGTTTCTGGTGTGGCTGTTACAACCACACAAGAAATTGAATGGGAGATGGTGCTGTTCTTCACTTCCAGGGGTATCTGAGTGTATCCATCCTGTAACCACAAGGAGACTCCAGCATAATGTAGAGATGCCTGAATTAGTGTTGAGCTGAGCATCTCTGTCCAGACATGCCAGCATGATGCCTTCCAGAGCTGCAGTGACCCCCTGCAAAAGTTAGCTTTCAGTGAGCTTTGTGCTTTTTTAGTGAAAATATACCTCAGGTAACTTAAAGCTAAGTGGAGCTGTCTTTTGGTTGCACTGCACTAACTCAAATAGTACCAAGCCCCTCAGAGCACTGAAAATGTTTTAACCACTTGAAAGAGATTTGCCTCTAAGCCATGCAAGAGCTGTGTGCTGGTCACAAAAAGGTTGTGTTGCCTCTTGCACTTGTGTCTTCATTTACTAACAAATTCCAGCTGCTTCTGAACAGGTTACTTGTGGAGAGAGAGCCAGAAGGAAGATTATTTGATGTTCACTTCTTTGACTGCAGTTTTATGTGTCCTAAAGGATGGGTTTTATAGGTAACTACAGGGGTTGCAGCTTGGAAACTTGGGTACAAATGGCGTTGCTTAAGAAATAGGGGAGAAAATGTGATTTCCTTTTACAGTTTCTTGCTGAACTAAAACATAGTTAGATTTCCAAGCAAATTCTAAGTGTTACTGAATGTTTTATAGAGCTGTGCATCTTTCTTATTTTTTCAAGACAGTGATTACCGGCGGCAATCTGTAGAATTTTTGCAGATTAGCAGGATTGCCAACTGTGTTGCCATGTTTCCTCTTAAAAAGCTATGTGAAAGGTGTTGCAGGAGGAGGATTTTTTGCATCCTGCAACTGTAGAGAAACTGAGAAAGCTATGTGGATTGGCCTCTGGTATTTTCTTGAAATAAATCTTGTCCTGTTTTTTCTTCAATTAATTTTACTCAGTAAACATTTTTCAGATGGTTTTGGTGTTTTCTATGACTTCTATGCAGCCATGGTGTGTTGGGCTCAAAACAACAGAAAATCTTGGCAATGCTCCCATGAAAGCTATCACATCAGAGTTTTTAATTACCTATATGCCTTGTCTGTGTGTATAAAATGAGTAAGTCAATGGGAGGGCAAACAGTGATTTAAGATTTTGCCTGATGATTGTGGAGAACTGGGTTCACAGGAGAAAGTACATACATTTTTTCTAGTAAGTATTTGTTTCAGGGCAGTAATATCAAACATAGTAAATAAGTGAGCTAAAATACAAGTCTCTGCTAAACCATTGCTGTGTCAGCATGCTATATGGAAAAAAAATATCTAAAAAGTTGGTGCCAATTCGTTTTATCATGGATGTCCCTTAGTGCTGGCTTAGAGCTGCAATGCAGGGTTTTGTTTCTCAGGACAAGTAGCCCCAAAGGACTGAACATGCAGTGTCATTTCCTGGCCAGTCTGTAAGGCTCGACTCTGTGACACAGCCTTTTTATTCCTGGACGTCCATGTACCTGTGCTCAGCAGAGTTGAGGTTTTCCTGCCCTGGGAGTGGGTTTGGTTGAGATTAAGATTGATTAAGATGCCAATATTTTACATGATAGTTCTGCAGATCAGCTAGTTTGCTTTCAAAGATGTCACCAAAGATGACTGTCTTACCTGCCTTTCTTGCTGCCTGCCCTTTTGCTGCTGTTCCCCCACATTACTTCAGGTTGCCATGGAGTGAGATCTTACTTTAAACACTGGGATAAATCCAGATGTGCTTGTGTGCAATTACCAGCTTCTATCCTTGGCATGAGAGCCACCAGGCTTTGTGTGTGTCTGCAAGAGACTGGAAGTGGAGCAGCTAAGGAAAAATTGCAGTTTCCCAGCAGAGCCTTGTGAGGGTGTTTTTGTATGACAGAGTGTACCTGATGACAGCAGATACCAGCACACAGGTCAGGGGACTACCTGAGATGTGACACAGGCTACTTGTGTAGCAGAGCAGAGGGAAAGAGACACTGGAGAACTGCAAATCAGCAACCCATCCATCAGACACACACAGAAGAGGGAGCCACAGGCTTGTTGGGAGTTCAGTGAGATGGGAAACAGCAATTAGGCTGTAATTAGCCAGCAATAGCACTGATAAAGAAGTGCCAGAGGCCATTGATGTCTAACAAGGTTTCTGATAGAAAGCCACAGCCCATAAAAGTCAAATCTTTTCCAAGGTCAGAGTTTCTGAAACCTTGGTAGGCATAAATCTACCACTAAAATGTGAGCATTTTAGGGAATATTAAATACAACACTTTGTGTGGTCCTCTCAGCGCAACTTAATTTTCTAAACAATTCAACGTAAATTTGCCTCCTTTTTCAGAATTTTCTGAAAGGCCTCCTATGTTCTGCTAGACCCCTCTGATTTCCCTGTCACTGTAACTTGGGTTGCACAGTCCAGGCTGGCCCCTTCACAGTACAGGTATGGAAATCATGTTAGAAACCAAAAGCAATTGCACCATAAAAAAAGGCCTTCAAATCTGAGCAACTTCTGGCTTTTTTGGCCACCTTATTTTAAATGACACTTTGAGAAATTCTTGTCAGCATTCATGGGGAGGTAAGTCACTCATTTAATCACTTAAAGCATTAAAGACTCTGGTTTTCTGGCACTTGTTCTGCAGTGCATTTCTAAACATCTGGTTGTCAGCAGAACAGAATTCAAAAGCAAAAAGTGTTGTTTTTCATACAATCACACAAGACTGCAAATGGTTTTTACCTCTTCTTTGGATAAACAATATTACTTCTGCATCTGCAGAGGAGCAGGATCTGCTTGGGTATATATAGAAGTGTACCAGTCTGAACAATACACACTTCTGTTCCCTGGAAACAAAGAGACAGGCTTCAGAGGTGTCTGATTAGTTGTTAGCCTGTCCTCTTGACAGTTTCCAACTTTTCTTTTTCTTTAAAGTGGCCACTTCTGGAGTTCTTACATGAAAGACAGTTGAGCAGATTTGATAGCAAAGTGCAGAGAAGGTTTCTGGGCATACTGCTACAAAATTAGGGAATGTAGTGGTTACTACACCTGCTTTTTAAGAAGGAAGAGATAGAGAGAGACGCTTGAATTTGAGATTCGGATTATGATACTGTTGCTGATTGCTGCAGTCTCTACCCAGTGATGTCTGTCAGGTAACAGGTAATCACATGGAATTTGCCAGGCAATTTGTTAGCTAACATAATTGAATTCAATTTTAAACATGTGATCAGCTATTTTTAAGATTTGAGACAAATATTTCAACCTGTGTGAAAGAAACTTTCTACTGTATTGAAAAAAACATTCAGAGAACCATGGATATCCACACTTCATGGTCGAACTAGCAAACTGGACAAGTCACTAGCTTAATATCTCGTGCCTAGGTTTGACATGCAAAACCCCAACTTTTTGGGTAATTCACCTCAGAGGCATGAGAAAGATTTTTAGTTTATTAATAATAATTTCTCAATTGGAAAATGGAG
Organism: Catharus ustulatus; assembly: GCF_009819885.2. Classification (NCBI taxonomy): domain Eukaryota; kingdom Metazoa; phylum Chordata; class Aves; order Passeriformes; family Turdidae; genus Catharus; species Catharus ustulatus. The sequence continues at coordinate 8,187,453 of NC_046262.2, read as the reverse complement.
AGAAAAAGGGAAGAAAGTTTTGTTTGTTTGTTTTTTTAAATCAACCTGTGAAAGAGAACTGAGGCAGAGAGCTGTTTGTTCTGAGATCTTTTTTGAAATTGATCTATTTTGCAACATATTGCTTCAAAATAAATTTATAATCTTAAATGTGTAGGATGTTTAAGGCTTGGGTTTTTTTAAGGCTTCTCATTGCTTTTTAAAAGCTGTATTTGTGCACTATATCTCCAATTTCTATTCCATAGTTTTGATAACAGAGTAGGAATTGAGGGGGCAGGATATCTGATTAACATTGTTGTGACACCAGAATCTGGATAAACATAACAATAGTTGATTACTTTTCTTTGCATACTGATACCAGCAGCAAATATTTTAACTACAAGTCTACATTTAGTAGCAAAGTGGAAGTTAACCTTGTCAGAAAAATGAAGAAAGACCAGTCATCAGAATAAAAACTTTCACATAAATGGAAAGTTAAAGACTTAAATTTATGTTCCATGCTTGCTGATTTTATTTTTAAGTCACTGATGTTAATAGGGGTGTAAATCACTTAAACTCATCCTTCCATCTTTTCCTTGCAATACAATGCAATGAAAACCAGTGCTGCAAAGAATATACTAGAGGGAGCAAAGATGTGTTTTGCCTTGCCATTTCTGTGTAATATGTCATTCTACCCTGGTAAAGCTTTGTGCCTTCATGCTCTTCTGATCAGTACAGTACAGCTTAGTCTCCACGCTGTTGTTCTGTAAAACTTTATGGAGCGTTCTATTTCAGCATGTTCTCTTGAGTGAGTCTCTGTCGTGTATTTGCAATACTTGCTGTTTCATAAAGCTCTTTGCTAAAGACTCAACTGTTCCACTATGGCTGTGTCTTCTCTCACCATAAAATAATGTCTGTTTATGGAATCACTACAAAAAGGAGAATAAACTTCCCTTCTAGAATTAGCTGCCCATGGACCAACAACTATTGTATTGTGGGAGTGTCTACATTGTATTATAGTGTCTTCATTCAATGGCTTTGATCCTAATCTTGAGCCATAAAGGTATTCAGTCTTGGTTTGCTGCAGTGCTGGTAGGATAGGCTGGATTTTGGGGGGAATCTGAGGCCTGAAAATCTTTCTCTTATCATCACCATAGACACAGTATAGTGCCCTGTGTGAAACTGGGGGGAAAGGGTCACAATTGTGCATAAGGGCAGGCATGTTTTTCTAAGGAGCCTCTCTGCCCCTTGTGGAGTCAGCAAATTTTTACCAGTAACACATCCATGATTCAAAGGCTGGTTGATCTGAGGAAGTGAAGCCTTCCTGGGTTTTCTCTGTAAGAATTAAAAACTTTGAGTGGGTAGTACACAACAAACAAGGAAAAGAATTTGGCATGAAGAGCTGGATTTCCAAACTACAAAGAATGGGTTTGGTTTCCCAAAAGTTCAAGCAGAGAATGTCCTGGCTCATGGTGGTGGTGTTCTTCTAGTTTCTGACTGTGTTAACTCTCACTTGTCGTGGTGGGAAGATGCTCCTTTTATAAGAGCAGCTCACTCCAGGCCTGGGTGGTCATCATCCTTCATAATTCATGTAGCGTCATTTGTAGCTGAAGTGGTGCAGGTCAAATCATGTGGTCTCTGACACTGCCAATTTCCTGTTTGCACAATGTGGCTTTGAGTCCTTAAAGCACTCAACAGTGCAGTTCTGGGTGTGGGAAAGGTTTCTGCCACAGGGTTACATTGCACACTGCTCACCAGGAAGATGTTCTTAGAGGACTTCAGTGGAGTGTGTTTGATGTAGGCTATTAAGATTTGTGGATTCTGCAATAATATTTTTAGAACTGATTTCCAAATGTAGAGCCATGCTTTAACTTCTGTGGAGAACTGGTTGGCTGACCCTTGTAAATGCATGATTGAAAGAAGCATATCTGTATCTAATGAGTCTTTTCCATTAGAAATTAAAAACCTGCATTTTAATCACTTCAGGTGAATTAATACAGAGGCTGTGTCTTGACCTATGCATGGTGGGAAAGCAGACAGAAACCTTATTACTGGAAAACTTCTTACTAATGTCTTCCAGTTTTTGAGGCATGTGCACAAAAACCCACCATGTTTTGTTGTTCAGTATTGTTCAGATTTCTAGAGGTAAATGCTCTTATACTCTTCCCTCATCTTGATGAAATGCAGGTGAATGGCCGGGATGCCATTGATTTGCCCTGCCTAGCTGTGGGATGAGTGCTACTTTGAAGCATCTGTGTGGCACACAGACAGCATATATTCAGCAGCATGTCGAAACATGGAAGTGTGTCGTGAGATAATGATTGAAGTGCGAATCCTCCCTCCATGACAGGGTTTGGTTGTAGAGGACAGGAGGCTTATATGACAGTGAATCTGTCCATTTCCCCTTAATATATATTTTTGTTGTCTGATACAAGCCAATTTTAGAGCTCTTTTTGAAAGATAATTAGGATACTGTCTTTCAGGGATCACTGAAAAAACACAGTGTTAGAGTAGAAAGGACCCAAATGGGTGCCCCACTATGGGAAGGATGAGCAGAATTCAGGCAGGCTGGGGTTTGTATAGCAGCTACTTGCAAACTGGACGATGCACTCTGCGTCTGAGCAATGTTTTCTCCTTCCAGACGGTGGTGTTGTTCTAGGAGGGGTATTGAAGGGCAAGTAAACAAGTCTATGTAACCAAGTTTCTTTAGTTTTCCTAGTCAGCCTATTACATTTTAGAAGGAAATCAGGAGAGGTTGATGTTTAGAGAAAAAATTGGGCTATGGATTGGTGTCATCAAACAACCACCAGATAACAACTTGCAAGGCACAAAGTATGTTAACAAAGGGTGAACTTTGACCACAGGGTAGCACAGCACTTGGAGTCAGAATGGTATGAAATAGTTCAGAAAAGGCCCGTGGGAGAGCATCATATGTTGATAACTTTCATCCTGTTCTTGAGGCTGCAAGCTTATCCCTTCCACCCTGTGCTTGTTTCTTTGTATCCAGCTCTCTGATGCATCTCCTATTATCCCCAGTAGCCCAATGTTCCTTTGTATAATGGCTGTCAAGGTTTCTTCTAGTGTGTCTTTTTGGGGGTTGGTTTATTTCTTTTTTTAATTATAGGTTGTGATTTCTTTCAGATGGAAAGTGAGTTTAAAAAAATCTAAGCACAGATTAAACTGCTCAGTTACAATAATGCTGGCTTTTCCCTCTCTCACACAGGCTTGGATGTTTAAGAGAACAGTCTTGGATAAACCTGCACTACTGTTTCAGATCCTTTAAATGAGTCAGCTACCACCACATCATAATAGAATACAGCCACTCAGGTCCTGCTGTGCTCCATTGTCATTAGCAGAGTTCCTTCTTTTCCTTGTATGAGTTCATTTCAAAATTTAAATTAAAAATTCATTTGTCTCCGCAGCTCTGATGTTCTGTTGCAAAGGTCAGTGACTGTGCCCATGCACACGGATCTGTCACCTGTCCTTGCTTATGTATGTACGTTCCATGGGAGAGCGGTGCCGTGGCAGCCCGGCTTTGTGAGCAGTCCCCTCACCTGGCATGGGCAGGGATGGGTGTGACTAGCAGCCTACCAGCCAGATTCAGTGCAAACCATCTGCCTCTCACAGCAGGGCTGGGTAATGATCTCAGCATGTTTCACGCCCTGGGAACTTGGTGCAAACATGTTCTCGTATGGTGGATGACAAGGAAGTCCTAAACATTTCCAGCCTGTGGAGACACTCTGAAAACAGTAGCCAAATAATGGGGGACAGATGCCGACAGTCAGCAGAAAGGGTGATGCTGTGGACTAAAAAGGGTCATTCCACCACACAGCACTTAGAGATTGAGCCCTGGCACACTGAGCTTCGTTGGCTCAGCCACCTCAGGGAAGGCAGTTCACTGCGCTCTGCTTCTCCCTGTGGAGACAAGCTGTTCTCTCTGCACAGCCCGGGGCACCTCTCCTATTTCTGTCACCAGCCTGCAGTTCTGGGGGTGGTTGTGTTAACCACTAATTGCTTGTTTCATTCAAACAGGGAAGGAAGGGTCTTGGTGGATGTGGCTTTTATCCCATTGTCTTTAATTTCAGAGCTACCCTCTGTAACACTGCCGTGCAGGGGAAGCTCATCTCATTCTGGTCAGTTGGAGCTATGAAATGTAAGTCAGCGTAATCTGTAAACCTTCATCCTCCTGGGGTCCTTATAACTGACTATGCATAGCCAGAATGAAGCAGCATTTTCTGAGCTCGCTGAGGATGGTGGGAAGTGGAGAGGAGAGGAGGTGCAGTGCTTCAGGCCAGCAGAGCATGTTCGTTCTCTCTGAAGCCTATTTCTTCCCTTTCTGCAATATTGCATACCTGTCTGACTTTGAAAAAAAGGCAAAAATTACTCAGACACAGGCTTTCTGTGTGTGGGAGCTATGGAGAGTTTTGGAGTTCATATAAAGCTCATGAAACATGCTTATGCATCTGACATCTTAGAGCTGGAGCTAAAGAATAGGGAAGAGACATTTCATTATCTGCCATGGGTCATGCTGGAATTAAAATATGTCACAATCCCTGTGAAGTGATCTTGCTCTTAAGTATGCTGGAGCCCCATTTAGTCATTGTCTACAGAAAATAAGACATCTGAGTTGGATCTTCTAGTTGGTTTTATTCCTGGACAGAAGGATCATTGTATCTTTGCAGCCATGTTGTTTGGGTTGTGAACAAGAGACAATTTCCATTGTCTTGTTCCCTGACCGTTTTTTTGATCTGTCTTTTCCAGTAGCTGTTAGCTGCTATTCAGACTGTTCCAAAATCAGCAGAGTAAAGCAGAGCTGGTGTTGTTAATCTTTACTGCCCACAATTCATTTCTCCACTCTAACAGAAGTACCCAGAACATCTGTTCTCACTGAGCTTGCTGGTGGGCAGAGCTCAAGATGCCATGAAAGTCCTGTCTGTCTGCAGATGGAGGACAGCACTGCATTACCTCACATGGGGAAGCAAAGGGGTCAGGGCTTCATTGCTTTCACGTGAAAAATTTGCTCTTCTAGTAGATGTGGTCATCTCTCTGTTAGGGATTGAGTTATGTCGTGCTCTTTCTTTTTGTGTTGGCTTACATAAGCAACAGCTGATAAAATCTACGATTTAAACCAGAGGAGACCAAGGTGAAAGGCTGCACTGTACTTCATCAGTGCCTTACAACATTAAGGCACCTGTGTTAATCTCAAGAAATGAATTGACAAATTGATAAGTCCATTTTTTTAATCCAGTTGCTCTTTCATTTTGATGATCAGATAAAGACACTGATCCTTAAATAAATCAAAACCTTTAAATTACTGTCTTGTACAGCAAATACCTTGTCATAGCTTCCAAAACCAACTATAAACAACATCTTTAAAAGCTTTTTTACTTTATTTTTTTTTAAACCCTCAGATAAATACACCTTCAGCAGGTTAGATGCTACCTTCTGAAACTTGCTGTATACAAACTGGGACAAATACAAAAGGAAAATCTGGTGACTTCCATATGGTGTTACAGGCTATTTTCTAGTTGGCAAGCTGAGTATACCGGTCCTAAATGTTAATAAGCCTTTTGTAAATGAGTTTTAACTTGTTAATTAAGAATTTCTAGCTGTGGTTATGACCTGCAGGGAAATGTTTTAATTGACTGTTCTCCCTAGCTGGTTCAATGTCTTCTTACTAGAAAGAAGGAAGAGTGTATACTTATGGGACTTGAATGCCTCAGACCTAGCATAAGCCAGAGTTCCTGTACTCAACACTGCTGCAGGAATTTTCACTGGTGACCTCTTTAAGGAAGGTTTCCACATTTTTGGGCCACAGAGCAACCACTTGCTCACCTGCCTCAGTTTGCCCTGGGAGATGAATACACGTAGTGGGGTGAAAACAGAAACATGGTCTTTTCATGGTCAGAGATTTCCCACGCACGTGGAGTCTCTGTGCCTGAGAATATTCAAAAGCCATCCCATCATGGTCCTAGGCATCCAGCTCTAGGTGGCCTTTTTGAGCAGGGGAAATTGGACCAGGTGACTTCATGAGGTCTCTGCAAACCTGAGCCAGGTGATCCTTCTTAGCCAGCAAAAGGAGGGAAGGGATGCTCTCTCACTGGGACTCACTGGCAGAGGTGCAGCAGAACAGAGAGGAACAGGCCATTTGCAACCAATAGCCTATTGGAGGAGGGATAGCCGAGGTATGAAAGATGACACTTGATGTTCCCAAATGAGACGAAGAGTTTGTGCATGTAACCAAAACATGGGCCTGGGTCCACTGTCAAATAGAACTATTTTCATGTGACTTGGACTGCCTTTCCTGCAACCAAATGATATTCCCTTGCTATCTGCTAGAAAGCCATCAACTTACTGGATGCTCTGCTAAATTCCACTTCTGTCTTTGTAGTTTAGTACCCACAAAAGTAATTCAGCACTTCTTACAATGGCACCTGCCTTCCCTGCTGCAGAAATGCAGACACTCTTGGAGACAGCAGCATGCCACGGGAGTTGGGGCTAAGTGGGGAGAAGGCAGGATCATTGCCATCACTTCCAGTTAGATGGGATGGACTTTTCTACCCCAGTGGAGAGCACTTTGGTACCTCACACAGACAGGCTTTCTGCAGTAGAGAAAACAACCAGAATAATATTTCTATAAAATTAATTTAGGACCTCCTTCCAGATATATTTTAAAGACAGTGATTTGTGACTGTGCTGAGGCTTCCTTTTTAAATGCTTGTTTGTAGCTGAAAACATGTTTTTGGAAGTTGCAGTCAAAATCTGGAAATCCACTCACGTCTGTGTACAGCCATTATCGAGTTTAATGAGAACTGTAACAAATGGCACCCCATTTGTCTTCATCTAATCATACATTAAATACTTCATTGCTAAAATAATCTTAGAAAATTGGGGGTGAATCCCTGATTAAAAGTAACTGTCTGGTAGCAGTGACCATCTGGAAATGCCACTTGAAGACTAGCTGTGAAGGGTGAAGAATCCCTCCTTCTCCATTTCCATTTAAAACTTTCTAAGTGGAGTGTTTCATTTGAGAGAACAGCCACATGGTGGTTACCACGGTCGCAAACCACTTCACTGATTCAGATGCACTGAGATGAGCAGACAGTGTGAAGAAGTGTATAGAAAATGACTGAAGTCTCTAAGTGCAAGAAAGCCTTTAAAGCAAACACTGATGGAAGAGTGAACAATATTGTGCTTATTAATGTAGATTGGAATTTTCTGCTAGCTGAGAATAATGCAAAGGTCACTCACCAGCTGCAAGCAAACAGCATGTGGTAGGTTCTAAAATTAGTTAATCTCTAGTATTTCCATTTCTTTTCCCTGGATTTCTTGTTCTCTACCGTAAACTTGGGAATCCAATTACAGATACTGTAAGCTTGAAAGAAATGGTTTTTTTTTCATTTGTTCTCTGTAAACTTCTGGTAACTGCTGCAGTTGAGATAAATAGGTGTCTGTTGCCTGTCATTGTGACCAAGGTATTATTATGTCCCTAAAACTTTCCAGAGGCTCAGTTATGTGATTTTAGCTGTTCAGGGTTATCTTCTGGAGTCTGCTAGCAGCCATGTAATCTGCAACTGTTTTACATTGACTTTTAAAAAGTCAGGCTCAGAGATAATTCCGGAAGAACCTGAATAATGGCCTCATAAAATCCTCACTTTATTTTTGCTGATTAGCTGGAAGCTATTGGTGTTACGATGCAGCACCATGGCCAGTCTGGAGATGGGAAAATTGCTGGAGCCTTGGATGAAAAGGAGGACAATAGCACTGCAGACATAAAATGGCCCAGTGTTTGTGACATGCAAGGCAACACTAACTACTGAAGAAACTAACTCCAAAGACAATCTGCTCTGGCTTTAGAGAATCTTGCAGAGAGGTTTTAACCTAACAGCTGTATAAAATAAATGACTTTAGAGCAGAAGTACCTATCCTAGGACGTGGGCTGATCCTTTGCCTGCAGAGGTGATTTGTGTGGCAGAGATGGTGATCTTTAGAAATGTCATAGCTAGCAAATTACTCAGAAGAAATTTGTTAGGTTCAAGTGAGTTTAAGCACTGAGAGCCAATTGTGCTGTTGGGTTGTAATAAACCAAGTCTTCTCTGCAGAATATGGCTGGGGAGATGCTAATTAGTTATTTACATGCCACAGATGATGGATGAATAGTCACTCAGTTGCTATTCTGTGTATGACTATTGGGTAGTGATAGCCTAAGGTGAGCTTTAGGCTCCTCTGTTCTGCAAATGGATCTCAGTGCTGCACTCACTGCTGGTACCTGCTGTCAGCAGAACTGAGCCAAATCATGTATGAGCACAGCAAGGTATCTAGTTCATGTTATATCAAGAGAATATTTTATCACAGAAAAAAGACTCATTTCTTAAAGCCCTGGCAAGTGTCTTCTGAAATGCCCTGCATCCAGGGAGCGCTGCGGACATGGACACCACAGGAGGCAGAGCTGACAACACTGCTCCATGCAGAATCTCTGGCCATCTTTGCTTTTTCTCCAGCCTCTCTGTCTGCTGTGGCCTGTTTAGTAGGGCAGGCTCTAATATGTTTGATAGCTTTTCTTAATTCCCTTCCTTATGTTGAAACCTGTAAGAGTTTTAATTTTCATCTTTTGTTAAACATTCCTAATTAACAGTGACAGAATTTATCAAATTGTCCAACTCCTAGCTTGCTTTATTAGGCTACAGCCAATATTTTATCAGGTTGCAAAGTCAGAATTTTTCTTTCTTCTTTTTAGTAAATGTTTTTAGTACAGTTTTAGGATTCAGAATTTCTCACTTTTCTTGGTGTAAGGGTCAAGATAGCTGGTTTCCATCATCTCTGCAATACTGTATTGGTTTAAACAGGCATCCTAACGGGAATAATGCAAATTATATTAAATGCAAACATATCTTTTAAATATTGATTGTATAGAGATATTCATATTGTTATTTATGGAAAGAGGAGAGCTTAAACTTAGGTATTACATTCTCTTCTTACTCATTGCTTTTACAGGGATGAGAGCCCTCAACAAGGTTGTATGTGCTGCAGAAGTGAATTAAGTGTAAAGTTTGAGCAATACCACAGAAAGAAACGGTTTTTCTTCAGGTTTATTCAGTGCACTGCAAGCAGAGAATGATCTGCAGTCCTGTGTCATGTCTTAGGCATGGAAATCTCTGTACTGATAAAATCACGAGATAGAAAAAACATCTGTCAGCAATGTATCTACCTATACAGAATGCCAAAAAATAGCATGAAAAGGGAAGGAACACCTCCCCTCTCCCAAGCCATGTCCTGATGCTGAATGAGCCTGTATGCAGCCTGACCAGGATGTCCCATGCAGTGGTGGCATGCAGAGTTGCATTTGTGGTGGACAGGAGATCAGGGGTTGCAGGAGTGCAGTAGGAGGATTTAGCAGCCACACACAGAACTACTCACCAGAGATGGTGTCTGATCTTGCACTTATGTCCAGCTCTGCTTTCCTTTTTAAGTAGATTCCTGACCTCCTTTTTTTTGACTGTTCACAGGGTATTTGTTACAAATATCCTTTGAGAGAGTTTATCTGTATCCTCCATGTCATTGTGATGATGGAAGCAAGGTGCAGACATGCTAACAGGGAAAGAGGGAGGGAATTGTTAGAAGACTTGATATTTGGTGTTTACTTGTATTTTCTGCAATGGCAGTTATAACCTTGTACATTTTACAGAAATAAAAATAGCTTGCAATGATAAAGCAATCAGAAATGTTTGCTGCTCGGCACTGCTCCATAATATCCACTTTAGGGACAGCAGTAGGAAAGGGTTAACTCTTAAATTCCTGGAAGTAAGAGAAAATTCATCTTTTCATTCAACTGTTTATTTATGCCCCTTCCACTAACCTTGGAACTACTTACTCTGGGCCTTTTAAATTTAAGGTGCTCTTTTCTGTGTCTTCTGTAACATTGTTTTCATAGTCCTCCTACAAGGGGACAAACTGGGGAGTTGGAGAACTGTCATGAGACAGTAGAAAACATTTGTTTCTGGTTCAGCAAAGATAATAACCAAGAGTCATTAGCATTGTTCTTGGACAGAAACCCACAAATTTTTGTAAAGACAGAATTCTACCATACCAGAGCCCATATTAAAAAAAAAAATTGGTTATGAAACGTGTCTTCTACTAATTTTGCTCTTAATCTCACCAAACTAGTTGCAAAGGCTGGTTTAGGTTGTCCCCCATCACAGTGAATTTTTTGTTTCATGTGTTGGTGTAACTTAGAGAGTCTGCAGGATGGTCTGCCTTGTTCCCATCGCTGCAGACTGCTCCCAGTGACTTCCCAGAACAGGTTGGGTTGCTGCCAGCAGCATTGGAGGGTCTGGAGTGTCAGTATGAACTGGAGTCATGGAGTGGTTGGAGAATCACCTCTATCTGTTCCAGTGGGTAGTAGCTACCAGGTAACACCAGGATGGTGTCTGCGAATGTGCAGCATTTTTCTGATATAAGACAGATAAACTAATCTCATATGTGGGGAAATGGGGACTAATTGCCATTGTTGCCTTGTGTTTAATGAGCCCTCTGGGAATCAAATACAGATATTCCTTGTCTTTTTTTCTACTATAAGACACTTTGCTTATGAACATACAGACGCTCTGCATCTTAGATTTATCCAGACTCCTCTCCCCCTTTTCTTATTGTATCTATGAGTCACTCTGTGGTTGTCATAATTTATTTTAACAACATGCTGAAAGGTATAATGGGAAACTTATAAACATGCTAGGGAGAAGCCACCTGAAATAGCAAATGTTTCTAATTATAAAGTTAAAGCTGCCTTTCTAAGCTATTTGGTTCTTTATTATACCTGTAACAACCCGAAAATGTACTTGGCTACAATTAGACTTCCAGATACAGTAAGTGAATTGTAAATGGAAACCACCCCATGGAAAATTACACCATTAGCCTAGTGCAGTAGCCCTGATCTTTATGGTGCTTCACAGCCTGTACATCCAGTAATGGTCTGTAAGTCCATGAAGTGGAGAGGACAGTTTCTTAAAAGCAGAACAGTTTAGGGTTTTGGGTTTTTTTTAAAATTAAAGTAATTATTTAATCCTTTAATGTGTATTATTTTTTAGCATTTCCAGACTTCTCCACATTAGTCTGGTTTTGAGAGAAAGTAATTCATTGATGCCTTACCAATTTCTATTAAGCAGTGTTCCTGAAAGGTCTATATTTAATTAGTCTTGGCCATGCTTTTGGTATCTTCAAGGCAAAAAAAATTTGCATTACATTTCTGTACAGGAAAGAAAAATAGTAATTATAATTTAGAATTTGAGTGTTCCACAATTGTGCTTGGATTTTAAGCCCTTTCCTTATGTAGAGGAGCATCCTGATGGTCCAGATTTGCTGCTTTATGAAAATGCCTTGCTGACTGCACTGATTAAAGACTGTAGGGCACACCAGCCATCACTGGTTCTTCACAGTGCTCATGCAGAAACTAGAGTGGCATAGCTGACACAGGAGAAAAGGAGCAGGCAGGGGTCCAGGCAAAGAGAGCAGAGAATGATTCACAGTACTTACTGTCTGAATTTGTCATGTCCTGGCTGCTGTAAAGAAGTCATCACAGTGGCTGAGATTGACATCTGGAGCCAGCAGTGTGAATACAGACCCTTCGCCTGCTTGCTGCACTGGGAGCCAGGGGCATTTCAGGTGCCACTGGAGATGGTTGGAGTGGAGTCTTCAGGAATTATATCAGTTAGCTTGGGCACAGGACATTTTTAAAACTGACACCTTGTCCTCGTACAAGATTTGACTGGATACTGCTTTGCATGAGACTTAGTCATTAAAATAAAGAGAAACAGATAGAGGAACTTTCACTTGGCTAAAAGAAGACCTCTAGATTACCAGTTCTTTTGCTGGGAGGAGATTGAAGAACCTTATGCTTTCTTTTGTTTAGCTGCACCTCTGTTTGTGGGGTGTTAGTACCAAATGGGTTTGTAGTTTGTTTGGGAGGTGTACTTAGCACAATACCCTAATACATTCTCAAATTATCTGTTACTGGACAGAATGTGTATTAACTGAAATTCCTTGGGTTATGAAATTTAGAAGACCAATGGCGAGGTTTGGGTTAAAGTGATGTGCTTTCCTCTTTTCTCCAGAGAAAAAACAGGAGTTTACCAGTGGCCTCTCCTTCCTTGTATCATTTTGGAATGCCATAAAAAGGAAAAGAATCTCTTTGACTGTCTTCTGAAAAACATATACACAATTCTTTTAAATTTGGCTTTCTTTTTAATTCATGGAGAACAGCTGTGGCATTGTTACTCCAACAGTGTAAGTGAATCTCTTAACAGATGGTTCTCGCACTGGTTGGGATGAAAGCTGCTTCCTCTGTCCTGGTGGGGCTTTTTTTACTGTTCTTAGATCCTGGTATCTTGACAGGGATTAAGACTGCTGGTTTCATTCCAATGTAAGTACAGTGTCACTTCAGTAATTCTGCAGTGAAGTGTTGCCCCTCCACCCCTTAAATTTATTTTCTTTTGAAAACAAGGGAAACAGTAGTAATGACTTGCATTTCTTAATTTTCAGTGCTGATGTAACACATTCAGCTAGAAATAACTGCATGGAAATAAAAAATTCCTCCAGCTAGAAACAATTGTACAAGGGAGTTACTGAGTGCATTTGTGTCAAAGACACTTGGTGTAGACCTTGAAATTTTCTTCCCTCCATTTCCCCAGCTGAGGAAGGTTTATCAGAAAGAAGAGCAGATGTTTGAACCATGTAATTGTTTACATATAAAATACAAAGCTTGCTCAGGTATGATTTAAACTCTTGCTTCTGAAGCAGGGATGAGTCTGCACATGGCAAAGCCATGTGGCCTCTTGTCACCTCACGGACTTAAACAGATGTAGGCGTCTCTTGCTTACAAAGTTTTTTTCTTTTTCACCAGTGGTGTTTTTGTGACAGGCATCTTGAATATGACATGAGATGCTCCAGCTCCCTCCCCTTGCTGTGCCAGCAGCATCTGTGAATCAGCACACACCAGCTGCAGTGGCTTCACAGAACTGGGTCCCAGATTTAAGGGCCAGTCAATGCAGTTGCGGTCCCAGCAGTGAGCACTGGGATGCTTGTGTGTGCAAGAGTAGTGTGATCCCAAATTTATTCTTTCCCTCCAGGGAGTGCAGCTGCTGCTCAGGCTCTCTGGACAGGTGAGCACCATGGCTTTGAGGAGGTAATCAGATGATAAAGCAGCCTATGCTGCCAGAAAAGCCATGTCCCTCCTCTTTCAAGGAAAAAGCAGCATGCCAGCTGAACATTGCAGTTGATGGAGGAAATGCAAAAACATTATGCAAGCAAATGTCACAATTTGTGGGTGATTGTCAGACTTGTCAGACTGGCAGTTTTTTGTGGTGGAAGTGGGAATGCTTTGTGTTAGCAGTAATAGTCTTGCCTGAATAGCTGAGGTCTTGACTGAGTCACTGTTGTAGACTGTGCTGACCTGCCTCTATTAGTTCATGCTCTCTGTGGGGATGTGACTGAAAAGTGATTTTCCAAACTCTTCTTTTTTCCATCACCTGCAGATAGGAATCTCAAGGGGTCACACTGACAGAAGGAGCAGGAGCTCCTCCTGACAGGGGCTCAGGATGAAGCCCTGATTGCTGGTTGTTAGTGGGCTGCATTCTTCTCCCTTGAGACACCTTCACTGTGATAATTGCCTCCTAAAAACTGTATTGCTGATGTAAGACCTAAGGTAGTTTTGGAAACCTTTGGGAAATTATATTCCTTTCTGAAGAAATGTACAGCCTCAGGAAAAGCAGTGCAGCAGTTGCTGGATATATCAGGGAGTAGAGACAGTGAGGAGTTAAACTGAAGGGAAGATGCAGCTTCAGCATCTGTGGTCTCCACACAGCCACGCTTTTGTGAGATACATCTTGGCTCTGCACAAACCACAATACAAGCTCCTGTTCCACTTGGTGTACTTTTTGTGTCTGGAGTTAAAACATGGTGTGCTAATGCAGCTGTGCTATGGAAAGTAAAAAATTATAACCAAATGTTTGTGTGAGTGTTGGGGTACAAGGTGGTGGGCATGGTTGTAAATGAAGATGTTTGGCATTACTTAATGTGTAATTAAGATGGCACACATTGTTTCTTTGTGCAGGGATCACTGCCAGCAGCTCAGGGTTATTATGGGCATGATGGCAGGAGGCAGCTACCTTTGTAGTTTGCCTTATGTAAAAGCTGGACCTGAGAACCAGCAGCTCAAACTGGATTTCAGCCATACAGGTGGTTTTGGAAGCTTCAAAAGTAGTAATTTACAAATTCCCTGAACCGCGCTCCATTAAGTAATGTTGGGGGACTAGTATCTGAAAAGCCCTTGGAGGAGCTGAGGTAAATGACCCTAAACTGTACTGTTTGTTCTATTTAAAATTAATTTCTGATCAAAACAATTCTGCTGGGATTTTATATACTGTAAGAGTAGAGCAACTCTAAAATTACTGAACTGAGTGGGAAATTTGAGTGAAGTGCATTTCTCTGTGTAAGCACATATCTCTGTGTAAGTTTAGTGTTGCTTGTTGCTCTGCTTCAAATGTTTACAACTACTGCAGAAGTGGAAGCATAAAAAACAGAGACAGGGTAGATGCACACCACTATCCTGTGATTAAATGTAACACAATCTCAATGTCATTCTTCTAATCTGATATTTATTCTAGTGGCTGTGCAAACTGAATCATAAAATGAATTGGAAGAGAACTAGAGGCATCATCGAATCCAACTCCTGGCGATTCACAGGCCATTCCAAAAGTCGTATCATGTCCCTTGGAGCACTGTTGAAACACTTCTTGAACTCAGGCTTGGGGCCATGACCACCTCCCTGGGGAACCTTTTCCAGTGTTCAGCCACCCCTGGGTGAAAATTTTTTTCCTGATATCCAACCTAAATCTCCTATCATGTAGCTTCAGGCCATTTGCTTAGGTCCTGTCACTGAGAAGAGATCAGTGCCTCCCCTCTGCTTCCCCTCATAAGCAAGTTGTAGACTACAATGAGCTCTCTCCCCTCAGTCTCCTCCAGGCTGGACAGACCAAATGACCTCAGTCACTCCTCATAAAGCTTTCCCCTCCAGACTTTAACTTCCTCATAGCCTTCCTTTGGGTGCACTCTGATAGCTTTTCCTATGTGGAGCACAGATTACAATTAAACAATTGATCTCTCTGGTAGTGCTGAGCCACTTGGGTTGTTTGGGTGTTTTCTTGCCATGACTCTGTTTCATTTTCTGTGACCCTGCTCTGTTGGGCTCCATCTCCCTGTGTGCTGTCTCAGGATTGCCCCACATCACACCCCTCAGTTAAAAGCAGTAGTTCTGTAGGCAGTTTACACCAGCTCTTGTGATGATGCCCAACTTTGAGTTACCATAGATGGCCCTATAACTTAGATTGAAAATACTGCTTTAGAGGTACAGTTGGTACAAGATGGATTTTTACTCCAACAATTGTAGAGGCAGAGAAGAGTTTAAGTGGAAGTGTATCCACTTTAAAGAAAATTGAAAGCCTTCACATTTTGTCAGGTTAGAGCATGTTACAGGTAGGTAGAAGCTGGCTGCTTCGTGGGAGCTATGGTGTCTTATCTAGGAATTATTATCTTGACAGGAGATCCTCTTCAACACTAACAGGCTCCCATTAGTGGGTGAAAATGAAAGGACTGGAAATAAGGAGAGGAAAATAGTAAGAACAAAAGAAGGTATGTGAAAGAGCAGTAAAGAGCAAGCAAACCTAAAATCATGTTCTGAGGTAGCTGCTCTCAGCTTTTACAGGCTGATCGTTATGATGTGTGTCATTGGCACATCGTGTGATTGTACATCACTGTGGGCCAGGATTCTGCTACCTCTTTTGAATGTCATTACAATGCACTTTGGTATCTTGTGTTTCTACAATATGAGCGTCAGATAGATCTGTATGCAGTTAAGTATGCTGAAGATGTGCCCAGGGGTTAGGCTGTATGTAGATGAGCTATTTCAAATGTGAATTTCATCTAAAGCATTAGAAGCTCTCTCTGAGCTGTGGTGCTGGAGGCAGGGTCCTAATGAGACTGCTTTATAATACAGCTCTAACATACACATTAGGTAGTGGTTGGAAAGACAGTCAATCTTTACAGGCTTAAGCAGCACTTTCTGAAAGTGCCTTCAATTAACAGCTAATGACAAACTTTCTTTAGTGATTCTCTGGTTATGTTGTATAGCCAGATAATGAGAATGATCACCCAGAGATGCTTCAATTTATTTACCATTTTTTATTTCATTGGGAGGCTGATGAATATTTGATCCAGTAATGTTCCTGTTTATGCTTCCATAAGTCAAGTGCCTGAGTTCAACTTCAATCCATCATTGCTCTGAAGATTTACATTTCAGATAGATTTTTCCAGCAGCACAGATATTGCAAGCCTTAAATTAATGCACAAATCTGCTTCTACCCTGCGGAAGATAAAACTGTTAGGTAAGGAAAACAATATCTCTTTTGGATGCCTGTCTTCCTAATGATAATAGAATTTAAAATATCTACAAAGGGCTGTTTCAGCCAAATATCTTACGGTCACCACTATTTGAAAAGAGAATAATGAGCTGAAAGTGTTTCTGTGCCTACCTGCAGTGTTAATTGAAAGCTGTGAAGACATCCAGATAGAACCAGGCTCAGGGGACCTTTCTTACAGAAATTTATGTGAACCATCTCTCCTGTATCTGAATGTGTTGTCTAAGCTGTCCTTATTAAACTGAAAGGCTTCGGTGATAGTGAAAGGTCTTTCTAATGCTTCCACTTGTATTACAGTAATTTCACGATTACAAGCCGCACCATTTTGACTAAAATTTTGCTCCTACCCCAGAAATGCGGCTTACATTCAGGAGCGGCTAATATGTGAAAAATTTTCTGACATTTCCAACCCTGGAAGTGCAGCTGAGGGGCCGAGCCGAGCACCTGCCAGTAAAACCCGGGATTGCGCGATTGTTACCAATTAGTTACTCTGTTGCGCGGCAGGTGGAGAGGCAGGCTCTGTGCTGGCAGCGCAGGGGGTGGGGGTGAGGTGGGGGGGCTCCTTCCTTCAGGCAGCGCAACCCCGGGGGAGAGGCGGGGGGCTCCGTGCTGCCATCCCCACGGTTCAGGGGGGAGGCGGGGGCTCCCTCCTGCTGGCCCCGCAGCTTGGGGGAGAGGTGGGGACTCTGTGCCACCATCCCTGCAGCTCGTGGGGAAGGTGAGGGCTCCCTCCTTCCGGCCCCGTGGCCTGCGGGGGAGGCGGGGGGCTCCTGCCGCCGCAGGAGCAAGCAGGCTCCGTCCCCTCCTGCCGCCCCCGCCATGGGTGCCAGTGAGCTCTGTCCCCTCCTGCCGCTGCTGTGGGTGCTGGCGGGCTCCATCCCCACCTGCCACTGCAGGGCAGCGCCGGGCCAGGGCAAGTGAGCCTGGCGGCAGTGGCGGCCAGCCCTGAGTGGCCCCACCGAGCAGCAGCGCCAGGCTGGACCACCTGGCCCCATCGGCAGCCCTGAGCCCACACGGCCCGAGCTGAGCCAGTAAACTCCGCCATCCCACAATTCTGTTACTAACTGGCAACTTTGTTGCACGCAGGTCCTCGCTGCGAACGACAGAGCGGCTTATGACTGGGTGCAGCTTGTGTATAGACAAAGAACGAAATTGCCAACACCCAGAGATGTGACTTATAGTCAGTGCGGCTTGTAATCGTGAAATTACTGTAATTCTATTGGCAGCTTAGAAACCAAACTGAAACCCCACAAATTCCCATTCCTGTTTCATTGTTTCTTTCTCTAGTTTCTATTTTTCTATACATGCTGTGCATAGCTCCAAACTTAAAACTGAGAGGGAACCTGAAGAGAAAAGATGCACATTTTTAATTTGCTTTTTAAGATCACTTGTTGCTCTTCCACTTTTTAAATCCAAACTCCTTAAATGGGTGATACTTTCTCAGGACAAGAAATTGTCAGAAGTGACAAACTGGTAGAGAAGTGACTCTTCACATTGATCAGTGATGTGTGACATAATTGGAACATCGGCTCTCTCTATATGTTACAGTGCTTTGGATGATAATAGGAGAGGGTAAGTTCCTGGGAAAATTACTGAGCAAAGAGCATGAAGACATTCACAAGCTAATTCTGGAAAAACAATTTGCTGGAAAAGGAGGATAATAGGATGAAGATGCAAGCCTGTATACTGACAGCAACATTTAAAACATCTGATGAATGGTCTGGCATGTGAGACTGGTGATTTATGTAATTTTCTTCTTTTAAAATGCTTGCAGGAAGGAACAATATTTCAGGATTGTAATATAGTGCTGGAACTGCAGCTTCTGAGCACTGTTTTTTCCCCTGCAGTGTATTTTGGGGTGTAATACTGGTCCTCACAGCTTTCTGGTGCATGCTCTCTAATGTGTTCACTAGAACTGCCTATATGAAGAGGCTCTTGTTGCAGGGGATAGAACCCCAGAGAAGGGGTTCTGCTCTTGTGTTAAGCAGCTTTACTTCTCCGAATCTCAGCTTTCCCAAATACAAAACAGGGGAAAGTGATTCAGACTTCTCCTGCAAAAAGACTGTGGAAGATTAAAAGGAAGCAAGACACGAAAGAAACCATAACATCACTGCAGGGAACAGGAATGAAGCCAGCTGTACAGTGTGGTAATAGAGACATAAAGGCAAACAAAAGTTCAAGGAGATTAAAATGCAGGCAAAAAACTATGAAGCCATTTTAGATCAGTTGTATGTTGCCTGGAACATGGTGTGTATTTCTGCTCAGCCATCCTAAAAACAGTATATTGGAGTCAGGAAGAGTTTGAGCATCTCTAACAAGAGAGAAACAAATGGTGAAAATACTGAGATTGTTTCTTATTGAAGCAGCACATTGGAGGCATGCTGTGAGGAAGAAAGCAAAGATGTGGGGGGAAAAAAGGTAAACGTTAAGTAGATACTTGAACTCCTTCTCCAAAACACAAGGTATTAAGGACTTAGTGAGTCTGAATGACACTGATCCCAAAGCTGAGTCAGTGGGGGAAGAGGGAAGAGGCTGAGTTGCAAAGTCATCCCTACAATTTGTGGATCCACTGGTACAAGTGTTGGTTTACTGGATGCAGGGATCTATACTGAAATATAGAGTGTGAGAAGAAATAGATAGTATTTTTTCATCACCTCTGGCAGGATTCTAAATACTAGGCCTGGAAAGGGAACATCTCCAAGTGCCGGGTCATGCCAGGGCATGCACGCTTGTATGGGGTGAGGACAAGTCTTTGTTTGGTAAGATAAGGTAAGAATTAGGGCTGCTGCTCTCATTTCTTATAATAGTTCCTTACTTCAATAGCTCTTACTGCACTGAGGTCTTCCACTCTCCCAGTTTTTGGTGGAGGATGGCTGCCCGGGCAGCAGGGTAATGCTGGCAGGGAAGCTTACAAATAGTTTTTCAAGACAGAGGAAACAGATTGGTGAAGATGACTCTTCACATTGACCAGGGATGTGTGACATAATTGAAACACTGGCTCTCTCCCTCAATTGCAGTAGTTTGGATGATAATGGGAAAGGTGTAAGTCCATGAGAAAACTAACTGAGCAAAGAGCATGAAGATGTTCACAAACTAATTCTGGAAAAAACAGTTCAGGTGCAGAAAGACATGTCAAAGCCATGCACACACAAGATGAAAAAAAGGCAGAAGAGCAAAACTCCCCTGATGGCCTAGAAAGACATTTTATGGACTGTTGTGTGCCATTTAGCATGACAGATAGTGTCTGAGCACTCCACAAAGTCTTTGTACATCTCTACAGCCCTGCTGCTAGGTGAAGGAATGCATTAAAAATGCCAGAAATTACCAGATGCCCCATGTCTTTTCAAAATAACCTTCCTTCTCTCATGATCTTGTGACTGCACAGATAAGGGCTTGAGACAGACCAACTAAGGCCAAAAATTCATTTAGGATTTTCAGTGTGGGATACTTATAGCCTGAGTCTTTTTCCTGCTCTTCTGATTCACATATTTTCAGCTGCGCAAGGTGCAGTTCCCACTCAGTTTTGGTAACATTTGTAAACACTCATCATATCACACTGCAGGGCTCTGATCCAGGGTTCCGGCAAAGTAGGGAGACCTTATTAGTGATCCTTTGTGGGAAATCTGCTGTTAGAGATTTGGTACATTTCTTGTAAGAGCATATGGGTGCCAGTTCTCTAGAACAGCACCACATTGTATAATCACAAAATCGTCTTTCTGTCTCTGCACTGTGCTCCCTTTTTCCTCACATCACTTGCAGCTTCTACGAGAAACCACAGACTTGGGCTTCTGTTCTTTCGTTGTATAGCTCTGATTCATTTCCAGCATAGGTCCATGCTGAGCTACAAAGCAAAGGGGTTTAGTTGGGTATGTCATTATAAGCTGTGTTGTAGATAGGCTGGAGGGGCTCAAATTAGGCTGCAGTAGCTGTATTTGAGAAGCTTGCTTGTATTTGAGAACTATCCCTGCTATTTTCTTCTAATGTCAATTTCCTGCAGTTCTAAAACAGAAAAATGTACTACAAGAAAACCCCAATGTGGGCTGTCACAGCATCACCAGCATGTCTCTGGGCTCTGTCTGAGCACATTGCTACATACCACCAGCCTTAGCTGTATCTGGGTCACAGAGACAGGTTCCTAAATCTGTTCATTGCTGGAAGGCTTCTGGAGCTTCAATCAAACATAGTCTGGGATCACCTAGAGAAGTAACAGCAGTGGTCAGATGTTGTCCTTCAGGTCTGTGAGCCTTGGCAGAGCCTGGGAGAGTGCATTGTATCCCTTATGTCTGACATAAGTGCCTTTCACTGTCCCTGTTCTGTCTCTTCCTTCTCTTCCTGGGCCTGTTCTTCTAGGAACATAATTCAACTGTTCTTCTTTCCCCTCGTGTCTGTCTGGCTATGCATCCATCTCTTTCTTCCATCACCTTCTCCAGCCAGCCCTACTGCCAGATCCAGCTTTTCCTCCCTGCTCACCTCCTGCTGGTCCCGCTGCCCTCATCAGCCTCAGCCTTGGGCTGCACCTGCAGAGAGGGATATCACTTAGAGGGAAGGGCTCAGGTGACCAAATGTGTTCCCAGCACCCCACCTCAACAAAAGAAAAAGAAAAAAGTTGGTGTTTTTTTAGAATTATATGCAAATATGGAACATATTTCAAATTAGGCTAAGAGAAATGTCCAAAGTGCAAAATTTCACCCCAAAGAGTAGACATTTGGCAACAGAAAAAAACCTCTCAAAATCCAAAGATCTGAACGGTCACACTTAATAAGCAAAGCAGGCAAACCCCTGTCACAGCTCACAGCAGTCTGCCTTCCAGCAAAGCCTTTGGGAGCACCAGCACAGGGCCTTGGGGCTGTTTTGTATATCAGCAGCAGAAGGAGCAGCAGCTCAGAGGGAGCTGGATAAATACCAAGAGTCTGTGCATGTGCCTGAGCTTTTCCCAGGGAGCACTGATGGTGCATTCACCTTTTCATCTCCATTTCCACCTCAAACAAATCTGGTTTGGATTTTTGTGCATGCAATGAGCTCCCTGGACCTCCTGTTTCTGCTTCATGCAGTGCATCCTCCCATGCTCCACAATCATCTGCGGCTCCTCAAAGGGTGCCAGGGACAGATGGCTTGATTTCAGCTGATAAAGGGGCTGCCTTGAAAGAAGCGAGGCGGAAGCTCTCTGGCCTGATACCTCTTTCTGGTGCTGTCAACAGGAGGTGAAGGAGACAAGCTGGAGCTGGACGGACACCAGCTCCATTCCAGGGAGCATGGAAGGGAAACAAATTCCTTTGGAAAGCTCTTCTGCAGCTGCCAAATGGTGTCTGCTTGCCTTTATTTCAGAGACCTTCTGCCCAGCTCAGAGTACCTCAGTATGCTCTGGTTTTCATTCAGCCCCCTGTGCTACATGAAAGATGTAGCTAAAATATCTTCAGACCATCTCAGTGGATGGCCAGGGATGTGGCTGGCTTTTTGTGTGCTGCTGACTTTTTAACTCAGTGTGGTAAACTGCTAACCAGCCTTGTCACTTGCTGTCCACAGTGTCAGGCAACCCTGTAGCTGTCGGCCACTTTGCTGAGCCCAGCCCCTGTGTGCAGCACAGGGCTGGCAGGCTCTCCAGGACTTTGCAGTGCACTAACTGCAGCCCTGCAGTAACCAAGGGAATTGGGAGCAAGCTCAGTAAATAGCGGGCATGATAAAAGCCACCACTTCTGGTAACAAAAATAGATTTTTCTTCAGGAACCTCAATTTTGCTTTGGGTTTTTTTGGTTTTTTTTTTTTTCAGCGCTGGGAGGGGAGGAAATATCCCCCTGCCCTTTGTAGACAGAATAATTTATAAGCCACTTTTATGAAAATCAGTGATTTCCCTTTAAGTCAGCTTCTGTGCCGTTGTCTCAGCTTTCCTGATTAGTCACATAATGAGGATATTTCTAATACAAATGTGTCAGGGGAGAAGGGAGCCAAACATTGCTTTATCAGAAGAGAATCTGCATCCCTCCGGATGCTAATTAGTCACGGAGATACAGGAGTGTGGGGCGGGGGTGAGGCAAGCTCTTAATTTAGAAACCGAAATGATTTGTGCCCTCAGAATTTCTCAGGCAGGGCTGGAAACCCATGCCAAGGTAGGGAGTGCCTTGAGATCTCCCCCAGCTTTCATATCCCTGCCCCTCAGATGTGTTTGCCGTGCTGCTGCTCCTGCTGCTGTTTGCAGGGTTATTTCTGTCGCAAGCTTGGCTAAACAGAAACTCTCTCCTTATAAATATGGAAATCTGATGGTTGAGCTCTCTGTCTCTCGGGACGAGTTGAAAGCGTGGTGCTAAAGAGAAAAGGGCAGCTGAACTCTGAGCTTTGTGGCTTTGTTTTCTCTATTAGTGCAGAGAAACTGGCAATTTTTATTGCTGGGATCCACTTTTGCAGTATGGACAAGTGAGCTCTCAGGGTTTCCTCCTGGGAAAGCTCTGAGCCCAGCAACAGCATGGGCTGTGTCAGGGTCTCTGCTCTGTCCAGGCTAAGCTGGTGTCCTCCACTGACATCCCCACCTGTCTTTCGTGCTTGGTGCATGAGCCCTGGGCAGCTGCACATCTTTGGGGTTGTGTTGGAAGAGTGTGTGACTTTTATATTTCTTAAAGAGCTTTGAATGCCAGTGGGCATCCATTATGGTTCCTTGAATAGAACGTTCTGAGTTGGTAGGGACCCACAACATCTTAAGAGTCCAATTCCCGGATTTGCTCAAGACAACCCCAGAAGTCACACCTTGTGCCTGTGAGCATTGTCCACATGCTTCTTGAACTCTCACAGGCTTAGTGCCATGAATGCTTCCCTGGAGAGCCTCCATTCCAAAGTGGTGGGGCCCCACAGTGCTTCTTCAGGGCTTTGTTTGTATCCTGCTTGCAGCCCATCTCCTTTCCTGGGTTGAGACCACAGTCAGAGAGCCTGCAGAGCCAGACACCCTTGCTTTCTGGAAGAAAGGAGTTTTACTAGGTGCAGGAGAAAGGCAGGATTAAAACTTATTATTAGAGAAGGAGTTAACAGAAGAAGCAAACGGCTCAGAAAAGGATCTGAGGGATTGGATTAAAGGTGCCAGGGGTATTCCAGAAGCAAAAAGCAAAACTTCATTCGTCACGCTTGTACAGAAGTTGAACATGTAGAAGTCAGCTGCCTTACAAAAAAAAAAAAAAAACCAAACCAACTGGAAAAGAACAAATTACTCCAGATTTAAGCTTGTAATACCTGTGACATTTAACCACAGATTAGAGCCCTTGATATGTCCAAAGATGTGGATGTGGAGCCATCCCAGCTTTTCCAGCTATTGTTCTTACAGCCATAGACTGTAAAAGCTTGATAACATCGTGTTTGCCATGCTGGATCCAATCAATGGCCTGTGGAAGCAATTATCCACATTGGTGGGAACTAACATCACTGCAACAGGGCTCTCCTACTGTCATTTGTATTGCACCAGGTCTTTTTTTGTCAGAATATGTCACTTCTACAGTGTCTGCTGGAACCAACCAAAATTTCTGCTGTTTCATTAGCCAAACTTTGATTTTGTCTTTCATGTAGAGGTGTGGCAGCCTACCTGTGTATGGCGGGGATCCATAAACCAGTCTGGTTGTGCTGACAATTGTGGCATTTCAATAGAAATGGCTCCACATATCTTGCAGTTCCTCAGCCAGTTTCTCTTCTCTTTAGATATTAAGGGTTGTCCGTGAGAAAGAAACACAGTTCTCCTCCACTCTGCAGGAATGTCTGTGAAAATCTTCATTTGAGGTGGAAAACAGCTCTGTCTTTGAGGCTGTTCCTCTAGGTGAGGCTCTGTTAGACACTTGAAGAAGTCAAGATGGGACACAGACCTGAAATAAGCTCTTGACAATAATCAGTGTCATGAATTCAGTCATTACAAGAGCCTGCCATGGTCCTTACAGACTGCAGTTTTCCATAGGAACCATGCAATTTTCCATAGGATTCAGCTGCAGAATACAGCCAAGGGCCTGGGCTCCTGTTCCTGCCTCTGTTCTCCAAACACACTGTGACCTTGGCTCTGACACGTTGCTCAATTTTTTAATCATTTTAAAGGTATCTTCCCCTCAAGAGCTGAGGTTTAAAGAGCAGTTGTAAAGTTCTATGGGTTTTTTTATCATGCTGGTTTGGCCAGATGCCAGTTGCTAAACTGACTCTTACAATAGCTACCAAGGAATCTGTGATGCTTTAGCATCTTGAATACTCATATTGCACCTCAGAGCTGTATAATCAGAGGCACAAAAGGAAAGGTGTAACATCTTCACGTATATATCCTTTACAAGGAAGGAGTTATTTTGATATTGAATCATCCTGAAAACATACCTCAGTTAATAGCTGGTTTTAAATAGCTATTGCATGCCAGCCACTTGGCAAGTGCTGCAGGCAGTGGGGAGTGCAGTGTGGCATTTCTCTAATTTGCAATGTTAATGATCCAATTTAAGTCATGTAAAGCTAGCACAAGATACCAAACTTATAAATGCATGTGATAATAGAGATGGCTTATGTGTGTGAAAGAGCCTGGAGGGAAATACGGTGTTAAATATACTCTATCACGATTGAAAGGAAAGGACCAGGGGCTGCTTGTGCTGCTGGTTTCTCAGAGGGAAATCTAACAGAAATCATGTAATTACTCCCGTTTTTCTTCTTTGTCTCTCAAATGCTTTCCCAAAGTATTTGGTCTAGTTACTGCATTGGTGCTTCCTCTGCTACTGTAGACTCCCAGAATTAGTCATACATCATCTTCTAAAAAAAAGAGTTTCTTGCCTGTGCTGCAAATGTAATTTTTGATTAGGAAAACAGACCACTGAAACATCTTGTTCCCTTTCCACAGCTTATGCCTTTCTGTTTGCTGCATTTTATTCAGCCTGGATGTGGCAGGCCCTTTGTGGCCAAGGATCCAGGGAGCATTTCAGCACAGGCACTGCAGCACCCACAGGGAGACTGGCACTTCTGCTCTGCCCCAATTTGAATCAAAGCTATAGTCTGAACTCCTGGTTACCTGTCAGTGAGCTGAGCTACCCCAACTGCATGTGTACACAGCAAAAAGTCATTTTACTGATGTTCTGGTTCAGTTTAATTAATAAGACTAAAGGTTTTAATTTTGCAGAAATATTAACACTGCTGGCTTCTCAATTGCTGAAATAAAATGGTTTCAAACACCAATTTGTCTTACAATTATAAACTAATCAGGTTCAAAATCTGGATCTTGTAGTGGATATTGCAGGCCTAATTTGTTAAACAAGATCTGTTCAGTAGTTGCCCAGAAAATAAAAGAAAAACAGCAATGTTCTAAGTGGTGCATTGGCAGAGCTAGTAGGAAGTCAATAAACAGTTGTTGTTTATTGCTTTGTTGAAATTGAGTCAGTAGCTATCAGAATATTTTTCAGTACATCAGTCA
Source organism: Catharus ustulatus (assembly GCF_009819885.2). NCBI lineage: Eukaryota > Metazoa > Chordata > Aves > Passeriformes > Turdidae > Catharus > Catharus ustulatus. Next base: position 8,161,614 of record NC_046262.2, on the reverse strand, counting down.
CTGTGTCACCAAAATGTCACTTATTTTGACTTTGGTATGGGGTGAGTGAGGATGCTGAGATGAATAGTTACTGCTCTGGATCTGACAGAGTGCACATGTTGATGAAAAGTGACAATCATGTCTTCCCAGGAGCCTTCTGCTCTGGACCCCATGTATTCCTGGACTTGCTTCAACATGTGAGACTTAAGAAAAAGATTGCTTTTTCTTCAGCTGTCCCAGAGAGAAGCTGGAGGTCAGCCATGATCCTTGACAGTGAGTAGGGGAATTTGGAGAACATCTCTTCCAGTATAGACTGGTGTTCTGACTAAATAAGTCTGGCCTAGAAGCAAATTCTTCTCGTGTTAAGACAGATGGAGAAAGGGACCTAAAAAGACCAGGGATCTTCACAGTTTGCACCAAATTGGGATCAGTCTTCCTGAAAACCAGATCAGCTCTGTTGACGTTCTGTGTGACACCAGTTTCTAACCTGGGTTTGCAACAACAGCACAACTTCATCAGGCAAATGTACACCTCCTTAGCCTTACCTCTGCAGTTTTCTGTTATATTTCCTTGTAATTCTGCTGCAATTTAAGATAATAATTTCTTATTCTTGTGATGAGAAACATGAAAAAAAACTCGTCTTTTTTCTCTGGTGGCCCTTTCTGTAACTGAAGACAGCTATAACATCCTTCCTTAGTCTTTCCCTTTCTTCTCTGAGCATTCTTCTAATGTTCTGGGGTGGTTGTAGCTTCTAATTTTTATCCATAGTACTGATGAGGGGATTACATCTCCCTTGAAAAATGGAAGCCTGAGGAAGAAATCATGAGAGTCTTTTCTGGTTCCATTCCTGCTGTACATTGCCCTATGACGCTTTCCTTTCTCTTGCCAAACATGCCATTATTACTGACCATTGTTATCTAAACATTGGGTTTGGATGCATCCCATGTAGATCTGATCCCCTGTAAATTTGAGCCTTTCCTTTAGGCTGTTTTGAATTATGCACATCTTGATTCCCAATGGTCTTGTTCCTGGTGGGTTTTTTGGGCACTTGATGTTCTGTACTTTATGTCTATATTGTAGTGATATGCAGAGGCTACAGAGGTCTGCTGTCCATAACAGGGTGATATTTCACATACCTCCTGTGCATGTCAGAGTCCCCTCCCCAGAAGCTTTCTATAGCCAGATTTCTCAGGAATACCTGGCATGGTACAGCTTGAGGCAGAAGGAATCTGCCAATAGCACAGGACTTTCTGTTCCCTGGGGCAGAGTCTGAAGGTATGAATTTTTATTAGCAGCACAGTGTTCTAGCCCAAGTGTCTGAATGACAGCATGGGAATCATAGAAACTTCTTGTTGACCCAGATGTACCCCCTGTATTCAGGGTGTGTGGTTTCTTACTGGTTTTTCTGCTCACTAAGTCAGTCTGCCATGCACAGAGCATCTGTCCATTTTTCAGACTCAATGTTTAATGTAGGAAAGAAACAAAACATTTGGACTTGTCCTTTCCTCTTAGCATTTGTGTGCAGTATGCAATCCACATGGGCAGCTCCAGAAAGCAGATGTCTGCTGAGCTGCAAGCACTCGCTGTAAGCTGTCACACATGTTGGTACTGAGACTTCCAGCATCTTTTAAGTAGGACAGAAGACAGCAAGTGTATCATTGTTCGGTACTGCAGAAAGACAAGTTAGCTGGATTATATTATTGATCAGTTGGCTCATACGGACACAACTGATGGTGGTCAGATAGAAGCCTGGGAGAGAAGTGATGGTCAAGCCCTGTATACTGGGTCATTGCTAGAGATTAGAGGACGTGGGCAATTGTACCCCTATGCTTTTATTAAAAAAAAAGCAGCAGAGCTGCATTTGTGATCACAGAATTTACCACAGACAGCAAAGTGGAGAACATTTTCATAAGACTTGTAAATATGACTGATTCTGAGGATGAGAAGGAGGAGTGGATAGAGACTTCTCAAGTACACATATGTTTTTGAGGTGCAGCTGAAGACCAAAGAAATTGTATGTGCTCATTTCCTTCCACATGCGCTGGGGTCCCTGAGGATTTGCAGAGTGGAAAGTGGGGCTTTGTTAAGCTTGCAAGGGATCAGAAGTGTTGACTGTGAAGGAAGGTAAAAAAAGTTTTGTTTTCCCAGGTGCTACCAGGGTGAGTACAAAGCACCCAGATCCATCATTTGGGGCTATTCCCCCTGCCCCATAGTCAGTTGGCGTTATTGGAGGGGTACATAATGAGAGTAAAAGGCCATTGAGCTGATGCTTTCTAAAGTACTGCAAAATGGAAAGTGATTTAAAAGAGAAAAAATAAACCTGCTAAGCATGTCATCTTCCTTAAACCCCAGATTTTAGTTTAAAGTGTTTTCACCTTCTCTCTGTGCTCCTGCATACTGAGGATTCACAGCACTCCTGCTGCACAAAGGTTCACTGGAACTAATTTCTGATGTTCAGAAATGGCACATGGTACACACACTGTGGGACATGGCTGCTACTAGCAGGAGGGCAGTTTTCAAGATCCTTTGTGTCGAGCCTATAGAAAAAAGCAATCTAGTAAGAAAACTCCCCACTGTTCAAATGCTGTGATTGTGCATGCCCAATTAAGCTGTGAGCATGTGGGGAGAAAACTTTGATTAAACTCTGGCCCCAGCCAAATGTTCATGCAGTGCCTTGATTGAATGTATATTTTCCTTAGGAATGAAGATATAGAGAAGCCTCAGTAACAAAAAAAAAAAAAAAAACCTTAAATATATTAAATACCTTTAGCCATCTACAGCCCCTGCAGGCACTTCTCAGCACTTGCTTTTTGTTTGGGAGCATTGTGTTGTCGACAGTGAGCAAAAGAAATAACATCATCTGTCCTGGGACCAGTCACACCAAGTAGCCGAGATTTTGATGTTGGGGGCAGAGCTGAGTGTATTGGTCTAGGGAGACTTGTGAAAAAGAAAAAATTGCCAAGTAAATTCCAATAGCAAAAGCCTGTGTTGAATCTCAGTGTGCTTTCAGGCATTCACAAGCAAAAGGCTAATCAGTCAAGTAAACGTTTCTCTGGGCAGTGGAGCTGTAGAGAGAGAACTGCATCCATTCAGTATGCACAGAAGCAGAGCATGTTCATGCAGAGACAGCTCCAGCCGAGCTGGCGTGGGAATGCTGCTGTTTTCACAGCAGGCATTGTTACTATGGAGTCCTGTGATTTGCTGCAGAATGTCTGTGAAGTGATGGATGGGAAATATGATAGTGTCTTGCCACTCCTGGGTCCGGGATAGATACCTGCTGGCACTGGGGACACTGTCCCTAGCCCAGCTCAGTTTCCTCTCAAGTCCATTTTACTCTCTGGGTGAAGTGGGCCTGGCCCATGCATGCAGTGGTGGTCACTCTGAGTGATGGTGTTTGTGATCCCTCTGTGCAAGCTGTGGATCTCTTCTGCAGCTGTAATGTGCTGCTGGGACTGAAAGGCATCATGCCAGACCTTTGGGAAGAATTCCTAGGGATGACTCTGCTACCATGTCCTGCATCATTCCCACCTCCAGTGTCAGAAGCTCTACCAGGTGCCAGGCCTCCTCTCTAGACAGTGGGGGGAGGGAAGGGTATCTCCCAGATACAGATTTGTGTCCTTTTAAGATGCGTGTCTTAGACAGAGTGGAAATAACCACTCTTTGAAAATTATCTTAGTTTTCTCTGGAAGCTTAGGAAGCCTTTTCTGTGTGTTTGGTCTAGAGCCCATTTTTGAGATTTCTCAAGCTGAGTCCACTGGTCCAGGCTCAGAGTTCAAATCTTCAAAGGCATCTGAGAACATTTCTCCCCTCCCTCTGTTGATGCTAATGGATGTCTCATGTCACGGTCAGGTTACCTACAAAGGAAAAGCTACTGTCAACACATCAGTTTGGCGCAAAATGTAAGGGCTGATTTGGATTTAGAGTTTAAGCATGAATTTAACAGTGTGAACCTGGGCTAGTCCAGGCATGGCCAGACCCCTTCTCTGCCATGCAGACTTCTGGCTTTGAGCTCAGTGGACTCTCTGCTGGGCTGTACCAGCACAGGAGACAGTATGTGGCGATCACACTATGTCAGTTCCCATAGTATGTATACTCCCATACTTTTCTGCAGCCAGCAGATTGGGGTTCCAAGGACTTGCTTGTTGTGTTCAGTGGCAGCTAAGAAGCGTGCAGGTCTCGGAGTCATGTTCCTTAGAAATGACTGTATCCTGCCTTTTCCCAGACTGGCAGAGAAAAGGCTTTCATCCAGGAAGCTTGGACTCAAATGGTGCCACTTAGCAGCATTTGGATGTCCATCTTGGAGAGAATCTAGCATGTCTGACAGACAGACATGTCCTTTGTGTCACCTAGCTATTGCTGTGTGTAGAAGCCCAGAGATAAGGGAGCTCATGTGTATGTCTCAAACACCGACAGCTGGATGGCTGTGGAGCCAACCAAGGATTGTTGGTAGTAACAGCCAAGGATTGTTAGTAATAGCACACTGGGAGAACAAATAGAATGTGGCTGGAGGAGGGGCCACATGGGGGTAGAGCAGCAGTTTTCTGGGAGAGACATCCTTGTCCTGGCTCCAGGAGATAAGCACAACACAACACAGGTGTAGGAATAAGGTCAAGAAGCAGACAGGGGCTGCAGGAAGATACAGAGACCACCAAATACCCTGAAGCCTCTAACCCATTTCCACAGTAACTAAATCATACAGAAAGGGAAAAATTTACCTCCAGTCCACGGAAACTCATCTATAAAAAGGTACCTCCACAAAGCCCAGGTGTGTGTATACCCTACGACCCTGCACACCCCATTAGCTTCATGAACGATGGAGCCAGGACTGCTATCTCTTTCCTTCCTTCCTTCCTTCCTTCCTTCCTTCCTTCCTTCCTTCCTTCCTTCCTTCCTTCCTTCCTTCCTTCCTTCCTTCCTTCCTTCCTTCCTTCCAAAATTCCTTCCTTCCTTCCTTCCTTCCTTCCTTCCTTCCTTCCTTCCTTCCTTCCTTCCTTCCTTCCTTCCTTCCTTCCAAAATTCCTTCCAAAATTCCTTCCAAAATTCCTTCCTTCCTTCCAAAATTCCTTCCTTCCTTCCAAAATTCCTTCCTTCCTTCCAAAATTCCTTCCTTCCAAAATTCCTTCCTTCCAAAATTCCTTCCTTCCTTCCAAAATTCCTTCCTTCCTTCCAAAATTCCTTCCTTCCAAAATTCCTTCCAAAATTCCTTCCAAAATTCCTACCTTCCAAAATTCCTTCCTTCCAAAATTCCTTCCTTCCAAAATTCCTTCCTTCCTTCCTTCCTTCCTAAATTCCTTCCTTCCTTCCTTCCTTCCAAAATTCCTTCCAACATTCCTTCCTTCCAAAATTCCTTCCTTCCTTCCTTCCAAAATTCCTTCCTTCCTTCCAAAATTCCTTCCTTCCAAAATTCCTTCCTTCCAAAATTCCTTCCAAAATTCCTTCCAAAATTCCTTCCTTCCAAAATTCATTCCTTCCAAAATTCCAAAATTCCTTCCTTCCAAAATTCCAAAATTCCTTCCTTCCTTCCTTCCTTCCTTCCTTCCTTCCTTCCTTCCTTCCTTCCTTCCTTCCTTCCTTCCTTCCTTCCTTCCTTCCTTCCTTCCTTCCTTCCTTCCTTCCTTCCTTCCTTCCTTCCGAAATTCCTTCCTTCCGAAATTCCTTCCTTCCTTCCGAAATTCCTTCCTTCCTTCCTTCCTTCCTTCCGAAATTCCTTCCTTCCTTCCTTCCGAAATTCCTTCCTTCCAAAATTCCTTCCAAAATTCCTTCCTTCCAAAATTCCTTCCTTCCTTCCTTCCTTCCTTCCTTCCTTCCTTCCTTCCTTCCAAAATTCCAAAATTCCAAAATTCCAAAATTCCAAAATTCCAAAATTCCTTCCAAAATTCCTTCCAAAATTCCTTCCAAAATTCCTTCCTTCCAAAATTCCTTCCTTCCAAAATTCCAAAATTCCTTCCTTCCTTCCTTCCTTCCTTCTGTCCCGGTTTAAAGGGACAGTATTGCCAGGAAAAGGGAATTCAGGAACTCGCAGGCACTAAAAAGGTATAGGTTGGGAATAACAGTTCTTTACTGAAATATTTATAAGACAAACAAAAACAGCATCAGCTATACGAAAGAAAAAAAAACAGTGACAGAACAGAATGGAATTCAGTCCCAGTCCCTTTGTCAGTCACCGATGACTCTCCGATGGACCAGGGCGGGCGGCTTCTTAGTCGCGGCTGCTGCAGGGGCAGGGGAGGGGGCCAGGTGGCCTCACCACCCCAGGTGGAAGAAAAGGGTGAGAGGAAGGAACTCTGCTCACCGTGGGCGTCCCAGTTCCCAGTTGTTCAGAGGAAGCAGAAAACTTTAGCAGTCCAAATCCAAGAAGCCTGATCCCAACAGGAGAAACGGAACCTCTCTCCTCCAGTTCGGCCGGCGAGCTGTGTAGTTCTCCTACCCCCAGTGTCCTCTTACTTGCCGAAGACAAAAGCAGGACTCCACCTTTCCCTAATGGGCCATCATTGCTTCAAGTAGTCCTTGGTCTCCAGCTCTTAACGGCTAATAGGAGAGCCATCCCGGCTAGCTTAACATAATAATGGGAAAAAATTTCTAAACCTCGCCAACCCACAACATTATCCACCCCAAATTTTTTCCATGCTAACATACTACATTAAATTAGAACCTTTAAATTACATACATACATGCAGTTACAGACACAGTATCATAGGTAGTTCACCCCAGAACAAGGTCTCCTTGGGGTATGCATCGGGTTTCTCCATCCTTTTGCATCACCCACCAGGTACAACCTGGTCCTTGAGCAAAAACCACCCCACGGACAGGATTGTCTTTGCTGGAGGCAGAGTTTACCCAAACAGTTTTCCCTAGCATACCTCTCATGTGTACCACTGGAACCTTATCCCCATCTGGTGTTCCCAAGAGCTCAGATTGGGCAGGGCCTGCTCGGTTAGTGGAACCTCGGGTATTCACTAACCACGTGGCCTTTGGTAGATTACTTTCCCAGTTCTTGAAAGTCCCCCCACCAAGTGCCTTCAAGGTGGTTTTAAGCAGGCCATTGCACCGTTCGACCTTCCCAGCTGCAGGTGCATGGTAGGGGATATGGTACACCCACTCAATGCCGTGTTCCCTAGCCCAGCTGTTTATGAGGCTGTTCTTGAAATGAGTCCCGTTGTCTGACTCAATTCTCTCAGGGGTACCATGCCTCCAAAGGACCTGTTTCTCAAGGCCCAGGATGGTGTTCCGAGCAGTGGCATGAGGCACAGGGTAGGTCTCCAACCATCCGGTGGTGGCTTCCACCATGGTCAGCACGTAGCGCTTGCCTTGGCGGGTCTGAGGCAGTGTGATATAGTCAATCTGCCAGGCCTCCCCGTACTTATATTTGGACCAACGCCCACCATACCAGAGGGGCTTCACTCGCTTGGCCTGTTTGATGGCAGCGCACGTATCACAGTCATGGATGACTTGAGAGATACTGTCCATGGTTAGATCCACCCCTCGGTCTCGTGCCCACTTATATGTGGCATCTCTGCCCTGATGACCTGAGGCGTCATGGGCCCATCGAGCCAGGAACAATTCTCCCTTGTGTTGCCAATCCAGGTCTATTTGTGACACCTCTATCTTTGAGGCCTGATCAACCTGCTCGTTGTGTTGGTGTTCCTCATTAGCCCGACTCTTGGGGACATGGGCATCCACGTGACGAACTTTCACAGGTAGCTTCTCTACCCGGGTGGCAATGTCTTTCCACTCGTCGGCAGCCCAGATTGGTTTTCCCCTACGTTGCCAGTTTGCCTTTTTCCACCTTTCCAGCCAACCCCACAGAGCATTGGCTACCATCCACGAGTCAGTATAAAGGTAGAGCTTTGGCCACTTCTCTCTTTCAGCAATGTCCAGGGCCAGCTGAACAGCTTTGAGTTCAGCAAATTGACTTGATCCACCTTCTCCTTCAGTAGCTTGTGCAACCTGTCGTGTGGGGCTCCATACGGCGGCTTTCCACTTCCGGTTCATCCCCACGACGCGGCAGGAGCCGTCGGTGAAAAGAGCGTAGCATGTTTCATCTGCTGGCAGTTGGTTATACGGTGGGGCTTCCTCAGCGCGGCTCACTTGTTCTTGCTCCTCATCATCGGCGAGACCAAAATTTTCACCTTCTGGCCAGTTCGTAATTATCTCCAAAATCCCAGGGCGATTTGGGTTTCCGATGCGGGCGCGTTGCGTGATGAGGGCAATCCACTTGCTCCATGTGGCGTCGGTGGCGTGGTGGGTAGAGGGAACCTTTCCTTTGAACATCCACCCCAGCACTGGTAGTCGGGGTGCCAGGAGGAGTTGTGCTTCCGTCCCAATCACCTCTGAGGCAGCTTGGACTCCCTCATAGGCAGCCAAGATCTCCTTCTCTGTGGGAGTGTAGTTGGCTTCAGACCCTCTGTAGCTCCGGCTCCAGAATCCCAGAGGTCGGCCTCGAGTCTCCCCAGGCACCTTCTGCCAAAGGCTCCAGGACAAGCCATGGTTCCCGGCTGCAGAATAAAGCACATTCTTTACCTCTGGTCCCGTCCTGACTGGGCCAAGGGCCACTGCATGAGCGATCTCCTGCTTGATCTGGGCAAAGGCTTGCTGTTGCTCAGCACCCCAGTGGAAATCGTTCTTCTTACGGGTGACCAGGTAGAGAGGGCTCACAATCTGGCTGTACTCAGGAATGTGCATTCTCCAAAAGCCTATGGCACCTAGGAAAGCTTGTGTTTCCTTCTTGCTGGTTGGTGGGGACATTGCGGTGATCTTATTGATGACCTCAGTGGGGATCTGGCGCCGTCCATCTTGCCACTTTACTCCCAGGAACTGGATCTCTCGGGCAGGTCCTTTGACTTTGCTCTTTTTAATGGCAAAGCCGGCTCTCAGCAGAATCTGTATGATCTTTTCTCCTTTCTCAAATACCTCCACTGCCGTGTTCCCCCACACAATGATGTCATCTATGTATTGCAGGTGTTCTGGAGCCTCACCCTTTTCCAGTGCAGCCTGGATCAGTCCATGACAGATGGTGGGGCTGTGTTTCCACCCCTGGGGCAGACGATTCCAGGTGTACTGCACGCCCCTCCATGTAAAGGCAAACTGAGGCCTGCACTCTGCTGCCAGGGGAATGGAGAAAAATGCGTTGGCAATGTCAATGGTGGCATACCACCTTGCTGCCTTGGACTCCAGCTCGTACTGGAGCTCCAGCATGTCCGGCACGGCAGCGCTCAGTGGTGGAGTCACTTCGTTCAACGCACGATAGTCCACAGTCAATCTCCATTCTCCATCAGACTTGCGCACGGGCCAGATGGGGCTGTTGAAGGGTGAGTGGGTTTTGCTGACCACCCCTTGGCTCTCCAGCTCACGGATCATCTTGTGGATGGGGATCACAGCATCTCGATTCGTCCGGTACTGCCGGCGGTGCACTGTTGAGGTGGCAATTGGCACTTGTTGCTCTTCCACCTTCAGGAGTCCCACTGCAGATGGGTTTTCTGACAGTCCAGGCAAGGTGTTCAACTGCTTAATGCCCTCTGCCACTACAGCAGCTATTCCAAAAGCCCATCTGTATCCCTTTGGGTCTTTGTAGTAGCCACTCCTGAGAAAATCTATGCCTAGAATGGGCGGTGCCTCTGGGCCAGTTACAATCGGATGTTTCTGCCACCCCTCTCCTGTCAGGCTCACCTCAGCTTCCAGCAAAGACAATTCCTGTGATCCCCCCGTCACCCCAACAATGGAAACACGCTCTTCCCCCACATGTTCTGATGGTATTAGGGTGCATTGTGAACCAGTATCAACTAATACCCTGTATTCTTGTGGTTCTGATGTGCCAGGCCATCGGACCCACACCATCCAATAGACTCTGTTATCCCGTGCCTCTCCCTGGCTAGAGGCAGGGCCCCTCTAGCCCTGGCTATTATTCCTTTCCTGAACATACATAGTGGAGGTTCCTTCAAGTGGGTCTGACAGATCATCTTCCCTTCTGTAATGCCCAGCACCTTGGTCATGGGAGGTTGAGGCTACCTTCACTTTAGTGTAGCTCCCTCGGTTAGCATTTCCCTCCCTGAGTTGACGCACCCGTGCTGCCAAGACAGAAGTGGGTTTCCCGTCCCATTTTCCCATGTCTTCCCCATGGTCACGCAGGAAAAACCATAGGTCAGCTCGTGGGGTGTACCCTTTTCCACTAGCTGAGGGGCGTGGGGCTGTGACCTTGGGGTACGAGGCTCGCACTGGTGCTGCCTTGATCTTCCTGATCTCCTCCCTCATCTCACTTATGTCACCTCTCATGCCCCTCACCTCCCTGATCTCCTCCCTCATCCCCCTCATCTCCTGGACCACGGAAGAAACCTGGGCCTGCACTACGCCATTCATCATACTGTGAAAATCCCTAAGCTTGTTAGCAACAGAGCTCACTGTTTCTCGGTGCTCATCAGCATTAATCATTGCAATGAAGGTGGTGTATTGAGATGGCCCTCGGTTTGCCAGGTTCCACAGCATGTGACCTGTGCACCTGACCTTGTCAGGGTCATTGTCATGCTGTCCATCCCTCCCAAAGAGTACCTCCAGTACCGCCACCTCTCTCAGCTGTTGAATCCCTTCCTCAACGGTTTTCCAATGCACTCTATTATGGTACTCCTGCATTCTTTCTTTGTTGACAAACCTCTCTCTTACACTCATTAAAAGCCGCTCCCAGAGGGGAAGTGGGCCTGGCTCCCTTACGAATATTTGGTCCACACCTGAGTCCTGGGACAAGGATCCCAAATTCCTTGCCTCTGTACCATCCAAGTGCACACCTGTACCCATAAGGTCCCAGACCCGAAGTAACCAAGTTGTCAAAGCCTCCCGGCCCCGTCGTGCAATATCTTTCCGCAGATTGCGGAGATTTTCATAAGACAGGGACTCAGTGATGATTTCAACCTCTGGCTCCCCTGCTGGTTGTGAGGGCCCTCCTCTCTGGTCCTCTTTGTCTAGGTGCCTTGCTTTCATTTTAGACTTCCTAGTTTCTACAGGGGCGACTGCTGCTGGCTGTGAGTGCCCTTGCAATTCAGCTGGACCCTGGGCAGATGTAACACCTAGGGGTTCCACTACAGCATCACTGGATTCTCCCCCTTTATGGCAGGGCTTCTCACCAGCTGGGGAGAGGTACTCCTTCATCATCTGGCCCATCTCACTCATCTGCTTCACTAGAAGCCCCACCCACTCCGGGTGGTTTCTTTCTGAGATGGGCTGTGGGGCAGGGTCAGGCTCTGGGGCAGCATCCCTGGTCTCTGGGGCAGGGTCAGGCTCTGTGGCAGCATCCCTAGTCTCTGGGACAGGGTCAGGCTCTGTGGCAGCATCCCTAGTCTCTGGGGCAGGGTCAGTCTCTGTGGCCGCATCCCTAGTCTCTGGGGCAGGGTCAGGCTCTGTGGCAGCACCCCTATTTCCTGGAGTAGGTATCAGAGTTGTTATCCAGCTCAATCCCCCGTTATCTCTTAATGTTAAATAGGACAAGCCTATCAGTAACACCAGCCACTGTACGATATCATTAGCATTCAGAGGAAATCTGAACCCTTCAAAAACTGGTGGGGTACACCCAAAAATTTGGGTGAGGGGTTGGGAGAAAATTTCCCCTGGTGTTATTCCCTCACAGTAGGTGCCATTATTAAAGTAATCCCAAAAACATGCATTTAGTGTGTGGTATCCCTGAATCCATGTACCCGCCGTCCAAAGGAAGTTAAAAATCCATGAATTCCTCACCTTATCAACCCATAAAGCAAGTTCGATAACAGTTACAGTAGCCTTAGTTACAGGGCCCATGCTTATGTAAGGGTTTGCAAATGGGAGATATACATGTATGAACACGTGCAGCCCAAACCAGATTAAACTGGACCACATGTTGCTAGCACACACAAAAAAAAAACCAGTCTCAGGCAACCGAAGAACTGTTATTCCTTAACCTCCTGCCACACGTTCGGGCGCCAAAATCTGTCCCGGTTTAAAGGGACAGTATTGCCAGGAAAAGGGAATTCAGGAACTCGCAGGCACTAAAAAGGTATAGGTTGGGAATAACAGTTCTTTACTGAAATATTTATAAGACAAACAAAAACAGCATCAGCTATACGAAAGAAAAAAAACAGTGACAGAACAGAATGGAATTCAGTCCCAGTCCCTTTGTCAGTCACCGATGACTCTCCGATGGACCAGGGCGGGCGGCTTCTTAGTCGCGGCTGCTGCAGGGGCAGGGGAGGGGGCCAGGTGGCCTCACCACCCCAGGTGGAAGAAAAGGGTGAGAGGAAGGAACTCTGCTCACCGTGGGCGTCCCAGTTCCCAGTTGTTCAGAGGAAGCAGAAAACTTTAGCAGTCCAAATCCAAGAAGCCTGATCCCAACAGGAGAAACGGAACCTCTCTCCTCCAGTTCGGCCGGCGAGCTGTGTAGTTCTCCTACCCCCAGTGTCCTCTTACTTGCCGAAGACAAAAGCAGGACTCCACCTTTCCCTAATGGGCCATCATTGCTTCAAGTAGTCCTTGGTCTCCAGCTCTTAACGGCTAATAGGAGAGCCATCCCGGCTAGCTTAACATAATAATGGGAAAAAATTTCTAAACCTCGCCAACCCACAACACTTCCTTCCTTCCTTCCTTCCTTCCTTCCTTCCTTCCTTCCAAAATTCCTTCCTTCCAAAATTCCTTCCTTCCTTCCTTCCAAAATTCCTTCCTTCCTTCCAAAATTCCTTCCTTCCAAAATTCCTTCCAAAATTCCTTCCAAAATTCCTTCCTTCCAAAATTCATTCCTTCCAAAATTCCAAAATTCCTTCCTTCCAAAATTCCAAAATTCCTTCCTTCCTTCCTTCCTTCCAAAATTCCTTCCTTCCAAAATTCCAAAATTCCTTCCTTCCTTCCAAAATTCCTTCCTTCCTTCCTTCCTTCCTTCCGAAATTCCTTCCTTCCTTCCTTCCTTCCTTCCTTCCTTCCTTCCTTCCTTCCTTCCTTCCTTCCTTCCTTCCTTCCTTCCGAAATTCCTTCCTTCCTTCCGAAATTCCTTCCTTCCTTCCTTCCTTCCTTCCTTCCTTCCAAAATTCCTTCCTTCCAAAATTCCTTCCTTCCAAAATTCCTTCCTTCCAAAATTCCTTCCTTCCAGAATTCCTTCCTTCCAGAATTCCTTCCTTCCTTCCTTCCTGGAGTCCTTCCTTCCTGGAGTCCTTCCTCCCTCCCTCCCTCCCTCCCTCCCTTCCTTCCTCTCCTTCCTTCCTTCCTTTCCCTCTCTTTCTCTCCCTTTCCTTCTTTCTTTCTGCCCCTCTTAAATTCATCTCTTTCTCCTTTCCCTTTTACCTCCCTCCTTTATCATAAAGCCACTGCTGGGTGCTTAATAGGAGGCCAAGAACTAATGTACCAATTTCCATGACAAGTGTGTAATTTACTAGCAGAATTTTGTAAGATTTTGTGGACCCTCTGACTTCCAACCTTCCTTTTTCCACAAGCATCTACAAATCTTGGGTGCTCCCTTCCCCTGAAGGGTGAGAGGCCACACCATGATGATTCTTTCTTCCACCTTGGATTCTGATCTCTTCCCGTCATCTGGGCGTGTTTGAGACCAGATTCATGTTCCAAGGATACACATGAGCTGATCTATGATTTATGCATAAATGCTGTCCTGGAGACCAGTTTTTTGTTTTGCTACTGCTCTTCCCTTTTTAACTAGTCGCTAAACTGCAACATTAGAGAAGTGCAGCAGCGACTGCGTTAGAGGAAAGCAGAAGAAATTGCCTTTTGTTCAGCATTGTCCTTGAATGCGAGGTCTTGTGAGCACCATCCATTTTAAATACTGTCAAAGTCTACTGGATAGTGCAAAGGAGTGGGATTTTCATAAAGTGGTCTAACCCTACATATGTGTTTTAACCAGTTTCTGGCAATCTAGAGCCTAATTCAAAGATCACATTTTATCTCCTAAGCACAGTATTAAAAAGAGCTAATGTGCACTGCAAAGAGATGGCAGGCAGAAGAGTATCTCAACAAGTGATTTTTTTTTTTTTTTTTACCCAGAGTGAAGAGTGGTATTACTTTGCTTTGAAACTCAGTGACTCTGCTTTGCATACAGACGTCAGTACCAAATGATGTCTTGCATTTTACATGAAATTGTGTACAAAATAAAAACTCCAGAAACTGGAAGAGATACAATATCAATTCACCAGTTTGGAATAGTATTCTAGTGTGTAATTTATGATGCCTTGTTCCATTTCTTAGAAGTGATGGTTTATTTATATATTTGACCTAATGCTGAATGCTTGCTTTGTGTGTGCAGCTCTACGTATGATATACCCAAATTTACATACACATTTATGTATGTGTATGTTCAATTTAATTTCTGTTTTCTAGGTGGGAGTAAGAACACATTTGTAAACAAGATTTAATTTTCACTATGATGCTAAGTGGAGAGAGTTCCAACCAGTTTGCAGTTTGCTGTGAAAGGATTTCAGTTATTTTTATCAGTAGTAGAACTGTCTGAGTTGGTAGTTTGTTTCTCTCTCAAGTTCTTTGATGTGCTGTACCACAGAGTTCAATATATGTTTTTTGCCAGTAGGAAGGAGCAGAATGTGTTTGGGGAGATTGGTTTTCCAGGGGGGAAATTTTAGTGACAGTGAAAGGTACTATTCTGACAGATCTTTCCTGTCAGCCATGAAATAGGTTCCAAGAGGGACTAGAAATTGAATTCTCCTACCTGTGTAGTCCTTATTCTTTCCAAGCTGGACTTTCACACAGACCTGGTCTCAGAGTTTTCAGTTTTAAGTTTGAGGTTTAATGGTCCACTTGGAATTCATCTGAAACCGTAAATATGTTTCATACAATGTCCCAAGGAGTCATCACGTGAAAATTATTTGGAACTACTGCCAGCCCAGGCTGAATTTGGACTAGTGACCCACCATCCATATTATATTCCCAGTGTCATCCATCATATAAGCCTGATGTTGAAATTTGGTGTTTCCAGAGGTACTTTTAACATAGCAAATGGGCTTCCAAAGTTCTGTGTTTTACCCCTGGGTTCCAGCATTCGGAACACCAGTGTGTTCTGTGCTCCCTCTGAATGTGAAGGGGGTGGAGTTGCCTAGTAGTCACTCAGAGAAGAAGCTGCAGAACTATCAGCTAAACCATTCTGTTTTGTTTCTGTTCTTTTTTAACAGGATCCAACAGCTGCAGCTATTTCGGACAGAGATTGTGATACGAGAGAGGGAGAGACTGTAGCCATGAACTATAAGCCATCCCCGCTTCAAGTGAAATTAGGTGAGTCTTTGCTGATGGAGAGTGAAAAGACCTGAAAGACAGGATCATATGCAGATCTCCATGCATGTGGATGAGCATGCCAGCAAGGCTCAAGAAGCTCACAGAGCAGTTTTGTCATTGTGATTCTGCTGCTGTGATTCAGGGAACTGACCTACAAACATGTAAAGCCCCTGTATCCCTGGGTGTGGTAAAGAAAGGAAGCAATGCCTTAAAAGCAAGGCATAGCTCTTTTAAACCTACAGGTTTTTTATTAAGCTGAGGTCAAGGCTTGGCCAGATAAAGAATGAAGATAATATGGAGGGACTGTAAAAAGAAGACAGAATAGCTGCAACAAAAAGGAAAGGATCAGGGAGTTGAGATACTACCAGAAAAAGACAGAGCTGCATTACTGTGAGATGGAGGACTTTTAGGTCGTAAAGGTTCCCACACAAATATTCTGAGCAATGTCTTTTAATTCTGGAAGTAGAATCATCCTGTTACCAAAAGAACACTGCTTCCTTTCAAGGCTAATGCTTATAAGAGCAATCCACACATTCCTGTCCTGCCTCCCAAACCTGAGCAGCTATTTAACCACACAGCTTCTAGAGCCTGATGACAGAAAAGCCAAAGGAACAGTGTGCTTTTTGCTAAAAAATGGGAATCTAAGTGTGGAAAATTTCCCTGTAGGAGCAGGAAGGAGTCCCCTGGCTGTCCTTCACATCAGAACAAGTGATGAGAGGATGCTGCTGAAGCTGATGGAGGGTGGTTATGCAAGTCATGAATACTCTAAAAACAGTGGCTGCTTTTCAGGAAAAGGCAGGGAGCAGCAGTGTGTGTTAATGACAGCACAATTCATAGTTTGGTAAAAGATTATTACTGCCAGCATGCCATATGCCACCAGGATCCTTTTTCACTGCCAAGAGAGTTCTTTAATGTTACTAGACAGATAATTACTGCTGCAGTAGTTGTTTTGGATAATTTAACACCAGGAAACAGGTTAGAGAGCAATTGATGCTATTATTGGTAAGTCTGATATTCTTGACTTTCTAGGCAATAAAAATATCCTCCTGAGATTCACTAATGTGACAAGAAAATTATACTTTTTTTAGACTTGGCTTTGATAAGTCATGAGACCATTCTAGGAGATCAAATAATTGAAAATATGTTTGGATTCAGAGTAAACAAGATCAATTCATACAAATTAAATGGAAAATAAATTTTATGTAGATTTGTAACCAATCTTGGTATTCTGAATAAAGCTGGTAGAATGAGAAACTTTGGAAGTCAAAAGACATCAGGTAGCATTGAAGGAGAAAGTATCAGAAGAAAGGACATTACTAATGGAGTTCTTTAACAGTCATTTTATGTCTATATTCATTAATGACTTTTACATAAAGAGCAGGAATCCACAAAAAAAAATAGTAGAGTGCATTTGGGAGGAGTAAGTACAATAAAGACTCAGAAGTGGCATAGAGGAGAAAAACCATGAAAACTGGAATAATAGAAATGAGAAAAATAAGACTGGATAAACTCAATATTCTGTAAGCTGGAATTTATCAACTAGGACTGACTACATCAGTTGCTTGGAAGATTACTAATTATTGAAATGGACTAATACATGAAAATAGGCCACAGTCACACTTCTGGAAAATTTACCAGCTTTTTTTCCAGGAATCAGATAGAGGAGAATGATTAGCCTTTCTGCCACAGCTTCCACTTTTCCACATGGGAAACATTGTCTTCCGTTTAGCCAGTACTGAATGGCATAAAGAGTCAAAGGGAGGTACTGGAAGTGTTTGAACAGTTTTTGTAGTAGAGGCACACTGTTGCCAGGATCTCCTTTCCCACTGGTGCTTTCGCCAGGTGAGCTCAGGGCTGATCACAGTACACTTATGAAGATAGTACTGAGTGAGACCTACCTAAAGAGGAATTGTCCTGCAAGGCTGACAAGCATCTTCCTGCCTTGTCTCCAGAGAGAATTCTGCTCCAACACATCTCTGTGGAAACAGTGTACTTCCTTAAGGAAGTGAACACATACCTAGTGGGACTTGGATCAGCGCTCTACTCTTAGCTGTACCCAGATGAGCTTTAGGTTATCTGAGGCAAAATGAGACTAGCAGTATTGTCCATAGCCAGTGTAACGTGCCTTTAATCCACGCTAGCTCCTACTGCTCTTATTCTGGAAATCTGCCCAGCCTCTGCAATTTTCTAGGAGCTTAATCACTGCATCTCCCAGCTCTTGTCCCCATTCCTCAGACTAGATTTTTTGTCCCTTCTGCATTTAACTTGTCAGGGTTGTTTTTAATCTCTTTAAGGCTAGAAAAAGTTCAGGTGGTACATAAATGTTTAATAGCCTAACTGGCAGAACCATTGTTGGGCATGGTAGCAACTGGGGGCTTAATCCTATTGCAGGTTTTCCATGTGGATGGTGGCATTTTTCACTGTTAAATCAGAATCAATTGTTCAAATGTCAAATGTTCTGATGGAAGGTTGATAAATGTCATTTTTCAGTTTGCAGAGATTCATGTATAAATCTGTCGTATGTGCTTGCTGGAAGCTTGGTTCAAGTGAGCTCAATTAAATTCCAACCCAGCATGAATACAACTTTTGCTTCCAGACGCTGGAGTGATCGAAGTGTGACAGAAAGAGCGTGAAAACTGCACATACTGCACGCACATTTATCCTGCTGCTTGAGTGGTCTTTTCCTTGGTTGTTTCTTCCCCCTCTAAATAAATACATTTGGCTTCATGTTTGCTTGAAGGGAGTCTGTAGATACAGGAAAAACTTCAGAGGTGTGTTATATTTCTAGTGATTTTCTAAAGGTTGCATCTCGTTCATAAATGGAACAGTGCTTGAGGCTAGGGCCACATCAAAAAAAATGGGAAAACATCATAGCAAGGGGAAATAAGATCTCCCAGTTCACACAGTTCATAATTTTAAACCTTTATTGATACTGTATGCATATTAATTATGTATTTGTCACTTTTCTAGCACTCCCACTTTGTATTTCTATCCGGAGCTGCCATGCTCAGCCTTGCTTCTTTCTTTCTTTCAGATCATTGATAAGGAGACTCCTGACAGCACGGGTTGGGGGCTGGGTGTACATTAGTGCTTAGGAGATGTCTCCAGCACATCCTTATTAGGAGCCATATCCAGATGGAGCACATACCACAAGCCTTTTGAAAGAGGAGAATTATGATAAGGAGAGAGAGAGAGGAACAGAATAATCCCCAAGTGTCAGTCTCAGGGCACCACACCCACTGGAAGGCAACAGATCCTCCTAGCATTCCCAGGAGATGAGATATTATTTTAATGAAGCTTTTGCCATCTGCTTTTCGATTTTGCGTTTTTAATTTCCCCTCTCTGGTCTGAAATCCTTACCCAGACAATCTGTGTCTGTCTTTCCTAGCAGTCATGACATTAGTTTGTGTTAAAACAGAATAGGCAATGAGGAAATTGGTTGGAGTGCTGTAAAACAAGCAGCAGGTGGGATGAGGGATTGTGGCAGAGGCATCTTCATCAGCACATCTATCACACTGGGAGCCTGGCAGTAAATGTCCTGCATGCCTGTCTGCAGGTGAAAATGTGGGAGAGAGGCAGAGACATTCACAGCAGCCTTCAGCCCTCCAAGGTGCCCGTGGCCTTAGATGTCAACACTTTCTCTCCTTGGACTAGATAGGGAATAAGGCACTGTTTTTGGAAAGTTCCTCAAAGGGGCCATAAAAGTATGTGAAAACTGAAGGTCTAAGCTAGAGAAACTGAGTCACACCTCAAGGAAGTTACTGGAATTCTGTTCACTTAGACCAAGCAGAACTGGTAGGGTTAAACAGCAGCAAAAGCATCGTCACAATGTCATAGAGAATGGTGTTCTCTGGTGTGTCTGACTTGGACAAAACTAATTAATGACTGAGCCCCATCTTGGTGGAGATTGGAGCGAACTGAAGAGATAATCCATCAGGGGACAGAGGCTGATGACATGTCTGTGTTGTTAGCTCCTGCCTTCCAGCCTACTGTATTCATGGCAGATACTGAATTGCTGTGTGATCAGGGAAGAATAGTACCAGGAATATCAGTCAGAACTGCAAAGCCCTCAGGATTCAACTTAACAAAATTGGTGCATTTCTGGCTGAAACTTTACAGAAGGGCTTTGATCCCATAAACAACAGACTGCCCCTTGTGGCTTCTGAGACTGATCTTTCAATTTGTGTAGGTATTTAACGTCTTCTCCTGGGGTGGGGTGTGTGTTCAGAGCTTGTCTTAAAGCTCTCCATCGAAGAAGCATGAAGCACACAGCACAGCAACCTGTCCAGTGCTGCCCAAAAGGATGCTGTGCTCAGAGATCCCCTTCCAGAACTACTCTTGCCTCAGGTCAAGATGCAGAACTGGGAAGTGCAGTCACAAATAGAGCCGGCAGCAAGCATCGTGTGTAGGCTGAAAGGCTCTGTATCTGCCCCCATCTGTGGCTCCTTTTCTGCATCATCACTTCCCAGTCTGCTCCAAAACTTGTGACTTCTGAAGCTTTTCATACAGAAAACAGAATAATAAAGGGGAAGTTCAAGTAGATCGGACAGATCAATGCCATTAGTGTATCATTTTGTCAGTATTTCAAGTACTGTACTATTCCCAGTTGCTCTTCTGTAACAAGGTGATTAATGCTAATTAGGTACAGCAGCTGTTGTTTCTGGGAAGATGCTCTGTAGGTAAATTAGGGAATCATTTTATAAAAGGGCTCTAACTCTTAAGCCAGGTCCCCAGGTTCCAGCTCTGTTGACACAACTGCAGATTTTCATATTCATAACTGTTTGTATGGCAACCTCAAGTGACATCATTACCTTAAGTGCAAAAAGCCATTTTGCTCCCCTAGGAACACCCATTTCCTTAAACACAGTCTGTGCACTGTGCAGGAGAAGGGGTGGGATGGAAGCCAGAAAGCAGGAGCAATACAGCACTGCTATTGATTTTCTTCATGAAGACAGACATGCAGCCCACCACTTGGAAGTCTCATGGAGCTTGGGAGGAATTTATTTAAACATTTTTTCATCTCTTATTACTCTTTCCATTTATAAGAGAAATGGTGCACACAGATTTATGGTAGCATCCTTCCTGTAGGATATTTCCAGGCTCTTTTTGGAAAGGGTGAGAGAGTGAACAGCTGCATCACATTAAGGCTAGTAGGGCTGTCTGCAGACAGAGCTGCAAAGACCAGGGCAGAAAACCAGTTCTGACAGGCATATTATTGCAGATTAGTAAGAAGAGAAGTAGAGGGGCAGCAAGAAAGAGGTGCCTGAGACAGGCTTGGGTAAAAAATAAAGCTATTCAGACAAACTGGAACAAAGCAATCACAGCAGAGAGATCCAGGCAGGAGGGAATGTGTGAGGGGGTGAGACAGAGGGAAGGAAGCAAATTCCAGGAGCAGAGCGCAAGTACGTGAATATGGGAATGATGTGGCATGAGGTTCACCAAATGACCTGGCTTTTTATATGACTGTAATTTTGCTTGATTTGGGGCTTCACTGGCCTTTCACAGCCCTCCATGGTGGTATGTGCACCTCTCCCATGGCACATGCTTGGTACCAACACACCTCACAAGCCAACAGACTCACAACCACTCACATCTAGCATGCTTGGCTAGTGCTCCTTCAGGTTAAAAGGAGTCTTGAAGAAGGAAGCTGTAATGTAACTGCTTGATTTTGGGATGTTTCCTGGCTGTCCTTGAGCCACTCCACTGCAGTCTAATAGTCTAGGAAAGAGCTAATCCTGAAGATCAGCTCCTGCATAACTTATTTTATTTTGGTATTTAAAATGGGGCGAAGCATCCAGAGTCTGAATGGAGGATTTTTGCCTGAAGAAGAAGCTCAGAACTGCAATGTACAGGTTCTCTTCCATGTTTAACCCACCATAGTCAGTTACTTCAAATATGAGAAACAGCTCAGAAGCTTGTGAGAGAAAACCAAATTGAGCAAATTATTGAGATTCTCTGATAGAAAGGAGAAAAAAATTCAGTGAAAGAAGTAGTGATGACAGTAAAATGTACCTGGTCTAGCAAAGCCTAACCCCAGCAGGCAGCACCACACAGCAGTCTGTTCAGAGGTCTCATTACACAGGTACATGTTAATCTCATCACTGTTTCCTGTGAAGCATGTAGAGAACTGGTTTAAAGAAAGAGGTCCCCAAAGGTGATTTACAGCTTGTTCCTGACATTAAAAAGATTAACAGCAGCTGAGATGATAAGGCTGCCTTCTCAGATGTTGGTATCTTTTAAAAAATCAACTCAGAAACGGGCAGTAGTACTATATTCTGGCTCCTCAGAGTCCTGTGTCCTTAAATGTACGTTCCACCTGTTCAGTGTAACATTTCCCCAGTTCTGAATTACCCAGGTGTTACTATTTCTGTAGTTCGTTCTGATGTCTCCAAAGTAGATGAGTTCCTGCCTAGCAGCTGAGGGAAGCAAGTATAGACCAGTATAATTAATGTAAATTGGCTCCAGAACAGACCACAGCATCTACAGACAGTGTTGGGTGATGCATTTATTTAAAGTGTGTGATTTATTAATGATGAGCCTTAAACTGTGCTTGATGGTTTAACTGAATTTTTTCTGATTATCAAGTGATGTGGGCTCCCACTTTGTCTTCTCTGTGCTGCACACTCAGCTCTTAACAGGGAAAGGGTCACTGTCTGCTTATTGAATGTGGGGACTAAAATGCTCCTTCAGCAGATTGAGCTCTGTGAAACAGAGATAACGTACACTTCTCAAAGGGAAGGACCATGTCCTGCTATATTTAAGTTCACTGCAAATCTTGGTTTTTAGCTGCTATCCTCATGCACAGAGGATAGTAACCTGAAAGCTTCATGTTGCTTCTGTGAGATATTGAAGGATCCTTTGGAGACTCAGAATTCAGAAAAACACAGAAACCTTCTTGTGCCACAGCAGGAGAGCAGAATAGACATGGATGTCATCCATATCACATGTCCTGTCAGTAGTACAGTCCTTGTTAGGTGAGGATACCATTGTGGTCCTGGTTGCAGACCTCACCTGAGCATGAGCAGAGGTACACCCTAGGAACCCTTCTTCCATGATCCCAGTCTTTGTTCCAGGCAGAGCAGACAGTGTTACATCCAGCTGTGCACAGCAGAACCCCATTTTTCCAGACTCAGCCAGTGGTGCAGCCAAAGAACCACCTGCAAGGTCCAGCTCTGATGTGGCAGGCAGGGAGATGTGCTGCAAGAAATGTTTGTTGCAGCAGCAACAAAGTACAGTTTTTGCTTAGTCAGCAACCATCACATTTCATCATGTCCATCAGTTTTGGTGCAGAGGTTTAGGGAGAAGCAATTCCCAAAAGCAGGAGGGAGCACAGAAAGAACCACTCTATTTCTCCATAGAAGGAGACGTGGTTGAAGCAGGACGTGGAGCAGTAGGGACCTGTGCTGGGCACATGTTTTCTAGGTTAGCAGACAGGTAGAAGCAACTCAACAGCTTCAGCTATTGTCAGCATCTCAGCCTCTTACAGCAGCCAACACCACTGCTTTATGGGGAAGCTTTAGGAGTGGGAATTAAGCTTTAGTGAGGATAGAGGGACTAGTTGTGCAAAAGCACCTCTGGGACTGGGACTAAGAGGAAGTTTTTCTCGTTCCCTGACAACCACTTCACTCCTGGCAGTAACAGGGCAGTGACCTCTCCAGGAAAAACCACAGCCTTCTTCCTTTGCCGTGTGTAGAATGTCATTTGGCACCTCTCTGTTTCTTTCAAATCTCAGTCTTTTGGCACAACTTTCCTAGTTGCACTTTGGCAGTCATGCTCTATAAAGCAGGGCACACTGAAGGAAAATAAACCTGTTTTTACAGATGCCATATATTTACCAAGATAAAATTTTATGTAAGAGAAAAGTCACAGCAGTAATTGGACAGTCTGATCCCATTTCTCCAGTTGTTAAAAACAACTATCATTCAAACAGCTCTAAGTGCTGCCTGCATCATGTCTGAGTAGCTTGTGCTGAGGGTCTGCCTTTCTGCATCACTCATGGAAATAAGACTGTGGCCTGGTACTGTGCAAAATAGCTGTGGTCTCCTCGTTGAAACATCTTCTTCCAGAAGGAAAAGCGGGAGTTGTAGATCAAATTTTAAAATGTCTTTCTAAACTGACCTATACAAAAACATGCCCCATAGACAATATGCTTTCTCCAGGTCCAGTTACAAGTGGAAAGGAGGGGTAACATGTACATTTTTGGCAGATAGATCCAAGTCCTTGTCAAAGAATCATCTCCAGCCTGTGTAATCATTGTGATCTGTTTGTGTCTGCCTCCTACTAGTAGTAGACTCTTGTTCTCTCCCCACTGCCTTGCAAACTGTTCCTCTCCCAGGCTTCCTCCCACTTTCAGTATCAGTGAAATCATCTTCATTTTTAGAGACTGCACAGCTGAGCCATTTTTCTCAGTGACTCCTGCCTTCCTTCCTCTTCATGTCCCTTTCACCTGTGAACTCTTCCCAATTTTTTCTCCTTTCTGTCTTTTTTATCCCACTTGCTGCTTGCCATGAGAGGAGCTTGAATTGATTCAGCCTAAACCTTTGTGAATGTTCCAACCCTTTGTCTCATAAAGTAACACTGTTTATAGCACAATAAAATAAATCCTCTATGGGGCTTTAAGGTAACTGTACTGTAAACCCAAAACCATCTCATTTTTTGCTATAACTTTTATTTTTTCTGCCTTCTGCTCTAAATGGAAGGCAATCCCCACTTTTTCCAAACAACCCACATACCCTCTTTTTTTGATCACAACTGTGAAATTGGTACAATCAAGTCAGCAGGTGTTGATGTGTTCTGGAGAAATTATGCAGTTCTGTCTAGCTCACTAGTCTGAAGCTCATAAGTTTTACACTTTCTGCCATGAGTAAACTGTGAGCTGGCTGTGAGAAGAAGGTTTAATCACACCAGGTGTTTCAGAGCTGTGGGCTGCTGGCAGCCCCTTTGCTCAAACTCAGCTTCTAAGCCACACTGGTGCCAGAAAACAGCCCTCTCTGTCCCCCATCACTACCCAGCCTGAAAGTAAGAGCTGTTTTTCAAAAAAGGGAAAGATTTTCTATTAATTACTTTAAATATTGATTCTAGGACTAGAAAACTGGGAGAACAGATTAAGAGTACAAGTAAGACAACTGTACTTTATATAAGTTCATCTGAGAAACTGTGTTTGACGTAGTAAGTGACACTGCTTAAAGTGTGTCTTGAACAGGGCAAGCATACTAAATAAATAAAGTAGTGCTGTCAAGCATGGGTAGTTTGAGTCAATGATGAAGGCTGCCTTTAAAATTTGTATTGCTTACGGTTTTTAGAAGAAAAGTATCCTGGGCTTAGGCTCCCTAGTAAATCATAGCATTTTTTTTAAAAAGTTGGCTGAAAAAACATATAATTAATGGTTCCAAAATTTTTCACAAATTCATGTCTAACTCACAAGGTGGTTTTGACCATAAAAAGTTCAGGAAACTCAAGTCACAAAGCAGTTACACCTTTTTTAGCTACTAACTTTCTGCCAGAATATTAAAGACTCGAGTTCAATTTCTTTTTCTGCTGCATGCTTCGGCTCTTGGGTTGAAGTGTGGCTTTATGCAGCCTCTGATCCATGGGGCAGAGGCTGAAGCAAAATGTAATAGCAAAACTTCGGCATAGTTATTTCTGTGCAGGCAGATGTCATGTTTTTAGTTCCTCCAAGTTCACGTAGCTGACACATCTGCCTGTGTGTAGAAAAGGTACGTTACACAACAGTCCTTGAATTTTACCTTGGGTCCTTTGGGCTTCCTGTAATTCATTGGAAGGGGATGATCAGCAAAAGGAGATGATCCTAGCTCCTTTGTTGGCAATGTTCTTCTTTCTGTCTGCAATTGAACATTTGGGAGTTCCCATTTCCCTGGAAATCAGAGGCATGATTAGAGAAGGCTGTGACTGCTCTAGGTCTCATTGACAAAGTGAATTGAACCCTCTACAGCACATTCATCTGACCTAAAACTAGGCTGTAATCTCCTCTGCTTCAAAGCAGGGCAGATAGAGAACAAGAAAAGGGCAGGGCTAAAGGGAGAAAAACACTGCGCCAGGTTTTGTGCATTTACCTGGTTATGACGATCAGGTAGGACATGACCAGAATAATCTTGAGCGTTCTAAGGAAAAGCTTCATGTGAAACTTCCTCTGTGCTATTGAGGAATGATGCCATCATGCCTGAGCTGGCAGTGAATTGCCTGGAACATCAGTGGGTACTTCATTCCCAGCCTGTTACTTTTCTCACCTTTCAGAAGTCCTTTTTCAGCATGAGGACAGTCAAACATGCACAGTGTTTGGTGGGGAGATCGTGTCATCTCCAACCCAGAAGGCTTTGAAGATCTGACTGAATAAAGGCTCTGAGCAGCCCAGTCTGATCCCACAGCTGATGCTGCTTTGAGCAGGACTAGAAAGCTCCTGAGGTCTCTTCCAGCTGAAGCAATACTATGATCCTGTTTCTGGTTAGGACTCCAGGTTGTTTTTTTAAGATGTTATATAGTTATCCATTACAAAAAAAAAATTTTAAAAAAACAATCTTCTATATGTTTGTGTGTTTGGATTCCCAGATAGCTACAGCTGGATTTGCAGAGGTAGACTCTGGGTGACTTGGATGACCTGGTAAACAAGAAAAAACCAATTGCTGCTTGATTTTCACTCCATTATAAATGTTCTTCTTTTTAAGTTTTAATTACTGCTTTTTCTTTTTTCTCTTTAATTCACTAGACCTTCGTGATTGAATTTAAAAACATATTAAAACTAATTTTGTCTTTTGATTGTATTCCTTACTGACTCCAGTGCAGAGACAGGGAGATTGGTTCTTTTGCAGATGTTTCCTAGCTTGCATTCCTCAATGCTGAATGATTTTGCAGTGTGAGCAAGCAGCTGATTTCTTCTACCTACTGTGTCCTAGCAAAACATTGGAGCATTAGCACAGGGCACTAACAGAGTGTAGGAAGCAGAGCCAAATTAAAGTGTTTCTGCATGTGTTTGTGTGAGGTGACAATCAAGCAGCTACAAGGTGGCTGTGCAGCACCTCCGTTTCTTAGACTAATTTGAGCTCTTCTTGGTGTTGGTTATGTCTCAACTAGCCTTTGGGAAAGGCACTTTTATCTTAGATTGGCAAAGGGATTCTTTTCATCTGTGATTTGGATTTTTGTGAGATTTGCAGAAAAAAATAATGACCCAGAGGCTGGTTGTAACGCATACATCCCTACCTGCAGCATGCCACAAATAATGTAAGAAAACATAGATGAAAACAAAAGCAAATGAGTCATCCCATCCCATGTTTCTTCTTTTATTAATTCCATGCTTTTTTTTCCTTAGAATGAGGGAACGGATTTGAATCAAAGTAGATTAAAATCCATCCTGGAGGAGGAAGTTGACTATTTTAATGGGAAAAACACTGTTTTGATCTTCTTATGAAGATTTTAGGGCAAGAGTGTAGGCAGTAGGCAGGTATTCAAGTCTGTTAAATGTGTAGAGGTTGCCTTGGAAAAAAGTGAATGTTGGTCTGCAGCTAACTGACATCCAGAAAAAATAAATACTCCCTCATGGTTCAAGAGTTTAGAACAAAGCTGATTGTTCAAAAGAAAAAAAATCTAACAAAGTTACAGAACAGTACTAGTACTTTTCAAAGGCAGGATGCAACAAAAGAGCAACTTGTCAGACCTCACAGACCAGTTCTGTAACCCAGAGGCAGGATCACAGAATTGTGGAAAATTAAGCAGAGAATATTTGAGGTCATAAAAATGAAAACTCAGACGTACATGATTTGTAAATGGATATTAATGAAAAAACAATTATTCAGGACAGTCCTTCAAAGCCTCTGGGGTCTGCTACATACAGATCCCTCTGCCAGTCCAGCAGTGTTGAAGTCACCCAATTGTTTTCAAGTGGTCCCCAGAGATTTCCAGAAAGTGCCCCCTGGGCACCATCTACCCAAGCACTGACTTGTGCTCTTTTCCCTCACTTTTCCTTTACATCCCCAGCTCCTTGCATTGTTGCTAGATGTTGGTTGACCTTCACGAGATCTGTTCTATATGATTAGGTATGAAGCCAGCAGTAAATCCTAAGTATAATTTTTCACAAGGTCAGCCAAAGTAAGCAGAGTGCATTTAACACTGCAAGTAAAGTACAAAAACCATAGTCACTTTCTCCACCACCGAGGCCTTTCCAGTGAGCAAAGTGTGTTAGATTTAACCCCCAAATTTATCTCCCCACGTTACTGGAATTTGCCATTGCAAAGCGCCCTCTCCAGAACAGACAAAGCAGGGATGCTTTGTTGTAGGTCTTGTTTATTCCAGTTCACTGCTTTTAGGCATGAAATCAATGAAATCCACAGAAGAAAATACTTTCTGGCTCTGGTTTCCAGTACAGTTCTCTCCAGAGGGATATGGAAGAGCAGTGGCTCTCTGTGGCTTTTTCACCAGACATTGCTGCAGGCATGATACTGTCAGAGCTGTTCTGACAGCTTTGTCATAGTGGTCAGGGGAGGAGATGCAGCTTGCTTTTCTTTATGTTTTAGTGGACCCTGGAGACCTGGTAGGAAGAAACCTTGTTTTTGTCATCAGGCTGAGTCAATATGACTTCAGGCACCCAGGGAACAGATACAGGAGATAGAAAATGGCTAGTTTGAGTTCTTTCTGTGTTTGTCCTCATTTTTATCCCTATGAACTCCAAGTCAGGACGTCTCCTCAATCAGAGCTTTGCTGGATTGTTTATTCGGTGATCAGAAGATGATGATCGTTGCTCTCTCATTCTCCCAGTGCACACACTGCCCAAGGAGAGGCTCTGTTTAAGAGAGGCTCTTCAGATCCCACTGCCCCCAGATTTTGACTTGAATGCCATCCCTGGAACAGACAAGGCTGTCAGTCCCTGTGCTTCCTCTGTATCTCTGCTGAAGAGAAGTTAAAGGTTTTTTGTGCCCTGAAGCCTGCCATTACCCTTCCATTCACCTCACAAATGCAGCTTTTAGAAGCCTCAAAGACCTGTTGAAAGCAGAGAATTATTTTCTGCCCTGTTTTCCCTCCGCTCACAGCTTTTCCTTTTTCAGCACTGACTCTGCCAGCATCAGTGGGGTGGAGAGGCTGCCCGGAAAGCAGTGTTGATGCTGTTTCTGTCTGGGTCTTGGCAGAAACCAGGCTCCTTCCAGAACAGTGTGAGAGAAAGAGATTCCAGGCTTGAGTCACTGAATATGCGTGTGTGTGTGTGTGTGTGTGTGTGTGTGTGTGTGTGTGTGTGTGTGTATACACACCTCAGCTCCTCCGTCCTTCCTGCATTGAACTTCTTGCCTCAGGGGACCCAGTGCCGAATTCCCAATCTCTCCTGCAGACATCCCAATTCAGACTTGAGTTTCTGATGTATTAAGGACAGATAAACCTGACACCTTTGTTTTGTCCCCTGGGTAATTTGAGATACAGTATGACCTAAAAGTTCCTGACGTTTGTGTGGAGAGAAATAATGAGGCAGAAAAAGAAAACAGTTGATGGTGTTAACGTGCATGCAGTTGATTGGCAATGGAAACCTGTGTTCTTGATTCAAATCAGATTATGAATGGAAAATTAGATTCTTTTACAAGAATGCATAGCAAAAAGAGGCACAGAGCAAGCTTGTATCTTTGCAAAGACTCTGAGATCTCAGCATGCCTTGAGATTATACTTCCCTGCTGTCATGTCTTTTGCTTTACCTTGGAGTCTGCAGGATTTTGTTCCTTGCACATTCTGCCTGCTTCATCAGCAACCATCCAGGATCTTCCCACTGACATCTCCCCTTCCCTTCACCTCTGTCTGTCCACCCAGCAGCACAACCTGACTGAAGAGGAGGCAAGTCATTTCTTATAAAGTCCCTAATAAGGTCTGTGATGGTTGAAAAGTCCTTTATATATCTTCACTCTCTTCACTCCCCTTTCGTCATTAAATTAAACCCATTTTTGCTGTGCTTAGGTCTCCGTGTGTACAAAAAATTAAAGCCTGTTGTTTAACTCCGTTATTGAAAGATAATTCAAACTGAAATTGTAATTAAAATGTACTGTGCATCGCTGAAACACCCACCATTCTAGCTGCCTGTAGTCCTTATGCACAGTCTCTCTTTTGTCTTAATTTCCTCAGGCAAGCAACTGTGTCTTCTATACACACTCCTTCGTCCCTTAGCTCTTCTGCAATAAAGCCTTGCTTGCTGACACCCTCAGGCTGTTTCTCTCCTTTTCTTCTACTCTTACAACTCTCCTATTCCTTTCATTTTAGCACAGCTCCAGTCAGACAGCCAAACAGTTGTACAACAATAAACATTATGTTTGTATGCAGTTGGCAATTTTGGCTCTCAAATGTGCCAAGTGAAGCTGAAGATGTGCTTGCTGTAGCCCAGCCCATACCTGACCCAGGCATGCAAGGGGTAAAATTATTGTAATTCTTGTATTGATTTTTCATGTGTCCTTCCTTTTCTTTTAGAAATGCTTTAGAAAATCCTTAGCTAATGGTCTTTTGATAAGCAAATCCAAGCTGGGATTTTTTTCCTTCCTTCAGTGCATACAGCTGGCCATTCGGGAGGGAGGTAAAAATGTTGGTCTGCCAGAATTTCTGCCTCAGTGGTTCGTTTAGGAGAGAGGTCAGATAGCGAGGATGTGGCAGCTGCAGCTTTGCCAGCAGGCTCATTTAGTGCTACGGTGTTGAGCACAGGCAGCTGGGAGGCAGAATCAGGAGCCTCCCCTGCCAGCTGTCTGAAAGAGGTGGGCTCATTTGCCAATCAAAAGGCGTGAGTCTTTGCAAGATCAGTGGTGTGTGGCATGAGAGAAGGGGGCTCACATTCACTCTTGGTAACACCTGCCTCCCCCTTGCCTATACTTGCCTATACAACTCCCCAGAAGCCGTGTTACACCTTGCTTAGGCCAGCAGTGCTTTAGCACCAATCCTTTCTCCTTTGGGGCTACCTGTGGTCTGGCAGCAAGCAGGGCTAGCTGAGGTGGCAGTGTCATATCCTCAGCCCTGAAGGGACACCCAGCAGCTGGAAGCTTGTGGTAACAAACCTCTTCTGAGCACACTCCCCCACCAAAAAGGGTAACAAATGCATGAAATACATCAGCATTAAAATACTAAACCATGACATACACACATGATGTTGGAGATCTGTGTTAAAAATTGTCATCATCTTTCCCAGCACATTTCTGCTTTATTCAGCATGAGTCAGGCTTTCCCTGAGCCCCTTTGAGCTCTCCTTGCCATTGGAACTGCCACTCCTTTGACTAGAGGCTTCCGCTCAGCAGTGCACGTGTCTGATTTCCAGCTGCAGGGCTCTGCAGTAGGGGTGGCATCTGTCATCCCCCAGCCCTGCTTCCTCTCCTGCAGCTCTTAAAGCAGCTGCAGCCAGAACTTTGTCTTTCATCTTGTCTTTCAAGGCTCTTTCTCAGGGATTTCAACAGGGACATGAATTTTCTCTGGCCAGTTCTGTTTCCCTCTACCCCTTAGAAGCATGACTGTGTTTTGTCACCTATTCTTTTGAGAGGTATAAGGGGAAGGCAGCTGCCAAACCCTCAGCCCTGCACCTGTAACATGGGGGCATTAAGGAATGTCATTTTGATTGCCTTCTCTTTTGCCATCCTCTGCTGTCTAACACCAGCAGATACCAGCCCTGCCTAAGAAAGGATACAGAGGATCTCTTGTGGATGGGAAAAGATGTAATAATTTATAATAGTTTGGGACTTATCCCTGAGCCCAGTCCTGATTTCTCTACCAAAGCAAGGGCCAGCCTGGAGGAGGAAGGTGGCAGCACCCTGGCCTCTCAGCCAAGGCAGCATGCAGGGAGCAGGTTGGAGCACCCACTGAGCCCCATCCGTCAGAGCATAAACCACAGAACAAAGCCAGAGATGGAGGCATGAGCTTTCTCTAAACTCTCTCTAAAGAAAGAGAAAGAGGAAAGCTTTACCTTTCTGAGGTAAAGCCCCAAATCAAAATATCAAAATGGTAGGCCAGGCCCTTTGAAACTGTACTTGTGAGGTCTCCTGCTGCCCTAGATAAACTTGCCTGCCTCCTTTCCATCTGGCAAGACTCAGAAGAGAGGAGCAGGAGCCTTTGAGCTGCCCCAGGTGTAACAACAACAATATTGAGCTGTCCCCAAGGGCCACCATGCCCCAGTGATCTGGCAGCAGTGCCAAGTGCCACCCAAAGAGCTTTTTCAGGTATTTCTGGAGCAGTAAAGAGAAGTGTAAGGGCATGTGAAACGCAAGAGCTCTCCAATCCTGCTCCGAGACAATAGAGGCCACTATCCCTCTGAAACAGAATTACTGCCAACCTAATTAATGAAGCTTAATCAGCAGATTGGTTAATCGTAAACTTATTAAATAACTAATCGAGCTCTGAGGCTGTGTGTCATTTTTCCAGACTGTGGGAGCCCCACAGAGGGAGGGATCAGGTCAGTAATCCAGTTAGGGGAGCAAGTTTGCTGTGTGGAACAGCTCTCCAGCTGAGCCGAGTACCCAGGACTTGAGCTCATGAATTGAATAGCAGGAAGAGGCACCCTGAGCTGTGCATATCCTGTTCTCCTGCAGAGTTTCATAAACAGGCAATTCATCTAATGAAACAATGCCTGAAAGTTCCCTTTTGGGCAGCAGAGTAATTGGAGGGTGACATGCTCTCCAAGTACTCTGCTCGCTGTTAACCCTCCTTCTTTACCTTTTCCATGGAATAAAACAGTAGTGTTAGCCAGCCTAGTTGCCTGTCTCCATCTGCTTTCATCTTACTAGACAAACAAATTCAGAGTTTTGTTTGAAATCCATAGATTCATAGAAACCAAATGCAGCAGTTGATAAAGCAGACTGGATCAAATATAAAGTATTTTGCTAAATAAAGCCAGAAACATGGCTTGTACTGTCAGCTGCAGTTCAGTCCTGGTAGAAGAAAAGGCCAAGAGTCCTTTCCAAACACAATGCTGGAGTCAGGAGGCTGTGACTCCCTTCTAAGCTCGTGTGCTGTGTGGCATTATCACTCAGGACTTTATTTGTTTTGCCTACTGAAGGAACTCAACAAGTCATTCCAAGCAGGACTATCTGCCAGTCAGTGAAAGCTTTCCCAATGGCAACATATTAAAAATATTTTAATTATTATTTATTGTTTTATTATTATTTTAAATGTATAGTTTGTGTAGGCGATACAACAGATGCTCTCTCCCATAGACCAGTTTTTAGCATGAAAGTGTGGACATTTGAGTAAGTGTCTGTGCAGTTCAAGCCTGCTGATGTCACACTCTATTCAAGTGGTTTTTTTGTACAAATACACACTGTAGGATGACATCCTATGTAATGAAATGCTGTGAATATTCAGCTGAGCAAGTTTGTACTACTATTCTCCTAAATACACATCACATTTAGTACATGGGCCAGTAACTTTAATGCTTCTTCACAGAACATCAGAACTCATAATAAATGTGATGTAGATACTAATATCACCTCTGTGTATCTGTAGATTGTGCCTATAGCATAAGTGATGTTTTAAATGAATTGAGCTATTTAACTGAAGAGAGCTAAATTGCTCTTAAAAGACTCCCTTTCTTGGTTTTTTTCTCTTTTTTTTTTTTGTGTATCACATCATTTAGCAAGGTGAAACGAATGGCTTTGACTTAAACCTGTGTTCAGTTGAGTAAAAATAATGAGGGGGCATTTGCAGAAGTTCTCCCTAGGTGAAGTAAATTAATTCTCTTTGTCCTTTTAAAATAAGTTAAAGGAGAGTGTAGCTCAGTTTTATGGATTAGGTCTTTTAGAGATCAGTTTGTAAACAGAAACTTTTTAGCTGCACTCATCAGGATGCAAATGCTTCCCCAGATATCTAACTTTGTTCTTCTGGCTGCCAGGAAAAATATTCTTTTAAAAGTAAATGAAAATACCAAATAAGTGCCTTTCTGAAGGTAAATGTGGAAAATTTTTTTTAAAAATTACATTTAAATATTGCCAGTGCTGTTCATACATTCCACTTTTGACAGTGACAAATTAAATTCTTATATGCAATATTTTGCAGCCATTAGGAATAAAAATCTCAATCCTTTAAAATTAAGTGAAAAAGCACATGCTGAATGAGAAAAAAAATAAATGCCCTTGTGAGGTAGGAGCTGTGACAATAGATGCCTTTGAAATCAGTACAGAAAGGTGTTGAAAGATGAAGAGAGATTAATTGCTGCCTGCTGCTACGCACTCGCAACCTGTCTGCATAAAATGGCTGCAGAGACAGCTCGAGCAGAGGACTGGGAGCAGGAATCCTGATTCTGTGCTCCCCTGCTGCCACAGATCCTCTACATGGCTTTAAGGTAAACCAGTTGTATAGTTCCTAACAGCAGTAAAACACAACACAGTATTTTGCAAAGATGATTCACTATTGTGTTAAGCCATGAAGAGGTAAAATGCTCTGTGTGTTCAAAATAGCGGTGGTGTTTTTCTGTTTTTTATTGAAGTGTACAGCCATGAGGTTTTCATTGCAGGAAATTACCTGTTTTCTTCTGGGGCTAAGCCAAATTGTGGGCAGAAGCAGAGAAGCCATTCCTTCCCATAATTACTGAGGGTCAGAAAAATGAGTTGTGGGACTGGGATAGTGTGGCAGGGGAATGAGGACATGCTGCTGGGATCATAAAACCACTTTTGAGATGCGTGGTTTAAATAGATGATAGCTTTGGTTTGGACTGGAGCACTCCTTTACGCACTCTCCTCTGTGCTAAGGAAGTGTGATGTTTTGGTGTGTGCTTTCAGAAGGGAAGTGCCTTCACATCATCCAGGCCCTCAGAAACCTCTCAGGAACTTGCACCGGCAGCATTCTAGTGGAGCATTACCTCAGAATGATCCCTGCACTGCTGTGCATGCAATGCACTGGCTGCTGCTGTAGTCACTCCCATGCAGGAAGTGCTGCATCCTTGAACAATGGACACAAACACAAACTTTGTAGTCCCTAGGACATTTACCAGTTCTCAATCAGGCTTTCTTGGGAGCTGAAGGGAGCTTAAAACCACTCCCAGCCCAGTGGTGTTTGCGCCAGTTCTCAGCCATGTAAAAGGCACAGAGCAGCAGCCAGATCAACAGAACATATGGAAATGATGCTATTTGATCTTTAAAACCAGGTCCAAGAGGGACCTTGGAAGACAGATTCACACATCTGTTATTTCTAGCCAGTTCACACAGCTGGAGCTAGAAACTAGAAAATAGTTCACTATTTTCCCCAAATTTGTCTGGGTCAGAAAAGTAACATCCTTCAGCTAAGAGTACCACATCTCACCCAGGCTGGTAGTTGGATGACATGGTTGTCTGACCCTTGTTATCTGAACAGTCCTTTCTGAATCCTTATTCAAATGACCTGTCCTGAATAATCAGTGCTGATGCCTGGCCTGTATCAGCTTGAAATCATATTCCCTGTATTCATAGCAGGGGACTGGCCACAGATAAGTCCTTTCTGTTTCTTCTAGACCTGTTTAGTAAAAATCACTTTTCTTTTGCCTTTTTTATCCAATGAAGGTAGGCACAGCCATCAGCTGCACTAATGCCACCCACATGGTCACACTTACACTCCAGGGAGCGCTGAGATCAGCATGGTCCTATCACACAATTTTCTTACACCTTCCTTTCCATGCAGCCTGCAGGCAAAGCCCAAATTTATGTATATACCCTGAAATCCTCCCCAAGAAGTGACACAGTCCTCACTAACAAATACTCTCTGTCAGAGGTGAAAGGTAGAGAAAATTTCGGTGTTATCTGGATTCATGCTAAGGTCCCCCAGTTAAGCAAGGCAAGTGAACTGAAATCAAGACTTGGGCTTGAAGAAGCTGTATTTCATTCTTTCTCCTTTCATTTGCTCATTAATCTGTTCATCATTCAGCAGAATTTGAGCAGATGTATTAATTTCATTCCGTGTGTAATTTAAATTCTCAGCTTACTTGAGAAATTAGAATTCATTAGGGAATCACAGTCCTCAGCCTCAGAAACAATTTAGCTGACTGTGGGGGACAGAGAGAGAAATATATCCCAAAATCTCATCTCATCTCATCAACCTTGAAAATGATAAAATACAGCTCTATCACACTGGATTAATTTCTCTTTGTCTGCCACTGCAGCAAGTCCCATGGGTCCACACTGCGCTGTCCCCATAGCAGGAAGCTCCATCTTCTCCTGCTCAGGGAGGTTCAAAAGCAGTTGAGTTACTGGGGTCCAGCCAGCAGCTCTCAGCAAAGAGACAGGAGCAATCAGCGTCTACTTGTTCCACCCCACAGTGCAAAGGAGGCAAATCTAGCTCATCTGCCATAAAATAGTGTTTGTGCCAGTCAGGCTGCCTCAGCTGAGGGGGCTGCAGGTAGTCAAGCACAGTGACAGTGTGACAATAGCACTCTCCACCCACTACTGTCTGATCTTAGCCAGACTCACCCACTATCTTGGGACAAATGGAAAATGTGGATTTGGGATGTCTGATTCTCCAAATAGCTCTTCAGTGTAGTACATGATGTTCACCAGATTCCTGTATTGACTGCTTTGCCTCATGCCACAAAAGGAGCAGTTCTGAGGAGACTCAAGCATATGACTACTTTTGACATTTCTGGTTTGGGGAAGATAGTAGGCAAAACCAAGGCCACCCCTACATAGCAACATGCACTGAACAAAATGTTCAGCATTTCATTTATAAAAGAACTTCAGAAATGTGATTACAACTGGCTATCATTTTGTTTAAGTGCTGAAACCAGAGAAATAATTTCAAGGATTCATTCAAGTCTGATTTTCAGTTTAGACACATTCATGTTAAGTCCATTCTGCTTCCCACGCTCCATTACTATTTTCTCTCATCATAAAACAGCTAGACAGACCCTGCCAGCTGAACAGGTAACCATTTTAGATTGCACTAAATCATATCAAGCAGTGCTTTAAATCATTCCTTAGGACTGCAGGTATTCCCATGATAAGGGGAGAATTCAGCCCTTCTTGACCATCTAAAGAGTCATCCTGGATCAGGCAGGTGAGTGAATACTGGGACAGGGATGGTTTGCTGGATGTTTGGCATGCTGGGGCACCTTACTCATTTTACAGACAACTATGATAGGAGACCATTGCCAGGCAGGACACAAGGCTGGGCCACTTGTGGTGCTGATTGTGCCTGCAGCATGCATTTTCTTTGCTACTTAGGTGTTATCCCTGCCTTACTGAATGCTCCAAGTTCTGCTGGGCTGTTGTCACCATCAGAGCTTACTTTGAAGCAGAATTTGGAGCAGATGCTGAGGGCTCAGTTGGAGCCAGCAAGCAACACAGGCTGGTGTGGGGCTACAGGAAAGCAGTGGTTTATTCTTTGAGCAGATACATCTTCCTTTATATGATTTTTATGCCATAAGGGATGGAGTGTCTCAAAGATGAAGTGACAAGGTGAACAATAAAGGAGGGGCAATATGGGATGTAGTTGGCAGATCCAGATGAAAGGCTCTTCCCCATGCTGTTCAGAGCAGTAGAGTGGTGTCAAAAGGATCCTGGACCCCCTCCTCACATACACACACACACACACACTCATGTGCTGCTCATGTGTTCTTCTGACACAACATCCAGGATTAGCTGAAATGAAACTGGTGCAGCCAAATTCCCCCGTTAGTCTGACTGACAGCTGCCTGTATTCTCCAAGTTCTCCTCTGAAACAGAAAACTGCTGCTTTGCTTCGCTCAAGCATGGAGACAGGTAGATTGTCTGGTTTGGGGTAACCCTGGCTGGACAGCAGGAGCCAATCAAAGCTTCTCTATCACTCTGCTGGACAGAGGAGTGAAAACACAGCAACAACATGGGCTTTCCACTGGGTCACAGCCTCTTTCAGGCACCCACCTGCTCTGTTTTGGGGTCCTCCATGGACTGCAGGGGAATCTGTTCTGATACCTGGAACAGCTCCTCTTCCTGCTTCCGTACTGATCTGCAGGATTGTTTGTGACACACCTTCACTCCTCTGGCTGGCTTCAATTGTGCAGGATTTCCCCCCCTTTTCTAATTCTGTTATCCCAAAGTCTCTACCACCATTGCTAATGGGCCCAGCCATGACCAGCAGCAGATCTGTCTTGGAGCCAGCTGGCATTAGCTCTGTTACAACAGGAAAACATCTGAAAGCTTCTCACCTGCACAGCCCTTCACTACCAAAAACTTGTACACAAACAAAATACATCACCCATCACAGTGATCCTGCTAATGATCACAGAGGATCTTCAGACTCCTAACTGAACATGGTTTGTAATGTCAAAGGCACACACAAACCCCTTCATACCCTCTCAACCTTCTCTGCTCTATCTTGCTTCTTGAATGCAGTTTCTGTCTGGAAAAATTAGTGAAAAGCCAGAAGGAAGCTGGGTGTGGTGAAGGCTCCCCTCTGTGCTTCAGCCTTGCTGGTGTTGCTGATGATTGCTGGCAAGCCATCACACCTGCACTCACACCCACCTGTAACCATTTCATCAGCATCCTAAAGCATTGGCAGCTTGTCCCTCTACTGTGTATTTGTGGAGCTGGACCATCTGATGGAGATGAGGGGAAACTGGGTTCTGTTTAGTGTTGTAAGTATTTGCCTCCATAGTCTTGTTTTATCTCTCTCTGAACAGCAGAATCCTTGTAGCCTGCAGCACACCAGCCTTTTATTCTGGAGACAAGCTAACCAGTGCATTTGCAATTTTCATACTGAGAAATTATTCTGATTTAAGGTTTTGATTTCAATCCTGAATCAGTTTCTTAGTTGCTCAAGCCAGAGTGAGTTATTAATCCAATCCTTTTCCTGCCAAGTTCCATGAGCATTTATTCACCTCTGCTGTCAGCAGGAGCAGGCTGGGTATGGTTTGTATGTACTTTTGTGTCTGTGTTCCTCATCATCACAATCTCTAGGCATCTCTGCTGCTTATTTCTCCCTCAAGAAAGGGAGCCTTGGACTGTGCCACCTGCTCTGACTTGTGAGGAAGGGAAAGCGTTAGTTCGCCTTGAACCTGCACACAATAGAAGCATGTTGCTTTTCCACAACAAGTGGGAAAAACTGCTTTTCTTTCCAAGGAGAAATACAATCTGCAACAGAAAAAAAAAAGAAAAAAGAGAAAACAACCCAACAACAGAATTCACACACATTGTAGGAGAGGCAGAAGCAAAACAAATTCACTATTCAGGTTCCTCAGCAAGCAGTCTGGTACACCTGTTATTCAGGCATGCCACAAAAGTAGTTTCCAGCATTTTCCCACACTCTGGAGAATTTTTTTTTAAGTGGTCTCATTCATGCATTATTGGCCTCATGCTTAGCTTTTCCATACAAGCTGTGCCTGCTATTGCACTATGAGATTTGGGAAGTTAGCTCAACTTCTGTGACTAGCTGGTAACTCAATACAACAGATCTTCCACGAGAAACAAGGGGGGAAGGACTTTGAATCAGAAAATTTATAATCATTTTATATACATGCCTGAGTTCCCATTGCTGCTGGAGGCAGAGCCATATTAGTAGAGCACAGTATTGGAGTCCATGCAGCAACCAGCTGCACACAGGGACAAGGTCTCTGCCCGTTGTATGCCTCAGCTGGGTTTCATCAAGAAACTCCAAGACCTTACGGTCTTGGAGACCAAGATTTTAGTGTGTTGCTGTCAAGATGCTGCTATGAGTGAAGGTAGGTTAGTTTCAGTCCCTGGTGACCTTGGAGAAAGTGGGACACAGCTCATCTGGCCTTTGCAGCATCCCTACATAAGAGCTGGCAAGGTCATGTCCTTTGCTGTTAATTCTGCTGCACCTTTTGCTGCTATCAGATCTGGGTTTCTTGTTATGGTGGCCAGCTAGGCTATTGCTCTAATTTTGCTTTTCCCGTTCCTATCTCCTGTGCAGAGAAGCAGAGGGAGCTGGCTCGGAAGGGCTCCCTGAAGAATGGCAACATGGGAAGCCCAGTTAATCAGCAGCCCAAGAAGAACAATGTGATGGCACGAACAAGGTAAGGGACTAGAAAAATACTGGCAACTGTGCTCTGAGCTGCAATCCTTAATGGTCCTGGGGTGGTCAGGGACAGTGTTCATTGCATTTGCCTACTGCCAGCCACACTGCAAGAGCAGTGATGGCCCTTTCTGGAGCTGGAGGGCACAAATGCTCTGTGCTTTGTTGCATCCCGGCCCCTGGGAAGGTGCAGGACCAGTGGTAGTGCAGCATGTAGAAGGCAGAGGCAGTCCAACCAGGTTAAAATCAGAGAGCCATCCAGCCAGTTCTGAGTAGTCTCAGGTAATGCCTAATCCTGCCAATGGGAGAGGAGCTGTGCTGCTTCATGAAACACAAACTGGTTTAGAGCTTAGTTCTGCCTTGGTTGCTTTTGTCACTGTAAGTTCCACTGCTCCTTTTTGATGGTGACCTGTTCTGCTACTGACTGATTTAATGAAGGCTTGTAAATAATCGAGCTCTGTGTGCCTTTCTATACACCTCCTCCACTCTTGGAACAGCATGGTCACACTTCGCTGGAGATGCTTTGGAAGAGCTCTGTAAGAGAGTATTAGGCAGTGTTACAACCTGCTGTAAACAAAGACATTCTGAGATGAATATTTTCTTTTAGAATATTTTTATTTTTTTCCGCACAGATTTCAGTACACCAATGTATTACTTACTTGTATTCAGAAGGGAGGAAACCCTGTGAGCCCACAGGACTGCATGCTTTGCATGCTGCTAGAAAGGTGGCAGGTTTTAGTGGAGGACCTCACTTAAAATGACAGAGGGATCTGCGGAATGCTGGATGTTTACTGATGAGCAGGAAAGTTGCCTGGATTACCGTATCTTGAGTAGAACAGGAGCTGCAGGTCAGAGCCTCTCTATATGCAATGCATCTGAGAGATGAGATTTCTTGTTCACACTAATTCCCCAGACCCAAAATATTAGTCATAAAGCCTGACAGGACCTTGTCAACTTTTATTGTAAGCCCCTGAAATACAGGTAGCATATGCTTCGTTGCCTCATCTCTGTGTTTAGATGTTGAAGCCATATAAAAGAGCCAGACCCTTAATGACAGCAAGAAATTCAGGAACTGTGCTTAGCTGGGTTTTCCATGCCCACTGTTCCTCCTTATCTTCCAAGTACATTCTGGAAAAACTTGTTTTCTTTTGGCAATAGGCTGCAAGCTAGCATACTGAGAGGAGTGGTAGCAGATTTGCTGCTTGAGAGGTTTAGAAACACTGAAATTAGTGGAGGAAGATAATAAGGGAGAAAAGATGGGATATAAATAGAGGTATCTACCTGTAACATGAGTGAATTTTCCATGGAGAGATTGTTGTATCCAAGCTGCCGATAGAAAGAGCAGAGCAGTGACACCTATTGACAAAAGATTTCAAACAGCCAGCTCAGTTTTATTTCACTTAAAAACGTCTGAGCACCTCTAAATGGTTCAGTCTGTCTTGCTACAGACAGGACAAAAACAGCAAGGCAAGCTTGTTCGAGCAGCTTTTCACAGGGTAACAGTTTGCATTGTAATGGGATCTATTCCAGGAGGATACACTGCAAAACTTCCAGATTATGGTTTAAATCTGAACTGTTGGCTTCCTCAGGTCTCTGCAGGAGAATGAGCTAAATCCATTTTCCCCTTTTTGACAGTTCTGCTGTTCTCATCAAATATGTTTTCCTTTTGTGCTTTGCCTCTCCTAGTCCCCATTCTACCTCCTCCTTCTTCCCTAAGGCCTCTGTTATTTTGTATTATCCCTGTGGATTTCTGACATCCAGCCTCTCCTTAAAGGTTGCCTTCACCATTCAGTCCCCTTCTGGGACAAGGGTGCAGCCAGTCTTATAGGTGAGAGTCATTGGATCCATAACACTCTCAGTCTGCCTAAAAGCAAATTAAACATGGATGAGGTAAGGGTAATGCTGCACTTTCCCTGTGAGCACAGACAGAGTCCACAACACCATCCACACCACTTGAACACAGCTGGATGCTGCAGTCCACTCAGGGTAAGCTAAACTTGGACCTTGTGGTCCAATTTGTGTTGCTTCAAGTGAGCAAAAACACAAAGACAAAGCTGATACCAGGACAGCTGTGGACAAAACCAGCTACCACTGCTGGTTTTTCAAAGGACAGAGGGAAGTGAAAATAAGGACAATCAGGCTGTGAGGGAAAGCCTTAAATCAGGAGCAGACACAATATAAGAATTTTTGTCTGTTGCAGTTAAATTGAAATTTTTTATTATTAAGAAAAAATACATTTCTCAAGAAGAAGATGTGGGATTTTTTTCATCAAGTAAATATCACCACAATGTTCTTCTCCTAGATCCCCTAAGAGTGTTTTGTTCACTGATGATTTAATAACAACTGTCAGTGAGTATATATGGAGCACAGACTGGAAAAATGGAGAGTGAAAATGGGAGTCAGTACTTCTGATATCTGTACAGGCAAGCCTGTGCTGCCAAATTGCAGCTTCAGTTCCAAACATCTTTGCTTCTTGACTTCCTGCCTGCATACCTCAGGAGCAGAAGGCTTGTCCTGCTTCTGTGAAAAGGGCTACTGAATTTTGCAAGTGGATCCCATTTTGTCCAATCCCCTGCTGCATCAGTTTGGAAATTCTGCATCAGTTTTTTAATTAATTTATTTAATTTATATTTCAATGAATAGTAAGAATAGTAAGAAATTATAACTAATTGTGAACCTATATATCTGCTTCATTACAGGATTTGATATATCTTACTCTCCCTGAGCCTGCCCACTGACAGTGCTTGCCAGGACTTCTTATTTCTAAAATCATTAATGGCTTGCTGCAATTTTCTGCACAGAAGCAGAAAAACCTTTCAGGTAGTTAGAGAGTAGTTGGAGCATGGATGAGATGAATTATCATATTTAGATTTATATTTCTTAAATTCTTAGTGAAGCATCATTGTGCATCATGATGTGTTGTTAAAGACCACTTGGGAAAGAAAACCTGAGTTAACTCTTGAAAAGAAAAGATGTTTGTCACTCTTGTGGTTCTTACCTGCTGAACAAAGAATCTTATTCCATTTGCTGGGTTTAGTTAATCTTACTTTAAGTGTGAATCAATTTACAGTTGGTTGTTTTTGCAGTTTTTTGGATGAAAGAACTCTGTTGTGAACAAGATACTATTGAATTCACAAATTTTCCATATCCTGGAAGTTCTGAAGCCTGCACTCCATTTCGCAAACTCTCTCAGGCAGTTAAAGATGGAGTCATTCTCAGCCTTTGTAACATTTCTGATTAACTGAAAGTCATCACAAAAAAGTGGAATTTAAAAAGTGCTGGTCTAACTGGTTTTTTGTGCTGGGCACACCAGGTCAGATTTCTAATATTACTAAATTCGGGATGGAGACCTCAGAAGTGTAGTGTTGCCAGAGGCCTGAACAGGTATTCAGAAAGAGACACCACATAATATCCCTGATGTCCAATAGCAGAACATTGGGATCACAGAGCCTCTGACTTCCCCTAGCCT
The DNA here is from genome assembly GCF_009819885.2 of Catharus ustulatus. Classification (NCBI taxonomy): domain Eukaryota; kingdom Metazoa; phylum Chordata; class Aves; order Passeriformes; family Turdidae; genus Catharus; species Catharus ustulatus. The sequence goes on along the minus strand of NC_046262.2, from coordinate 8,119,013 downwards.
CCTTCTCCTAAGTACTTACTGCTGGTGTCAGGTAGCCTTGCCAGGAAAAAAACAGGCAACACAAAAATGAAACATCTGATATGACAAGCAGTGCTAGCCAAACAAGGTCACCAGATTGAGGTGCAGAGTGTTCCAATTTTTTATTTTTTCTTCCAGGAAGGTGTATGTTCCCAAGGCATGCCCAGTGTTAATCACTGTGAAACTGCTCGCACAGCTTGCTCCCTCTGAATTGCACCCATTTAAACATCTTCACCAATAAGTGGGGGCTTGCAAAGAAGTGAAATGGGGAAAGCCAACTATCATATAGCTTTACCCTTGGCAGTGTGTGGTGCTGAGCTTTACTGTGTGGTTAATGGACAACATTTAATTATTTCAGGCTCGTCGTACCCAACAAGGGCTACTCGTCGCTAGACCAGAGTCCAGATGAAAAGCCCCTGGTAGCCCTGGATACAGACAGGTATGCTAAAGGTTAAAAAGGTGATACATATGATGGCTTAAGTGAGTTTTCATGCCAGAGGGCACCACTGAGACTCTTCCCTCCACTGTTCCCTCTGACCTGTGCTGTGGTGGGTCTCTGTGTGAGAACAAGTGAGGAGAGCTGTGAGAAAAGAGCAGGAAAGATCTGAGGGTCATAGATGAAAGCTGCTCTACAGGCTCCCTTGATGTAACTTCTCTGTACCTCAAGAACAGTTTTGTGGCACAGCAAAGATATCTAAGTGGGAAATACAGGTCTCATCTAACCAATTCCTTCTTTGCTGTATCTTGTACTTCCCTGCAGTGATGATGACTTTGATATGTCCAGATATTCCTCCTCGGGATACTCATCAGCTGAGGTGAGTTATACTCTCTTCTGCCATCTTTGCTATGAATGCAAATAACAGAGCAGCCAGAATTGGCTTAGAGTGGCCTTGCACAGGCAGAAATGGCTACACAACAAATTTAGTAGTGGTATAGATTCCGTGAGTCTGGAAGGGGCCGTGGCAGAAACTGAGTCATGGTGCTTTCTTCCCTGGTGATCCAGTTGGCTCCATATACCTCAGTGCCATGGCACAGAGATCTGCCCATCAGCAGTTTTCACAGCTACCTTTGGTTTCACTCAAACTTTCCCTCATTGCACTTAGTCCTGCAGTGACCCAGGAGGACCAAAAGCATCATCTTGTCTGACATGGCAGTTCAGCAACTGTATGCATGCCAAGGACATAAATAAAGGATCTGAGGGTATGCTGTGATTTCCAGTTATTGGAATAATCAGGGTCACCCAGTGTGTGTTTACTTGGAGCAAGCAGAAATTCCAGAGAGGACTTGCAGATATGAACTCTTGCCCTTTCAAAGAGAAAAGGCAGGAAGTTCAGGCTTGTTAGTCCCTCTACATTGTTTCTGAGTATATTCCTGAATTCTCTCATTAATTTGTTGCTCAGGCTCTGGCTACTGCTCTTGCAGGAATTTGCATTCAGGATGCTGAGCAGCCATTCTGCCCACAAACTGATCAGAACTCTTCCCCCTTGTATCTCTTCCTTGGATAAAATACGTCTGAAATCCTGGGAAACAGCCAAGAGCAGTGACCATATCAGATGATCTGAGCTGTTTCTGTGCCCTGACGAAGTGTTGTTTATACAGATCCAGCTAGACAGCACTTGGATCTGAGACCACAGAGCCAAACTTTGCCATCTTTTAACTGCTCTAGTGTGCCCCAGACTGAGAGGGGGGAACTACCTATCTGCCACTAAATAATATTATTACATTACTTTAACTGAGGACTTGTCCTCAGGGAAAAAATTCCAGGACAAAATAGTGTAAATCACCCTAGATACTTCTATTCTGAAGAGGCTAGTACCCTCCCCTCACCTGAGGCCAAAAACTAGGACTGTGGGGCAGCTGTTAATGATGGGGAAATACACTCCAGAACAGGGGACCTCCTTCGTTTGCTGACCACCAGAAGTAAGAAGTCCCAAGTGTTTGACTGTTTGTCTCTTTGTCTGTAGCAGATCAACCAAGACTTGAACATCCAGCTGCTAAAGGATGGGTACCGGTTAGATGAGATCCCAGATGACGAGGACCTCGACCTAATCCCCCCTAAATCGGTCAACCCTACCTGCATGTGTTGCCAAGCCACCTCCTCCACCGCCTGTCACATCCAGTAGTGAGGCCGGCAGGCTGTGATCAGTGCTTTCCACTATAACTGTAAAACTTAACAGCCATTGCTTCCTCCTATGGTAGGACGTGCACCTCTTTGTGTTCATGGAGCCAGGAGAAACCAAAAAATTCATTTTATGATTGGTTGATAACTTATTTTAAACTATGGTAAAACAAAAGAGAAGTTGCTCAAAGTGCCAGGCAGTGCCTGGCAGAACTGACTGGTCTGAAAAGCGAATGCAGAGGGGTCCAGAGATACCTCCTTGGTTTGTTTAGGCACTGGGGATATTTTGTAAAGTGTCTTTTTTCAGAATGGGAGAGGTCAGATGGGACTTCAGGTAATCCTGCCCATTGAAACCAATCCATCTGCAAGATTAGGGCAAGTTGGAGGTATCAAAATGTTTTACCAATGTGAGGAAGTCAGTTCTTAATTCATTCACTAAACCTGTTTCATTTGCATAACCAAAATGATATTATAACTGGGGCACAGGAATGGGGACGGACCAGGGCATCCTTTCTTATGGCAAGGCTAGCCAGGACTAGCACCACACAATTCATTCACTTGCAAAGGGACAAATAGGTGACATTTCACTGTGAGTCAGTACTAGCTAGAGCTGTTGTGTCACATAGCCAATGCAATCTGCCTTGAGCACCACATTAAATTACCACTAAACACATCAGATTCGATCTGCAATCTACTCATGCACTTCAAGGATTTGCTCATTGCCCAGGAATACCAACCGTGCTTGTGACTTCAGTTCAGTCACGTATTCTGACTTCAGCCTGTATTTAATCCCTGTCCGACCCATCTCTTTCCAAAAATCTTAGACTTTGTTCAACTGAGAAGAAATTAATCCTGCATGAGTCAGGACTAGAGATGAACGATGGTGCTGGAAAAGCTAGTTGAAGAAAGAACATTGTAACAGTGCTTAACTTGGCATTGTGTCTCTGGGTGCCTGTGGGAGAGGCTCATTAATGCTGAAGTCATCAGTGTGGTGGGGGTCAGACTTGAGAGAAATTTTCAGCAACAGCAGAGTTATGAACAGATTCAGCTGAAAGATGCCCATGTGCAGAAACACTCCCCATCACTCCCCATCTGCCCAGTTGTGAGCCAGTTATGGTCCCAGGTCAGGAGCACTTGGGTTTTATTTGGTGCTGGAAAAGTTAGGAAACCTGTTACATTAGGTTGCTGGCCTAAGCTCCCAGTTCCCCAGCAGATGGTTTTGAATGCAGAATCACTTCTGGAATTAGGAAACATGTCCTCTCACTGGCTTCAGCATATGCAGGGGATGGGCTGGCATTTTTCTTGGTGTTGAAATCTTTCGCCATAGGCACAATTCTTGTGTTTTCAGAAGGAAGAACCACCTGCCTTGCATCATCACCTGCTCTGTAGCCTGGGAAAGGAAAAAATGAGGGCAGTTCTGAGCTTCTCAGCAGAATTCCTGAGTCACAAAGCAGAGCCTGAGTTGTACCACCACAGACAGATCCCCCATCTGAAATCTGTATGAAGTGAGCTGAGTCTGTGAGAAGTCCTACTCATAATTAGCAAGAGATTTTTTCAGCATCCTGGGCTTTTACTCTCTGCAGTGCGAAGCTTGATACCAGCCACAGTGTGAGTGAAAGAGCAGGCACACAAGATTCATGGGCTTATTTATTTGATGGTATTGACAGCTTTTAAAGCTATTCTTGTCCCCTCTCCCTAAAACAACGTGCTGCCACCCTGATTCCAGGCCATAGAAAGAGGACTAGAATGGTACTGTTTTCTGAGCATCCCTGCCTCTTCTACTAACCATCCTCTGTTAGAGGAAGTGGTGGTTAATTGCCCAGCTCCTGAAGGGGTTCTGTTTCTCAAGTGAATCCATCTCCTTTTCTCACCACCTGGTAGTGCTGAGGGGGAATATTTCCAAAATACAACTCAGGTTGAGATTATCTAATTGTCTGGAGCTGGAGGAAGTAGAAAGTAGAGAGAAATATAAAAGGGAAAAGCATTCCTTAAGGAGTCTTTTTCAATGGGGAATGTAGTTAAAACCTAATAGAAATTCCATTGTCAAACCAAATCCTACATGGACATGACCAAGGCTCTTTAAATCTTCACTCTTCTGGAGAGGCACTTTGCAGTTCAGCACTGGTATCATGGAATGTCTTCATCACATTCATCCTCCTGGGTCAGTCTCTGTGCCTTCCAGCCAGGCTGCACACACTCAGCCTTTCCCACAGCCCTTGCTCAGGAGCTTGGAGCATTTCGGAGTGCCTGCTAGAACAACAAGCCATCTCTTCACCTAGGCCAGCCCCCGAGGGCTGCACATCCCATGCTGCCATCACAGAATCATGCCATCCTCTAGGTTCAAAAACACCCTTAAGATAACTGAGTCCAGCTATAACCAAGCACTGTCCTGTTCAGTCCAGGATAGAATGAGGCTTGCTGTCACTGTTATCTCTCAGGGTTAACATCTCTCCTCGAGGGACAGACTTGTCCACTTAGTGGACTTGGCAGTGCGGGATTAACAGTTGGATTCTGTGATCTTAAAGGTCTTTTCCAATCTCAGTGATTCTATGATACGCATTGTCCCATGGCACCATGACCAAGTCCTTTTATTGCGCGTTGCTGGTTTTTGCCTGCCATGTGCCCTGAGACATTCCCCAGCCCTGCAACTGCCTTTCAGCCCTTTGCATTTTGTGATGTGCATCTGCTTCTAGCACAACCCTTTAGGGAGGGAGGGAGGGAGATGAATTCAGATGTCCTACCCAGTGCTTCCTCCAAATACAAAGTGAAGCACAACTCAAGTGTTTTTGCCTGTGCACAGAAGGAGTTGGTTGGAGAAATAGTTGGTTTGGCATGACAGTACAGGACCATAAAATGGCAATTTTTTGGCTTCTCCTCTCTATGCTTTGTGTTCATATATTTTATTAGGGGAATAATGTAGAAAGGGTGGGGAAAAGTAGTTACCTATGTAGGGTTGTTATCAGAAAGGCTGAGTGGCTTAAGGCAATGCACATGTGGCTGTCATAGAAAACTGAACACTAACCGTTATGAACTGCAGCCCCTTCAGCAGATTATGACCATACAGCATGCTTGTTGGCTCATTATGGAATACTGAGGACTGCCCATTGGTATGTGTCAACCACAGATGAGGCTGGCTCCCCCTGTCTGGTCTGTTGTTCAGACCTTTGCTTAAGCCAGCAGGTTTTCCATATGCCCTCAGTCACAGAATGGATAAGGCTGGAAGGGGCCTCAGTGGGATCATCTGATCCAACCTCTCTGCTCAAGCAACCCTTGTTGGAGGTTATGCTGTGGTGATTTCCTGGGAAGGTGTGGAGATAGATGACTATCCTGGCACTGCTCTCCTTAGACCAGTCTTTGCCACCATGACCAGAAGAAGGCAGAAGGCAAGAGAGACTGACTCTCTGTCACAGCATTTCTACAAAATCTACAGAGCTGCTGGGTGCCCTCCTAAATGCAGATGGCATGAAGGAAAGAAAATTGTTCCTTCCTCCGGTCTTTGCACCAAACAAGATGGCCCTCTCAGGCCACGTTTTCAATCCAAAGTTGTACAGAAAACCAAGGGGAAGACACGATGGAGTATGAAATGCTGTATGTCACTGTCTACCTAAATTACCATGCAAACAGGATATAAGGATATTGCCTCCTGAATGGAATTTGAATTTGATGCCTCCTAAAGCCAGACTGGGTTTTTGTTAGGATTTTATGTAATGTCAGTCACCAAATTACAAGAGTTTCAGCAAATCCTTTTCTATTATCAGATGTTAATCTGATAAAATACCATCTAATATTCTTTAATGTGAGCTGGATTTGAACTCTGGGGTCTCAGCACTCTGTTCCATCTCTCTTGTCCCCAAATTCCACATTTCCATCCTTTAGGAGGAGGAACATCCTGCTAGTCTTGAGGAAAGTCTATAGATAGCATGGTCATGTCTGCTTTTCTGGTGTTTGTAAATAAACTTCAGCTGAAAGGAGAGTGATGCCCATCCTGAAGGCTCATTTGATATCTGACCAGACACATCTTGAAGTCAACCCTTGGAAGAGCCAGTGGGTGATAGCTCACATTGCTGCATGCCTGTCCCTGACATGTGCTTGGCCATTGGATCTGCTGTGCTGTTCTGGCTGACCTGCCTGCAGATGCCTTGTAACTGCAAAAGCAGGTGACCCATTCCTGCGTCATGGACTTTGAAAGGACAGCTTCCCCACAGACAAGATGGATTCAGCTCCTTCTGGTATGTTTCACTAGCTCTTGTCCCAAAAGAAGGCACCCACTGCATTCAGCTTTTCACTGTCTGACACACAAGTCTGCAATCCTGAACAGAATCCTTTCCTTTCCATGCACTGTCTGATCCTGGGCTGGCCTGCAGGCTGTGCAGGAGAATGCAGGAGGCTTGAAAAACGCAGTGCCCTGTGTGTGACTCAACAGAAACATGAAGATGCTTTTGAAGAAAGGAGGGACCCAGCTGGGCAACAGATGGAAAACAGGAAAAGGAAAACAAGCAATAACTGGAAAGATTGCCAAGTACTGTCTTGGCCTAGGGCAGATCCCCGTTGTCCGAGTTGATCTGTCTCAGTGCAGTGCTGATGGCAGCTGGGAGCAAAGCTTGCTTTCAGATATACACACTAGAAACATCTTGTCCCTGAGCTGGCACTGCAGCCAAATACAGCCCTGGCAGGTCTGCTGGACTGTTAGAGCACAGAAATGAGATCTGGGATCCTTGCTGCTGTTGGTATTTGCAAGTCACATCTCTTGATGTCCATTCCCTTCTGGAGCACATGGGAGAAACCTGCCTTCCCAAAGTGCTACCACCATCCTGCATGGATACTGCCAAGTGTGAGAGGCACCATTGATAGGTCAGTTCTGCAAGCAGGATGTAAATACCATGCTATAAAAATTTAATTCCTATTTTCAGAGTACTATTCTGCTTTAACTCTGTTTGCCATCTTCTGATGTTCTTGCCACATGACGGAATGCAGCGGGGTGGAGGCTAGTACAGAGGTTAAACATCTTTGGAGAAAGATGTTTGTCAAGGATACGTTAACTAGTTACATGTCAGCTGATTGTTGCACAACTGGCTTCTGAGTTTGCCTGCTCCCAGAGGGAACAAAGATTTGTACGAAGATTTGGTGGCCCAACAGCACCATCCGCTGATAGCAGAATTAAGGAGTTTAGGAGTGTAGCTTGGAATGGCAAGTAGTGATGAAGGGGAACAGAAGACTGAAAGGCTCATTTTTGGGATATTCCCATGGCAGTTTCATGCTCTTGCTTTGATCATCTTAGCTTTTAGATGGGTGGTTCTGCCTGGGCTCCTGGCTTCAAACTCACCTGAGGTATTGCCACTCTTACCTAGAGAGCTGAAGGCTTTGGTATCTGGCTGCTGCTTGGCTCAGCAAGTTTGGGCTGCATGTTCAAAAGCAATATCTGCATAGAAGATCAGTGCTGCAGGGCTAGCTGGGAAGGCATGGAAAGGTCTTCATTTTAAGCTGCTTTTCACCTCTAGGCATACTTGTCTCTTCCTTTCAAGGCTCAGTTGTAAGAGGGATTGCTCCAAACCACACCTCATCAGACAAACCCCCCTTTGTTACAGAACCACACAAGACCTGAAGCAGAAGGGCCAGGAATTTAGCATAAAGGGAGAATTTATGACCTGGGATTATCTACAAGGGGTTTCTCATAGGTGTTGTGGTTCGTATTTTAACTCCTGGTGTTATGCAGCTGAGCTGCTGCATTGCTTCCCAAAAATTATGGCTACCTTTGCCCCACTTGACATTGCTGACAGTCCCAGGATGACAGCAGCTGGATGCTGCCTGAGTGCACCTTTGACAGCTTGCTGGAGAGGCAGAGGCTGGGACTGACAGATCACACAAAGCACAGCCTCATGGCCCACACAGGCATGCAGCAAACCATGTCAGAGCAGCACAGACACCGGCAGGACAGGTTGAAGCTTTCCCCGGTGCCTCTGCAGAGCAGCTTTTCCCATTGCTGTAAAGACCCATTTGCCACTGGTGGTGACTTTGAGCCTTTTGCTTTCTCTAAAAAGCTGCTCCAGCAAAAGATGGATTTGCTCCTCAAAGGTGCTGTGACTGATGGTGCTTGGCCTGTGGAGGTATTTCCATGATAAACGGTGATACAGGTGGTGGGATTGGATCAAGGGTTGGAAGCTACAAAATAAACCTCATTGAATGTGACCATGTCAGACAGTCACTGGAAAGCAGTGCAGTAGGCACCAGGAAAAGAAAAGGCTACTGAAAGGCCATGCTAAGTCCCATAGCTGGTGGGGTATTTACCCTCCCAGAGCAGCATTTCTCCCCTAGCTGCCCAGGTGAGCTCCCTGGGAAGTACTGCTCTTCACCCAGGCTGCCTTTTTGCTTTTGCAACCTAAATAAGCTGCAACTCCATTTGGTACCCACCTTCCTCAAGCCTTTACGATTTGGGAGACACAGTTTATTGTTGAAAGATGTAATACAGACACATAGAAAGAGCAGAAAAACTTGGGCAAGGACTCTTCATGATAGACTTTCATACCCACTCCCGGTTCACAGATGTGTCTGTTTAGTTTCTTTGCATGGAGAAGCTGTGGTAGCAGCTGTGTTCAGTTTGTGGCTGCCTCTGTCCTAAGACAAGCCCCATGTAAAAGCCAGGCCAGCTGTAGATCATTGAACATGATCAGGTGAGAATCAGACAGGAGGGTGGGATTTCTCTTCACCCACATGAAGGCTGTGGAGCTGAGGATTCACCAAATTTGTGCAAAACCTGGTGAGATTCAGCCCACCAAGCTGGATGCCTTCACCCTCCTGGCCTGAGTTCTGTGGGTCCAGGTCTGCAGATCAGGTCCCAGACCTGCCAGCCCACATGCTCCTGGTGTGGGCTGGAGCCCTTGCAGCAGAGGCCTTAGTGGGAAGCCTGTTGCCTCTGCTCTTGCTGCACTGGGGCAGGATGCTGTGTGACACTGGTGGGGCTGTAGTTCTGCCAGGAGAAAGACTCTGGTGGAGGATGAAGTCTTTGCAGTGGAGACAATTCAGGAAGTTGGGTTTTTCCCCCTCCCCTTTTTGCACTTTTTAAACCCTTTTTACTCCTTCCACAGAGGTTTTTGAACCTTCAGTTTAATAAGGGAGATGAGCTGCCATTAAATAGGTTTTTGAAGGGTCTGAAGGCAGGTGCTGGCTTGCATGCAGAGCCGGTCTGTGCCTGACATGATTTCCAGACCTCGTTGTCCAACCTGTAGCAGAGTCACCCCATGAGCTGGGCAAGGACTGGGGTGGGAGGGTCAGCACTGGCCATCATGCCAAACAGCCATGGCTTCCCAAACTGAAGAAGAATCAGACCAGGAAATGGGGGAAGGAGCAACCGCAGTAGAAGGATAGCTAGTTGTCACAAGTAATCTTCGGTATCCGTGTCCAGTGGTTAGTCCTAGAATTGCAAGCCTTGTTATATTGCACACACGTCCTCCTTCCACTCCCCTTTTATCAAAGCAGCCGTCGCCTTTCTTCCCTCTGCCCCATGCACTAGTGATGAGCGTCAGAGGCAGTTGCACCAAAGTGATTCTCAGCCCAGTTCTGCATCCCCCTTTCTCACCCAAACCCAAGGCAACCTGGACAGTTGTTGGCCTTCACGAGTCTAGTAATTCCAGTTGGGTTTCTTTCCTTGTGTTTCGTGGCTTCCTTCCCACACACTCTAGCAGGGCAGTACAGGAGGCTCTGACCATGTCCCAGGAAGTTTCTTTGCCCCCAGCAGCACCTTGCAGACATGCACCTTACTGGGAATGTACTGGGTCGATGCTGGTGAGATCTGGCACTGCCGATCTTGAATGGGTGGCAGCTGATGGGGATCCACCCAAGGAAGTTGGCAGAAAGTGGCTACTGTCCCTTTTCTTTTCTTTTTTGAGGGAGAGAGGGATTTTTTTGGCATTACAATTATAGTCCATCTTCCAGTGGCCAAGTTCTGGGCTGCATTAATAATGGGGTTTATTGACTGTCCAGGCAGGTGTGGAGCTCTGCACTAACCTTAATAGCAAATGTCATGGCTGTAGCCAGAGCCTGCATACAGGATGGGTTTCTTCCATGCTGGCAAAGTACTTTCAGCAGGCTCCAGATGGACACTTCTGACAGACAGAGAAACAGCACTCCTCCAAGTCCAGATCAAATCTGCACTTCCATTTTGTGTCCTCAGCATGGAAAAAAATCAACCTAAGCAAATGCCTTCCAGTCTCTATTCCCCGTGTGGTGGGAGGCATTTCAGGGTCACCAAAAGCAAGATCCTTTTTGGATTTATTTAGAGGAAATACATTTTAGGACGGGAGACCTCCTGACCTTTGTGTTAATCTCAAGAGCAGGAGATGAATTTCTGGCTGTCCTTGCATATAGTGAAATATAGCTGAAACAGCCAAACGCAAATAGAGTTAAATGTAGGGTTTGACCTGAATAACCTTTTAATTAGGAAGATAAATTTGTTGTAGCTTGACCTTAGTCCTTGTTAGGAACCTGCTAATCATTTGACATGCAGAGTGTATTAATGCTGCACTTAACTTGGCCATTGTTTTTTTTATCTGGTTTTGGGAGTTTTTTCACTCCTGAAGCATCAATCTGCATCTTGTATGGGTTTTCTTTTTTTGCCATTCAGATCAGGTAGCACACTGTTGTATTTTTGTTCCCGTCTGTGTAGAGTATTGCCTTAAACTGATCAGTTGTGTTATGGTTTGTTTTGGGTTTTCTCTTTTCTACCATCAGTTTTATGCATTAATTTATTTTAAAATGTGGGAGTTTTTTTCGAAAACATGAAAAACATGTATAATATTTTTTTTAACATTTCCATTGCAGTATTTATCATTGTTACTGGTTGTGTGTAGTGTAACGGAATTAATGATATTAAAAAGCATACATATGAAAACCAGCCTGACAGCCTTTTTTTTTCATTGGAGCAAACAAGGGCAAGGCAGTGTGGACTGCACCAGCTTCTCTGAGCCCCCAGCAGTCACAGATGCTGAACCAGGGTTCACTCCATGCCCTGCTTGGTGCCAGAAACAGCAACTGCTATGACCGGTGTGAATGGCAGAGGTAAATATTCCAGGACTGGCCACCAGTGTTTGGGAAACACAAGTCCCCAGGGCAGCAGGAGGCACACAAGGCTGGATCCAGCCCCTGCATCTGGTCTGCAAGAAGCAGAAAGAACTGCTGTGTCTGTAGGACACCGATGGGTGAAATAACCTTTTCTCCAGCCTTGCAGCTGTTCTGCCCCTCAAAGCTGTTGGCACTGGAGCCAAGCCCTGATTTCAAAGTCCAATACCAGCAACTGGAAAACCTGTAGACCACCAGGTATAGAGGACAGGCGTGGAGGTCAGTGGATCACACTGGCAATAAATCTGATGCAGGATTAGTACCCCCACAACTGAGAGGCTTGGATTCCACCTCTGCTCAGTGGTGCTCCACAGACCTGTGCCCTGGCTGGCTCCAAGGCCAGGGAGCTAGGGCAGTGTCCACCTTCCCCTCCCAGCCTCTCACTGACTCCCTGGAGGAGATGGAGCTGATGGAGAGCCTGGCTCAACAGAGACCAGCAGGGGGTGAAAATCAAGGGTAGCTTGTTTTCTTCTCCTCTGAGGGCACATAATTCACTTTTGCTGAGACACAATCAAGCGATCCAGGTTCTCCAGCAGCACACCAGGCAGGGCTCTGCAGCCCTTCAGGGACACATGTTGGCATCCCCCCTGTCAAGATGGGTGTGGGTCTGCACCCATGGATCTGCCAAATGAAGCAGCAGAGGGGCTGGAACAGAGAGCACAGCAGGGTTCTGAGTGGGCAAGACCAGAACAGGGCTTGGCTTGTCCCCACCCCTGCAGGGGCATCTTTGCTCAACTCCCCAGCTCTGGAAAAAGAGTTCATGCCATTCCCACTCTGGCTTGACCCAGCTGCCTCTGCGCAATGGAGGAGGATTGCTCACTGTGATTGCAGAGACCATTACTCAGGATGAAACAACAAACAAGGCACACAGGATCACCCGCATCCAGCGTTTAATTAAAAAGGGAAGACAGAGCAGGCATTAATTTTCCTGGCTACTTCATTAGGCCAGGGCAGCCATGCTGGTGTGGAGGTCTCTGCCTGCAGCTGGATTGCTCTAGGATTTCCAAGGAAATACAGAAGAAAGGGGCTTGAAAAGCCACAATCATTGCTTCTATACCTCCCAAAAATAAAATTATCTTGACTAGGACTAGATGAAACTATTTCCTACCATTGTTAAGGTAGCTGCCGGCAGGAGGGGAGGGAGATGGGAGCCACGACAAAACGAGGATGGTACAGTCCAAGAGGGGTGTAGGCAAGAATTGCAGTCAGGGACCATGGCTATGGGATTGACAGAAAGCCACCATATCCCACTGCTCCCATTCTATGGCATCACTGATCACATAAGCATCACCCTGGGCGGCAAATGCTGGCCCACACCTGTCCTAGCAGGCTGCTTGTTCTTCTTCTCTAAAAGACACAGGATCCTCAGCAGCACTTGCACCAACTCGCACTGCTTGCTGTGCTCTGTCAAAAAGACCGTCCAAGAGTGAGCTCCACAGGAGCTCTGGAAAAAGAACAAGTTTGTAACACAGGTAAATGCTGCAGAAGGAGGGAACTTTGGGATTTCTACACCTGCCCAGCTGCAGAGGCAGGAGGGTGGCACAAGGACTCAGAGGGTGCCTTGCTGTACCTTTGCAGTGAGGTGGTATCATGCTCCTGACCCCATGGCATGTGCTTGCTGACTTGTCCCCTGGAACTGCATCTTGCAGTGGCTTTGGTGTCTTAGAGCTGGCAGTCACCAGCAGAATTTCTGACGTGTCAGCCCTGTCCAGGGGTAGGTTTCAGAGTGCGCCAGGCACAGGATCTGCTGAAGAAGGGAAACTGAGGCAGTGACAGGGCTCATGCCAGGCTGCTGTGGGACATGGTGATGATAGGGTTGCTCTGAGAGCAACACAGTTTCCAGACTCAGATGAGTTCCAGCTGGTAGGTCTTCCATGCCAGGGGACCATATGAAGAGCTGGGAAGAGTTCTGAGCACTGAAAAATCCCTCTCGGCCCTGGTCCTGCAGGAGGAGCAATCCCTGAGTCAAGGCCCCATTCAAAGGATGTCTGTGGGACACAGCTTTCCCCTCACAGGCTAAGAAGGTCACCGGCACTGGGACAAAGCTCACTGCAAAACAGCTCATCTCCTGCATCCTCATTAGCATGTGCATTGTGATGAGGGAGCAAGCAGAGGGTGTGGAGAGGGACATCACCACCACGCAGGACAGAAATAGTGCATGCTACCAAGTGGGGCACCCCTCTGCTCCGTGAAACCCAGCCCTCTCAGGCCTCTCCAGCTGTTGGACAGCTGGCAGTCCTGGAACAGCTTGGTACAGTCCTGTAACTCCCTTCCAAACCTCTGCTTGCCCCATTCCTGGCAGTCCCAGTGCACTCACCCCATCTGCCACTAGGCAAAGTGCTCAAATGTCTGTGGACACCCTGTGTGCAGGGGAGCCAGTGATGCCATCCTCTGTCCCATGGTTTTAGGTGAGTGGGGAGCTTGGGGAGAGGATCACAGTGCTGCTATGACTCCCCAAGGGAGGCTTGATGCTCAGATCTCCAGCTGCACTTCCAGCATTAGATCCTGCCCAGTAATCGGTTTCCCTGTGTGTCCCAGCAGCCGTGAAGGCAGATGCTGCCACATGGAATGGGCATCTCTTCCCACTCCGTACTGTCTGTAGGGATTAACAATGCCCCCATTACAAAGTCCATTGAGCCAAGATCAGCCCAAACAGCTGATTGAGGTGGCAATGCAGGAGCGTTACAGAAACACCATTAACCATCAACCCCACTGTCTATCGGCCCGAGATGAACTGGCTGTTCAGCTCCAAAAGTTCTGCTGAGGTGCCAGCAGTCCTTCCGAGTCACAGAGAGCACATCTCCGTGGGGTCAAGGGTCTGGTGGTGCTGGCAGTGGGTCTGTTCATCCCCTTTTTGTATCTTGTGTCCTCCTCCCAGTGCCAAAGGGATGCTCTCTCAGTATACGTGCTTGTGGCTTTGCCATGGCCATCCATCTCCTTCCCTGGACAGACTGTTCATGTCCCAGGGATGTCTGCCCATTCTGAGGGTTCTGACTTCCAGTGGGACATAAATATCCCCTGGTAGTAAGTGCTTCCTGGGGAATACTCTCCTGGTGCCCCATAGTCCCCAGGGACCTCTATGACAGATCCTTAAGAAAGCCAGATTGACTCCCAGGACAGCTGTTTATATGCATGGTGTCATCCAGCCATGCTTGGGACCAAAAATCCTGCTGGCATCCCTGAGCCCAACTGCATATAGCTTAGCACCTCCCAGATTTTGGGGCCACATCAGTGTTTCTTGTGCTGCACTTGTATTTTCTGTTGTCATTGTGTGCTCTACTTACCATGAACATATTCCCTGGCCACACTGTTTGTTATGCAGTAATCAGCCCTGTCCTTCACCCACTGCAGGTCTGGCAGCACCTTTTAATCCCCACATGTTTACCTTTAGGATGTCCCCGTTGCTGAAGCAGCTTTTTTCAGCCCTGGGCAGAGGGCAGAAAAGATGCTGCTCAACCAGCACAGTCATCATTCTGCTATTGCATCAAATCCCCATGGGCCAAAACTAGGTGTGAGACTTAGCAGAAAACATGTGATTGGCTTTAAATTTCTGAGTTCAGAAACTAAAACCAAGCAACAAGAAGAATAAACAGGTAGCAATGGATTCCCCATATATGCCCCTATGTCTGAGCCTCAGAGAGAAGTTCCTCGAGGTCTTCTCCACTGATAAACAGGAACATTTTCCTTGACTGGCATGGGTCTGGTAACGAGAATTGTAGGGAAATGACCATGCAAGAGAAAATGTTGTTTGCTGGAGGGAAATGGCTCACTGAGATGGCTATGTCAGGGTACATTAGTTTATCTTTGCCCCATGACACTGATGAAGGGCAAAGGTGGTCTTTCATTAAAACTGGCCTGGGCAATTTTTCCCCTCAGACTCTTCCCCACAGGCTGGGGAAGTCCCTGGGAAGGGTGGAGAAACTTCACTGACTGCTGGTTTGGTGGGCACTTTAACAGCCCTTGCAGGCTGGTGCCCTTGCACCACGCACAAGCTGGAGACCAAGAGAGCATGCAAGGGAAAGCTCTCAGAGCATAGTAACACAGCCAAAAATAGAAGCAGTCGTTGACACCCGTGTTTGTCGGCTTCATGCTGGGCTGCTGAGGACGTGCTTGCTTTTGGCAAGTTGTCCAGGAAGAGCTGCCATCCATCTGGGATACCGGGCACTGACACAGGCTAAATAAGGAGGGGTACTTTGAAAGCAGCACATAATTAATGAAGGCGTGAAATGCCCTTGTCTGACTATGATCGGAGAGCCAGGGGGCAACACAACCCGGGCCCCTCCGTGTGTGCTGCTGATCATAAATCCACAGCACTGTGTTTCTCGCAGAGGGGGGATGCTCCACACGGAGCCGTCTGGGGTCCCACATTCCAGTGCAGGAGCAGCCTGCCGTGCTGTGCCCACAACAAGCAGTATCCCAGTCCTCCTGGGAGCAGGGAAAACCCCATGAAACCCCATCCCAGCCTAAAACCATCCCATGAAAAGCATATCCCGGCATAAAAGCACCTCACTGAAAAATCTGTCCCAACCTAAAATCATTCCATGAACAGCACATCCCAGTCTCCAAAGCACCTCATGAAAAGCCCATCCCGACCCAAAAGCATCCCGGCACAGCCCCGCCAGAACCAAACCCCATTCCCCCAGCGGCGGGGGTACCCCCATCCCCTCGCACCCCCGACATCCCCAGCAGGTTCCAGCCCCCGGCGGCCCCCAGCTGCCCTCCCCGGGCCGAACTACATCTCCCATCGGGGAGCGCCGGTTC
Source organism: Catharus ustulatus (assembly GCF_009819885.2). Lineage (NCBI taxonomy): Eukaryota > Metazoa > Chordata > Aves > Passeriformes > Turdidae > Catharus > Catharus ustulatus. The sequence goes on along the minus strand of NC_046262.2, from coordinate 8,103,004 downwards.
GGGGGCCGGTCCGGGGCGGGAGCCGGGGCGGAGCGGGCAGCGCCCAACCCCGGAACCGCGATCAGCCCCGCGCCCGGAGCCCCCGGGCTCGGCAGACCCGGCCATGGCCCGGCGGTGCCGGTGAGTGAGCGGGTCGGGGTGCGCTCGGGGCGGGGGCAGAGCCCGGCTCGGGGGCTGCGGGCGGAGGCGGGCCAGGGGGTCCCGCTCCCGCAGACCCCGGGCTGCGGCAGCGGCCAGGGCTCGGGGAGGCCCGCGGGGAGCGGGGTGAAGCTGCCGAGCTTTGCCCGGACCTTGGGGTGCGAGCGCTCCGCATCCCGCCGTGCAGGGACCGCCCGAGTGCTCTGAGGGGTGGGAGTCTGGCCGCCCGGAGAGGATGAACGCAGCCGGGAGACACGTCCCCGGCACCACTTGCCAAGTGTAGCTTCAACTTTTGCCGCTTGATAAGGAGCTTGTTAGTGAAAACTTTTCAGATGGGTACACGCAGCTCTTTGTGCTCTGTGCTGGGTTGGGTTTGGAGTGGGTTTTGGGACAGCTCCACCATCACTGGCTCTGGCAAGGAGCAGCCAAAGCTGTGCTAGAAAGCACAAATGTTTCTTCCCCTTTTCCCCCCTTACCACCTTGGGATACTCATGACGTCCGAAGGGTAAATGCCTGGCACAGCAGACGCCTGCAGCCCAGTGGAGAATGACGTTTGTAAGGTTGTGTCTGCATGGCTGGATCTGCACGTGGAAGAGCTGCAAGGGAGCACTTAAGGGGATTGGTGACTGTGTTTGGGCCAAGCTTGTCCAGCGTCAGTGACTGTTGGATATGGATGTAAATATCAGGACTTGCATCAACAACCCAGCATCATGAGCCATCCACAGCTCTCTGGAGCTGCCAGTGCTTGCAGTTTCATGGTGACTCGCTGGCTGGAAAATCTGCAGGGCTGTGCCAGAGGGATGTACTTAGGTTTCCATTTCTCCCCCATATCGTGTTGTAGCACTTGGATGTTGGGGTGGGCTCAGGTTTCAGCCTGCATCAGCATCCCAAATGCTGAGTGCTCCCAAACTGCTGAGTCAGCTCTTTGAATAAAGAATATGTGTGACAAAACGGGGTACTTGGTCCCACTTGTGGGGTGGTTTGTCTTGGAGGACAGAGATGAGCGGTGAGATTGACACCCACTGTGAGTGGGTGAGTGATGGGGTGGTCGATGGCACATGTCTGGTACCAGCCAGAGTTGGGCTGGGCACCAACTGACAGTGACAAAGACACCAAAATCTGTGTCTGTGTATCTTACATGACAAAAGTGGCAAATGAAGTAAGCTAATAGCTCCATTATTTGGTGTTCTGCTTTTGCCACTGTTGGGCATGAGATCTGATGGCCCTGCAGGTGCTGAGGAACTGATTGCTGGGCTCAGGGTTATCCCATGGACCACAATTTCACAGCCAGGCTCCCTCCTTCCAGCTCCCCCAGAGCCTGTAGGACTTCTCCAAGTGGGACAGAGATGTCCTTAAAGGGAGGGCCTGCAGCTTTCTCTCCCTCATCCCCAATGTACTTTGATACAAGTGGACCAGGAGGGCCCATTTTGTTTTAAAGTCTCCACAAATCTTTGTGGCTCAGATAAATTCAGGCTCCCTGATGTGCCCCAGGCAGGGAAATGCAAAAGCCTCTGGTCATGATTTAGTCATGAGACTAAAGCACCACAAGGTGTTTGCAGGGTTAAAGTGAAAAGCCAGCTTATTAAACTTCCTCTTGGTAATTGCCACGGGGTGAAGAACAAAGAAACATGATGTTGTAAAGGGGAAATTGTCAGGGGTGTTTAATATTAAGTTGTCTGCTGCCAGAATTGGTTCGCAGTGGCTGCTCTGTATTCATGGTTGAACACTGGATGAGGTGTCTTAATGGGTTTGGAGCATCACTTGACACTGAAAACTTTAAACGACAAAGCTAGGCTGCAAAATCACGATTCCTATAATAAAGGTAAAAGTATTTAAGGCTGGGCAGAGCTAATGCCACAGGTTCAAATCTCCTACTTCCTCTTGCAGACAGAGTGAGGTGCTGGCAGCCTGTCTGCATTTTGCAGATGAGATCTGTATTCACATGGCCACCTTGGATTTGGGGTTTATCCTCCAAGTGCCCAGTGCTGTTTAATCCTATCTTACAAACCTTCCAGCAGCAGTGGGGCAGCTTGTTTCTTTTCACACACGTCAGCCTCATTATTCTTCTGAATCATGACTCTGCTTAAAATCACAAGTCTTGGGGAAGAAAACAAAAACCACCCCAAGTCACGTATTAGATTTTGGGTTGTTGTTTGGGTTTTTTTTCCCCGTTTTTCTTTCTGATTGTGGCGCTCCTGTGAGTGCAGGGAGGGGATGCGCCTTCCCTTCCCGCTCACCTGGCAGGGAGGGAACATTCCAGCCCTGATCCCGGGGCAGTGCAAGCTGCGGCCGCCCGTCCTGGCCGGGCTCCGCTCGCCTTGGCACACCCCGGCCGGAGGGTTGGCTGCTCGCACATCCGTCACGGTGCCTGAGGAAACACGGCGGTGACGTGCTGGTCCCCTCCTCCTGCCCGCGGACACCCGCTGCTGGCGGAGCCGCCGCTCGGAGCGCCCCGGTGATGGAGAGGACGGAGCTGCCGGGGACGCGGAGATGTGGCAGTGCTCCTTTTCTGTGTGCTTAAAAAGACGTCTGTGGTGGAGCCAGGCGGCAGGCAGGGATCCCCAGGGAGCCATGGCCAGGTAAGCACTGGGGCACCGTGCCCCGCCGGGATGAGGTGCCTGGCTGTGTCCAGGTGGGGAATTTGCAGCAGCCCTGACAAGAAGGGTCTGTCACTTTGCAGGAGATGCAGAGTCCCCCTCAGCGCAGCATGTCCAGGCAGTCTGTCCATTCCTGCTCTGGCCGCAGCAAGGACAGTGAAGGTGGGGTGTCCCCTGGGGCACCGTGTCCCCTCACTATCCCTGCAAAGGCAGAGTTGCTGCTCTGGCTCAAGGGCTGGGTATCTGTGCGCTCCGAGGTTGCTTGAGTATTGCAGGGATAAACCCAGAGCCCCAGAGTGATCCAGCTTAGTATTTGGGGGAATCCACAGGATTAGGGGGGAATCGGTGCCTCTGATCCATGTGGAATCAGGGTGTGTGGGGAGCAGCCCTGCACCCCGTGCCAGTGTTGTCACCAAAGTGCCCCCACCTGTCCCACCTGCTCCCATCAGCACCAAGTGGGAGGAGCAGTGATTTCACCCTATATGACCCCCTAAAAGCCCTCCAGAGAACTCCAGTGCTCTGCTGCAGACCCCTCCAAGGGAAATTGAACCCCCAGGAACGGTTTGTTTGTCCCTCACCTCAGGTGTGCAAAGTCCCTTTGTCAGGGCAGCTTCCCTGTAGGGAGTTCCAGACAGGGCACGTGGAGCCTTTTTTGCTCCCACAGCTTTTTTTTGCAGAGAAAAAATTTCTCCCTTAACTTGCTGTCCTAATTCCCTGCTCTTGTGTGGGGTTGGAGATGCCTCCTGGTAAGATCTGCAGTGTTTCTGTACTATTTCCTGAGCTCGACTCCTGCCAAGATGTTTGGGGAGGAGGCGGCAGCACCTTGCAGTGGAAGAGGGAGCGTTTCCTGGCATCCCAGCGTGGGAAGTGGGTGTGTGTCCCCGGCAAGAGCTTGGCCCCCAGCATGCCTCAGACCTGACCCTGCCAGGGCAATAGAGACCGTTTGTGTGTTATTGACCCTCTTTAAATGAATGTCCTAATTGCAAAGTGGCTGGGGTTAGTGGTGCTGTGGGTCTCGCAGCCCGTGGTTAGCAGTGGTGTTGGTAAAAATAGAAGCGGTCAAAAAATGGATTTTTATTTTTACTCTGTAAAGTGTGTCCTGCTCAGATGTTTTGCTTTCATCTCGAGTCGAGGCAAGGCTGCTTCCACAGAATACAGAGAAAAAGCTTTGTTTTGGGTCAGCTGGGAAGCTCCAGCACAGCAAGCTCCAAACATGCTGTTTGACTTTGACACTCTTCCTTCTTATTTTCTTTTTTCTTTCTTTGTTTTTTTGCTGAGTTAAAGGTCACCACAATGTCATCTTGGAGCAAAATAACAAGTTAGCATTACACAAAAAAAAAAAAAAAAAAAAAAAAAAAAAAAAAAAAAAGTTGAAAAAGGCAGTGCATGATCAGGCACCTCTGCAGGCTGCAGCTTGTGAGTGAGAGGCGGAAGGCATCTCCAGGGAGCCTGGGAGACTTAGCTCTCACCTGAGACAGAGCCAAATCTCCCACTGGAGAACGTACACTTGATAACAAGGCAAAAAAATTGAGGGCACAGACCAAGATTGCTTTTGGAGACTTCCTTGGCCAATCACTGCACTGGGTGATGCCTGCAAACACTGTTCTCAGCATCTTTGTTGAAATGATGTCCAAGTGGGCAATGTCCATCAGCAGCCATGGGGTTTGATCCTGGCACAGCCACAGCAGTCAGAGCAGGATTAAATCCATCAGCTCAATCACCCAGCTTGCACGTCCTTCTGAGGCAGATCGGTGTCCAAGGGACTCAAGAGGCTGCAAAACCTTTCTTTAAAAAAACATTTTTCTCTACTGACAGGGGCAGTGATGGCTCCCTCATGTGTGCCATGAGCTCCAGTCCATGGGGGGGAAGAAAGAAACAGCCTAAAAATAGAGCAGCTTCGAAGTAGTTCATAAATAATAAAACAGCTTCCTGAAAGGGAGATGAAAATCCAGAAACTCCCTGAAGCCCTGGGAGCTGCTGTCAATTTTAGATGAAGCCACAGCAGTGGTATCGGATATTTCTTGGTCTTAAAAACCTGGATGAGAATTGGCAAAGAAAACACTGTTTTCCCCTCTTTTTTTGTAAAGAAACTGTGAAAACTTAAAATATTTTCCCAAAAAATTTACAAGTCTTGCATGGTGGAGGGTGCATTTTATTTTTATGCCCCTTGAGCTTTGCAGTCCCCAGATAAGGCACGAGTGAGACAGGGGCATGCCTCCAGAGTGACAGGTATTTGCACGTACCCCTCTCTCTGACCTCCCAAAACCTCCCAGTCTTGGGAGGCTGAGGGCTTGTTTGGGCTCAGTGTACCTGTCTCTATCTCCAGAAGCACTCTGCCACTTAGTGCTGGTTTTGGCCAAGGTCCTTCTGCAAGCCATCCTCCCCTGTAATCCCTGGGAGAGCCCTGTGCTGCTTCTGTTCACCTTAAAGCCAAGGAAGAGTTGAGTCAGGGATGGAGATTTATCCCAAACACTCATCCCACCACCACCACCTCTGTCTTTATTGCCCAATTTTGGCTGGGCTCAGCTGGCCTTGTGTCACAAATACTGTGTGGTTGAGAGCCCCGTTGCCCTCCTGGGGGCAGGATCCAGTGCTGGGGACACACTGGAGTGGTTGGAGCTGTCCCTGTCCCATGCCCGAGCTCCTCACTGGCAAGTGAGGGCTCTGTGGGAGTTGGCAGTGGGACAAATCATTTAACTAAACCTATCGCCTGTTCAGGCTAATCACTTCCTAATGCCTCTATAATCCCATTTAAAGCAACTGACTGTCTAGAAAGTTACTGGCTCCCAGGGGAAGGTTAGAATGACCCGTCTGGCTACACAAAACATTCCCCCAACTGCAAAGTCTTGTCCAATATGTGCTTCAAGATGAATATTAACACAGAATATTTTGTCGAGCCCGTGCACAGATGCTGCTGTGGGTTTACACATGATGTCCATTTAGTGGAGCAGCAAAGCTTAGGCGGCGTTCAGGACCTCTTTCTGCTTTACTTTTCCTCTCTTGGGGAGAAAGATCTGTTAAGGCACAGAGAAATACTTATTCTAGATTGCCATGCCTATGGCAGGGAGATGGTATTGTAATTCATTTTGGATGTTTTTCTTCCTTTTTGTTAAGAGAAAAAGCAACCTCATTATGAGGAGTCTCTGCAACTGGTTTCATTTGTGCCCAAGTGGAGGTTTTTCCCCATCTGGTTTGCCCACAGCCAGGAGATTTACAGCCCCAGAGCTTGGGAAGGAGGTGGCTGTGTTTGCTGGCACCAGGCAGGTATCAGGCAGCTGGTCTGCGGCTTTGCAGCTCCTCTCCCTCCCCTACTCCTCCTGCAGCTGTGTTTGTTTCTTGCTCTCCCATGTCCTTACTTTACTTTCCCCCCCCACATCCTGGGCGTTATGCTTGGCAGATCTCAGTCAGGCCATGGCCAAGGAAAAGCCATTAGGCTCTTGGCACAGCCCACTTCCCCGGGGCCATGCAGGGGAGAGTGGACTGGGCTGAAACACAGCCTGGAGCCTTGCTGGATGGAGGAAGGGCTCTTTGGGCCCACTGCTCAGACAAGTGGTTAGTGGTTAACCTTTCCTGCAGGGTTAGCTTTTCTTCCAGAAAAGCTGGAAGTTCTTTTCCACTCAGAACTACTGTAAAGCTCTGAGCACACGGCAGGAGCCAGCTGTTCTGTGCCACTCTCTGCACCCAAAAACATGCCCCCCCCAAACCCAGACATGAGCCACTGGTACCCCAGCCCTGTTTGGCTCTCTGTAAGCTGTGGAGAAGCAGCGATTTACCCACCTTCACTGCAAAACATCACCCACGTGCAGCAGCTGGGACATGCTTGGGACAAGAAGGGGATGTTGCTGCAAATGAATTAAGTCTGCCAGGGAGGCAGTGTGATTAAAATTAGGATTGGCTACATGGAATTCATTATGTGGTGTCTTTTATAGCTCTCAGTTATCCCTGTTCTTAAAGACACTGTCAGTGGGCAGATCTGGCTCCTGTTCAGCTTCCTTCTATTGCCATCCAATCTCCACTCCTGCCTCACTGAAAGTCTTCCCAACAACAAAACAACATTAAATATGGCAGTGATTTCGTCCCTGTTGCCCTGGGGCTGTTCCCAGTGTAGGGCTCAGGCTGTTCTCTGCATGTGTTGCCTTGCCCGGAGTAATTGGAGATGATGTCTGGCACTTGGAACACAGCACCTGACACGTCACAGACGGGCAGAGGGGGCCGGGGGGAGCAGGTGGATGACACGCTGTCCCTTGATTCAGAGGTTCTCTCAGACTATTTTTATCATCTCCTTTTTCAGAGAGGGGTGTTCTGGGACGCGGTGGAGGTCGGAGCTCTTCTAGCAATCCAGTGTCTTCTGAGAGCCCCAGGCGTGCTTCCTTGCAATTCCTCTGCAGAAAGCTCTAGAGAAAGCGCAGCAACATGTACACCTTCCTGCCAGAGAACTTCACACCGGTGAAGCAGAAACCCTCCAAGGAGCTGAGGCCCATGCTGGGCGCCATCTTGCTGGGCCTCATCCTGTTCATTGCTGCAGTGGTGGCCTGGTGCTACTACACCGTGTCCCTGAGGAAGGCGGAGCGGCTCAAGACGGAGCTGATGGACCTGCGGGCGGACGGCTTCGTCATCCGCAACCAGCACGGGGAGGTGGTGTTCCGGCTGGCCTTCCGCTCGGGCAGCCTGGACCTGGAGTCGTGCTCCAAGGAGGGCGAGATCCTGAGCTGCTCACGCTCGAGCCGGGGGCCGCTCAACTTCTTCATCCAGACGGTGAAGCCCAAGGACACGGTGATGTGCTACCGCGTGCGCTGGGAGGAGCTGGCGGCCGGCCCGGCCGTGGAGCACACCATGTTCTGGGAGGACGCCCACTGGTACGGGGGCTCGGAGATGAGCACCCAGCACTGGCCCATCCGCCTGGCCGGCTACCAGGAGCCCGTGCCCTACGTGACCAGCGACGTCTACTCCTTCCGCGACAGCTTTGGCGGCATCCTCGAGCGCTACTGGCTCTCCTCCAAGGCGGCGGCCATCAAGATCAACGACTCCGTGCCCTTCCACCTGGGCTTCAACGCCACCGAGCGCACCCTCTTCTTCCAGGCCCGCTACAAGGACTCACCCTACAAGCCTCCCCCGGGCCAGCAGCCCTTCCCCGAGCTCAGCTACCGCGTCTGCGTGGGCTCCGACGTCACCTCCATCCACAAGTACATGGTGCGCAGGTACTTCAACAAGCCCTCCAAGATCCCTGCTGAGAACGCCTTCCGATACCCCATATGGTCCACATGGGCCCTCTACAAGAATGATATTGACCAGGATAAACTCTTGCGGTTTGCTGAAAAGATCAAGAAATATCATTTTAACTGCAGCCACATTGAGATTGATGACATGTATACCCAAGCCTATGGGGACTTTGACTTTGACCCTGTCAAGTTCCCCAATGTAACAGAGATGTTTGCAAAACTGAGAGAAGATGGATTTAAGGTCACCCTGTGGATTCATCCTTTTGTAAACTACAATTCCTCCAATTTTGGCGTGGGGATTGAGCGTCAGCTGTTCATCAAGGAGCCCTCAGGGCGGCTGCCAGCCATGGTGGAGTGGTGGAACGGCATCGGGGCCATCCTGGACTTCACCAACCCAGCAGCCCGTGACTGGTTCCAGAGCCACCTGCGCCAGCTCCAGCACAAGTACGGCATCTCATCCTTCAAGTTCGACGCAGGCGAGACCAGCTACCTGCCCAAGCAGTTCAGCACCTTCCGCCCACTGTCGGACCCCAGCATCTGGTCCCGGCGCTACACGGAGATGGCCATCCCCTTCTACGAGCTGGCCGAGGTGCGGGTGGGCTACCAGTCACAGAACATCTCCTGCTTCTTCCGCATCATTGACCGCGACTCTGTCTGGGGCTACGAGCTCGGCCTCAAGTCCCTCATCCCCACCGTCCTCACCATCAGCATGCTGGGGTACCCCTTCATATCTGCTGACATGATTGGGGGCAATTTTTTCCCCAATAAAACGAATGGAGCAGTGGAGATCCCCGACCGGGAGCTGTACGTGCGCTGGCTGGAGCTGTCAGCCTTCATGCCCTCCATGCAGTTCTCCATCCCACCCTGGCTCTACGACAAGGAGGTGGTGGAGATTGCACAGAAGTTCATGGAGCTCCACGAGTCGCTGGTGGCCCCGCTGCTGCTGGAGCTGGCCGGGGAGGTCACCGACACAGGCGACCCCATCATCCGTCCCATCTGGTGGATCTCGCCCCGTGACGAGGCCACTCACCGGATCGACTCCCAGTTCCTCATTGGGGACACCCTCATGGTGGCTCCTGTGCTGGAGATGGGCAAGCAGGAGCGGGATGTCTACCTGCCAGCGGGCAAGTGGCGCAGCTACAAGGGGGAGCTGTTTGAGAAGACCCCAGTGCTGCTCACTGACTATCCCGTTGACCTGGATGAGGTTGCCTATTTCCTCTGGGTTTCCTAAGAGGCTTCTTCATCAGCTTGGGAATAACCATGCCTTACCTAGGACTTTCTAACAAATAATAACTCTAATTGCACATTTCATTTGAGACTGGGGTGGAGAAAGGGAACTCAATAGACTTCACTGTTCTTGGGGATAATTTTTTTTTTTTTTTTGAGTATTGATCTTGATTTTTCAAATTTGGGTCTTGTGGTAGGCTCTGATTGGATTACAGTAGGCAGCAATTTATCTGTATAGTTCAGAAAGGAGTTGTCAGTCTATCTGCAGGCACATAGTAAACCCAATGCCTTTTCAGTTCTCGAGGACAAGAGTTGGAAGTTCCTTAGTGCCTGTTGGGAGCATTCCTAGTCTTGTGGGAGCACCTGGCACTGGGTATGGGGGTGCGTGCTATGGGAAGACTGCTACAGCACAGCCTGCCCTAAGTTTTATAATATGGCAAATATATTCAAATGGATATTTTTAAGAGATAAAGCAAAATAGAGTTACATATATATATATACACACACACACCTATTTTTTCCCCCTTTTGCCTGGCATGGTGCTGGACTAACAGTTGCCCCATGCTCCTTCTTTCCTGGGTCGCAGGCAGGCCAGGTCACTCAAGTGATGTCCATATGTTTTAACTGAATGGGTTGCTTATTTCCTGCTGGGACAGCTGCATCCCACCTGCTCACCCATTTGACTTCCTCTACAAGGCTCTTGCCTGTGTGCTTTGCCTGGGGCATCAACAATGCCTTTCCTAGAGCAGCGCCATCTGTACCAGCATGTTCCATTTTTTAAGCATTTATGACCCCACTTGGTTACATGATTATCCTGCTAATACCATGCTTTATGGTTTTTAAGGAACTGATGAGGTTTGTTGCTGGCAGAAGGGCTGCCTGGAGCAAGGCTGTCCTCAGGCAGTCCGTGCGGTGCTTCCCTGGGAACATCCAGTTCCCAAGAGCAGCACGTGCTGTGGATTGACAGTGCCGTTTGCCGGTAGCCAGGTTGCCTGTGGGTGGAAAACACCGGCTCTACGAACTGATGGGTCTGTGCCAGCGGCTGTTCTCACTGCACCCACGGAAATGTTCTCATCTAACATGAAGTTAAGCTAATACCCATCTCAGGTCGCCGTTAGAGGTGATAATTTTGTTAAGGGTTTTCCTGAGTCAGCCCTCCTCTCTGCCTGGGAAGCTCCCAGGGAGCTTGTCAAGCAGCATTGGTGTTGCTGGAGGTGGGATTGCTGACAAAGGCTTCTGGAGGGCATATGAGGTGTTGTGATCCTGCATCCCAAGTCCCCAGCAGCTGCCTCTTTGGCAGATTTCCCATTTGGTTTTGTATGGGAAAATGCATTTGCTGAGATCTGAGGCGGGGCAAACAGGATTGAAGTCCGGCAGCCTTCCTCCCTAAGGCAAGAGTTCCCAGCGCTGCCCCAGTTGGGAACATGTGTCAGCCCCTGAATTTTTAACGAGCTTCTGCAGAATTGAATTGTGATGACTGGGAAGGGTTGGGCACTGTGCCCAGGTTCCAGCCAGCCAAGGGCAGCTCAGCATCTATGGGGCTTCTCCTGGAATTGTGTCTGGGCTGGGCATGGTCTGGCACCCAGGGAGATGGTGCCATGTTTTGGGTCGGGTTGGGTACCAGTGAGGATCTTTCTCAAAGTCCATCTCCTGCCACAGAGCTTTTCAGGAGGCAGAAAAGGAGATGTACTAAGTTTGAGAGTTGTGATGGGATGCAGGAGGAGAAATGTTGGTGTAGGGGCAAAATCTGAAGTGCTTTTGTAGTTAGGAAATGAGGAAGTCTGGTTTGATGGACTCCCTTAAGACCTGAATCTGCTCTGTATGGTTTAATCTCAAAATGGGACGTGGGGGAGCCTTACAGGTCCCTGCCCTGCTGGAGAGCATGCATTTCCTGATGCCTGTTTGTTTCTCAGGCTTTTAATTCTGAAGGACTCAAGTTTCTTCCTGGCCACCAGTGCAAATGATGGTGATGTTACAACTTGCAGACACCCTCTGGCAAGAAATTTATCCTGGAACCTAAGTGTCACTCATCAGGGCACTGACAGGATTTGGCCGTTGCTTGCAGGGTGCCATTGAAGGTGAGGAGATGAGTCTGGCCATCCTTTAAGAAGGGCCAAGAGTGGAGGAAGCTTCTGCACCCCCAGAAGTGCATGAAGACCATGCTTTGAGAGGCTCCAGCTCTTCCCTTTCAACCTCTGCTCATTAAATACTTGTCATCCCTTGGCGTGGGAGTTATTACGAAGCTGTAAGAGGCTGGAACAGAGGCTGGACAGTGTTAAAGAAATAAAGCAGATATTTATTAAAAACCCTTCAAAGGATACACCTTGGGCAGTACAAGAACCTGGCCATGGATCCACCCAAGATGGACAACAGGTCACGAGTTTTCACAGTTTTGTAAGTTTTGGTCCATTGACATATTGGGGTTAATTGTCCAATTACAGCTTCAGATTATGAAGCCCCATCCTCCCAGATTGCTCTCCTCAATTTGCTGTGGTTTATACTTTTTGGGCCTGAAGCTGCAAGCATCCTTGGTTCTTGGGCTGGAAAAGGATTGTTTTGTCTAACTGAAATGTGAGGAGAACTTGCTAACACTTTATATGAAATTCAAAGTTACATATTAATGCAGTACAGAATCTGAATCTGGAAAATATGAAAGGTTAAGACATCATTTAGGTGGAGGAGATGTTGCACAGCTCAGCTGCCAGTGCAGAATTGGGATCCTTGGCACAGGACTTCATGGGAAGGATCCTGGCATGGTCATGAGACACTGTTTTCTCTTCCCCTGGTTCTGTGCCACTCACTATATGCATCACTCATGAGGAATGAGGCTGTGTGAGGAGAAACACAGCATCCCTGTTAGTATCCTCCTACTATTAAAATGATGGGAGCAGCCAGATTAGTGCCTTCAGTCTCCTTGCAGTGGTTTCAGGCACATGGAGGAAATTCTCCATTAGACACACTGTCTTCTTTTCCCCTCCCCTCAAAAAGAAAGGATTTTATTAACAAAGTTATAATTTTCTTTTATTTAACTTTATAGATGAATGGGTAAGATTATAGAATATCCTTATTTTTTCTAAATGCTGTAATTAGGGCACAAGTGGACATGGCTGTTCATGGTCCAGCAAAGAGAAAGGTAAAGCTGCTGAGAGGACTATGAGCTAATGTTGGGGATAGGCTGAGCAGTGCTGCCTTAAGCTGTCTCACAGGCTTCTAGATGCCCTTTCCATCCAACTTTTTACCAAAACCACTATTTCTAACACTATGCTGTAGCACTGCAGGACTTCAAGGTCTCTAAGACCTTGCAGACCAGAAGCTCTGCACAGATACCTTGAGAACTGCTGCTAGGAAGATTTCTCTGATTTATACCATGGGTCACTGGCTAAAGCCGGGTTTAACTTGTCTCAGCCAGGAAAAAGACCCAGATAAGGTTTGGGAGTTGGAATCAGCCTTTTCACACATGATGCTTATGTGATTGAATTTTAAAGCTTGCACTGTTGTGTATCAGGTTTTCTGGATGCTTGTATTTGTACATGCTGTCCTCTGTCAGACTGTAATGCTGGTGGGTCTGTTTTTAACCACTTTTCTAATTCCTAATTGGTATGAACTGTAACATGAATTGCCTTGACTGAGATAAAATTTTGGAAGACAAAAAGTTTAATTATGTCCATCTGTACCAAGTTGGTGGGGCTGGTAGTTCAGGGAGATTTGGGGCTTTTCTTACCCTAGTCTTCACTGAAATCAGGGTTGAGATTGTTGTTTTATTTAAAGGTTGCAGCCTGCAGCTTTGATGTATGTTTTAAGAGGAGAAGCTGGCAGTAACCTCACTCTTGTGTTTGCAGTGGTGGCAGAAAATCTCACTGGATTGAGGATTGTCCTCCCTAGGTCCTGACAGCAAAGAGACTAGCTGTGCCCTAGGGCTGGCCTGGAAAAGGCCATGTCCAGATGAACTCCAATGTTATGTAATCCCCAAAGGGATTTCCCCAAATAGGGTTGTGGCCCTATTTTTACAAACATTCACCCCAAAAAATCAACACCAAGTCTGGGGATTTGCTAGTCCATGCTGCCCTCAGAGGACACATACTTCAAGACTGTAGGGGGTGAGCAAGAGGAGCCTGTTCTCAGCTTCCCTTGGGCTCTCCAGAAGGTCCTTCTGACCATCCCCACTGTCCTCATGGTTCCCCTTTCCAGATGGCACAGACAGCAAGGACATGGATGGAATAGATGTTTGTGGCTATAGGAGGGCCAGGAATGGATCATGTGATACTCATGTAGGAGCCTGCCTTGCCCCACATCACCCTCTTTGCCCCAGATAATGTTTTTCCATCCGTTTCCATTGTTACCGCACAAACCATAGCTGCCTTATGCCATTGGACATCACTAGCAGTGGCCAACCCATACAGCATGGCTTGAGGGTTAAGAGGGTCTTCATTTCACTCCTTTTGCAATAAAAAATATTTTACCAATGCTTTTCCTTTGACTGCTTCCTTGGGTGCGAGTGCTATCCATACACATGGCTGATGATCACATGGGGATGAAGCTGGTGCTGCTTAGGATCTGTGAGCAGGTTGGCTGGCAACTTAGAGCACTCACAGCCTTGCAGATCCTCAGCGATACAGAGGTTTTCCTAGGAATCTGCGTTGGGTTTGAGTTTGGTTTACATCCTCCCAAAACCTGGTGCAGTGTGTAGAGAACCTGTCTGAGGCTCGCCATGGACATGGGGACAGTGAGTGGGGTCAGCTCCGTGCTGGGCTCAGCTACACGGCAGTGCTTGAAAACACATCCACAGCTGTGCACTGCACATGGAGGAGTGTTAGTGGCAAAATCCAAACCCCAGAGGAGCTCCAGTAGAAGCCAAATTTGCAAACTGGATTTCAGGGAGGTGTGTACGGGTGACAGCAGAGCAGTGGCTGCTGGCCGAGGAGACCCAAGCTGTGAGTGTGTCCATGCATGCCTAAAATCAAAGCTTTGATTAAAAGTAAGAAAAAAGCTGACAGGCAGGCAGAGTCACCTGAGGGTGACTGTGGTGAAAGGACAAACTGACAGCAGCAGAGTTCCTTTGGGCACATGGCCAGGCTGGTAAGTCTCAGGAAAAAATACAGCCTTCTCAATCTGGTCAGGAGCTGCCAGCAGATCCCTTGTGCCAGGAGAGCCATAAAGATGGTTTATGCTGACACAAAATCCCAGAGGCCAAGTAGAGAAAAACAGATTTTTATTTGTTTGAGTTTTTTATTTTGCCTGTAGGGCTGGGTGTTTTTTAGCTCAGCAGTCATCAAAGAAGGCAGTAAACTCCCCCTGCCAAAAAACAAGCAGCCTGTGGTGAGCCAGGTTCTGGAGGAGAATCTCATGTTACCAGTACCTCCTGCAAAGAGCTTGTGTGCAGTACTGGGAGTGTAAAAAAGCAACCAGGACTGAAGCTTAGCAAGGCAAACAAGATATCCCTCCAACAGCACACAGCCCTGTGTGGCAGGAGGGTGTGGAGAGGTGGCTGTGGTGCCACCTGCTCACAGGATGCCTCCAGCTCCTGTCCCCTGTAACTTCCTGTGGCTCAGCTGGGCAGCAGGGAAACACCCTGAGGGACGGATTGGAAAGGGATGGAGACGTTTTTGCAGCCATGGGAGCAGGCATCCGCCTGTGGTGTGGGTGGGTGGCAAAGCTGTGTGTGCATGCAGAGCACTTTGATCACATGGACAGAGGTACTCGATGAGGGTGATGGAGTCTGACTCTCTCTCAGCACTGTGGGCATGAGCTTTGCAGAAATTTTTTTTTTTTTTTTTTTTTTAGTGCAGCAACTGCAGCCAGAGGAATTTTGCTCGATCACTCTGGGACTCTGTTTCCCTCTGTCTGGGGCTTCAAAGCAGCAATTGTAGAAACAGTTTCTCAGCTTTGGGGAAGATGCCTTGTTGGAAACTACTCTCCTGGTGTGGGGGAAAGCCCATGGTAAGGGTTCAGTGGTATCCTGTTAACCCTGAGCACAACTGCCAGACTGAACATTGCTTTACCTTTCACATCCCTGGATTAAGGCTTGTTTCCCCTCTCCACTGTCACACTAGCAATAACATTACTGTGATTCCAGCTGCTTTCAGGAGCATCTAAAAGATGTCCTGGCTCATCCCACTTGGCACTGCTGTATGCCCATGCAGATCAAACAAGCTGAGCATCAAACAACCTCTTGACTGAGTACAATGCTCTCTGGACCCATTTTGTTTGTTTTTTGTATGGAGCAGCCCTGGGGCAAGCCCCTAAAAAAAGGAGCTTTCTTTTGCCCTGGAGCCACACACAGCTTTGCTTCCCATGTGCCCATTGGAAGTGTACTGGAGCCAGAAAAGCGATCCGTCTCTCACTTTGGGAAGGCACACTGCAGCCCAGAGATCCCTGGACTCTCTTAAACTGCTCAGTCATGTCAACCTAATATTTCCTTTTGCTTAAAAGCAGCAGAGAACATTGGACCAAGAGTGGAGAGTGTTTCACAGCCAGCCTGGTTATCCCAAGCCTTCAGGAGCTCCTGAAACACCTTCATTCTGGAGAGGTCACCTCTATGGGCAGAAGGATATGGAAGGATCCACCTGTCATGGACAGGGATCTCCGTTACCGCAGGATGGGAAAACATTCTCAGTTGGGGAAATTGAGGCAGCTGGGTACTCCAGCTGGTTTGTTAATTGTCTGAACTCTTTGAGGAGGCCAAGTGGAGGCCAAGTTCTCTCCTGGCACCTGACAGATTGCCCCCTTTGTCCTAAACATGGTCCTGAAACACACATGGATCCTAGTAAGTATAAACCCCTGCATGACTTGGTACTAGGATTTAATCTTGACTGGCAAGAGGTATCGCCACATTTTACAGACTTACCTGAACGCACACCACAGACATGGTTCTCAGTAATTTATGAAAGGGGGAAAATAGCTGCCACAGCACTAGCAAATGCTGTAGCTTTCTTGCTGCACAGATAGCTCAGGCCATGGGAAATGCAAACTCCTAACTCCTGCATCAGCTCCCATTTGATATGCAGACTGCAAATTGGGTGCCTTCCTCTCCAGGATAACCTCTGAGTGCTTTTTGTAAGAAAAAAAAAGTACTTTGCTACAGCTGCCTCCTTCACTAAGCACATGAAATTTTCAATGCCCCAGGGGATCATCTGTGAAACTGGGTAACAAAGGAGACCATGTAATTGCCTTTAGACAGAAAAAGTGTGCATGGCACCTTCTTGGTGGGAAAAGATAATGAGCAGAGACTGTGGTTCTGCGTATTACACTTGATAAAATGCAGTAACATAGACACCCATCCAATATATTTTAATAAGTTATTGTGGAACTCTTGCCACAAGAACAGAGGTCTCAGTGTCTCCTTCAAATTTTATTCTGAAATATTGCTACATTAGAAATTATTAAAATTCCCTGGTCATTAAAGCCATTGGTAAACTAATCATTGAGTCTATTGCAAAGTTGAAGAGGATCCTGTTAGGAAACCCACAGAAAGAGAATCGTGTTAGGAAACCCAGAGGAAATAGGCAACCTCATCAAGGTCAACGGGATAGTTAGTAAGCAGCACTGGGGTCTTCTCAAACAGCTCCCCCTTGTAGCTGCGCCACTTGCCCGCTGGCAGGTAGACATCCCGCTCCTGCTTGCCCATCTCCAGCACAGGAGCCACCATGAGGGTGTCCCCAATGAGGAACTGGGAGTCGATCCGGTGAGTGGCCTCGTCACGGGGCGAGATCCACCAGATGGGACGGATGATGGGGTCACCTGTGTCGGTGACCTCCCCAGCCAGCTCCAGCAGCAGCGGGGCCACCAGCGACTCGTGGAGCTCCATGAACTTCTGTGCAATCTCCACCACCTCCTTGTCGTAGAGCCAGGGTGGGATGGAGAACTGCATGGAGGGCATGAAGGCTGACAGCTCCAGCCAGCGCACGTACAGCTCCCGGTCGGGGATCTCCACTGCCCCCTCTGTCTTGTTCGGCAGGAAGTTTCCTCCGATCATATCTGGCAGCACAAATGGGTACCCCAGCATGCTGATGGTGAGGACGGTGGGGATGAGGGACTTGAGGCCGAGCTCGTAGCCCCAGACAGAGTCGCGGTCAATGATGCGGAAGAAGCAGGAGATGTTCTGTGACTGGTAGCCCACCCGCACCTCGGCCAGCTCGTAGAAGGGGATGGCCATCTCCGTGTAGCGCCGGGACCAGATGCTGGGGTCCGACAGTGGGCGGAAGGTGCTGAACTGCTTGGGCAGGTAGCTAGTCTCGCCTGCGTCGAACTTGAAGGATGAGATGCCGTACTTATGCTGGAGCTGGCGCAGGTGGCTCTGGAACCAGTCACGGGCTGCTGGGTTGGTGAAGTCCAGGATGGCCCCGATGCCGTTCCACCACTCCACCATGGCTGGCAGCCGCCCTGAGGGCTCCTTGATGAACAGCTGACGCTCAATCCCAACTTCATAACTGGGAGAATCTATGTGTATAAAAGGATGAATCCACAGGGTGACCTTAAATCCATCTTCTCTCAGCTTTGCAAACATCTCTGTTACATTGGGGAACTTGACAGGGTCAAAGTCAAAGTCCCCATAGGCTTGGGTGTACATGTCATCAATCTCAATGTGGCTGCAGTTAAAATGATATTTCTTAATGTCTCTTGCAAAATTTAGAACTTTATCCTGATTTATATCTTTTTTGTAGAGGGCCCACGTGGACCATATGGGGTATCGGAAGGCGTTCTCAGCAGGGATCTTGGAGGGCTTGTTGAAGTACCTGCGCACCATGTACTTGTGGATGGAGGTGACGTCGGAGCCCACGCAGACGCGGTAGCTGAGCTCGGGGAAGGGCTGCTGGCCCGGGGGAGGCTTGTAGGGTGAGTCCTTGTAGCGGGCCTGGAAGAAGAGGGTGCGCTCGGTGGCGTTGAAGCCCAGGTGGAAGGGCACGGAGTCGTTGATCTTGATGGCCGCCGCCTTGGAGGAGAGCCAGTAGCGCTCGAGGATGCCGCCAAAGCTGTCGCGGAAGGAGTAGACGTCGCTGGTCACGTAGGGCACGGGCTCCTGGTAGCCGGCCAGGCGGATGGGCCAGTGCTGGGTGCTCATCTCCGAGCCCCCGTACCAGTGGGCGTCCTCCCAGAACATGGTGTGCTCCACGGCCGGGCCGGCCGCCAGCTCCTCCCAGCGCACGCGGTAGCACATCACCGTGTCCTTGGGCTTCACCGTCTGGATGAAGAAGTTGAGCGGCCCCCGGCTCGAGCGCGAGCAGCTCAGGATCTCGCCCTCCTTGGAGCACGACTCCAGGTCCAGGCTGCCCGAGCGGAAGGCCAGCCGGAACACCACCTCCCCGTGCTGGTTGCGGATGACGAAGCCGTCTGCCCGCAGGTCCATCAGCTCCGTCTTGAGCCGCTCCGCCTTCCTCAGGGACACGGTGTAGTAGCACCAGGCCACCACTGCAGCAATGAACAGGATGAGGCCCAGCAAGATGGCGCCCAGCATGGGCCTCAGCTCCTTGGAGGGCTTCTGCTTCACCGGTGTGACATCTTCAGTCAAGTGCCTTTTTTTGGCATCCCCCTTTGGAAAGTTTCCATGTTTTCCCAAGCGGTGGGTAATCTGAGTGTCCATTATTCCTGTGCAGCCTCAATAACTGGTCAGCAACTTTGCTGCTGAATTCTTTTATTCCAGCTGGTAAAGAGAAAATCCAAGATACTGCATAAAGCTATTCACAATGTCCTTTCCAAAGCTTGGCTGCTCACACCTGCAATGGTTTTTCATAAAACAGAGAGTTATAAAGACTAAAAATCCCAATGAAATCTTGCTGAGGGCTGCAGCTCCTCTGTTCTATTTGCAGCCCACTGGCTCTGGCTCTGTCCCTGCCCTCTGGCTCTGGCTCACTTTGCTCTGCAGTGGCAGCCCGCTCACAGGCAGCTGCGTTGAACTTTTTTGGAGCATGTCTGTGCCAGGATTCCTATGACCCTTTATTGGCTGCAGCCTTGCTCTGTCCCACAGAGCAAGGATGAAGGAATGAAAGCCAGACTAGAGCCTGGAGGAGAATGGGGTGATGGGGAAGGGGATGGTACCTGAGCATACAAGCTGGACATCACAGGCTGATCTGTGTTTACATTCATTTTGAGCCCTGCTGGATTTTCTCTCCTGCCCACAACCTCTCTGCATTAAACACAAGCAGAGAATTGCTGCACTGAAGTCTCCAGCCTCCACCTGCTGCTCCCCACCACATCCCCAGGAATGCAGCTGGCAAAAGATGCTTTATCTCCCTGCACTTGCTCCTTCCCTGACCTGCATGGGGATGTGGGGGTGTGGGCATGTGTTTCTCTTTCCCGTCAACTGCCTGCCCTGCTACCTATTCCAAAGCCATCACCCCAGGAAACCCTGTCTGGCCCTTGTATGGGGAAAAAAGGAATCTTCCACTACATCTCTGTCTCTGTTTTCTTATTATCATTCAGTTCTCCTAATTTATTACAACTCTGTAGCTCCTGGGCTTATGCCAGGCAAGATGTTATACTGCAGTGGGGCTGGAAGGTGTTTTGGTACAGAGTATGAGGTTAGGTGTATTAAATTGAAGTTGTTGCAAGACCAGGACTATATCAAAGCCTTGTTTTGATACGAAATGCACAGAAGATGACATGATTCCAGCTGCATCAAGCATCACCAAGCCAGCTAATACAGCACAGCTGAGCATCTACTGCCAACAAAAACACAGGCAGGAGAAACTGAGGCTGGTGGCTGAAGGCAATGCATTCTGTGCAACCAGACTTATGGCTCCCCTGGCCCCTTCCTGGATTCTGTTTGATCTGACAGGATTGAACTTGAAGGAGCAGCCTATATGGAGAGGGGGAAAAGGAGCCAGTTTGCTCATCAGAGCTGTGCCCAGCAATAAATGGCTGGGTGTATTTATCCCTGTCACCATGACATCAGTATCCAAATATACAGAGATGACATGCCACCCAGGCATTAAAAATGCCAGAGGTCACCACATTTTGGATCAATCACAGCAGTTCCCAAACCAACCAAATTAACTGCCTGGTTAGTTTTTGAAGTGAGACAAGAGCAAGACATAGCTGATAAAAAGAGGTGGAGTGGATAAAAGTGTTCTCAGACAAGCCCTGGCTGGGGGAGGAAGGCAAGAAAAGGAAGGCTATTGCTGTCCCAAAGAGATGGTGATCCAGGACATGGGTGTTTTAGGGGAGCAGGTTGGATTACACGTGCTCAGGGCACTCTGCCAGCCCCAAAGTGCTCAGACCTGGCAGCCTCCCAGTGCTGCCTGCCTCCTGACACGGCTTTGCAGCTCCAGCCCGGGTGGTTTCCAGTGAAACCTTTGTGTTTTTGCAAAACAACATTTTCACTTTGAAGGTGTTATTATGTGCTGGGTCAGTCCTCAGTTGCTGGCTTCAGAGCTTTCTTCCTCTTCTTCCTTCCTCCTTTCACCCTCCCAACCAGCCTGGAGACAGGACTCTCTTTAAGACAAGTTGCACCATTTTCCAGAGTGAAAAAATAAGAAATTGAAACAGACTGTTTTCTTCTTTCTTTTTTCTTCTTTCTTTTTGCTTTTTTCTTTTTGCTTCTGTATTTTTTCCTTTTTTCTTTTATCTTCTTTCTTTTTCTTTTTCTTTTTCTTTTTCTTTTTCAATTTTGTAATATTAAGTAACACATTAAAAACCCCAAAACACATGGACATCATGACTCAAAAATCTGTCCATGAATAAAGGATGTGAGGGAAGTTTCCAAGCTTTCTGTGTAGTGATTTCACTCCCAGAGAGTTGCTTTAAATCCCTTGATTTCCCCAGGAGCAGATCAGGGGCAGAAAAATCGCACAAGAGCAAGCCAGAACTCCTGAGCCAAGCCATCCTGTCTCCAGGATTTTTTAGGTTTTCCTCACTCCTATGATGTCGTGGGATGCCATGTTGATACCCCAGACCTTCCCCTCACAGAGAAGAGGTGAGATGAGTTTGGTCAGTGGGGAGAGCAGACAATGGCACGTCTCCAGCAAGCACATGATGAAACTGGGATTCCTAGCATAGATTCCATCAGAGTAGAAGAGTTCCTGAAGCTGCACTCCCATCCTTTAAGACTTATGTCTCCAGAAAGCATTAAACATCTGCTGGCCCAGGCAGCAGCCTGAATGGTGCCCAGGGGTGACAAGAAGGACTTTTGCTAAGGGGTGCACAGAGGTGACCCAGAGCCCAGATCCAGCTCTATCCTTGCTCCATCCATGGGGTTGTGGCATCGCAGAGACCCTTAACTGTGAATATTTAACTGGTCCTTGCAAAGCCTCTCTGCTCTGGTGAGTGCTTTATTAACCTGCCCAGAGTGCAAGTAGTCCCCAGCCAGGGTGGGCTGAATTCTCCCACAGTGCTCTGGAAGCCAGATGTCCCAAGGATAGCAGCACTGTTGTGTTATATTTGGGCTGCTTTATCAGGTGCTAATCAGGTGTGGATCTGGGCCAAGTCGCTGTCCCCCAGGCTGAAAGAAGCCAGGATTCCTCACCCCAAGGATCTTAGCAGTGCTTAGCATGCACAGATTAAACATTGACATATCCAGCACTGCGATAAGCAGAAAGGAGATGGGACTTTAGACTCTCTTATAGCTAAACAGGAGCTTCAAGGGTTTCAACAGACGAAACCTGTATAAGCCAGCTTGAAGGGCAGCTACCAACCTAAACCCCTTAGTGCACCTACCCTCAGAGTCTCCATTCCCCAGACCAAATTTATCCCCAGAACCTCCCCCGGGCTCTTGGTACCTGTGTCACAAGTTTGTCAGCCCTCCATTGAGGTTCCAATTTTCAGCATTCTAAGGCTCTGAGGCTGCTCAGAGAAGACTCTGAGTCAACTCTGACTCAATGCTAATACCACCAAGATCATGGTTTTGGTCCCTGTATGGGACATTCATTTAAGAATTGATCTAAAAGATGACCCCTGTGGGTCCCCCCCAACTCAGAATATTCTGTGATTCTGCATATGTTTACCTTCCTGGTGGTTCAGGGAGAGTATCACGCTTCAAAGAGGCCAGCAGGAGACAATTATTCCTTTAAACAGAAGGACAGTTTTCTATATTGAAGTTCGTTTTACAGGTTATCAAACACTTAGTCACTATCAGGTGCTTTGAAGGAGAGTATACAACATGTCCTAGCAGAAAGAGCCATAGATAGCTAAACATAATAAGCCATAAACAAACTACTGCCCTGTCAAATGCAGCAAGAACTGATTAATCATTTACCAAGCCCTTTTAGACTGTTTAAAATGAACCTTTTTAGCAGAAAAGTCATGCGAAGTAGAAAGCAGTTCCCATTAGCTCTCATTTCCTGCATCAGCTTGACAAATATGGGTGGTGTATGGGGGATTTATTGCCACAAGGGACCCAGGGGAGGTTTGCTCACCATTTTTTCTGTGTATATAGTTGATGTGAGGAAAGAGGTAACTGCTGCCTCTGCAGCTGGGGAGGGAGAGCCAAGGTTATCGCATGAGCTGCCACAGATTAGCTACAAGCCAAACAAGGCTTAACACAAGGTGGAAGTGGCTGGGGGGTGGCTGCAGAGGGTGAAGTGACATTGCTCTGCAGTCCATGTGGTGCAGGTAAGGGGGACAGTATCTCTGCCTGCAGCACACAGCACTTACAGGACACCTGGAGCAGCATTAGGAGGTGGAGAGAAAGGACAAGAGTCTGTCCCCCAGAGCAGTGCAAGATTCTGGAAATACCAGAAGCAGGGAGGATACCAGCCCTAAATCTGAATGCACCCCTCACCCCAGGTCTGGGCTTTTAGAAATTCCTAGTAGTTCCAGTGAAGGACGGGGATGACTGGCCTCACTGCTTCAACCCTTGGCCCATGGGGATCTCACCCAGCTCCTTGGGCTGAAGCAGCAGTTTGTTCATATTAACCCCATGCCAGCTGCAGAGTTGGACCAGCTGGGAGGCGTGTGGCTGTACCCTGCTCAAGGACAGACCTTCACCAGCTCACACCACAGACAATGCTGAGAAGGCTTATTGCTGGAAACCATCCTGATTTGGGGGTCTCTGCCCTGCTCTCCACAGCTTCTGATGCCTGGAAGGTGAAGGTGGCTGCACAGACATTGCTGGTTTCTGCCTGTACAGAGTGCTGCTGCAAACCTGATTACCCTGTGTAAGCCTGACAGTGTCATAAGCCCCCTGGAGCCTTGCAAATCCAGCTCAGGTCTAGAGCAGGAATATTACCTGAGGTTTTTCCTATTCCAGAGGATTCTACTCCCTCAGTACTGGGAAAAAAAGGTAGAGTTTACTGCACAAGTCTTTCATTCCTAATTGCTATAGGAGCAGGAACTGAAGATCCACTCCTGTTCTCTAGTTCAAATTAATTCCTCCTACAAATCCAGAAGAAAAAAGTCTTGCAAAATCAACTTTTTTCCCTGTTTCAGAGCTCTGACTCCCCAGGATGCACACAGTGTCCATGCACTGCTCCAAGCTGCCAGTAGTGGCCACAGCATCCCACTGCAATCTGGGAGCTACTCTGCCCATATCCTTGGGAAGGAGCTCCATCTGCCGAGCCAGTGGCCCAGGCTGAAACCCAGGGACCACTGCCAGACTTGTCCCAGGGCTGTGCAGTGTCTGGTCATGCCAGTCTTGGGTAGCACCGAGCTCACCAGACCCTATTTACCAGGATCAGTGCTTGTGAGGAGCTCCAGGGGGGTTTCGAGGTACCTTCCCCTCAAACAAACCAAACAAGGAGGGTTAAGCAAAGCACAGATGAGGGTCCTTGTGTGCCACAGCTGCAATCATGTGAGCAGGCTGGGGGACTGTGGAAATACAGGAGAACAGGGGGGGAAAGGGTGCTATCATCTCCATCTGCTTTGAATGAAGTCAGCAGGCTGAGCTCAGGCCAGTGAAGGAATAAGCCAGGAATTCACCTGGGTCTCAGCTGGGCTTTCTCCCACTTAGACTCAGGTTCAGCTGGCAGCTCCCCTGGGAGATGAAGCTCCTGGGAGCTGCCTGCAGTAGCAGAGAGATGAAGAGGCTCAATTCTTGAAGGCTTTTCTTGAAGGGGAACTGCTCTTCCTTGCTATTTTCTTGTGACAATGAGTCTGAGACCCAGCACGAGGGACCAGGTGGGTCCTCAAGGGACACTTCAGCCTCTGCATGGGTTAAGCCAGCTGCCTGCCAGGGTGAGGGGTCCTGGACAAGGCACCTCATGCCTGCACCTGTGGGACTTCTTGTGGCACTTACTCACCCACAATGGGACATGAGGCTCTCAGACAGGCTGAGTACATCTGCTCATGCTCCCCAGGGTCTCAGTCTGCTGCTCACACGGGAGCAGGTCTGCAAGGACTCACCTAAACCCAGGCATCTCTGGAGCTGTTGCTTTATTCCAGACCAGCTCCACTTCCCAGCCATGGGAGCATTTTGGCATGTAAAAATTTCTTTTTCCTTCTGCATTCCTTCTTGAAGACACAGGATCTTTACTGTAGCTATTTTCCTAAACATCAGATGCCATTTGGTCTGTATGATCAAAGGTTACAATGCAGAGAAAACCTGCCAAAGGTCAGAGCTGAAAAGAAAGCCAATGAGCATTTCCACCTTGCCCAAAGGATGTTACCTTTGGAGAGAGGAGGATTCATGAAATCTGAAATACTGAACAAACTCCCCAGAACCCTGGTCCTCCTCACTCTGCAGACACAGTGTGAATTTTGCCATTTCTTTTCTGCGTAACACTAAGGGTAAAGGATTGAGATGAGATTTTAAGATATTTTAAGCCTCTTCCTGATGTCTCCAGCGTCACAAAACACGGTGCTGGCTACAAGGCTGGGGTGGAACTGTAACAGATAGCTGTGCTGTCCTGGAGCATCCCACAGGTTTAGGGCTGGTGAAATTCTTGTCTCCAATTTCTCTCCCACCTGTTCTGTGCTGGAAAGAAGTGCCTTTTCCACACCAGACAGGGCTGCAGCTGGTGTGCGGTGAGTGACTCCTGTGTGTGGAGGTGTGGTGGCCAGCACCACACCACAATCAGGAGATGAAGTTTCACTTGATCATTACTTCACTCTGATTAAATTCACCATGAGCTGCAACATGAGAAAAAGCAACGCACCCATCAAACTGATGATGGAGGCAAGAACAAGGCTGCTCCATAGGACTTGGGCTGGCAAGGACTAACTGATGTGGAAATTACGTGACAGAGATTCAGCAATTACAGGACTCTCCTGCTCCATGTGGGAGAAGCCACAGCTGGAAAACAGCTTGTTCTTGCTCTCTCCTACGGACATCCCAGGAAAAGACAAAAACAATTGTGAAAAAAATTTGAAGAAAGCCTGCCTATGCATGAGGCTACACCGTTCCCCAAGAAAGCCAATGCAGTGGGGAAGAATGGGCTCTAAGGCTACAGAGCAATTTTACATGCAAGTACTTCCTTGCATATATAAGAAATAAGTCCAAAGTGGTCTCCGGAAACCCTAAAAACCTCAGTGGCTAATGTTCAACTGATTCTTTTTGGTGCTGATAGGCTGCTTTTAGGCTGACCGCTTTTCTACAGGGCATAAATATGGCATTGGTTTCTGGTGTGGGCTCTCCTCAGTTTGGTGCCAAGGAGATGCAGTGAAGAGTGTTTGCATGTGCCAGTCAAGTAGTGGAGAATTTAACATCTGTATTTTTTTAAATTAAAGATGTCTGAAATTTATCACAATTTGACCATGGGGAAAAAACCCACAATAATCACAAAGAAACCAGCTGGAATTTTTCTTAGGCACAGTGCTACTGTCAGACAAGACCAACCTCACCAGGACAAGAATTTACCCCAGCCTTCCCCTTTGTAAGGCTGTAGAATATCCTTTACTATATCCACATCTTGTTTGAAGCCAGGTTTTCTCCTCTGATAGCGGGAAAGCTGGGACCCATCATCCCAAGGCTGGGCAAAGAGGGAGCTGCACTATTTTGAGGTGCTGACTTGAGACCATGCCCTTGCACGGATCCCAGTACTGCACTGTTCTTATTTGACAGCTTGACCACTAAAGGAAGCAACTCTGAGCCCTCCAGCTGACTTCTGGTCTCATGGGCAGAGCTGGAAGATGTGCCATTGGTGCCATTCAGGACCGGACTCCAAAAGTGAAAGTGAAGCCACCATTTTTTAAGTGTTTTTGTGCAAAAGGCCTAATGGTTTATTAAAGTGAGAATGGCCTCAGCAAGCATATGAGACAGACAAGAGCTGCGAGGATGTGGCTGAACAGGAACATCTTGCTAGCAAAAGTGTAACTCTCTGTCCACCTATCAGCCTTGGCTGCTTTTCCTTCAGGAGGGATGTGAGGTTTCCTCCCTGTGCAGAGCCCAGAGTGACGCATGGAAAGCCAAATTCAACCTGAGCAACCCTCGGGGTGGTCATCAGGATAAACCCACAGCAGGGAGCCTGCTCCCCCATCCAGAAGCTCAGCTCCCCTTCCATCACTCTCCAGCTCTGGGACAACCACAGCTAGTTTGTGAGCTTTTATCTCTGCCAAGAGCTATAACATTGCCTAAACTCCTTTTGGCGGGAATAATTCTCTAAAAAGAGAAAACGACCCCATGACAGCACGGCCAAGTGCAGGGTTTCAGCAGACACATCCCACGCCCCTCCGAGCACTCCTTCTGAACTTTGCTTTTTCTTGCCAGGCCAGCCCTGCATCCCCCTCGGCTCCCAGCCCTGGCAAAGGCAGCGGGCCAGCCTGCTTAGCATGCGTCTGTCATTGCTGGGAGCAATCACTGCTGCTAAGGAGCCGAGCCTGGCGGCCACGAGCATCCCAGTCCAGCGTCCCCCCCATCCTGGCTCGTCATATGATTTCTCCTAAGGGACAACTGCTGAGCGGGACTGTGTCTCCAAGCTGATCCTTTGCTGATAAGCCAGCTGCCAAGCCTCCACTGCTGAGACAAAAGAGTTTTTCTCTTCCCAGCAGGGTTTTTCTGCTGTGAATGACAGAGAAAGGGGTAAAAGTGAGCTGCCTGGCACTCCTCGTGGGCAAGAGGCTTTGGGGGTTCCTTCTCCCCCGCTGTGCTGGCAGATCATGGAGCTTTTCAGGCTGAGCCTGGGCTGCATCTGCCTCCTTCCTTGGCTTGAGGGTAAGTTTCTCCTCCTTTGGGGTAGCTGTATAGTGGGAAGAGAACTGCCTCCCGGATTTTAACCTGCTTTTGCTGAAGTGTTGCTTGGGCTGCAAAGTTCAACTTTTACCATCTGTAAAACAAGTGCCAACAGGCACATTTCAGGGCAGCATTCAAAATGGGATTAAACACAGGGATACAGAAGAGTGAGGGACAGACTTCCAAGGTGCTGGGATGGTTGGGCCAGGGACACCGTGGCTTCATGCCGGATGCTTTTATAAAGTGCTTTTAAGCTGCTAAGAGTAGTAGATGAATAAACCTGCCTGGGGAGGGAGGGAGGGAGGCAGGCTCTAAGTGAGCTCCTGATGATCCTCCCGGTCCCAGCTGCTCCTTCCCAGCAGAAGTGAGTGAGCTCAGAGCATGCTAGCAGCATGGGAGAAGGTAGTGGGAAGTGCAGAAGTATTAATCCTGCTCCTGCGGTGGATGGCTGGGAGGGGGATGTGATGGGAAGCTGCAGAGTCTGCACTGCTCACCTCCATGAAGCAAACTTGGTAGCGGCTCATGTTGACATTCAGCTGCTTTTTGAGGTTGCTCTAATCCTATATCCTGCCCATGCACAGGAGTATTCTGAATCTAAGTGGCCCTGTTTTTGACATGCATGGATAGATGCAAAGAGCAGAAGTCATTGCTGAGCATCATCCCAGAGATCCGGTGCAGTGCTACCCAGGAACAGTTTCATAGGAGTGGTGCTACCCATTGTCTCACCAATCCCATCAGGAGGAATCTATTTTCTTTAAAAATGGAAAAAGCCCCTGAGCTAATAAGCCTTTTTATTTTGCTATGACTGAGATGTCAGATTGAAAGAGACTCCTTGAAATAAATCCCTGAAGTTCTTCAAGGCTCATTCAGCCCCTGAAGCTACAAGGAGAGCAGCCCTGCAGTTTTACAGGTTACATGCTCAGAGCTGTTCAAAATCCCTCAACCAGAGGACTACAACTATTTTGGCTGCCTAGCTGGGATGTTTATTCCTTAAAGACAAACCTCAGATTGGCACCTTTGACCAGCTACTTTCCAGTCCTTGCTGCACAAGTGAGTGTTCCCTAGGATGCTTTGAGAAGTTACCCCTCAATTTTCTCTGTAGCTCAGTAATAGGAGAGGTTTGTGCTCCTACAAGTTTGACTTCTGCTCCATCTACTACTGTTTTCTGGACATCAAAAGTTGCCTGTTAAAGTGAACTGAATCTCTTACTTTGTAAAGGCTCAGGCTGAGGGTATGTCCCTGTAGTGGTAAGAGGTGATGCATGTGCATCTTTTAAAAGTTAGAGGAGATTTGGTTAGGACCTGGAGATGACACCATGATGGCATGCAAAGAGAGCAGAATAGCCTTCAAGGTGTTGCTCTTCCTTGCCTCTAAGGTAGAATCTTGTCTGGTGTTAGAATAAAGTGATATTTTACT
This sequence comes from Catharus ustulatus, assembly GCF_009819885.2. Classification (NCBI taxonomy): domain Eukaryota; kingdom Metazoa; phylum Chordata; class Aves; order Passeriformes; family Turdidae; genus Catharus; species Catharus ustulatus. The sequence continues at coordinate 8,074,373 of NC_046262.2, read as the reverse complement.
GCTGCCATACAATCGAATCCTCATGGTTGTGTTTTATTAGTAAAGTAAAGGAGGATCACAGGGAATTACTTATTCTTTCTAGTGTAATGCTTTTGGTGCAAACATGATCAGCCACTGCAGTTCAGCCAGACCAGAAATAAAACAATAAAACTGTCACGATTTTGCAAAAGGGAATTCATCTTCCCAATGCCTGGATATGCCCAAAGAAGCTCAAAAAACAGAGCACAGACATGTTCATGCCTGGGGCTGATCTCCTCCTGCAGCAGCTTTTCCCCATCCCCTCCTGCCTGGGGCTGCTGAGTTTTAAGGCTGCTGGCAGGACAGAGATGCTTGCTCTCAACAGTCCTCTGAGGAATTGATTTCCTGCTGAAAACTGGAAATCCTGGAATTTCCTAAGTTAGTTCAGACAGTTGTTTCTTTGGAAAGTACCTGCAAGCAGAGAGGAGGTAAAAATTAGTTTTAGACGTCAGAAAAAATTTAGACATCAGGAAAAAAAAGTCATAACTAAAAGAGTGGTTGGGCATTGGAATGGGCTGCCCAGGGAGGTGGTGGAGTCATCATGCCTGGACATGTTTTAAAATAAGACTGGATGTGGCACTCAGTACCATGGTTTAATTGATGAGAAGGCATTAGGTTAGGTCATAGGTTGGACTTGATGGTTGTACTTGATGATATTAAAGGTCTTTTCCAACCTAGTTCATTCTGATTCTGTGAAAAGTTCTCTTAAAAAGCCAAATCTAACAGTGACCCTGTAAGGTGGGCAGTGGAAGTCAGGCACCAGCAAGATCTGTGCCTACACTCACAGAAAGAAAACTGCAGAAATAAAACTGCATTTAACACTGACTCTGGACCCCCGTGCACTGGATGTGAGGCTGTGGTGGCTGTGCTTGGCATCTTGGCCTGATTCCATATCTTGGGAGCCACTGTCCTCTCCCTCAAGGCCATGGTAGTGCTGGCTGCTCTCTGACCCCTGACCTCAAAAGGCAGCCCTAAGCATTTTGCACTGAAGAGGCAGACAGGCCAACCTTGTACAATAGTTCTACTCGCCCATTTACTTTTCCAGCCTCCAACTATTTTTCATCTGGGGATTTCCCGGCTGTGGTGTGTTTAACTCTTCAGTAGCTGCCAGACCTTCTCCCCTTGGCTTGTCCAGGTTCTCCCTGGCAGCAACACACAGTGCCTGGGTGCAGCATCACTTTCTGTAAGCGTTCCCTTGGCAGCCCTTGTCCCATCCACCATCAGTCCTTGACCAGTCAGCCCCTCTCCATCCTCTCCAGACCTCTCTGGATTTTGTAGATACCCATCATACCCCCACCCCAAGGACTGGTTTTCCCCACTTTGTGGTGACTTCAACCAACCTCCCCCACTTCCCATAATTTATAGAATTTTTTTCATGTCAAAAGCTTCCTTCTTTTCCTATGGCTGCTCTGCTCCCTTGGAGGCCTTTGCTGAGCTACTTGGTCAAAAGTGGACCTTGCAGTAATGTGGAAAGATATGAAGCCCTGTTGGTCAACTGAAAGAAAGATATTCTTAAGAAAGCAGCAGTGGCTGGGAAAAAATATGGGCCAAGCTACCCCAAACAATTTGCAAATGTCTTTGAGCAAGACATCATAGGCAATGCTTAGAAACAGCAGAAACTTTCCCAGTCACACTGGGATTACTGGTAACCAAGGCTTTCATAGTGGCATTACCTTAATTAGGAACATTGCATGGATTTTGCTCTAATCCTACATGGAACAGCATGTCCCAAGGGTGGCCATGCTGCAGAGAAGCAGGGGCCTATATTTGCTTGCTTTTCTATCTTGTAACCAGACAGAGTGTCAGTATCATAGGACAAATGAGCTGGCATCAAGAGCCTTGCTAGAAATTGTTTATTTTGTTCCTAAAAATATGAAGAGGCCAAAGTGTCCAAGTATGAGCAGCCCAAAGCAGGCATCTACTTGGGCTCTGTGGGTAAGGCTGGCATTTTCCAGAGACATTGAGTCCCATCCTCAGGGAATACACTGGATGCTCTGGTTGCTCCAGGTTAACATTCTAAAAATGTTAGAGCTCATGGCCTTATTTGTCAGACCACTGGGCAGCAGGACTTGGGATGTCATTTTGCCTCCCAGAATAAAGATTCTTGGTGCCTGATGTGTATCTCAAAGCAAACATCTTCCAGGTTTAGTTGTGGGACCACCCCCTATGACTGTGTGGGGCACGTGCTATGGCTGCTGGCAGTCATGTAACTGCAATGTTTGCTGCTACTGTGCAGGTGACAAACATAATGGTTGTTTAGAGGGGAACACAAAACATCAGGGACTCTACAGAGAGCAAAACACACATCTCCTGCTGGGCCAAATAGCAGCACTCTTCAAATTGTAATGAAAATACCCAAAACTTTCAAATACAAAGTCATTGGCAAGAAAGGAAAAGAAAACACAGCAAAGATTATGGAATGCTTAATAAAAAACCTGCAATAAAACATGAGGAAAATTACTTGGATATGCAGCCTAGAGAGAGAATAAAAAAACTGCTAGCAGAAATTTTCAAACATCATCTGAAGCAAGAACTTGGTGGGGGGCACAATTGCAAGAGGGGCAACCAAAAGTAGGGCAGTGCAAAAAGGCTGAGTGGATTACTGGCTCTAGTGCTCACTTCAGACATGGTCAGGGAGGTCATGGCAGTCACTCTCTGCAGTTTGAAGAGTGCTATCAACAGAATGGGCAGCAGAGGAAGTTTTAGAAGGGAAAAAAAAAAGGATAAATAATCTGTGGCAAAGGACCAGCCCAAATGTCTTTTGAGTTACAGGAGTTACAGGAAACTGAAGATGACATTTGAAAAAATTCTAATGAGTGTATTAAATTCTTATTTAAAGCAACCTCGACACCAAAGGGCTGCATTTCAGCAATAATGCCCCTCTTAAGAGGGATCCTTGCACAGCCTAGGGAGACAGAGGTCCTTAGGCTCCATTTTAGCATCAGGCAAGTCAGTGGAAGCAAAGAACAGTATTTGCAGACAGATAAACGTGAGAAAAGTCCATGCAGCTTTCATAATGGGAATGTCTGACATCCATGATGGTATCAATAAGAACATAAATGTGCTGAGCTGATCAAGTTCTTGTGTTTGCAAAAGGCTTCTGATAAGAATCTTCCACCAAGGCCCTTAAGAAACTCCATTCTCCTGGAGTAGGAGAGAAACCTGGCCCACAGGCTGGAACAAAGAAGAGGAATAAGTTGACAATTACCACAGCAGTGATTGTATCAGAAGGTGCTCAGAAAGATCAGAAGGGATGAATAATGAAGTAATTAAGCTTGCTGATGCCACAAAGTAATTAAGAATAAACAAAACTTAAGTTGACTGTGTGAAGCTGTAGAAGGAGCTCCTGATACTGATGGAGCAACAAAATTATATTTTTCTTTGAATTTCTGAGTTGAAAAATATAGCATAGTGGGCATAACTATTTTAGCCATAAATACCCAGTGATACTCTCTGAGTTAGTTCATAGAGAGCACTGAAATGGCTGCCCAGAGAGATTGTGGAATCTCCCTCTCTGGAGACGCTCAAACCCCACGTGGATGTGTTTCTGTGTCCCTGCTCCAGGTGATCTTGTGTTGGTTAAGATCTCCAGTGGTCCCTTCCAACCACCAAAATAATGTGATTCTGTGGTTTTTGGAAGGAGACACTGGTATCTTGTAGTCTTGAGTGAGCTCTTTACTTGTCTGATTCTTACCCTCTTCCTCTATTAGGAGAAGTTAATAGTCCAGTGCTGCAGCCAGGATCCTGGGCTCAGCAGATGTTTCATCTGATTGTGTGCAGTTGTCATTTTCCCCTGTTACATTGTAATGCATGTCTCAAATTATTACTTTGGAAATGGGTTTCTCACAGATAAGCTGAAGCAAAGAAGTGAGAATCCTGAATTCCAGACCCTAGGGAAAAAATGGTGAAAGTGGGGTGCGGCTGGAGGGACTGTATTAGTCCACTTCAATTTTCTAAAATTTATTAGAAAATTAAAATTACATATGAAACATTTCTCCTGCCTTTAGAGGGTGGAAGAAACTCAAGTCCAAAGTGCATTAAATATCTTTCCTCCACTCAGTCCTCAATAAGGGTTAAAGAGAACAGGACTCACAAGTTGTCCACAGATAGCCCAGAAATTTAATTTCTATTTAGGCACATTGGCTCAGCAGGAATTGTCTGAATTGGTGGCTATCACAGGTCCATGCAGGTCAATATCCCAGTGCAGACACATTGATCAGACAATCTCAGAGCTGGTGCAGAAGCATTGTGGTTTCTGTCTCCTCTCCTCAGGCATTCAGGCTGAGCAGAAAGCCCTGAGTTTTTTTTCTTAAATCTTTCTGGGGATATAACAGCCCCAAGGCATTATTAATTTAGCAGAACCCTAGAATTTCCTGAGAGAAAAACATGAGATCTCCTTTAAGCTATTGTTTATACCGTTGTTATTGTGTATCAGCTTCTGTTTATACTGTCACTAATCTTTTTAGGTACTGAGCCAAATACTTATATTGGATCAGTATTGTTTTGGGTTGGTTTGTTTTTATTATTATGCGGGAGGGGAAACTCTGCAGAAACAGTTTAGATAAAAATCAGTGTTCTTGCTTAACATCCCTTTTCAGTGTTCTCTTACTCTTTATGCACAGCACTATAGGCTGATGCGGCTTTAATGGTTCTGTCTCCCGGGGAAAAGAGAGAAAAACGTCACTGCAAAAGCTGGGAGTTGCCATGTGTTGTTATTAAAAGATTTCTCAGAATGTTTAGAAATTTGAAACCTCTATTTCTATCCATCTATCTTAGGCAGTAAATACACAGCTGAAAGTACATCTGCAACAGTGATGGATGGTTTAGCACGTAACATTTTTCTCAGGATATTCACAGGCCACACCTGATGAACTTATACTGAAAACTGTGGCAATCCTTCATCTAATGTGATGACATCCATCCTAAATCATCTAAGATGTTGGGACCTTTCAAAAGCAACAAACAATTACAGAAATTGCTTCAAATTGTGTTTGTTGTGGGACAGACGCAATGTCTCCCTCTTACAAAAGGATTTTTTAAAGTGGTACCTTTGTTTCTAAGGTGCAAAGACCAATGTGAGGTGCGCTAAATCCAAGATAATTTCAATACTTACATGAGCTGCCTCAGCCAAGTTCTTACACATGGTGGAACATGGTTTTATCCCTGCATTGCTTTAGTATCTCCAGAAGCCACTTAACAAAAAGCATAGCCCAAGGTGGCCTAGTTTGACCTAGATGAACAGCATAAGGGGGATTTCAACTGCTCTTTTACAAGAAAGATTTGACCTGAATGGGGGCAAAAGATCCCTCAAGCCATCTAATTATTTTGGAGGGAGGAAAGGATGGCTACCTAGTTAAAACAGTTGAAGTACTGAATTATATATATATAGGCAGATATTTGATATAGTCGTTCACCTTGGGAGGATGTTTTTCCTCATTAGTTACATAACTGCTGCTTTCCTCTAGCATTGCTCATGGCTATTTGCACACTCCGTTTTTCCAAAGAAATGTCATTCCAGGAAATTAGGAAGCTGTGGGAACTGTTTATCCAGGCATGCCCATCCAGGAAAGGACTGGTGGGTTCCATCTTACCTGCCCCAGGGTATTTACAAAGAGCTGTGTTTGCCTCAGACGTGCACAGTACTAAACTGCGCTCTGATTGTACCGCAGTAGCACAGGGACAAGGCTTCCTCATCAGGAACACCCGGCTGGAAAAGTGCATCCGTGCCTCCCACGAGACCAGCAGCATCAGCCTGGCCAGCTGCAAGGAGCACTCCCGGCAGCAGCAGTGGGGCTGGGACCCCGACACGGGCACCATCGTCAGCCTGCACACCAAGCGGTGCCTGTCGGCACACCGGACGCGCCAGAACGCTCTGGTCAAGCTGGAGCCCTGTGGAGACTGGGAACGGCAGGCATGGTCCTGCAGCAAGAAGGGACACTTGACTCTGCAGAGCCTGGGCTTCCACCTCGGCACCAAAGAGGGAGGCCACAAGGTCTTTGTCTCGAGGGAGAAGGACAAGTTCAGCAGGTGGAAGACGCTGGCAGATGAAACCATCTGTGCTGCTGTCCGGACAGCAGCTCAGAGGCCCAGCAAGCCAACACAACAAGCTCTAGACACACGTGTGTGGATCTATGAAAGTAAGATGAGGTAGATTTAGCATCTGATAACATTTAACTTTCATGTCATCCAAGCCACCTAACACCAGGCTTGCACCTGTTCTAACTCATGTTCACTTCAGCCCCACCTGGAGAAACACCAGATGGCTCCAGCTCAGCCCCACTACCTGGTGCCACTGGTTTCAGTGTGTTCCAGAAGCATGCAAAAACTTACATGGTCAGGTCTCCAAAACTCAGCAGCATTTCTGAGGACAGGCAAATATTTTGGTGAAATATTTCTGAATTGGTGCCCACAGCTAAGAATAGTGGAAATTGCTTGAGCCTCCCAAGCACAAAATACCCAAAGAAGTCTCACAAAGTCAGGCATTTTAAACTTTGAAAAAGCTTCTGGTACCTTGAGATATCTTTTTTGGCAAGACAACAACTGGAGGCAGTTGAAAACCTCTTTTGTATGAATTATTGAGAAGCAGCTGTATCAGAAATAATTGCTTCAGTTTCTGAAATTAAAGTTCTCTTCTGTGAGACCCCTTTCATTAATGGAATCTTTCAATGCACCTTTCACTAATGAAACTAAGTTCTAACCTTCATTCCATGTTATCCTCAGAAGTGAACCTTGCTCCTGGTGTCCAATGTAGCCATAAAAGAGACTGGTGAACACAACAAGTAGTGGGAGGTAGCTTAAGTGTTGCCCTCCCTTTGCATTAACAAATTCCAGAAGATGACATCAATAATTATTAAAAATTGGGTTTATATTAACCATTTACAGCCTTGGCCTTTGCTGAAGAGAATACAAACTCTGCTTTCATGAGCATTCACTGACCTTTGTCTAGACTGGACACAGAAAGGGCAAAAACCTGGTCTTGTCACAATTTTAGGAGTTTGACACAAGTCTACCAGACACCAGGCATGGTCATTTTACCATGGACATTTGTCACATGCCCAGTGCTGACCACTGATAATTCATGGTCCAGTCTGTTTCCTGCTTTCATTTAAGTCCTTTCTGCAAATAAAGTTGGTTTTCACTACTTCTCTTGTAAAGTGTGTGCAGAACTGAGACCTGAAAATCGCATTCAATTCCTGTTCTCCTCCTTCCCTGCTCTCCTTTCTACCACTGCAGACAGCCAAAAAGAACTGATGTTTGTAATGGTTTTTATGTTTGTCCACTCTGGAGGTGACGAAGTTCCCAACATTCCTCAGGGAAAATTATTTCCCTGACAGGAGGCTACTCTTTACCTTAAGATTGATGGACCCAATGAGATTTTGAGCTCTGCAGAAATGAGTAAAAAGAAACTGTGATGTATCTGGTTGGCATAAGCAGACGGATTTTAAGTATAACCTCTTAACACAGAGAGGCTCTATCTAATTTGAAATAAAAAGAGATGCATCAGCTGCTTTGGCTGTCATGTGCAGAGAAGGTGGCCTCTAATTAGCCAGCTGGAAGGTCAACATGTAATTATCACAATAGTTACAAGTGTTAGCGTTTTAACATTAAGTTAAATATGGACCATACAAATTAAATACCATAACAGGGTAGTTAAATATAGGCTAGGAAATGCGTGGAACATTTAAGATATGGAAAAAAGGCATGTGAAAAGAGCGTTTTCATTCCCCAAGGCAGTGTTCCTGGCAGCCCAGGGCTGCCTTGGGGCCAGGATCCCCAAATAAGGCTGTGAGGGTAAACACAGAGCAGCTTTTGAATCAGGCTGTGCCACTCAGCGCATCTCATGCAAACTCATAATTTTCCTATCAATCCTATGGTTCAGTCTACTGGAGGGAACCTCTGACTACTCAGTAACAACATCAAAGTCCTTTGTACTTGTTCAGGCATTGCTTATCTAACTTCTAGCTGATCATCAACAGATGACTTCTACTTTGGCAGATTATCTGCTCAATAAATTAAATGTGTACTAATAAATAAATAAATTAATTAAATGTGTAAATGTGTGGGTGTTCATGCCACAGGATGGGATGGGGTTTGGATAGGCAGCAGGGAGCCCTGAAGTCACAGTTTTCTTAGTCTTGGCACGTGCATCATTGCAGAAGAGGGGTGAATTGCTGACACCAAACTTCCTACAACCTCCCCTCTAGCAGCAGTTGCTTCCCCACACACACTACTCTGCACCAGTACTGTAAGGCAAAGGAGCCTTCAGAGGTATGGACTACTTACCACCCTTCGGATCCCATTTTTATATCTGCAGTGTTGTCAATAGCTGTGATTCTTCCACTTGCCTCTTCCTCACACATCATCCTTTAACAGCTGTGTTGCACTCATACTTTTAAAACCAGTGACCATATCTACTACCAGAAGACAAGCTCTGCTTTGGTTGTTGATTCCATCTTAGGAGGTTCATTTCACCTTCAAAATCTGTGACAGCTGAAAGCCCCTAATGCACAGAAGGAGGTGATTGCTACTGCACCACATCCTACTTGCAGAGAACCAAACCAGCAGGGCTGGGCTCCCTTTCCTTAGTGGGGAATGAGCATATCCAGGTTCCTGTACAAAAAGCAAATTATAATCACACAGATCTTTGCTTTGTTTCCTTCCAAGCTAAAACCATTGATTCATCAAAGATTGATGCTGTGGACAGAGAGTCTCCTGTGAGCTTGACTGACTCCCCCCTGGCTAACAAATTCAACAGCACAGTGTCTCCGCTAAAGACCAAACAGGCACAGCTCCCGGCAAACGAGGGTGAGCACTTTTCTGAATGCGTAAGTAAGAACATCAGGAAGGAAAGTGTGGGCACCACATCAAGGTTACTCAGCTATTTTCAGTGGTGGAAAAGTACCTGAAGATTTCTGAAGAACTTCCATGTGTACCACTGTTCACCCAGCACGCTGAGGAGTTTCCCTTGGCAAGCAGTTCAGTGACACAGGCTTAACCTGGAGCCATAGCCACCAACTGTCTTAGGAGCAAAAATTAGCTGTGGCTGTAGAACATCAAGTAACATAAAGTTTTCTTTTTCTTTCTGGGTCTCATAAAAAAGGGATTTGTGGTTACAGTGAAGCCTCACGAGGAATCTGGGCCCCTGGTCCAACTGAAAGATGCTAATCAGAGTCTTTCTGCTTCTTCTACTAGATCCATCCCACAACCACTCCAAGAAGCATGGAAATCGGGGGAAAAACACTGGGGCCAGGCTTGCAGGTAGGTCCAGGGATCAGCCAGAGGAGGAAGGGACCAGGTAGATGAAGGTCCATCAGAGCCCCTGTCCTTCCCATTGTGATAGAGATACATTTCCCTGGGGTGCTGCTGAGGATGCCTGATAGGGAATGAAGTCACAAAATTAGCAGTCAAAAAGACTCTTTTTAAAGATTAAACAAATCTCCACAGGCCTGTGATAAAAAAAAAAAGGTAAAAACATGAAAGTGCTTTGTCCCAGCTCCCAGGAGAATCAGACAGCTGCTAGCACTGCAGCTTTCCCCCTTTCCCCCGACACTTCTTATTTTGTATCAGAAAGATGCAGAGTGGAGAAGCATGAGGTATCATTGTCTTCATAGCAAGAAAGAAAAGCTTTTTTGGCCACCTTCAATAGAAGGATGCTGTGCAGTGTAAAAGCAGCTGTAAGATGTTGATCTTGTAGACACAGCACTTTTCCTGTTTCTTGGCATTTTTCAGGGACATTACAGGTGATTTCTTGCAGCAATTGTGGCTATTGTACAAGAAGAGGGATATATACAGCAAATGTGATGCTTTCTCTCATACCCTTTCAGGCACGAACTGGAAGACTGCCATGCTGGTTCTCAGCCCCTTGGCATTCATACTGGGATTAATAATACTGACACTCAATGTTCACTACAACAAGTAAGTAAGAGCCAGGTTCATCGGCTTTGCCATGAACAGCATTTTAAAGAAAAACACCAACATCTCAAAACAAAAGTCTTGGTACTGGCACCCTTCTCCATTCCACACTTGATGCTGCTGCCTCTCAGCAGATGAGTCTGGTCACCAGTGTGTGATTTCTCCTCTCTGCTGCCCTGTTTATCCATCTCACTCACGGACGCACCCAAACGCAGCCACTAACGCTGGCTCCTCCTCTCCTGCACATCTTGTGCCATCACTGAAGGAGTGGCATTACAGTTGCTGATGTGGAGAAGCAACCAAATGACAGACAGGTGCAGTTACTCTCTTCTTCTCTCTTCTTGTAGGAAAAAGAAAATCCTCTCTGCTCTGAAGAGCTCTCCAGCCAACAGCAGCAGAGTTGACTTACGGGAGCCAGCGCCCTTGCGAAGAGGCCCCCAGCCGTACCTCCCACCATCCCGCTCCCCTTCCCTGAGGCGTGGAGAGATCCTCATCGAGTGGAAAGATGGGACTGTCACTCCTCTTTTTGACAACGTCAATTACCAAGTGGACTAGCTCCAAAATGACAGAGCTTTTGTTCCATCCCGTGCCACTGTTCCCACCAGGAAGAGTGCCACCACAGCTGATCTCCCTACCCTTGCTGTTTGGACAGGAAGCACTGTTTGGGTTTTTTTCCTAAACTCTTGAGTACAATCTCCTTGCACAGCACAAGGTTGAAGCAAGCAGAGTAGATTGTTTGGTTTGTATAGGTTTGTATAGGCACATGCTGCAATTCCTGAGCTGCTTTAACCCATAACAAGACCCAGTTTTCCCTAAATAAAGCTGGAATTTTTGTCAGCTGCAACGGCCCATTGAACCAAAATTAGAGTTACTCAGCATATAAAAAAGTGATTCTTTGAAGACACAGCAGAAAGTAAAAAACAAAAGTCCTAATGATCTTTAAATTCTTTCTAAGATAAAACTAGCTGCCAATAGACACAGAAGGCCTTTAGTTACATTGTCAGTGTGATAATGTAATTAATAAGCACCACCTTCTATAAAATCTCTTCCAGGTATCTGCCAAAATATTCATCCCCACTAAGTTGTCAATCAAGTAGCAGCAAGTCATTTTTCTGACTTAAAAGATAGCACTCCACTGTCCTCTCTGCATCACTGCAAAAGCCCTGCTGAGAGAGCATGTGTCTCAAAACATTTCCATATTTAGGATGTACTAAACTTTATTATAACACACATCCTCTTTTATTGTATAGACTGGCAAGTAATGCTGGTCACGCTTGTTGGGGATATTGCATATAGAGCCACTTTATACTAGCTTCAGTCTCTGCTTTCCTATATTCATATGGAATAGTCAATGAATACATACATTGCTCCACCAGAGCAGTAATATAGTTGTTTTTCTTTTAGATAGAAGTATGACATTGTTTTCAGCCTTTACACTTCTTGTTTCAGCATAATTACCTGTGACTGTCACACTCAATCCTGAGATTTTCTCAGTGAAATTTGCAATGTCTTAGCACTTTCCTAATATTTATGAATGTATGCTTTCTTTCTCTCTAATTTTGAGATTATGTAATCATGGCTATAAGTCAAGAATTATGTGGAGAAAGAAACAATAACACCAGGAAATTACAAGTATGAGCTGTGTCAGTGTATTTGTTCAGTAGAGCAAGGGAAACCATATCCTCATGTCACTTGCTTGAACAATATTCTTTCATTTGACCTAAATTAAGCTGTTCTGCTATTTCACTGTAGCTTGGACTTCTTTTGAGTTTGGTTTTATTTATCCTACAGCAGAAGTAAGGTCTCTCCAGGGAACTTAAAATCTCTGGGTTTTGCTTGTTTGGGTTTTTGTTTTTAAATTTTCTTTTTAAATGGTAAAAAAGTTCACTGTCATTAGATATTATTATAACCAAAAACTTAACTGGTCTAAAAAAAATAAAAAATACAAGCCCTATTGGTTTAGGGCATAAATATCATAGAGGTTGGAAATAAATATCTTTGCCAGGAAGATTATTCCATAATTATTTACTGGAGGGTTTCCCAGATACTCCTTGGGAAAATATTTTAGTATTAGACATGGGCAGAGGAAGAACTCTTTCTTCACCAGTGAACAGCACGAATCAGAGCTAAATTCTGACTTTCCAACGTTTCCACTTCAAACGAAACCCAAAGACTCCAGGATCAAAAAATGTGTAAGAATCGTTATACTCACAAAATTTGTGGGAATGCTTTCTGTACATAAATCGCTTAAAATGTACACATAGTGCCTGACCCATTATCACAGTTACATCTCTTGGAATTTTGTCCAAGGAGCACATCAGTGCACAGCACTGGTCGCCCTCCAAAACCCTGACATGCTTTGGGAACACTAATGGCACTACAACCATTCAGCAGGGACATACTGGCTTGGAGCTGAGCTAATGTGTTTTCCAAAGCACCAAATGCCTATGCTCATTACTGCTGAATGGGCAGAACCGATGACTTGCTAATGACTCTCTAACTCCAGCTTAATATGCTAATCTTTCTCATAAACAGGAAGGCAGCAACACCATTGTTTACACAGCACTGATTAAATGGTAGCTCAAACAATAATGAAAAACCAAGGCTGAGGCTGCACAGGCTTTTAACTCTTCTCTCCCACTCTCAATGGTTGTTACACTCTCTGCCACCATCTGAATGAAACACTTCTGAGCAGTGTTCATTATCAAAATAAAGCCTGACTGTAATGTGGAGGAGCACTGAAGTTTTTTATGTGTATATACACACACATATTTATACATAAAAGCCTCCTCATAGTGCAACCCTTTTTTGTACATATTTTATGTATATAAAATATATACGATTTTATATCACTCCATGGGAAGATAGTGGAGTGACAAGCAAGAGACTCCTGTCACACTGGCACCAACATTATTAATGTCTGCTGACCCAATAGATGAGTGGCTGCAGCCATAGAAGCACTGATAGTATGAAACAGACACAAGATTACACATAAGCAGTGCAGAACGTGAATTAAGTACCCTTTCCCAACCCCCTGGAATATGAATAGCTAAGGTGTCTGTTAAAGATCAAAAAACTAAAAGAAAGAAGCAAAAGAACTTCAATTCACCACTTAAATACTGTACTTCAACCATTTACTAAGACTCTCCAGATGGAAAATGTTCTCACAACAGTACATTAGGGATGTACATAAGTTCATGATACAAACAAAAAATACCTGAAATGATCTGACAAGTTATCTCTGCATATCACTGGAAGATTTGGGAATAGAACTACCGCTTCTTCATTAGAAATTCAAGGTATGACTTCTGCAGTAAGCATTTTGTTATTAAAAATCCCCATATGCTCATTTTCTCAACTCTCCAGCTTTACATCAGCAAGTCAAGATGTATCAAGTGTTTGATTTTTCAAAAAAACCTGTGGTTGTTCAGCACTTCAAGGGATAAAAAGAAAGGTGGAAAAAAAGGAAAAAGAGACAGAGGAAGTCTTTTGTTAGCTCGGGGCTTCAATTCAGACATCTCTGGCTTATGGTTCAATCAGACTATGCTTTTTTGTGCTAGCTAGAGGAGACAAAAGCACAATCTCTTTAAAAGTTCCATGTATCCTCACTGAATTTCTACAGATTTTTAAAAAAAAAAAGAAATCTACATTTCTGCAGCCATATAATTATTCCTGCAGTTTAAAACATAAAAAGCAGACCCATCTCCTCAAGAAATCCCCTTATACTTCACAAAAACCACTCATTCTCTGGAGCAGAGGAACTGATGCACTTCTTTCAGCATTGCTTGCATGTCCTCATATTCTGCAAATTTGCAGGCATCCTCCAGCTTCAGCCACTGGAAAGCTTGGTGCTCCTCCGACAGCTTGATTTCTGTGTTGCAATCCTTCATTTCTGCCAGCCAGTACACGACAGTCTTAGGCTTGCCATGGACAGGGTAGTGCAGCTCTTTCTTGTAGCCCTCGATGAGGGTGAGCTGGCTGGCCTGCAGACCAGCCTCCTCCTGTGTTTCCCGGAAGGCTGTCTGCAGGTCATCCTCCCCTGGGTCCACGTGGCCTGCCAAGAGGGTGGAAAAGTAAATCTCTGGGAAGGAAACTCACATTTTGCTTTAATCGGGAAACACTGGGAGACAGAGATGAGAGTACATGGTAGCTGACACAGGATGAAATGGAAATTGGAGAACAGAGATTGCTTTTCTAGATCTTGTGTCTTCATTTATCTTCTGGCTTTTAGGATCATTGTTCACCTCTCACCACCTGCAACTTCTATCAGCCTCTCAGACATCTTTTCTTCCCAATCCTCCCTTCCACTTCTGTAGTGCTCTACATGCAAAAGGAGTACTGAGTCCCTCATTTTTCCTTTATCCAGTTAAAGCAGAGACAATTTATCCTCTCTCAACCACGTCCTCTCACATAAGCTTAAGGCTCAATTCTGCAAAACTCTAACTTGTGCCAACAGTCCAGAAACAACAGGACCAGGCATTGATATGCCTTTTAAAAGTGGGTTTCATTTAGGCAGCTAGGGATTTTTTTCTCTTCCATACTCCCCTCTGAAACAAGCGACAAGTCTAAAAGCCAGCCCTTTCACCAGCTGGGTAGTTCTCCTAGGACACATCGTTTATTTTACGTTGCTCAGAACGAGAGGTGCCACTACAAACAACGGATAAATATAACACGTCCCCAGCCGTTTGTACTTTTGTTGAGAAATGTCAGATTTGGTTTTCTCATGAAAGCTCCAGACCAGAACATAAATAGAACAAGCCAAGCAATACCTCAAAAAAGCAACATAGGAGGAGCTGGGACATTTTAGGAGGAAAAAAAAGTTTAAGCTCTATTTTGTCCCTGATGTCATTCTATTTTCTATGTAGCTGGCTGCAAATAGTTATAATTTCATCACAGAGATGAATCGTTCCTCAGGTCCCAGGTACTCAAAGCCCCCTTTTAGTACCACAGCTGGGGTATGCAGGAAGTTTGGTTTGCTTTTGCAACAGGTCCCACTCACTTCCCTGCCTTTGTATTGAAAGTGTGAACACCTCTCACACCATGACATCACCTCAAATGTAAAATACACTTTTCTTTCAAGCAGCAGCTGTGCAGCAAACAGCCTCTGATACTGATACCTGTTGATAACCTCGGGTCTAAGCTCAGTAAGTTGCCAAGTTTGTGCAATACAGTCTACCTGGAGGGCAAAAAAAGGACTGCAGGCAGCACCTCATACACCACAGCTTTCAGATACTCCCACCTGTTTCCATAGTGCAGTTCCAACAGATGGAGAAGGAAAATGAGCCCTACATCCCCTTCCCATCAACCTCATCTAGTGCAAAGTCACAGTCCTACGGGCAGAGAAAAGGCTGATGAGGTTCATGTGCAGGGATCCAAGCAAATCCTACTCCTGTAATCCTGTAAGAGCTGCTGCTGCTTAGAGAACTTTTAGAATAACAAAGTACAGCTGTAGCTGTAAACTGCCTTTTGTGTTTTGAGAGACAATTACAGCTTCTCCTTCTGGCTCCTGCCCCACGGAATCTATGTCAGCATCACATACAAGTCATGTTACCACATTGCACATCCCAGTGCCACCTTGGAAGACCATTCCTATCAGAAATATTATAAAATGGAATAGCTTCTCTTCATTAAATTCCCCCAAATCAATACCAAGCTTCTATGACAATCCACCATCAGACTGCGGCTTTTGATCTCTAAAATCTTAAGTGGTGTGTTGAGGGAGGTGATTCTATCCCTCTGCTCTGGTTTGACCCAGATGGGTGCAATGCTGCATCCACCCCTGGAGTCCTCAGAAAGGGAACGACATCGACCTGGTGGACTGAGTTGAGAGGAAGCCATGAATATGATCAGAAGTGGAGCATCTCTGCTTTGGAGTCAGGATGAGACAGTTGGGGTTGTTCAGCCTGGAGAAGAGAAGGCTCTAGGGAGGCCTGAGAGCCCCTTCTGCTGGCTAAAGGGTGGTGGTTTATAAGAAAATTGGAGACAGACTTTCGAAAAAGGCCTGGAGTGACAGGAGAAGGGTTCCTGCTTTTCATCTAGGAGAGGGAGACTCAGAGTATAGACAAGGAAGACTTGATTTTATGATGTGGGTGGTGAAACACTGGCACAAGTTTCCCAGAGAGGTGGTGGGTGCCCCATCCCTGGAAACATCCAGGTTGGACAGGACTCTGAGCAGCCTGCTCTAGTTGAGGATGTTCCTGCCCACTGGTGGGGGCTTGGACTAGACAACCTTTAAGAGTCCGTCCCAGCCTACACTACTTCTCAGTTCTCAGTGTGTGAGATGTATGCTTATGAGATAATTAGCTCCCTACCAAAACACCTACAAGAAACTTAAATTGCTTATCCAGAATTTCTGTGCTCCCAGGGAGTCTTTCCATAAGGGTTTCTTCTTGCAACAATCAATCATGTCCCAGTAAATGTTTTTCAGCTTTCCACCAGGCTGCAAACTCAACTCCCCTAGGCTCTTGGTGGATAGACAAAGGGGGAGGTTTGGAAAGTTTTGCTCTTTCCCTTAATAGGAAAGCCTAACTACACTGTTAAAAGATTTTCTTTCCCCCTGTTTGCAAGTTCTTGCTTGTACTGCTGCACCATGCTTTGAAAACACCACATTTTACAAAATTATAAGTAAAATTCATTTCGGGAAGAAATCTCAGATGGTAAAAAACAGCATGCAAGAAGATCTACAGGGAACCTGAAGTATTTCTGTACTGCACTTTTCCGGGTACAAGTGACTGTGTACCAGGGTTGTGACTATGTACTAGCAAACACCGGCTCTGCCACGTGCCTTTGCGGAGGAGGTGCTGTTCCGTCCTGGGACACAGGGCTTGTTTTCTGCTCTGGGGCCTCGCTGATAACCAAGAGCAGCTGGTAAAGTTAATTCTCCTATCTATCCCTCTCATCTTTACTGCATTAGGTGAGTGATCTTCATCAGTGATCTCCTGCATCTCCTAAGAAAGGTGTATTAAAGTGTACCACCACAAATTTCAGTTTGCCTTCCTGCAAACTGTGACCCCTCTAATCACACACGGCTCAAACAATCCTGCACTGGCAACACTGGTGCCTTACCTGCGAGGTAAGAAGGTAGAACATTCCCTCATTACTTTGCTTCAGTTGTGTGCACATCTTGCCAGAAACATCAGACACCTCAGGAGCTCGGCTGGGTGAGCTAAGCCCCAACCCAAATCAGTGGTGCCCAGTACTTCAGGCAGCCACAACCTGCAGAGGATTTCAACGTCAAAGCTCCCCTGCCAGGTGCCTCAGGAGCACCATAGCACAGCCAGCAGCTACTCTCAGGTGGTAATCGCCCCTCTAAACTGGCCTCAGCCAAAATCCATCCTGCAACCTGATACCAATGACCTCCAGGAGCGTTATCAGAACAAAAAGCACCTTTGGGCGGGGTCCAGTGGTGGGTCCCGTAGGACGTCTGAAGCAGGAGGTACTCGATGCTGTTAGAGGATGGTGCCGGCTGCAGCCTCCTGTAGATGATCAAGCCACAAGCTCTCACAGCCATTCCCCTCTACCAACTGCACCAGGAGCTGTGGAACAGTACAGAACATGGAGCTCAAACACAACAGTTGTATTTAGCCAACAAACAGATCTCAGCACAATAAAAAAGTTGCCTACGCCTTTGAAGTTACTACAGAATTAAATTGTCTCTTATTACCTACCTTTGAATTGTAAAACACTTTCCCTTTAAAACAGGGAAATAAGAACCTAGATAAAAACTTAAAAAAAAATTAATATTATCAAAAACCATGAAAAATGACCTGTATGTCATTTCTTTGCTGCTGATAGATTACAAACCATATTGTAGGGAGGAGAAAAAAATTATAAAGAAGAAGGAAAGCCACGGATTAATACTCTGAAACTTTTCCACTGCAAAACTCCAAAGGCCCTGTGCAGAGGTAATACCTCAACATTACTAGAACTGGCATATGGAAATAATTGCTCTGCACAGTTTCCCTGGAGCACAGGACTCCTCAGTATATCAGAGGGAAAACTGAGAAAATTAGTGACAAAGGACAGGTTCTCTGCCGTCTTGCCTAAACAAAAGGCTGTCATACAAAACTAAAAGCTTCTTGGTACGTGTGTTAAGCACTGATTTCACGTAAACAGTAAGGAACACACCTCTAAGGTGATAAATATTGTCACCAATAAGCTACGCAGGCAGCAGAGGTAGAAAAAAAGAGGGAAAGCAATGGAGATAAGTAATCCATGTTACAGATCTGGCCGATCCCCAGTTCCGGGCAAAGCTTTGTACTCTGACAGAGACGCACACTTTAGTAAATAACTTTATAGAACACTGTATTTTCCTGGGACGCCAAGAGCTGCATCACCAAGCACCTCCAGCTTCCAACACAAAATCACGACACGGAGCCCTCCAGCACCAACCACGCCCCCGGACGACGCTCAGCTCTTTTGGTCAACCACTTTAGCTGCTTCCACTAGTTCCTGTTCAGCCACACAAGGGCAACACCCCCGCTGCGGCCCCCACAGCCCTGGGGCCAGCCCGGGGAACCAGCACCACCTCCCGTGCGCGCCTGGAAGGACAAGGACAAATCCCAGCAGGGTCCCTCCGCCGGCGCCACGCGGCCCCGCTGCGCTGCCCTCTGCTCCCCGCCGGCAGAGGGTCGTCCCTGTGCCCAGGGATGGAGACCCTGGGAATGGGGACACAAGTCACCCCCACAGAGGCCACCATGGACCCCCGCCCTCACCTCCGCTTCCGGGTCCGGCAGTGGGCGGGCACCAGCGCATGATTGACGTCAGCCGTAACCAATTGTAGCGGCAGCCCCTCGGGCGGTAGCCACTCCCTTCTCGTCCCGCCCTCCCGCCTCCTCTTAGGTTCCGCCCCTATGCCCGAGAAGGTCTCGGATTGGCTTCTCGCGGCGGAGATGTGCCCCGCCCACCCCTCTCCCCTCTCTCTATTGGCTGGCTGTGCGCGCGAGGTTGCGCGCGGGTGTTTGAAGAGGGAAAAGCGTTGTTGCCATGGAGACGCGGCTTAATGGCCGCCGCCGAACGGTGGCGCGGCCGGTGAGTGAGGGGGGTCCCGGTTCTGAGGGGACGGGGACAGCTGGGTCAGGGAGGGTTCTAGGGACACCGCCCTGACCGGCCCCACCGGGCTCTGGACGGGGAAAAGCCGTGGTGGGACAACTCGGGGAAGGATGAGACCTGTCCCCCCCCCCTCCTCTTCAGACACGCGGTGCAAGTCCGGACGCGTGGCGGTTTGTCTTGCTACATTTTTATAATTACAAAATATTTTTCAATTAGGTATTTTATAAATTTTATAGGTAACACATAACTTGTAGAACATGTAAAATATGTAACTGCAATTTAAAAATATATATTTATATATTATGTGCAATATATAAAATGTTCAAGTACTATTGAAAATATCTTTTAATATATTTTATATAATATATAAAAATATACATTTTAATGTTCTTCTATTTTAGAAGTTAAGTAAAACTTTAAAATTGGAAAAGAATTCTTGAGGGGCATTTGGTAGATCCTGCTGGGTGGATGAACTCAGGCACAGTTTCCAAATAATTGGCATCCTACTGTAACTCGTGGGTTATTTTCTCGGCACGTGGTTGAATATTGGACACTTCCAATATTCAACATCCCAATATTGGACACTTCCCCTTCTCCATGCAGCTGTTCCTGGCAGCTGTCGGGACCAGCTGCAGGATGGGGTCTCTTCTGGTGAGGTCACCAGGCTATACTTAGTATGGAGAGAGGAATAAAATACTCTGAAATACTTTGTGGGGAAACAAAAAAATCTTCAATATTTATTTGTTTGTAAGCCAGTTTTAATGGCATTAATTAGTATGGATAGAGCAACACAATTCTCTGAAATACTTTCCGGAGAAACAAAAAAATCCTTGATATTTAGTTGTTTGTAAGCTGGTTTTAATGACATTAATTGTTTTAGTCGCTTCCTCAAGGTATGTCAGTGGCAAAGGAAACCCCCATTTCTCACTTGTTGCTGCAAGCAGCACACCTGTGTCAAGCTGCAGCTGTAAAATAGTTGCCATGTAGCATTAAAACCATTCTCTCCTCTCCTGTTACTTTTGCTGTACTGAAGCTGTTAGTGGTTATCTACAGTCGGTGTTCAGCTTCAAAGCAGCTGAACACTTGTCCCAAGGAGCTATGGAATGTTTAATGCCCTGTTGTTTACGTGCAGGGTAGAGTAATCCTATGATCTTCCAATCCTATGATCTTCCTATGATCAACCATGGCTTCACAGATCCCTACCTGTTGCATTAAACTAAAATTATGGGCTCGTTTTACAATAGAGATTATCTCTTGTTGTGGAGCTTGTCTTAAAAAGTGCAGCTGTAGCCTGACCCTGTTCTTCACAGGAATGCCCTAATTCCTGAGGAATGGGGTCAGAATGATTAAAAGGTAAAGCATTTTGTGTGGTGCTCTAGGAAAGCAAATTAGCCATTCACTTCTGGAGGGTTAAATCAGATTTGGCTTTGGATCACCTTAAAAAAAAGAGCTTAATGTTCAAATTAATAAGGAATGAAGATGGATGGGTAGTGACATGAATTAATACGTTTCCCTTTTCCCTATTCATTCTTTGCTTCTGTATTTCAAAAAACCTGTGAACTCTTTGGCATGAACAGAACCTGTGCTGAAGTCTTTTTTGAGGTAAAATGGTAGCAAGTACAGTGTGCTGCTGTAGTTGCCATCAGGAAAGGAAATACCCACCTATACACATTTACACACGTTTACAAACTTTTAAAGCTCTTAAGTTTTATTTTTATAAGATACTTGTAGAGTATGATGGTTTACATGGAAAACAAGGTGTTTCTGTTTTGCATGCTGGTTAACAATTTCTATGCTTATCAAATACCCTTGAAAATCATTACTAATAAAATTATTTAATGATCATGCCAGCATTTATGATTCAGAGTGATTACTTTAGACTATATGCAGGACAAAATGTATCATTTGCATTTGTAGGAGTGTCATGTAAGATTCCTTCACTTTATTTCCCTAATTTAAAGAATAGATGACACTTGTGTTACCTCTCAGTGGTGACACTCAGGAGATCATCTAAATTTAAATCTAAAATTGTCAGTCTAAATAATCTAAAAATGTCAGGTCAGTATGAGTGAGCTACAGTGGGATAACAGGACACGTGAGAGTTATTCAAGTGAATAGGATGCTGAGATCTTTAATATATCAGAAGTTAATAAGGATCAAGATATAGTGGTTCAACACTGCTTTATTCTTAAAATAATCTCTATGGGGATTTTACTTGATTTATTTTATACACAGTGATTGACACCAAGTATCTTTGAAGACCTTTCCTCCACCCTGAAAAGTGAATTGAGAAGTAAAACATCTTGTGAAAGAGGTAATTAATAATTAAAAGCATTTTAAAATGGAGAGTCAGCTGCTAGAGCATAATTTTGTTGTTAGTCAATTTCCTTCAGGACAGAAAAATGTAACCACTCCTTTCTGTTATTTACATCTGACTTTTCTTTTTTTCATCAGCTTTATGACCTTTAAAAAAACCTCTAATACTGAAGCTGAGGAAGAGTTCTCTGATGGCAAGTTGCAGTCTAATTCTGTGGCTAAGCTGGTCCCTTTTATATATAATTCTAATGTGTTTTTACAACAAGCAATTATTCATTACCAGCATCTGGAAGCCTTTTAAGATCTTTGTAAAACATCTTGGCATAAGAAACAAGTTTGTAGAGAGCTCATGTTTGCCACACAGAGGTGTCAGGCTGGGTGCTCATGGAGAATTACACCCCCACACTCACCTCTTTGTCAAAATATATTATACCAAACTATTTCAAGAAGTCCTAGTCTTTTATGTCCACCCTGTTTTCAGTGAAGCTACCCATATCTTTGTGGGACACAAGACCTAGTTTTTGATATGAAATTACCACACTGAAGAATGGTATGTTTTTCTGCCCCAAGACACATTGTTTTCATGGGTGAACGAACAAATAACTGAGGAAATGCTGCTGTCACAAGACTAAAAGTCTTCAGCATTTTTTTGCCAGAAGATGGCATTAACAATTTAGGATTCTTGAAAACCTCCTCTTGGTTTTCACAAAGCCAATTTATTTTGAAGAATTATCTATCTGTTAGGAAACGCATCTTCAGACACAAAGATCTCTACAGGGCTGGATGAATTAAAGTAACCTTCCAATAAGGAGAAAGATATCCTTTTTTTAAGAACATCAGCGATTGAAAGGTTAGAAGAGTTTCACTGGCAATTGCAGTTTTCTCTGAGTTCTTTCATGTTTGAGCCACTCAAAATCTTTTAGCAATTGTCTACTCTCAAAGTGATCGGAAATGCTGGAAGCTCTTTTTATGCCAGCCCTTATTTTTTTTAAGTGTTTAATTAATTACTCCTTTATTAGTGAATATTTTGTTTTCCTAGCTTGTGGAAGTTCTGTCCTGTAAATAAGGAGTTGCTGGAGTTATCCCTGAAACCACTTAGATCCAGTAAGATTTATTATCTGGGAAGGCAGATCTCAGGTCTCATTAAGAGGACAGGTCTCATTAGGAAACCATTTTGTTGCTTTCACATGGCACCGAGCCTTAGCCAATTAGCCACAGAGAGCTGCTTACAAGGCTCTTGTAGATTCTGCAGTACCTACATTACTTGGATTTTCCAAATGCTGAGAATTCTTCTGACTTCCACTCCATATAATGGCAACCTGTTATTTCTAGCTATTTAAATATATATTTTTTTTCATTTTTAATTAGAACCTTGACCTCCAAATCTGCTATTCTCTCCCCTTGTCTGCTGCACTTTTTTTAGAAAGTGTCTCCATTGTTTCCCTATTTATTTTTTCTCTCTCCTGTCTTCATTATAATTTGAATAGAGGTTAATACTGAATTAGGATCTTTGGACACTGTATTTAATATAAGAACATATAACGATGTAAGTGTAATCTAGGATGCAGATAGAGAGTAGACAAAATACATTTATTTGATTATTTTTGTCTTTAACAGATTCTCAACGCTTTAGAGATTGGTGTCTTGGCCTTGAGTTCTAGGTGCTCTTTTCATCAAACAGGAAGTCATCAATACATCAAAAAGAAGTTTCCCATGGCAGAGCATTCAGAGAGTTGCACAGCACCTGTACTGGTTTTACATTTTAAGCTACCTTATGTAAGAAAGGGAATTTTTCCAGAATGTCATTCTTTGAGTGAAGCATCAGTTTCCATGTGTTTTTATATGTTAGAGAAGTTGTCAAGTAGTGAATGCTTGTGAAACCCTTGCACGTGTATAGCATTTAGTCTCCCTGATCTCTGGGTTTGCTGTCCTCTCTGTCGATTTTGATTTCCCCACCCAGGATCTAGCAGCCTCAACTTTGTGACTCTAACTTTCCATCAGGGTTCAGAATCATGTTACCTACATTAAATAAATTCACTTACATGTGAATTTTTTCGTCTTGGAGTTTATTGTTGTCAAATCTCATAATTTTACCTAAAGTATGGACTGTTAAATAATTTTAGATGTTCTCTACTGCACATCTTGGCCTCAGTAATATCTTACACAATCAGCACTTTTTATATTAATCTTTATGATTTTGTTGTTATTACTTCAACATAATGTATTGATTAATGAATGATATGGGCTCAAATTTGGGGATGACCTTATTTTCTTCTATGTCATTGCAGAGAGCCTTGAAAATCCTCACAAAGGATCTACCCTGAGCTACAGGAAGGAAAACTTGTTTTTGTTGACTGTGACCTTGCAAACACGAGTAAGAGCAGTATTTGTTAAGATCATAGACTGAACAAAGATATGAGAAGGCAGTGGGCAACAGATACTTGAAGTGCTGTCACTTTTGTGTTTTATAGAACAAGTAAAAACATCGGCAGATATTAATCCATCGGGATACAGACAGCTGCACATGCATTGCCAGTAAGACATAAGTGAAGAAGTTGGGGGATTTGGGGCATACTTTTTGGTGATTCATGTTTCTTTTTTGGGTTTCATAAGAATGCAAGCATGGCATTCCAGTGGCATATATAGATTTTAGAGAAATGCTGTCTTTCAAATTTTGCAAAATTGTTTTTTTGGTTTTTCTGTCAAGGAGACTCAGAAATGCTCACAGATTCATGACATAAAAGACAAGGCTGCACAACAAAACTACAACTTTGCTATAGTTCATCTGCAAAATGAATGGTCTTAATTGGGCTTGAGGTGAAGACAAGTGCAGTTTTTTGTCCTCTGGTTAGTTAACCAGGGGTAGCTGAACCACATTAGACCACGTGCCTTGATATTATATTGAGTGTCTAAAATTAGGCATTTTACATTCTATATGGCTTGAGGACAGGGTTTCAGTAGCTGTGGCATTCATCAAATAGACATCAGATGTGTAGGAGCTCTGTGGCCGTGAGTAATATCACCTTGTGCATTTCTTACATGTTGTGTATTATATATAGTTTTAAAATATAGTTTCATGGATAAAATATTTGTTTTCATGTTTTAGTTTATTGTTGTTATTGCTGTTTTCTGTAGTGTTTGTCAGTCTAGTGTATGATAAATTTTCAGTTAAACAAGCTTCTAGCCTAACTGCAAGTAATGGCATCAGGGAACATGCAGTTTTTTAATTTGTAACTTTGTCAGATGTGATGTTTCATATAATTCTAATGTTTATTTTGTTTGATTTCTGGTAGGCTCTTGGTTGAAGATGGCATCATGCCTTTATGAATGCCTTTGTGAAGCAGAACTTGAAAAATATTATTCCCACTTTGCTGCCTTTGGTCTTCAGAAAATTGATGAGCTTGCCCAAGTTTCCATGGAAGATTACATCAAACTGGGGGTCCATGACGTAAATGACCGCAAGCGTCTTTTTCAGCTCATTAGAAAAATCAAAATTACACGAGAGGAAGGCATTGCAGACTTAAGCAAGCAAGACTCAAAACCACGTGGCCTTTTCATTCAGCCTCAGGTGACCAGGTCAGGACCCCGTAGACAGCTACGTTTCGAGTCCTTCTGTGATGAAAATGATGGAACAGTTAAAGACTCTGAACCTGAATTGTATCATTCACCTGATTTCGGTGCCAATGAAGAGAAGAACGGTATAGGGGAAATGCTGGAACACATTCTACCACACGATTCAGAGCCGATCAGATTAACTAGGAGAGACCTAAATATTGCTGGAATAGGTACAAAAAATGACCTGAGCTGTCCATCAGTTTCTGATGATATTACTCCTCTTCTGGGGGATTCTAAAACTCCTATTGTACAAAGAATAACTCATATTTCAGGTTATAATTATGGACTACCTCATTCCTGTGTCAGGTAATAATCACCTTTATTTTGCTATTACTTCAGGTTAGTCATAATTAATTGTTTCTTAATTCTGGAGCAGAATTTGTCTTCCTCACCTCCAAATAAGCAATCCAAGCACTACAGATCAATGCAAAGTCTTACAGACAAGAGAGATATTAATAAGCATTTGCAATTCTCTGAGTCTTGTAGAAGGAATCATCTGAATTTGACCAGCTGCTACTCTCCAAGGCTGTCTAAGAATAGTCTTCATAATCTGTCAGGATTTAAGGCTTTGTTTTCTTGGTATTTGAGCCAATCTTTGTCTTTCAATGGGACTATATTTTAAAACACTATTTTTCCAAAATAGGGCATTGTCTGATGTTAAATTTGTCAAGTTTTTCCTGGTAAAATGGATACAGGCTGTGATGGCTGTACTTGTTGATAAAGAAATTTCTGAACTGAAGCTTTAAAAGGAAGCAGAAGTAATACAGCTGGGAAGGGTTACAGACGTGGTGGTGAGAGGGATGCCTTGCAGCTGCTCCTTAGGCATGTGATGTGTAACATTTCCCAGTGTTGGATACTGGAGGGGCTGTGGTTATCATGAGCCACTGGTGACTCTACCCTGGCAACATTTTTAAAGCACCAAATATTTTTTCATGATTCAGCAGCAGAACGCCTCTGCACGTGTAATACCAGTATCTAACTGGTATTCAGTCATGGTAGTTAAAATGCAATGAAGAGAGGTAGTTTTATGAAGTTAGACCTGGTCTGCAAAGGCTGTGGGGAAAGACTTGGTACAGGGAGAGATCCATGGAGTTGAGGTGTTGATCACAGTTCCCACTGAGACTGCATGTAGCCTGGAGGGATAGATGCTGCTGGCTCAGTGGAAGAGTACTAAGGTGACATAGTAAGTAGAGCACTTAAACTGTGAAATGCAAAGCAAAGGTTTATAACTCCCCTTGGCTGGAAAAAAAAATCATTCCCACCTTCTGGAGAAATGCACCAACCTCCTGTATATATTGGGTGCATTCTCTGTCTCTTCTCTAAGTTGAGCCAATATGCAACCGAAAGGACAGGATTTATAATGTTGGCAAATTAAAAAATGATACATTATTAAACCTAATGGCTCAACTAAAGGAGTTAAAGATTTTTAATCCTGCAATAGAGTCATGTTCTTAATTGTTCTCACTTTCTTTCCTCATTCTCTTATTTTGTAAGCATATTCTTCTGTACCTAGCATTATGGTTCACATTGTGGGCTTTCTGCATCCTCCTCCTGATATGCATCAACTGAATTTTGTCATGTTTGGAGAGTTGTGCATTTCAGGCAGGCTTGGAGAAGCACACTCAGGTTTGTGATTGCTGTTTTGCAAGTGCTTAACTGCTTTGCTGAATCCATCCGTTCCCATATCACCTTGTGATTTTACCACTGTGAAGGCTTATCTGGTCTCATCTATGAGAAATATGGGAAAACACAGACATTCAGATAGCAGAAAGCCAAAGAGCTCTTTTAATATGTTCAAATTTATTTTGAACTTGCCCACAGCAAATAACTTGATTTTGCAAAGACATAATGGTTCTTCCGACCTATTATTTAGTCAGATTCCTGATGATCTGTCATGACTTTTCCTTGACTTTATTCCTAGTAATGAAAAATTATTTTATTATAAAATGCAATTTATATTTTAAAAGAGTTAGTGAGAAATATAAACTTCAGATTCAGCATATAGAATTAACATGCATTCTGTTCTCATACAAAATATGCTCAACAAAATGTGCTTCTGTACTAGAGAGAATTTATTCCTTTTTTGTCATTAGCAGAGTCTTTCTTTTGTCCACATATTGCAATCCTTTCTGCTTCAAGCTCTTAGAGCACAACAGGCTCTTGCTACAGGTCACCAATTACACCCTCTGGCATGAGAATTAAACTTCAGAGCCTCTGATCATTTATTGGACAACATTAGATGCCTAGTGATATGAATAAGCTCACACCAGCTTATGAAACATCTTATTTCAAGTGTCGTTGCTGTTCTTTTCCAATGGAAGAATTTTCCATTTAAATGCAGGGCCTGATCCTGGACTGCACAGGAAAGCTGTACTAAAATTAAAGGGACTCTAGTGACAAGTAAAGGTTGCTCGTGTGTGGTCTTCAAAGACACATCTTGAGATTTAAATATGCATCTCATATGCTTGTGGGGAGTCATGGAGCACAACAGCAATGATACCATAAGCCTGTGGATGTTAATGAGATGATGAGTAACTTGTGGGTTACAATTTGTTAGACAACAGATATATATGAGTTTTCAGTTGCTATCTAAAAGATTTTGGCATCTGGATGGTGTGGCAGAAACACTGCTTTTGGGCAAGTTGGAGCTTGATTAATTGAAATGCAAATCCAGGCTGAAAATCATTACTCATTTGGCTGAAGACCCTTGAAGAAGGGAGAGATGTAATGGATACATTTTGGTTAATTCAAGCCTATTATATTGACAAAATGCTGTACAAAGCAGGTTAATCACTGAAATATGAAATTACCTCCTGTTTGTGAGGTATCTGGAGGGGGACTAAAGTAAAATTGCTGAAACAGAAGAGCACAACTTTGTTTGTAGTCTGAAACCACATAACCTTTTTATGAACAAAGACAAAAGGAGAGACAAGGATGAGATCGATATTTCAAATTTTTTTTTTTTTTTGAGCTGAGCAGGAACATGGTGATACTATCTCATTTGCCAGTTAGCTGGGCAATCTCTAATGGGAATAATAAAGTTCAGCATGAGAGGAAAAGCAACTAAGTATTGTACCTTTCCCTTTCAAGATCAGTTTGTACTTTTATTGAACATGATTAGGTGACTAATTATGAATGCAAATAATTTTGGCAAGATTAAATTTCATTACATTTATTTGGATATTAGGCGAGCTTCCATCTCGTGTTTGTGTACAACTGAAAATATGTCAGTCCAGCAACAAGTTCAGGAGTGTAGCTATACAAACACAACTATTCTTTAACAGAAGTGTACGGGAAGCATCAGTCTGTTTAGAAAAAAACATCAGAAAATGCACCATGTAAAAATGAGATGTGTTATGAAGTTTTATGATAAGTATCAATGACAGAAACATTCTCTGATAAAAGTAACAAATTCAGGCATACTCTAGATTCTGTTGTAACCTGATTTTAAAATGTGGACCTCCACTATTGTTGTAGATCCAGTACTTTTGACAAAGAGACTCCGTGGACAGAGAGAGAGAAAATCAGAGTGTGTGTCCGAAAACGTCCTCTCTGCCAGAGGGAGGAGAGACGTGGGGAAGTTAATATAATCACAGTAAAAGATAAAGAAACCCTACTTCTCCATGAGAAGAAGGAGGCAGTTGATCTTACACAATACATTTTACAGGTAATGTCCTCCACTGAACGTTATGCTTATGGGTCACTCACTTGCATGAAAGGGTAAAGCTTACTGTGCTTGGGGTTTCCATGAGGGAAAACAGAAAAGGACTGTTAGTATTTCTTACACTGAAATAGGTTGTGGGCTTTTCTTTTAGCTCAGATTTGTCTATATTTGAGCTGCTTCTGGTTTATGCCAGACTGTGCCAGCAAACCTGAGCCCAGAATTTTAAGCTCTAGAAGTATGTCTCTTGCAGCTTTCTTTGTATGTGGCAAAATAAACCCTCTGCCACATTGCTGCAGGAGAAATGCCTGCTGATGCTTTCCAGGGTACTTCAGTGAGGAATTCCCTTTCTGCTGTTTCTGCACTGTAGGTCTGTTTCAATGAATCACATACACCCTCATCCTTCCTTTTGTTTTTTCTCAAATGCTTTTGAAAATTAAGTTCCCTTTTGGTCTTTGTCTCTTAATCCCAAATACTTTGTGCTGTCATAGTTCAAATTCTCAATTGTGACTGACAGCACCAGGAGCAGAACTGATTTGTAGAGGCAGCAAGCCATTCTTGCTTTCCTGAGTGTTATTTTTATAGTCTGGGCCTTAGGAACAACTGTTTAGAGTATCTGGTAAGATTTCCGTTTGGATCTCTCTCAGGCTCAGTTCATGTGCTGCTTTTTACAGTGGGACACATGCTGCATTATTTCCACAGACCCTGCTTCTTTGAGTCTGATCTGGAATGTGGGAAGTTTTGATTTTCTTGCCCCCTTCGGAGTTCTGATAATCTAACTTTGCTTAGAAACAGCTTCTTTCTTCTCTGACACAAAACTTTTTAAGAACAGAGGTAATTACAGTAATTTCACGAATACAAGCCGCACCGATTTGACTAAGATTTTGCTCCTAAACCGGAAATGCGGCTAATAATCAGGAGCGGCTAATATGTGAATAATTTTCTGACATTTACAACCTCAGAAGTGCCTGCCAGAGTGCTGACCCGAGCAGCTGCAAAGTCGGCATTTTGTGATTGTTACAAATCGCTACTCTGTTGCACCGCAGGTGGAGCCTGCAGGCAGCACGGGGGGCGGGGAGAGAGGCAGGAGAGCTCCCTCCTTCTCTGCCACAGCCCGGGGGGAGAGACGGGGGGACCCGGGCCGCCATTGCCACGGCCCGGGGAGGAGAGGGGGGACCTGGGCCGCCCCTGCCGTGGCCCGGGGAGGAGGGGGAGGACCCGGGCCGCCACTGCCGCGGCTCTGGGAGGCGGCGGGGGGCTCCGTCCCCGCCTGCCGCCGCGGGAGCCGGGGGGGGCTCCGTCCCTGCCTACCACCACAGGGCAGCGCCGGGCCGTGGTGACCGAGCCCAGTGGCAGCGGCGGCTGCCCCCACTGGCCCCGCCAAGCGGCAGCACCGGGCTGGGCTACCTGGCCCCGTCAGCAGCCCCTAGCGGGCCGAGCCAGTAAACCCCGCCCTGCCGCCATTCTGTTACTATTTGGCAACTTTGTTGCACGCGGGTCCTCGCTGCGAACGACAGAGCGGCTTATACTCGGGTGCGGCTTATTTATGGACAAAAAACGAAATATTTGCCAACACCCAGAGATGCGGCCTATACTCAGTGCGGCTTGTGTTCGTGAATTTACTGTAATCACAACTTAGTCACAAGTGAGAACTAATTTTGAGAGAGCAAGAGTTGACTCTCGTTTCTTTTTACTGTTACAGTCTGACAGTACCTCTGTAGGCTGATTCATTTCATGAATATGTTTTCTTTAATTAGCTCTTTTTTATTTTTCATTGTTTAAAGGCTTCGGTATGTTATGCTTCAGAATGCTGGGAGATTGAGGCATTTTTATTTCCTTTTTTTTTTTACCCCTACTCTGAATCTCTTGACTGGTATTCTGACATGGGTTGTTCTGCATATTAAGTGTGCTAGATCACTCTCTACCTAATCCAAAGCCATATGAAGTCACTGGAAGGACTTCCATTATATCATTTTACCTTTGGATGGGATTGAAGGGGAGATGAAACATTCTCATGTAAAGATTATCTTTGTTTTTCAGCATGTTTTTTATTTTGATGAAGTCTTCGGGGAGTCATGTACCAATCACGATGTGTATATGAAGACAGCTTATCCTCTCATTCAGCATATTTTTAACGGGTAGGCATCAGTGCTTAAATTTTTTTTGCCTTGTTTTACAATTTTATGTGTTTACTGAGTTTTCCTTTATGCATTTCATCTTTTGAAATGTACCTTTATTTCACGTTTGCCACATACCTTCCCCCTTTCAGAATATCTTTGATTGCAATTTTGACAAAGATAAATCAGGGACAACTTTCCTCACACTTGGTGACATATCTCAATTACAGAAGAAGGTTAAAATTGAACCTCAGGTGCAGCAAAGAGACAGTAGGGTCAGCCTAGAATAAAAAAATGTGCCCCAGGATTTCTGAACTGTCATCTTCACTCTAAAAAAGGCTCCTGTGTGGCAGAACACACTCATCTATAGAGAAATAATATTACCTCTTTCCTGAAACTACTGAGAGATATTTTTGCATGCATTTTTACAGTTCACGAGGTAATACAAATGATGAATAATGATTTATTTTTATTTATTTATATTTGCTTATTGGTTTAATCATAATTACATACTTCCTGATTAATGGGAAATTGATGGTGGGTTTACATGAGACGTCTTATTTTTATGCAAGGTTATATATATAAAATACATACTTGAATATAATTAATTTTTTGTGTCTTTGAAGGAAAAGATTATATATCCATGCTGAAAATTAACTAAATGGAGTATTCTGTTACTAAAATCTCCAAGTGTCATCAACAGAGTATCATGCTCTTGACAAAAGGAAAGTGAAAAAGGAGAATGAGGCTTGTACCTATCTGTGTAATAATCACTGAAGCCACAATTCACATTACAGCTAATCCAGCAATGCCACCAGAAAAGATTACACTATTTTTTACCCATCTTTCCCCTTACTTTTCCCTCCTGCTGGCATTCTATTTAATCTGACACCATGGTGAGGCCAATCTGCAATCTAAGCTGGAAATAAATTGTTTACTGTGATTACTGCAGCCCTACATTTTTACCCATCCTTCTACCAGAAGTACTGAACCGGGTACAAAGTCTTTTTTTGAAGGGGGCAGAGAAAGGAAAAGAAAGGAAGAGAGCCAGCAGCTTGTGCCACATCAAATCTCCATAGGGTGTACTTGGAAATCATTGTAAAGAGTTCTGCAGTTTCCCAGAGAGGGTATCAGACCAAACCTCATTGCTAAGGGGCCACTATAGATAGATAGCAGCATTGCAGAATATTTATTTAATAGATAGGAATGAATTGGGTGTGGCACTAAACACATATGATGTCTTCACAGAGGCAATGCGACTTGCTTTGCATATGGGCAGACTGGTGCTGGCAAGACGTACACCATGATAGGGAATCACCGGAACCCAGGACTCTACGCCCTGGCTGCCAAGGACATCTTTAGGCACCTGGAAACATCACCATCCAGGAAAGATCTTATTGTTCTGATCAGTTTTTATGAGATCTACCGTGGACAGCTTTACGACCTCCTAAATGGAAGGCAAAGGTATTTAAGTAAAAACATGATTTACTATAAGCCTGTGGTTGTGAATCAGCTGGTTACTGTTTGGAAATCAGTTACTGTTTTCATGTGATTACTTTTAATGTACTAGCATTTATAGCAAATGTTATGTATTTAATTAGGGTTGTTCCTAGGAGCTACTTAGGGAGGAATGCAAGATCTGAGAGTAGATTCTGTGACATTGATAGGGGCTCCTGGTTTATTGTCTGGGGGAAAAATAAGGACTTATGTTTGAGGTACAAGCTCAGGCTCTTGCTTACACTGTAATAAGATAATAGCTGAACATCCACAGGTAGAGAAACAAGCTTTTTGTGGCCAGAAGTTCCTGTCTTAGAATCACAGAATGTTTTGAGAAGGAGCCTTAAAGATTATCTTGTTCCACCCTTCCTGCCCTGGGCAGGGACAACTTCCACTAGACCATGTTTCCCAGAGCCCCATCCAACCTGGACTTGAGTATTTTCAGGCGTGGGATATCCACAACTTCTTTGGACAGCCTGTCATATGTCAGGAATTGTGGAGTCCTTGTCTTTTCCTGGTCAAGCATAAACTCTGTCTGTCCCTCCTGCTGTGCCAGTGGGATTTGGCTCTTGCCAATCCCTTCTCTGAAGATCCTGCTGATCTACATGCGTGACTGTGCAGAGCCTGCTCACCTTCTCCCTGGGCACCTTTACCTGGCAGTCCAGTGACTCAGCCCAGCCAGCCTCTGGAGGTGATGCTGAAATATGACTCTAACGCTGTAGGAGCTGCTTTACAATCCTGTGCAAAAATCCTTAGAATATGAACAGAGCAAAGTTTATAGTCTGATGAGGATTTAGAGGAGCCTGAGATGTAGTTTAAATAGAGACAGGAGCTCTAAAGTGTAATTTACTTCCCTGCTTTATTATATTCTTGAACTAGCAGAAGTGCACTGGTAATGTCTCTTTAGCAGTGAAATGTCAGTGGTGCTTGTTATAAATGAAGTACCTCTTCAGTTCTGAAAAAAAAAAAGAATGACAGCAGGGCCTCTCCTCTGTCAGTAGCATTGGTTGTGTTTTCTCAGTGTCATGGCACAGACATGTGTTTTCATTGCTTCTTTCTGAGATTTCAGGTATCTCCTTTCTACTGTTCTCCTTTCAGACTTTATGCAAGAGAAGATGGCAACCACGTTGTTCAGATAGTTGGACTGCGGGAGGTTCAGGTGGATTCTGTAGATCGTCTGTTGGAGGTAATGTTTGGGATTCATTCTTTGTATTCTCAGCCTGATTTGCTGATTTGTGAGGTGTGTCACTTACAGAGATTATTTACTGTGTAGCACAAGTGTATTTGCTGTTTAAGGCCCTGAAATTGGCAGCCCCAGCAGAGCACCAAGGGGCTCTATTAAAAGTGCCTTTATTCATTAAGCTGTTTCTTGTGTTAGCTGCATGCAAGCAGTTGATTCACAGCTGTCACTTCTGCAGCCATTCCTTAGGGAAAGATTCCAGAAGTTAAATAGTGTCCCAATATGGGACCTTGAAAGCTGGATATGTATTTTCTCCCAGTGGGGTATCTTGGGTTCTTAGATTTTTGGGTATAAAAGGTGTGGTTTTGGCACAGAATATATCAATTTGAAAATTATTCGAATCAGAAACTAGAAAATACTTAAGATTGATATATTTGTCTGAATTAGGATTAAAATACTGCTTACATGTGTGCATGATAACAGAAAAGTAAAACTAAGGTCTTTAAACAGTAGCTGACATTCACTATGAACAAGGTTTCAGTTTGCCTTCCCTACCTGGCTGAGCTCTAAAGGACACTGGACAATTTTCTGTATTGTCCTGCAACAAGCAAGCTGATTAAATCTACTTTCTATTTAGCCTGACTTTGCATAGCTGAATCAATTTTTTTGGTAAAGAAGTGCCTGATATTGTAACTGACTCATTAAAATTGCCATAGTGTTGTCCACTTACATTGTACTTAATTTAGTTGTTCATCTTCCCATTAACTCCAAGCTGGTGATGCTTCTGCAAGTTAGAGTGCAAATTTACTATATAGCTGATTTACAATTCCTTGGTATTATCCCATTCCACACACTGAAGAACTATTAAATTACTAATACTTACAGATATCTTGGGGGAATAAATTAGATTGTTCACGGGCTCTTTTGAACACAGAAATGTCACTGGCTTGATTCAGAACTTCTGGGTATTCTGCAAGAGATATATGGAAAGAGCCTTGAATGCATCCGTGTTTATTCACTACTCACTGATGTTGGCTTTGATTCAGAAATTATCTGCTCTTAGCATTGATATGAAGCTCAGAAGCTGCAGTGGTTGGCTCATCGAGAACTGGCCACTGAAAAGCATGAATAATTCACATCTATATGCTGAGAATGTATTGATTTTGCTAGGCAATATTGTAATTTGTTCTTGCAACCAGAAGCAAAGTTAGTGACTGTTTTATGAATGCCCTGCTGCAGTCAATGCTAGAAGGAGCCTTTGTCCTGCTGCCTTGTCTGCCTTGTTTTCTTTCCTTGTTTTCTTATTTTATTTTATTGTATTGAGTATAATTAATAATTAATCTTTCAGCTTTGTCCCTTATTCTGGCGTAATTTTTTTATTTTTTTTTGTTGGTTTTTTTTTGTTGGTTTTTTTTTTGTGTGACTTTGCGGGTAACTGTATTCATCTACTGCAAGAGAAAGTGAAATTTTAAAAGACCACAACAAATCATCAATCTCACGAGTCTCTTAGGTTGTGTCTGTAGTACTACAAAAGTATGCCAGCAATATAAGAAATAATTTAATTTTATAATTTGGATATTTTGCAAATATGAGCGAGTGTGTGATGCAACCGATTCTTTCTTGCAGTGTGCTCTATAAGCTCTGTAGTGTCACTATGGGTAAATCCATTCACAAAGTTCTGAAAGAAATATTGGAAGGGATCCAGTCTACCTCTACTACCTTGCACCAAATTTTAAGGCTGTAATGAACCTTTCCTCATAATGTTTCATCGTCTTAGGAGATCAAGATCTCTTTCTGAGAGATTGTGGTTTTATTTGCAATTCACTTGGATTTTGCAGGTAATTTTGAAAGGGGGAAAAGAACGTAGCACAGGAGCTACTGGAGTCAACTCAGATTCCTCTCGGTCTCATGCCATCATCCAAATTCAAATTAAAGACACAGCCAACAGGGCATTTGGAAGGTAAGACCAGAAGCAGAAATGCTCAGTGCAGATGTCAAGCCCAGGGACATCCAAGAGACAAAGAGGAGGTGTTAGTGCACAAGTGTGAGTTAAATTATAGGATTAAAAGAGACTTTGAGAAGTTCCACAGTCTTTCTGTTTCCAAGGAAAATGCTTTAGGCACATCTGCAAGAGCTGTGTCAACATTGTTTGTACAATTTCCAGTGAAGGAGTTTGACAATCAAATCCATCCCCTCATCTTCAGTGTTTAATTTTGCTAAAGGTAGATGCCTGCTGTGGACATATCCACATGTGAACTCATTACCTTTGAAGTCATTAGAATGAAATTGTCACTTCTGGGATTGCTGCAGAGTGACCTAAATTAGGTCAGATGCCTTTGCCCCTCAAAGCATTCTGTCCTGTAATTGACTACAAAGGGAGTGTGGCATGACTAGCCCAGGTGGAGGTGATGCCATGACAGATGTTTGCCTTTGGCCAGAAGAATCAGAATACTCGCATAAACCTCCCTGATAATTTGTGATTCCGATGCTATCTGCAGCAGACAGGAAGAGCAGTTTACTTACTCTTGTGGCATCCACTTTATGTATTCAAAAACTAGTTGTGCCTCTTCTCAGTCATCTTTTCATCAGACTAAACAACCTCAAGAAACAGGTCTGAGGAAGAAAGTCTGTGCATCTGCATTACTGCTGAGTGTCACAAAATCCTGCTGACACAATCTTCCATTAGCTGCTACACAGTCTTCTTTCCCAGGATCTAATTTTGAACATAAGGCAAAATGGGAGAGCTGCAAACACTGAAGAGAGGAAAAGAGAGAACAGGCAGGCATAGAAATAAAAGTATAGAGCTTATGTAGGTGTGGCATCTGGACTGGGGGGCTTTTGTGTATCTGAAAGGGAGGTGGAGCTGAACTGAGGAAAGGGTGCCAAGATGTGCCTGGAAAAGAAGTCAGGGCTGTTGCAGAAAAAGAGGAAGGACAAAGACAAATATACAGTGCATCAGTCAGTACAGCAGTTGGCACCCAGAGCTAGGGAGTGTGAAAGAGAGTAATGGAGTTTTGTGGAAAGAAACTGAAAGCTCAGTGTATTACTTTCTACACTGAAAATTTCTGTTCCTGTTGTCCTGAATTCCTGTTTGGCATGGCAGTTGTCTGTTTTACCTGGAAGGAAAAATCAAGAAACTTACAATTTCTTTTAACTGTGTTCTTAGGAAACTACAAACACAGTGATTATCTGGAGAGATGCATGTATTGCACTTTACATAGCTTATCCATTAAACTGTGGAGCGCTGTCATCACATTTTAACTTCATTTTCTGTTATTTAATGTTAAGATGCTCTGACACTGTTCCTGCTGCTATGCTTATTTTGGCATCTCAGATATTTGCAGCGGATGTTTCTTGTTGTTCAAAAGTAGTAATTTCTAATCACTCTTCTGATGCCATGTGTTGCAGCCTGGTGATTTAATGAAAAAATAAGAGGGATAAAAAGCCCCTAAGATAAATGCAGTTTTGTTTTTTTCTTAGGATATCATTCATTGACTTGGCTGGCAGTGAAAGGGCAGCTGATGCCAGAGACTCAGATCGACAAACAAAAATGGAAGGAGCAGAAATAAACCAAAGTCTTTTGGCAGTAAGCTACCATTATGTCTGGGGAAAGTTTTGTATTTAATTACTAGCATGTGTTTTAGGATAAACAAGAACCACAGAACAATGTATGTATATATTCCACAAAGAGGAAAAGATAACCAAGGTACTAAGTATGTTCTGTTTCATTTGTCTCATGACTGAAAAACAATTTAAGAAGGAGGAGATATCCTCATGAAAATTAAGTATTTTTAATCCGTTCTTATTCCAGACAGGTAAACACGGAGAATGTTAGGCGTAATATTGTAAGTGTCCCATATTTTATATAGAAGGTTTTGTCCCTTTTAAAGAATACTGGCGTGGAATTGCTTGTTTCATAAAAGCACATCTGTTCCTGCCAGTTATTTTTACCACTTAAACTCAGGCTTCTCTTTTGAATCAGGAATAAAGGACTTAAGAGCAGAAAAACTAGCAGTTTATGTGTGGGAAGGAAGGAAGGAACAGTAAAAGACGCACTCCTAAGGCAAACTGTCTTTTTAAGTGTCCACAGTCAGGCAAAGAGGAAAAGGAGCAGAAAAATGTCACTTAAGATAAAGCAGAAGTGCCTGTAAGTGTAAATGCTGCAGAAAGCTTTGCACCTCCTTTAATGCAAACAAACAAAGCTCAGTGGTGACTGGGGGCTTCTGTAAGTGAGGCTGAAGGTGGTACAGCAGTGCAGAAGTCAGTGCACACCACTGGAAATAGGAACTGGCTTGCTCTGCTTTGGGAATGTAGATGCTTTTTTGCACAGAGGCTTTTCCTGCACTGGAACTATTAGTATTTGTGCTGGGAGGTAGCCTGTGAAGTGAATGTGTTTCTGTACTTCATGCTTTCTTGAGTACTTGCTGGTGAATAACTGAGTGTCATGGGGAATTGGGACCTGAATAGAAAGAAGTCTGATCTTAAAGGTCTTCTCCAGCCTAAACAGTTCTGTGATTCCTGAGAATCGTGAGTGTAAGCCCATTAAACTCCTTTAAAAGAAACTGTAAAATCAGAGTCTGTATGTTTTTGGTATTGTGTGAAACTAAGAAGATACCTGGACAGTCTACAAGTAGTGACTGAATTAAATATAAAAAGCATCTTTGGGTAAATCTTTGTAACCTGCAACCTGTAAAACCTAGTTCTGGACTCAGTGATCATAATACTCTCTTCATGCCTTTAAACCCATGAGATTTGAAGTCTGCTGCTGGTTTGAATATTCATATTATTTTTCAAGTGGAAGACTTTCAAACACTGCAACTATGAGGGCCAAACTAAAGCATTATAATAGTTTGATGTCTTACTTGTTAGAGGTGCAGGTTTAATAAAATGCTGCAAAAGTGAGAAATAAGTGTCATTTTCAGTTGGAGTTTGTGGAATGTAGACAGGCTGTAAATGCTTGATGGCAGTGTCACCATGACAATATTGTAATCTGCTATCTCGAGAAGAAAGAAAGAGATGTAGCTCAAAAAGCTTTGTTCTTTGGATGCACCTGCCCTGCCACCTGCAGTGTAGTCTAGGCTACACCCAGACTGGCTTCAGACTAGCGAGATGTGGTGCAGGCAGCAGCTCTGTGGAGCTCTGTGTGTGCTAAAGGTGTGTGTTTACCCAGCTCCTTGCATTTGATGTAGCCCATGGAGCCATCAGGCAGGGCACAAATTGACTTTGCAAGGGGCAACACATAGTGGGAATTTAAGGTGACACAAGACCTGGGTAGGTTTGGTTTGATGTGGTTCAGTTCCTTGCCAGTGCATGACTGATCTATCTTTCCCTTCTATTTTTTCTTTCTTTTGGTAGCTGAAGGAATGCATTCGGGCATTGGATCAGGAACACACACATACTCCTTTCCGGCAAAGCAAATTAACTCAGGTAAAATGAGCAGAAAGGCAAAAGGAGAGGTTTCCCTGCTGAGGACAAAAACAGGATGGCATAGTTCAGTAACTTCCTCTCTTGAGGAAGAGGGAAATGCATAGCTTTTGTAAATTTTAATTTTAAAGGTAATCACAGAATTACAGTAAACTGCTAATTTCCTCCAGCCAGCAATGGGGACTGGCATGGGAAAGTAAAAGAAACAAGCCAAAAACTGAAGCCAAACAAAATGCCAAATACCACCTTCCAGATTCATACAGACTTACCATCCATCTCCCTCCAGTCTGAAACCAATCTTGCATCTTCTATTCAGTTATGCCAATGTCCTGAGAGCTTTCATCAATATTTCTTGACTTCAGCTGTAACATCTGCGTTTTTCCTCAAACCATATTGTCACCCTTGACACATCTGGAACAAGGGCTTGTTTAAGGCCCTAATTAATAATTGTATTCATTTTAAACTGTAAACAAATAAAGGAAGCAAACTGAGGCAAGAGGACTACATTTATTAAAAAAAAAAAAAAAGACAGTACCCCATGTTGAATTTCTTCTGTAGATATTGCTAATTTACACGATGTGCAAGGGGCATGGACTGCTGAGAACCCAATTTTTTTTCCTTTGAACCCCAGGTCCTAAAGGACTCTTTCGTTGGCAATTCCAAGACATGTATGATTGCCAATATTTCACCAAGTCATATCGCTACAGAGCACACCCTGAACACTCTGCGATATGCTGACAGGTAGGAGTGAAACTCTGTCTTGCCAGGGTGAAAATCCCAAAGCAAGAAGTAATGTGTGATGTTTTTCATTATGTTTTATTTTAATTGTATTGAAAATGTCAATTTAGACAAGAAAATTAATCTTTACAAAGGTAATATAATTGTTACCTATTCCAACTCTTAAAACTTTTTGGGTCTTGTAAGTACTTTCTCTTGACTGCCTTTAATGATGAAAATATCACTATATGCCCTGTAACTGCAAGATTACTGACCTGAGCAATCAAAAGTTTTGATTTAGTTTGTATTGTAATTCTACTTAGAATGCGTGCAAGTCCTTCACCCTCCCTCCTACAGAGCAGGAACTAAATTACAGGCTGTGCAATGCTGGTCTTAAAAGGACAGGAGATAACTTAAGGGGCAAGAAGAGCAAAGGAAAGAGCTGACAGTCAGGGAGGTAGGGGAAAGGCTGACTGACACCTGTTAATCAGCTCTCCTGCTGAGTCTGATCCAGTAATAGTGCAGCCCTGTGCACATTCACAGCTAAGGAGCCCCACTGCAACTACTCCAGAAGTCCTACTCTGAGCCTTGTGGGACTCTGTGATGTGCTGTGGAGAGTACCAGCTTGTTCTGCAGCATTATAATGTGTGGAAATGCCACCCTCTTGCACTGAAACTGAGGCCCTCTCCACTCATTTGACCCGTTATGCACTGCTCAAGGAAGCACTTAAAAAGACTGCTACAGATTTTTCCAAAAGTCCAGGCATTCTGGCAGAGGGATTTTGATACCTGTGAAGATCACAGACAGAAAACAAACTATGAATTCAATATTTAGTCTTAGTAAGTGAAAGCATTGATTTGTTCTAAAGAGGCTGTTATTTATCTGAAAGCATGACATCTTATAAATCCATCATCTTTTTTACAGGGTCAAGGAGCTGAAGAAAGGGTTTAGATATTCTACCCCTGTCACAAAAAGGCGTCGCAGAGTTAGAAATATATCTCCTAAACGTGTCCAAAGCATTCCCTCCTTGCCACTGGGAGAAAAGAGCTCTCCAAAGAAAGTGAAGCTAGGCCTTCAGCATCCCTCAGGTGTTGCAAAATCAAAGGCATACCTTGCAGCTCTCCAGCCACTTGGTGTCCCTCTTACCTCTACCCCCAAGGGAATTGGCAAGGGACATGCCTACAAAGGAAATACCAGCACTCCCTGCTTCCACCACACCACCCCAGTTAAGGGAGTCCTACGGATAACACATCCCCTAAAGAAGAAAAGCTATGATCTATCCCCCTACTCTGAAAAGAGCCCCTCCATGAAGGATTTAATTGCCTCAGCAGAAACAAAAGAGAGTGGCCAGCCCGACAAGTATATGCAAAACAGAACACCTGCCCAGTGCCTGAAAGTCCAGACAGTGCAACCTGTTCAGAAACAACTTGTTCCTAGTGATGATAATTCCTTTGGAGATGGAAGTCTGCCCTCCGACAGTGAACAGGAGTGGGGAAACACTTTTGCTAAACAGTCTGTTGAACCCTGGATATATCTGCCTCAATTTCAGAAGGAAAGGGAAGAGCATTTACGTCTTTATCACCAGCAGTTTCAGCAGCCCCCTATTCTAAAGCAAAAATTGAACTATCAACCCCTTGAGAGGTTTTTAATACAGTACAAGCCTGAGGAGATTCAAGAGAAGCAGGAGCTGAGCCTTTCTCCCACTGAACTGCAGAGCAAAGAGGGGATGCAGCTGGAAGATCTGGATGACAGTGATTTCAGTGAAGATTCTTTCTCACCTGTCTGTAGTCAAAAGAGCGTGAAAAGAGGAAATACCAACAAATGCAGTCAACATTCATTTTTCCTTCATGAAAGAGAACAAGGAACCAAAGAAGAGCAAAAAGGTCAAAAGCAACAGGATTTATTTTTTAAATATGCAATACCCATGCAAGATCATGGATTGGATTGTAGTGAGGGTAGCCCAAAGGCAGAGGAATCCATTAAAAATGCAGGCTCCAGCAATACTCCTGCAGACTGGAGCTATGACTTAGATGTTGAATCCTCTCCAAGCAATACTGCAGAAAAACCTTACTGCCAGCAGGAAGATCCTGCTTGCAGCTGGAGAAATGGAAAGGATTTCCTATCTGATCACAAAGAGTACAAGTCCAAACCGAGATGTCTTGTTTTCTCCAGTGAAGCCACTTCAATTTCAGAAAACGATGCTTCAAACCCATATGTATCTCCTGTATTGAAATCAGGAGCTCCGGAGTGCAAAGAGATTGATCTCCAGCATGAGGGGAAGGAAGAATCCATTTTGGATAAAAAGGCTGCCCTTGCAGGAGGTGTAAAGTGGAAAGCTCACAAAAATGAAGTTAGCCACTCTGTTTCTTCCAGTTGTTCCTCAGAATTCACCTCTGAACTCATGGCCCCTCTCCTGGTGTCCCCTCTTGATGGTGAGGACACAACCAAAACAGAGAAAGTGTCTTCCAGCCAAGAGAAGTCCCTCCGCAAGAAGCAGGTGCCGGACAGTGACACCCAGAGCAGGTTTGAGGATGAGGGCTGGCAGTGCACCAGGAGCAGATCCCTGACCGACAGCATGCTGGAGCTAGGGGAGCAGCCCCACCACAGGGGAAGGCTCTGTGCCCTGCTGGGCTCCCCTCAAGCCTCACCCAAGTGGCTCCCACCTACCTGCGGCCGCGTGAAGCCGTGCTGCTGCCACCTGGGATTGGCTTTGTCCAAGCAGGGAGTCTGGCGCAGTCTGTTTGGTGGGCATGACCCGATGGAAACATCCACAGCTGGATCCTCGATGCTCATGTTGGAGAGAGAGAGTGGGGAGCTTTGCAGTGACTCTCCCTGCAAAGAACACTCGGGAGGCATACGGTGTGGTGCAGATGTTAATCAGCAAAACAATGCTGGTAATTCAGGGAAGTCTAACTCAAGTCAAGGGCACCATGCTGAGGAAATAAATGCTGAAATACCCGAAAAGAACAGCCTGCTGCTGCATCGCAAGCCAGGACTGAGGAATGAGAACATGTCCAGCAGCAGCTCTCCAAGTGCTACATCAGAGATGGGGAAAAGGCAGAGGGAAGCCCTAGAAAAGGCACAGTAAGTCTTGCTCATCATAAAGTTTGTAGTGAAGCTTAGAAATTCTGGACATGTTATACATTTACTTTAATTTATATGTCATACTCACATGTACTTCAAAAACCAATGGTTAATTGTTATATTAAATAATCATAAGATTAATCATAATTTATAGTACAGTAATTTCACTAACACAAGCCGCACTGAGTATAAGCCGCATCGCCGGGTGTTGGCAAACATTTCGTTCTTTGTCCATAAATAAGCCGCACCTGAGTATAAGCCTCTCTGTCGTTCACAGCGAGGACCCACATGCAACAAAGTTGCCAAATAGTAACAGAACCGTGGCAGGGTGGGGTTTACTGGCTCGGCTTGGGCCATGAGGGCTCGGGGCTGCCGACGGGGCTGGGTGGCCCAGCTCGGCGCTGCCACTTGGCGGGGCCGCTCAGGGCCGGCCGCCGCTGCCTCTAGGCTCGCTCACCCCGGCCTGGTGCTGCCCCGCGGTGGCAGGAGGGGCACAGAGCCCGCCGGCACCCGCGGCAGCGGTGGGAGGCAGGGATGGAGCCGCCCCGCTCCTGCAGCGGCAGCACGCGGGGACAGGAGCCCCCCGAGCCGCAGGGCCAGCAGCACGGAGCCTCCTGCCTCCCCCTGGGCCGCGGGGCCAGCAGGAGGGAGCTGCCCCGCCTTCCCCACCCCCTGTGCTGCCTGCACGGAGCAGCTCCACCCGCCGTGCAACAGAGTAACCACTTTGTAACAACCACGTAAATGCAGGGTTTTACTGGCAGGTGCTCGACTTCGCAGTTTGCACTGACCCGGTTTGCACTCCCGAGGTTGAAAATGTCAGAAAATTATTCACATATTGGCCGCTCCTGAGTATAAGCCACATTTCCGGTGTGGGAGCAAAATTTTGGTCAAAACAGTGCGGCTTGTATTCGTGAAATTACTGTAATTATCTTTAAAATATACGGTTGCTTGTTATTTAGCAATATTTTAAAATCTCATAGGAAGCCAATTATTCTATTACAGCTTCTAGGATAATGCTAGAGGA
The DNA here is from genome assembly GCF_009819885.2 of Catharus ustulatus. NCBI lineage: Eukaryota > Metazoa > Chordata > Aves > Passeriformes > Turdidae > Catharus > Catharus ustulatus. Next base: position 8,030,757 of record NC_046262.2, on the reverse strand, counting down.
ATAAGTATTATAATACACACTGCAATTCTCAGTAATTAATTGGCTTACTATAAGCTGCAAAGTGCCTAAAATATATGAAAACCTTCCATCAAGGATCAGGTTATATTTGTTCCATCAATGAAAACAGAAACTGCAAAAGCAGCTGGGCAGTCACTGAAGGTGTAGATATAAAGCTTCTGAATACTCTGAGCTACCATTTTCAGCTCCAGGACTGGACTGCATTCCCTTGACTGAAAATACATTGTTGGTCAGTGAAACTTGCTCAGAGAAACCAACAGCAGCGCTGCATTCCTGCTTGGCCTGTTTCTCACTGAAATTACTTACAGACTCGTGGTTATGAGCCATTTCACCAATTAATTAGATGATTGTTGTGCTCCTTGATTCTCCTACAATGAAAAGCAGCTGTGTGCTGTCTGAGCTAAGGAAGGGCTGTGGTCACTCCTCTGTAAGCAGCCCTCAGTCACCCAGTTCATCCTGCAACCCAAACCAGTGCAGTCCATTCACTTCACGGAGCATTGGTGCACCCTTCCTGAGTGCCAGGGATACAGGACAGCAAGGCTTCCTCTGGGTATTCCTCATATTGAAGGTTTATTGAAGCCAACTGTGATTACAAGCAGTGATTACACTACAGGCTGTGTAACCAGTGTGTGTTTTTTGTTAATCAGGCAGATTGTAATTCGTGCTCATCGACAACAGCTGGATGAAATGGCGTGCCTATGTTTCAAAGAGGAGTGCTTGATAAATCAGATATCAGCAATGGTAAGTGTTTCAGATGATAGTTTTGGTGTCCACTGAACCTGCATAAATTAATCTTAGAGATTATTAACTTGAATTGGTATGTGATGTTCCTTGTCAGTTCAACCCCTTTTCCAAGTCTGTCTTAGTCCTGGGAAAGGACTCTCATTTTCAGTGCCTTTTGTGTCTGCAGTCTCCACAATGACAGGACCTTGGGGAGCACGAAATGGATAGGCCAGCCCTGCAGCCTTGTCTCTGATAAGAGAGCCTTTCCTTATCTGGCATCATAGGGCAGACTGTAGCAGACAGGCTGTCTGTCCCCATGATGGTTTAGTTCTTGCTGCCTGGGACAAATAAGCCAATATCACAGAACAAACAGAGCACATCCCTAGGGCAGGACACTGGTGGCATTTGGCTCTTCCCTCTGGGTGCCTCTTGGCCTATCACACTGCAGGTGTGCCAACAACTCAGGCCTCACTTACTCCTATGGTTTGACCACTGTGGCTTCTGCCTCACACGCTCTTGGCTTTGGTTACTCAAGCGTTTCTTGGCTTGTCTTTGCCTCAGATGACAGAGGTGTACCCTAGACCTAAAAATTAGCACCTGCATGGCCCCACTGCTAACTAGGCAATCCCAGTTCTCTGTTTCTCCTGCATCCCATCAGATGCGTGTCACAGCTATGTGAAAATACAGACTATGAACATTTTTCAGTCTTCCCAGTTCCCTCACCTTCTCAGTAAAGCCAAGGTCCACTGCTGCATAGCATTATCAAACCATTTCAATTCCTGTCACAGTTCAGATCTGAAGTACAGGGACTCTTCCCTCAGGGACTTTGGAGTGGGGCCACCATGTGGTTCATTCATTCTCATTTTAAGCTGCATATGCTGTTTTACAGATAATATACAGTACACAAAGCAGCACAGGAGACATAAACTGTATTTGTTTTGTTTTGTGGCAGACAATGCAGACAATGCAGTGAAGGAAAGCTATCTTTCATCTTCTTCATTTTTTTAAAATCTCTTGAGATTTTTCTGTTAGTCACTGGATACCAGCTCTCTCCCCCTCCATTTATTTGCCCCTTGCAGCATTTTCTGGCTAGCAGAATTCTGACAAGCTTGCCAGGCCGCCTAGCAGTGTGTAAATAACATACCCTGTAGTTTTATTTCACAGGATGACCTTTTTTGGTTAATGAAATGTGCTTGGGCTTCATGCACAGCTTCTCTCCTTCCATTTTCAGACGGTTTCAACTTCTCCAGCCATGAAACTCTGGCCGCAGGAGAAAATCCTGCCAAGACCAGCCATGCACTTAACAAAGCAATATTTAAAGTGCTTAAGAAAAATATGCCACAGCAGCTGGGCTAGTCTTCATCACTGTCCTGATTTCCCTGCAGGACAGAGATACAGTGCAGGAGATACAGATGAAGTACTGCCAAATAAGCTTTTGTGTGATTGATTTTCATGCCCCGCAGCTGAATTTCCCAGCCCTGGGGATGCTGACACCTCCCAGCTTCTCAGGCACAGAGCTGTGAACAAAGGCACCAAACTATTCTTAGCTGAAGAGCAGAGTACATCCACGTGCTCCCTTATTAATACAAGCCCTACTTTAAAAAGGTATAAAACTCCATTTCAGTTTTAATGACAGTTCCATATGGGTTTTTATCCATGTGAGTATGGAAGGTAGAGTTCCCTGGGCTGAGGTTGGGTACAGTGCTGGTATTGCTCATGGCAGACCTGCAGCCATGGCCTCATGACCTGATGGGAAATAAATCCCTTGCATCTCTCAAGATTGGGCTGTTCTATCTGATCCATAGTGGCCTAACTCGCCATTTATTTTCATAATCGATAAATCCCACATGAGAGGTGTCAGGAACTGAGTTCAGTTCATGGTGAAAACTGGGTGACCAGTCCCTGTACCAAATCTTTGAAAATCTAACCAGAGTAGAAGAATGACAATAGCTGCTTTATACATTTTTATTTTTAAGTCACTATATGAGCTGTAATTTCACCAACAGATAAAATTACCAGAGCCAGTGAATTTTGATATTCAGAGGCACTGACCTTTGTCTGCGAGGGCTGTGACTTTAATAAGGAAATGCTGATTTAATCTACTAGTCTGCAGAATGCTTTCACGTTCTGCTACAGAGTAAAAAAATACGCTGATTTTCTCCAGTCTGCTGATACTGTCCCCTGCTGTTTCCTTGTGCCTTCCTCACCAGGATTTCCAGAATTTCATGACCATGCTGGATGAAATCTTGGTACTGAAATTAAAGTGTGTCGAAGCAATGCGAGCCCAGCTTCAGCACTGTTTAGCCTCCTCTGGCACTGATACATCACTGCAAACACCTCCACCAGTTTAGACCTTCTTTGCTTCCACATGCACTGGAGCAGCTACCGGAAACGTCCAGCCACCACTTTGCTGCACTTGGTGCTGCATAATGTGGGTGGTAGGGGATAGCTTTGGGTTTGATGTTTGTGACTAGTGTGTGTTCTGTACAAGAATGGAGAGAATTCTGAGTAAATGAGATAACTAATTAGCACCATAAGCTTTGTATTTCATTAATAACAGTAAGCCATGGTCTAAACAGTATCAATTCAGCAGCCTTAAATATCTCACCAAGCAGCAGACAAGTCGTGTATCACGTATCATAGCAGCTTCTCACACGTTAAAGGCAGTTCTTTGTTGCCAAGTGAGGTAAACAGCTTTGAAGCCAGATACAGGACCGAACAGAAATGCTCAAAAGCTACCCAGAAAAGCTGCTGTACTCTGCAAACAGAAGCCAGGAAAGAGAGGAGCCAGGGTTTGTTACACTAACATGACTGCACCTTAAGTATTTGGAAGTCAAGGCATGGTGTGCAGTGCTGTCAGTTTCAGAGGGAGGAAGCCTATTACTGAATTAGTTCTTGGGATGAACTCTCCAGAGCTCCCGAAAGAGGTGGCATTAAGTTATGGGTGAGGAGTGTTTTAGCAGGGACTTCATACCAAAGATTCCATCTGGCACATTGATAAGCACATGGATTTCATGCTGCTGCCCAGAGGAAGACGCCAGCAGCTGTACCTGCTGCATACCATATCTAATGCCTGCACTGAGCAGAGTTGAACAGATTTCTCACATGAAAAGGGGGTTGCTTGGAGGCACTGGCTTCCAGAAGCTGCTGACAGCACTGTTATGTGAATCTGGTATTTGAATCAAGGCTACAGATCCATCAGCTGGAGCCCTGCAGAAGCCCTGGTGCTGCATGCATCAAATCTGAACCAGAAAGCCAGTCCACTTGCTTTGAAGGCACAAGTGACCTTGAGACACGCTCGCTGACAACGCACTGTGTGAGCGCTCCCGCTCCAAAATCAGGGCTGTCGCAGCACATTCATCCATCTCTGTGTTTCCTCAGTAATGCCTGTGGTAGCTCATTCAAAGCCTGCTCAGTAGCCAGAAATGCCAAGGGGAACGGAGCACTGCTGTCTGACCAGCTGTGGGTTTTGCTGCCTGCCTGCACAGCCTCCCTGAGAAGCCCAGGTTGGGCTGAGCAGCAGGACAGTAATTGCAGTGACACTCTGGGATGCATATTTGGTGCAAGCACTCCCAGGAATGTCACCCAGCATAGGCCTGGGGAACAGAAGTAAATCCCATATCACTGCCCTGACTGTTGGGTTGTTTTTAGCACTGGTTAGGCTCCATCTTGCAACTGTGACTGGATTTCTCTGTGGAGCAGAGAGCAGAGTTTCTCTGGGGTCTGAGGTGATGGCTCTCAAAACAGTTCCTGTGTCCTGGTCACAGGCCAGCAGCAAACCACACCCGAACCTGGGTCAGAAGCCTCCCTCACACACTCAGAGAGATGAGGCATCCAGGAGCAAGACTCTTGGTATTTCTGCATGGCACAGAGCAGCGGTGCCCGACAGCCACTGGAGAGCTGTAAAGCAGTGGGACATCAGCACTCTGCTAAAACCACACAGGGAGGAGCAAGTGTTTAAAACCAGCAATTCTCTCCACTTCCTGGGGCCAGGGAGGGCTTTCTTGTAAGGTGGGGGGAATACCAGGCAGCTGGGTAGCCTTCCTGATAGCATAAATTAGATGTGGACACTTAGTTTGCCCAGCACGTTCTCGGCGAGCATGCAGCAAACACTGCTGTCAGGGAGCAGCTGAGGAGTTTGGCAAGTCTATTTGGAACCAAGGAAAAGGTCAGACTGTAGGATGTGTGCACAGGTCACAAGAAAGGATAATGCCCAATCAGAAACAGTGCAAAGGAGGAAAATTTTCCTTCCACATACTCTGACAGTTGGGAGATGAGTATTGGTTGATTGCTCTTTTCAGGTTTTTAAAAAGCAGGTGAGCAAAGTATGTTCACAGGCTTTTCAAGTGTCTTACAGAAGCTGGATATTCTTAAGCAACACACAAGAATCATTTGCACAATCCACAGCACCACGTCCTAACCTCGGTATCTGCAGGGACAATTGGGACAAGACAGATGAGTGACCAAAAATTTTTGCAAGCAGAGAAGAGTTAAGTCAGCTGCTAGATTGGAACCAGCTGTGAATCCCATCTGATCTATTGTGAAAAAAGCAAGTTTCTGGCAGATCTGAGCCCCAGCATCAATTCCCAGAGCAGGAACTGTTTGCTCCCTTGAGGACCACCCAGGACTTTCTCAGTGTCCACTGAGAAACAACAAATAATCAAAACAACCACGTACACAGTTTTCCAAGGCAGGTCTGATACGATCTTTTTTTGTAAAGCGGTTATCCAGCCAATCCACATGACTATACCTTCTTAAATATTTTATTATGTCTGTTCTCCAAATTTTATTTTCTCAACTGAAGGTGAGACTTAACCAAAATAAATAAAGCACCTGGCTGTGAAAATCAGCCCATCCTTGGCAATAACATGGACATGCTTGAAGTGCTGCACACCCCAAAGATACCAACAATGGGTTCCTCCTATGCAACAGAAACTATCAAGCTGATGTCAGAAATTGTAATGCTTTTTCACTCCCCTTTGAGGGTTATAAACTACAGTAATTTCACGATTATAAGCCGCACCATTTTGACTAAAATTTTGGTCTGAACCCAAAGTGCGGCTTATAATCAGGTGCGGCTTATATATGGACAAAGAACAAAAAGTTGCTGTTTTAGTTTGGAGGACAGGTGTCTGCTGAGAAAGGCAGGAACTTCTCTTTGAAATGGAGAATGTAAGCCCCCTCCCTCCAAATTATTATCATTTTGAAATCAAGCGGCTTTCAGGCAAAGAGATGGGAATTAGGAATAGCAGTTATTTTCTAGGGAAATCAAAATAAAAATACAGTACTACAAAGAAACAAACTCCAAACCCTGACAAAGTCAGAGTACAACCTGACACCCTGTCAGGCAGGGTGTTGGTAGCAGTCCCATTAAATGGTGGCTGCATCCTCCTGCAGTGACAGATGTGATTCAGTTGGAGCAGTGCTCCTGTACAAGGTGCAGTTTCCCTCTGGAGGTCCAGTGGTGATGTGGAGAAATCCGGTTTTCCTCTGGAGTCCAGTGGAGAAAGGGGCTCCCTTAGTGTCCCAAAACCTCTGTTTTTATTTTGGTAAGAAATGTTGGGCCCTTCCCCCTGGCTGGAGCAACTTCCAATGGGATGCAGTAATTTTATCAGTCCCACAGTGGGACTCAATGGCCATTAGCAGAAAATGACTGGCTGGAGGAAGGATGGGTTGTGAAAAGATAAAGAACAATGCCCTGCCTGGTTTCAATGGATGGCCCATTAGCAGATTATCTGCCATTGAGATCAGGATCACTGTCCCCACCCTCAACAGATGGTGATAGAACAGATATCTTTTATCACACTCTGTATTGTAACATGCGGCTTATAATCAGGTGCGGCTTATAATCATGAAATTACTGTAGTTGCCGCTTTAATTCTTGTGTGAAAATGTGTTAAATGAACATTTTAAGTGTCATCCCCTTCCTACTGTTTGATATTTCTGACAACTGCTACAAAAGGTTTTTACTTCAACTTGATGAATAGGTGTTAAAGTGTCATAAAAGCAATCTAAGAGAGCTTGGCCCTGTACAATCAAATAAACATAGAACTAAAATGGATTCATTTTTGTATGCAGATGCAACAATGACTATTAATGCATATTAGCAAAGGTTTAATACTTTATTTCAATAGTTGACAGAATTTAAAATAAAATTCAATTTGCTACAGAACTCTGGTAAAAACAATTTTGGGTAAACATGATCAAAATGCCCATTTGATTGACTGCAAAAGATTAAGTGGGGCTGGAAATCTGTACGAGCTTCCCTTCTCACAGGGCTTTGTTGGTGTGGAGAGTTTCAGAAGCCCTGCCCCACAGCCAGAATGACCCTTCTGGGCCTGGAGAGCAGCCACAGAAAGCTGTTGACACAGGTTCTGTGCTCCAGCAAATCCGGGGTAGGAGCCACAAAGCCGGGGATAAAAAAGCAGTACCAGAGCTATTTCCAGGCTGCTGCTGTCCAGAATCAGCAGGAGGCAGCTCAAATATGCTCTTGTTGAAAGCACAACCACCAGTTTAGGCTCTGCACATAGACCTCAGACAGAACCTGTGACAAAGGCACAACAGGGACATAAATCAATGTGACCTGACAGCCTAAGGAAAAGTTCCAAGGTCACAAGTGTGACCACAGATGCAGCCAATCTCACCAGCCAGCAGCAGGGCAGAGCCCAGCCTTGCTTCAGCCCAGCAGGACCTCCCAACACCCACAAAGGACTGTGCCTGGACAGAACAGTAGCAGATTAACAAGTGCTGCACAGCACCCTGAACACTGAACTCTGGTCACACTGGGTCTCGTTACTTATTCATTCAGCAATTCCTCTTCTCTAAGCCACCCCCTTAATCGCCTCACTTTGGTATTTTCTTCTGAGATGCCAACAGAGGAATACACTTCATGCCTTCAGCCACCTAAGGACTTTAATCCAGAAATGTCACTGCCAAAGCAAGAGTAGTGGCATCAGGGTAGACCTGGGCAGGCACAGCTCTTTGAAATATCTTGCATCTTTACAGGTACCACTTCCCATCTTCACCTCCCTGCTCTCACCTCCACAAGAGCACCAAAAATAGCGTGGTTATTCTACAGGGTTAAGAGCCAGACCTTGGAGGGGAACTGTGAAAAAACAACACACACTAATACAATCAGAGATTATTTTATTCAGAGGTTTGGTCTAAATAGTTGTTTCTTTGCTGGCAAAGACTTCTTGCCCCTTCAGGACTGTCTGGTACCAGACAGGGACTCACTGGGGTAGCAATTCTGAGAAAACCAGAACAAGCAACACAACCGAACGAATCCTCTCAGCAGTGATGGTAAAGCAGTTTAATTGGAAAACCTTGAAAAACAAAATTGAGTCAGGAACTCCATTTTCTCACTTCACTCTTGCATTTCTCACCTGGGAAGGAAGAGAAGCTGGGCATTACCTGCACTCACAGAGGCAGCAGCTGCTGTCCCACCAGCTGCTGAATGTCCTTTTTAGACAAGCTTTATTTCAGCTCCACCACTAGAAAATGGTGAAGGTCAACACTATAAAGTATATGCAAGACAACCTGCCCTGCTTGTTCTCATCATCCCTCTCCACATCTCCTAGACACTTGCCAGCAGATCCCTCTCTTGCATCATTTTAAATAAATGTGTGTAATTCACAAAGTTGGGCACTCCACAGAGAATTCCAGGAGTGCACACTAGGCGCAAATTAGATGTTTTGGTCAAAGAAAGCTAACAACATAATGGAGACAAATGCCATTGCCTTTGGAGTCCTGATGAGCTGAAACCTCCTACTGAAAAACACAGACTGATGCAATGAGCTCAGACGTTTTGTCCTCCAGCAGTCCAATGCTCCAGCTCCAGGCTGTGAGTCTGGATCCCTATGCTGGGATTTTGACATAAAACAAAAATAAGCCACAGAGAAGCACAGCACCTCCCACCACTGTAGCTGCAGCCCAGAGACCTCTGGTTGTTCTGCCCAACAGTGTTCACATGTGCCTACAGGAGCTGGCAGCACCTGAGCGGGCAGGATCCAGCAAGTTCCTCGTCTGCTACAGCCAGAGAGCATGAGAGATGGGAACAATGACACTGGGAGTTATATTTCAGGGTTTTATTAGTTGTTCTTCTGCAGAATCAAAATATTTAGCAAATTAGAGATTCCTCAAGACTGCTGATATTTCAGATATTTAGAACTTGATCAATGTACAACGTAATACTTTGAACTATCAAAAACAACTCCAAACCTGATTTGTAGTACTAGATGTTACTATTATGTAATTCTATAGCAGTGTGAAAAATGGAACTAATGCAGTGAGTATATCTGTTTTAAAGAAAGTGCTTGAAAGAAACCTCCTGCATCACACTGTGTATTATTTAAAACAAAAAGATAACTGACTTTCTAGCAGGGCATTGTCTTAAATATCCTACAAGTCCAGGGACTGGATTGAAAATACTGAACCCCAGCTCTCTGCCTTCGGTTTCAAGAACCAACACAAGTTGCAGGTCCAGGTCGAGTTCACAGCTTACGTGCTTCAAGGGAACTTTCCACTTAACATTGGACACTTGTGTCTGGCAGAAGTGTTGGATGCATGGGTAAAAAACAAAAACCAAGAGGACAAAACAAGGTTCTCTCTTTATGCATAGTGACAGTTTCTGAACCAGTGTTTTACTAAGTTATAGACTAACTTTCAACCAAAAAATAAAACCCCATTGCACTAAAGGTCAAATTTAACCAGGTAATCTGGACTGTGACACAGTCAAGTAATTCAGTACAAGCAGACAAGACACCATGAAAGCAGCTTCAAAGAACCAAAGCATCCTAGTTTCAGAACCAACTTAATATTCTTCTGTCCAACTCCAGTGCAACAATGAGGGGGGAACCACTCGATCTCTACCTATGTACAATTCCAGTCGAGGCTGGGGAGTCTCAACTTTCCGTGGCCAAGCTGGAAAAAGGAAACTTAGGAAAGGACACTTTAAAATTTAATTTAAGAATGAAAGCTGGCCCTCAGTGGAAAGAGAAATGCTGGAGTGATGCACGCAGGCAGGCTTGCTCAGTCACTCTCCCTTGTATGCAAAAAGCTGGACCTCCTTCCCACTGAGAGCAAGTCACACTGGATGATGCAAAGGTGGTGGGGCTGGTCCTGCTCCGTTGCACGCCAAGAATGCAGGAATGTGTCTTCAGCTGGCTCCTGCACGGGCCATTAGATCTTCCAAAGCATTCTGTTGGTCGTTGTTGTGTAATAATAAGACCTCCTTAATGTCTTTTAGTTCAAAGCCCATTTCTTTAAATTGACTCATTAACTGGAGAAGTTCTGTGATCTGAAAGACAGACAGCCTGTTATTTGCAAGAGAAAAGCGGACGGATCGATGCTTGGTGGAGGTTTAGCACAGAGCCTGTCTTCAGCAGCTGGGCATGCCATGATTGTGGATTCCTCCTCCCCAAGCACAGCACATTCCAGCTCTGTTGGCAGAAAGTCTGCTCATGCCGGAGCCACCAGAGCTCTGGGCACAGCCCAGCCCACAGGGACCTTCAGTCCCCTCTGTTTGCCATCCTTCACTTCCAAAACCCTCTTCAACCAGGGCACCAAAGCTCAGTCTGCAGAGTTGTCTCTCTCATGGAAGGATATTTATCAGCCTGGCCCAACATAGGATCCCAAAAATGCTGATTAGTGGCACCCAGCTACCCCATCCAGCAGCACCTGCTCCACCTGATTTTTTTGAAATCACTTGGACTTTGGGAACAAGGCAATAGCTCTTGCTATCAACTGGCTTCTCAAATCTAGGGCAAGCTTGGGGGATTAGCACAAACCCCACTGTGTACATATGACACTTCCAGCATAAACTGTGAATCTTCCCTGAGCTTTGAAAAATAAAATGGCAAGATGTGAGTCAGCTCATCACTTTTATGAACCCACTGCCATTTACAGTTAATCTGCTCCACTCCAGGGGAAAGAAATATCCCAAACAAGCAACCGGGTTGAAATGGGCAATCAGGAGATGAGCCATTTCCAGTTCTGAGCCTGTGCCAATAGCAAATGGGTTTCTTAATCTCAGCTGCTTTCCATCCTCACACTGCTACTGCTCTGTTTACAAGATTATCACTTGTCCAAGAAAGGCAGGAAGGCATATCCATATTTGAGGGGTCTAAAGACTTCATGTAATAACCTGTCACACAATAGGCTGGAAGACTTTAAAAGATCTTCCTGTCCTCTGTCCTTGCTACCCACTCCTCCTGTACCTTTGCTGCTGGTAAAGCAGATAGAAAATGAAGCAGACCCCAAAGCATGCATTTTTTATCTTCTTCCAAAGCAAGCCCTAACCCAATTTGCTAAGCAGTAAGGCAGATAGATGCATTTGTACAAGGGAGGAAATTCACGGTCAGGGCAGGCTGGCAAGGTTTGAAAGAGAATTGGCTGCTGCTGAAGGCAACTGTATCTGTAACCACGCACCTCACCCACAACAAAACTCTGGGCATTCAAAACAGTATGACCACAATAAGCAGGGTCTTTAAAAAAATCCTGTCCCCATAAAAAGGGATGCAAATGAAACTAACAGAACAACACAGATAAATTCTAATGCTCTAACAATTTTTAGCTTTATCAACACAAAGACGTCTTTTGGCAGTCAGTTTTGGAAACAAGGTAGCATTACCATGAAAGCCAGAATTACATCAGCTGGAGTAACTGCGGCTGGAATTCCCTGCCATAGCACATTTTTCTATTCCTGCACACATTGCACCCTTACCTTCTCCTCTGAACACTGGTGCATTTCCAAAGCTGTTTCAACAAGAAGTGGATCAAAGCCCTTCTCACAAAGTTGTCCATGTGCAAACAGATAATCCAAAACCTGTGGGGAACAAAGAAAACAAACTGTGTTTGCAGAGAGGCACTTGCAGCAGGCAGCTGAATGTCACCTTGGTACATGCAGGGGGACTGAGCATGATTCTACCCAGAGCTTCACCAGGGACAGAGATACAGTCCTTCCTAGAAGAGTTGAGACATTCCTTATACAAGAGCTTGTGCAGAAAAAGCAGACAAACCCTTCTGTCCTGCTGTGCTCTCTGACCATCCCCTTTGTTCTAGTCAAAACAGCCTTGGAAGTGTATCTTTAGCCCTCTGACAGGAGAGCAGAAGTTTCATTGTGCTTTTTATACTACAAGTTTTAAAAATGAAACTGTAGGTCCATCAGTCAGGACATGTCTGCTTTTAACTTCCTCTCAGACAGCCGCAAGAGCTGATGCAATCTGAAAGCAGTCAGCCTTTGAAGATCAACTCAACTGGCAAGTGAGCTGCAAATCCCAGCTCACAAACACAGAAACTGCTGCCAAATTTCTTATCCATCCTCAGCTTTAAGCAGAATGGTCAGGTACGTAATGCTAGGTATGCAAAAGAACAGAGCTTGCAAATAGAGCAAGATTTAAAACCACCCTCTTAAGGGACCTTTTTTTTCCATTTGATACCACAGTTCACTCCAGTGCAGAGCTTAAGCCACTCTCCCTGTGTACGGAGAGGGTCAGCAGATCAGTGACACAAGCAGGAATCCCTGGGACATGCTCTGTACAGCACACAGCCAGCTGAGGGCCAGCATGGAAGGCTGGGCCATGTTCTCCCACTTTGAAGTGCTTATTTGAAGCAGAGCCACGCTTTGCCCTGCAGCACTTTGTGCCCAGTGACCTGGTTTGAGCAGGCATTGGAGGCAGTGCTTGAGCAGGAAGGAGCAGCACAGGGCACACAGAAGTCAGTCAGTGGGTCCTTGCAGGAGCCTTTCAGAGCTGTCTTTGCCCCTGCAGGCCTCTCTCTCTACAAGGAGAGATGTTGGCATTGTAAACCCTCATGCTCAGTACAAAGGAAATTGGCTGGATTTCTGTCACATGGCTCTAAACATAGCACAGAGACATGTTAACCTTCCTTTGGATGCGTTCGTGGCTCCTAGGGAGACTCAGAATATCTCCCCCTAGTTTCACACAGAGCAAAGGGCCCATCCCAAACCCAGCATGGCTCCAACCCAGCACCTGGAGGCGTGGCTGACTCTAGCAGTCTCTCACCATAAGCACAAGGTTGCAACTCCCTATTAGCATGACAATTTTTCCCCTCCCCGCAAACTGCAAACCCAAGATGGCTTCCCAGCAGAACCAGCATCCCATCCAGCATTTCTTTGCACTGCACGAGCTCTTACCTGGTCTATGTTCTGTCCCTTCTTCTTCATGGCTTTCAGGACGTTCTCAGGTGAGTAGCCCATGTTGACCACAGTCTCCACACAGTGCCTCTCACTGGGGGAGAGGCCCTGCTGCAGCTCGGCTGCAAGACTGCCCGGCCGCTTCGTGCAGCTGCTGTTACTGGGCACTTTAGACACTGCAAAGTTTTGGTGTGTTACCTAAGGGGGAAAACCCAGAGGCTGAGGTAATGGTCATCTCCTGCATCCCTACATCCTGTTTCTGCCTAGTGCCAGAACCAGCACACCCCATGCAATTAATCCAAAAGGTTTTCTAGAGTGCGCTTGGGAAGTTACACACTGTGAGGGATGAAACCAAGCAGCCTGATTCCCACCATACTCTTTCAACCCTCAAAGCAACAATCAAAAACACAGATTCTCCATAATGAACCTTCTCCTACTGGTGTGACAAAGCCTTTGAACACCCAAGCCCTGCAACAGTGAAGGCTGGGACATAGCCAAACCCTGCACCTCAAAGGAAGCACAGATTGCTTCCAAATCCTCAGGTTTACTCATGACCTACGTTTTTTTGTACTCAAAGGAACACCACTTATCAAGATTACCATAAACATGATCTAATGCAAGCAAGCACACAGGTGTATTTGGAAACTTACCATAGGGATCTCTGTTTCCTGGTAGTCTGGGTGTACCTGCTGGACAACACACAAATAAATCAAGTATAAACACCATGCACCAGTCAGCAGAATTTGCCACAGCTGGGGGAGGAGGGTTTTGTAGAAGATTCTAGCACAGGATGTGAGACTTTCGGATCTGATCAGGTTTACACATAGGAAATGCTGACATTACCAAATGCCTGCAGCTATAGAATTGTCATCAGGATCATTTCTCCTCTCAGCACTCTACAAATGGATTACGCTCCAAGAAGGATGTGTGTATCCCCATAACATGATTGTTTATTCTGTCATTGTAACAGCTGCATGTTCACACAGTTCAGCTCCTCACCAAGTCTACACCGCCTGAATAACAGTGCTAATTTTGAAGTCATTGCCTAAAGACTTCTCTGGGCTTTCTGACCATGTGAAGAGGTAAGAGAAAAATACGTTTCTTTTCTATTCCCAAAGCACTGAACTCCATCCACCACACAGGAACAACATGCCACACTGGCTCCAAAGAGCATGTGAGTTTTCTACCCACCACTTTTCCCACTCCCAGCACACCAGCAAGGCTGGGTCATGTCCCCTGCCGTGCACCTGCTCTGCCTCTGCAGAACCCCCACCACTTTGTACAACCTCACCCAAGCTAACAGCAGTGCAAAGTCAGGCCTTGGCCCCACCACAGCTGCACGTTTCAATTCAATACATTTAGAACTCCCGCATTTTAAACAGAGTTAGAACAGACTGCAAGAAATCACTGTGGACCAAGAACTGCACTGTTTAGCATTTCTTAATACTCATTATGCCAGAAGAGATTACTTGAAAGCTTGTACACACCCTTCAAAAAGGCCTTCTTAGTGCCCAAACTGAGCAACAAAAAACCCTCTATAGAAAACCAATTCTGAAAAGATCTATTAGGATTTTGAAAAATTCCATTTATTTACAAAACAATTCCAAAACATTTCCAAGGAGGTTTTCTTCTGCATTCCTAAACATCTTCCAGGATAAGAATTTCTCTTCTAGAAAACCAGCCCTGAGACATCATATTCATTCTGATGTACTAGGGTATCCAAGAACCTCTTCTCATGGTGTGTTCCTCATACACATGCTCTTTCCAGACACTTTTTCAAGGACAAAAAACACTGAAATGCAGGATACGTTGAAATAAGGAAAACAGCCATGAAATCAACTACTGGGTTATCACACTGAAGGATGATGCTTCATTACTGACACTGCAGTCAGGAAAACCAAAACTGATACCAGAGATTCAACAGTCTGGGGAAGCCAACTGCTCCTATTCAATCTACTTGAGTTGAATTTCAACCTGCTGTCTTCATTAGTCATTTCTACCTCTGCTAAAGCTGCAAAAATCAAGGTACTGAGATTCAAGAAAAAATAAAAGTGAGGAGAGGGGGCCACCACAGAACTTATGCACCCTCAAAGAAACCAGACTTATTTCCATCCAAAGATTTCTAGATCCAATTCACTGCTAAAGCAAAATGAATTTGCAGTTGCCATGGGAGAAAGTCACAATTTCTTATCTTGTGAGGAAAAAAAGCACACTATGGCATACATTGGGATAGAAGCCTTCTGCTCCCAGACACAGAGATGACTCTGATTTCTTTCTGCTGTTGTCATACTCTGAGGTTCTTTTGTTACATTTACTTAAATTCTTTTGCGGTATTTACTTAAATTTCTTGCATATCAGCCATAATTTTCCAGTGAAACTATACTGTGAAAACAAAACAAGTATAATCCGAAGTCTTGGAATTTAAACACAAAGAACTAAGTTCTGTTGGCGTAATTATTTCTTAATTCACTACTTCCAAAGCATAAATAGTTTCTAATTAATTAATTAATTTTATTACTTCTCCTAGTAAGTCTGCTTTTTTTTTTTCTCCAGTCTGCATCTTCCCTTACAGCCTTGTCAAGAATACACTCTTCCTCTTGGTCTTTATAAAAATTTAATTCAGCAGAGAGATTTGAATAGTTTGAGTGTAAATTTAGGCATCTTAACGCCAATCTATCTAGTTGTAAGTGATCTTTCCTCCCCAGAGATGCTATGTGCTCCCTAAATGAGGTCATACAGGCCCCTCTCACACCTGTGACCTGCGGCAATGAGCAGGTGCTCAGCACAAAGTTAGCAGTATTGAATTTGTTCCAGTCATCAACAAACAGCTGTTCTGCTGTGCTCTGTCAGATATTCCACTTCCCAGAACACTGTACTTCAGTTACGAGTGCATTTACCTAACCCTGAGAAGAGGTGGGAGGACAAAATGGGAGAAGCAGCATCACTTGTTCCAGGGCACATGGTGTCACACAAAAACCTACAGGATGCCACTAAAGCCACAGAATCACTGAAACACTGCTTATAAGGGTCACAGAAAAACCCCCAGATTATTTTAGAACAAGCTAGAGGATCTGACTATACAGCTTTCACTGGGCTTCATGAGTACTGGTGTCCAGATCTGCAGTTCTTCATAAAAAAACCCCCACAAGCTTACTCTAATCTCTGTTCATATTCACAAAGAGACAAAACCAACACCTGATGTGACGTTACTGTCCTCAAAGTAATTTTAGAACTTGCAACAAGACTGAGGAAACAAAGAGTCGATCTCCCATCTCAGAGTTGTATGATGACCAACTGTAACATTAAAAATACAAGATGATGTTCAAGGCTGGTGTTAGTCTCCACCAAGCAATGACTCAATTCTTCTTTACAAGAAAGGGTGAATATGAGATTTCACATCATTATAATTATTTTTCCTGTTAAAGATTAGGTTTTTAAAGGATCTCAGGAAGAAAACTGAAAAAAAAATAAAAATATAGGCTTACTTCACTGCAGGTCAACCGCAAGCACTTTTTCTTCCCTGAATGACACAGCACATCAGTGTGTTTCAACCTATTATTACTTCAATTCCTGGAGAAGCCTGCATCACCCATTATTTCCAGCAAATAAACAAGCGAAACAAGGAAGAAAACCAGAAGAGATTTGATTCAAAGCCTAAAAGCACTTCAGAATCTGATATATCTCATCTGGGTAGGACAGAATGCAGGACTGTACACAGAAGATGCTCAATATGCTTAGCCCAAAGGTGTGCAACTATCACCAACAAATGAGAACTGAAAAGCTAAAAAAACAATCACTGGAATTGGTCTAAAAATGTCATATTTGGGGGAAAATGCAGGGTAATAATCTGAGGATCAAAACTACCACCACAGAGACTGCTGGATTGATCAATATGCCACTTAAATTAAGAGGTTGCACAATTCACTCCTAGTAAATGAAGTTAAAACCAAAGCAACAGGGCAGTTTAGAGGCAAGAGTTGCCTCTACACCTCCACCTCTCAGCAGCAACCCCAGTTCCACTCCACTCCGTGTTTACCGTAGTCAACATGCTTTGAGATGATTCCTCTTCCGTACAAACAGTTGAAACAGCCAGGGAAGACAGCCTGGATGAAGAGGACAATGTCTCCCTGCCACTGTCCTCATTTAGAGTGGAAAGACCAAGCACATGGTGTCCATTGAGTTCACTGGCTTTACTCTGAGCACAGGTCTGCAAAGAGCTAAGCAAAGTGCCATTGCGGAGACAGGTAGTGCTGTGGAAAGTGCTCGTGAGCTTTGATGATTTCTGATCACCCTCATCGGAGTCAAGCTTAGGGAATGACAGGGATTTGATATTGCTCACTGAAGTGATGGGGGAAAGGGACACTTTGGAAGACAAGGACATCTTTTCACAGTTTCCCAACTGTGGTAAAGTGATAAAGCCATTGGGTTTGTGAAGGGGTTTGAAGTCCAACGTGGCCCTTTCTATGGATGCTAGAACTTCCTCATCTTGCAACACAGACTCAGATCCTCCTTTAGGCAAAGTATTATCTAACAGCTGGGCAACAATTGGCCCAGTAGTACCAACATGAATTTCAAGGATATTTTTTAGTTCCTCCTTATCATCGATAGTTTTTAATTCCAGTTTGTCAAATGGGTCTTCTTCACATTCAAAATCAGCCGGGTTGAAATCTGCCTTTGGTCGAGGTGGACTGAGGACCTTTTGCTTCACAGAGCTGGTGTTGGCCGGGGTAGGAGTCAGAATGTTATTGTGCTGCAGGCTAGCGAGGATAGGGTTAATAGGAGGAGGCATGGCTTCAGGGCGAGGTCCCTCTGAGAACCCCATCTTGTTGCTGTCCTCTGGAGTTGCTTTTGAGTTTGCTAGAGCCTCTTCTGCCTTGCGTTCAGCTTCCCTCTGGGCAGCCTGAATTTTTTTGAGTTCTTCAGCCCACTCAATTGTTTTCTTTTCCAGTGAGAAGTCATACTGGATGGGGGTGGAGGGGAAAGGAGAGAAGGGAAAGTAAAAAAAACCAAACTATTAGTTATAAGGATCATAGCTGCTACTTCTAACACCAACATAAATTAACACAAAGAGAATAAGAGGTACATTAATTACCTGGAACAGCAACATTTTGTCACAGCCTGCAGATTGACAAAGCTGGCAGACACGAGAAGGACTTAATTTTGCCACTAACAGCAAAATCTGGCTGTAACATGGATTAGAATACTGTATTTTGCCTCCTTCCTACGTTTAGCGTTGCTTTAGAACTGTTCATCATCCCAAGATCAGTTTCACAGCCCTCCCACCTTCTTCCCCCAGGACAAGAGAAGCAGCAAGGGGAAGTCTAATGAGTTATTAGATGAATAATCGCACCCTGATCTGGCACTACCAAACTATTCCCAATCTACAAGTCATTCAGCAGAGTATTTTTGCATTCGAAGGTCAGTACAGTTGTACCCAGTTTCCCCTAAAAGATTCCTAAGGGACTTGATATTAGTGTTACACCCTCTGGTTTAAGGCAGTATTTTCATTTCCACTGCAGTGCCTCACCAGCCAAAGGGGATACAGTGGCTACACCAAAGACAACACAGACAGGCAGCACCAGATTTTGCTGTAATTAGTGATGTGACAGGATCTCAAAAGCTTTTCCCATTTAACATCAGGTCCTTTAAGGCCGGATCTGCACAGAGAAACATCTCACTATCAGTGTACTGAACACAGAGTGGCTTAGTTGTATAGGGCAAAATTCTGAGGCACCTAACCCTATCTTTAAATATCCACATATTTTTTCATACTAAAAAATGGGTAGCTGTATTTCCTGCACTTCTTTTTTTTTTTTTTTTAACAGCACTCACTAAAGCTGTAAAGACTTAAATTCCATTGTGAGATGCACAGTCCACACTGTGCAGGGTGTTGGAGTCTGAACAGGCACAGTACATTGGCTGAGCCCCAGTTTGGCAGTAAAATGGAGACACAACACAATCAAGACAGCAACAGGACATCAGTGACTCCTTTGGCTATCCCACACTGCCTTAACTGAGTGGAAATATGGGTATAAGGAATAGCAGCTAATTGTTTAATGGTTATGAGCAAAAAGCCATGAAGTAGGACAACAGGGTAATATAGAGGGTTGGGAGAAAACAAAAAGAACAAGAAAAAAGCAGAACCACCAACAGCAATCTGTCACAGACAGTAAAAACAATCATCAGTTGGGACTGGCAAAGGAAAATCATGGATCCAAATAAGAAAATATAATTCAATTTGACTTTGTGTATCACATCCTGAATTTGGAGATTTGATTTCCAACAGTTATGCTAAAGCAATTGATTTTATGCTAGTAACAGTTTATTTTATCAGAAACATGCTCCTCAAGACAGGGAAGCCATCCATGTACCAAGCTGTAACCTGCTTGCCCCACAGCTTAGAAAGAATTCTCACTCAGAACTACAAAGAACACACAAGAACTACAGAGAAAATAAGAACTGAAAATTATGTCATTGCCCAGATATATCAGTTCTTAGGATTTTTCCCCCTTTAAAATTATATTCAAATTTCATCAAGGTTACATTTAGAACTAACTACTACACAAAACCACTGTGCTTCTTTGAAGCAGATAGACTAAAACAAATGCTTAAAAATAAAAGTCTAATGGTTTTTTAAGGCAATAAAAATTAGAAGCTTTTTGCATGACCCATCATATTTTACTCTTCTATATAGCCCAAGAGATCTTCTAGAAATACAAGACTGTCTGTGTGCACACTGTGACAGTTTGGGATGTTCAGCACCACTGGCTGGGACCAGGGGTGAGAGGAGAGAGAGCAGGAAGGCAAAATATCACCTACCTGGGCTTCTCTGAGAAGCTGTGAAGAATCAGACAGACAAAAACCAATGGGTAATCCAACCTTTGCTGGGGTTTTGAACTTGTCTCCTATCTTAAATGGGACATCATCAAGGTAACTGAAAGGCCCTGAAATCAGAAGCAGAAATTGCATTAAGAAAAAAAGCCCAACAACTCACTAATTTCATGTTTTCTGTTCAGGCTCACATTACTGTATTTGGGAGCTATTTTATCTCTGCTGCAGCATCTATACCAGATAACAACACAAATGGAGTTTGAAGCTGTTTGGACTTCAGTGTCTCAGTTTAGTTTAGGGAGTTTGCTCAGAGCTTAATTCCTAAATTCTAGTTCATAAATATAATTACAAAAAAAAAAAAACCACAACAAAAACCCCACAAAAAAACCCCAACAAAAAACAAAAAAGGCAACCCAGCAAGCCCCTTTAAACCACAATGCACCAGATTTTGACATCAATGTGACCATTATCTTAGTTTCCTTTGTGACAACACTATTCCTACACAACTGGATGCTCTCCTGAACACTGTATTCTATCTCTATAAAAAGATCCATCGTTTTTTGTCATAGTCAAAACAGATTATAAAATTACTCAGCAACTGAAGTAACTGAGACACACTAAGCAACTGAGCAACCAAGACAAACTACAATCCAGGTTTTGACATACAAGTAGTAAGTAGCAGGTGGACAGAAGTGGTCACTAAGGCAAAGAGATGAACCAAAGCCATTCTACTTTAAACAAAACACAGTGAAATACCAAGGCTATTTAGCACAGCAACTTTGAAATAAGGCAATCTAACTTTATCAGGTCCTATACTTGTCTTTTTTTTCTAGGATGACACTTTTCCTGCAAATTCACAAGGCAAAAACCAGTTAGAGCTCAACCACCTCCAAGCAGCCAGACTATTCATGTGTTTTCCTTAAGCAATTATGAAGAAGTGTGAGAAAACCCAAAATACAAACTAAACAGCTTTTCCATTAACTAGAAGTGGTCTCTTTGATCACTGCTCTAAGCTTTTGGACCCACAGGCAAGGTTCTGGCATGTGTAACAATCTGAGGAGAGACTCTAGGCCTCACTTGTAGCTTCTCCCTGGTGACACAGATACAGGAAAATAGAGGCAACATCTAAGACTGTGCTCAGTGCCCAAGCCCTTGCTCAGTGAACTGTGACTTGCTGTTTTTATCTGACCCATTTTCATACTCAGATGGCAGTTAAGTACTGTTTGTGCTCCCTCACTGTTGATTCATCTACAAGGCAGCCACAGACTCCCAGAGGCTGAGCAGCTTTCATAAACAAGAACATCCTGTCAATTTGCAGTTAAAGGCTTACATGCTGTCATTTCTTGACCTCTCATACTATGCACACACTGTGTGGTCACAGAGTCCTGTTAGGACAGTTTGAAATGATCAGGATGAACAACTTACATCCCACCTGCACCTCCAGGATGAAAAAAAATGCTTCAGATAGAACAGTATTTTCAGTGATCCTTATTGGAAATCACATATCCAAGCATTGCAAAGCACAGCACCCAGACAGAATCTCACTTGGCCAACACTACCGCTCTTTGCAACACAACATCCAAGCTGTACTTGAGCTGGCAGTTTGAGCGCCTGATATGCCAAAGCACTTGCTTGTACAGAAATAACAACTGTGGCAGCCTCTGCAGCCAGAGTGGTAAATCATGGCCAGGTTAGAGACAACCAGATCTGCCAAATGCTGCTACCACAGCCTGGCAGTCCCACTGGCACAAGTCCTGCTCTAAGCCAGATGTTCCAAGCACAGCAAGATTACCTCTCCACATGGGTCTCCCAGCCCAAATTACTCAGCATCCAAATCCTTGTCTTATTAGACCTATTGGCAATACGTAGTGGGATTTCCCCTTGCACAACTGCACCTGAAGCACATACCAGCCACAGAGGGTATAAGCACAAACTTTGCTGTTCACATATCAGCAATCTTGTTTTGCCCAGCAAATATACTAGCTATATTGACAGCTGCCAGCTTAATCCCAGAAGCTTGACTAAGGAATAAAAACTTCCTACTTTCTTCCCAGTATACTGATTTTGTAATAACCCTTGATATAACCTCATCCTGAATATAACTATTAGAAAAAGTCCACAAGTGCATATTAAAAACACCTCAAATGGTTTAGGACATTCAATGACAAAAAGTCTGAGGCAAAACACCTATGCACATAGAATTCAGTTTGTTCCAGCCCAGTCAGAACAGTACTAGCTTGGTGAAGCTAAAATCTTATCCAGAGCAGATCACACTGAACACACTAAGGAGTAAAGGGTGCAAATTCTGATACATTCTAGAGCAAGAAGAAAAATCTACATAAAAAAGGTATTATGAAAGACATTGTTACAACAGTCACATGTTCAAGTGAGAGGACTGAAGTTTTTACCAAACTGTTATTTAGTAAGTCTGTTAGCCACTTTATCCTTTGTATCAGTTAAAATTAAACTGAGTAATTTCTGGGAATAGGCCTAGCAAAAGTGTACTTGTCAGTCCAGCCTCTGGCACTGTGGTGTGTACTATGCTCCTGGCACAAACTACTACAAGAGTAGGATTTCTCTCTGCTTCAGTATAACTCACAGAAGTGTCCTTCAGTTTGGCACCAAAATGGAAATACTTCAGAAACACATACAAATAACTAGAACAGTTAGCAGTTATGAATGGGGAACAGTTTTGAAACTATGTGTAACTTAGTTGCTATGGTCACGAGAACCACTAACGTAATTGTTGGAAATCAGAGTTAAAACACTTTGAAATTGTACAGCAACAGCAAAAATACAACTGAAATACTGAAGCATCACACTTGGCATAACCCACTCAGGAAAAGGAATTATTCTCTCCACTCATACCTTGTGTTCCTATCTTCATCTGAACACAGTCCTGAGCAACCTGCTTTAGGTGACCCTGCCAGGGGTTTGGACATGCCAATCTGCAGATGTCCCTGCCAGCCTCAACCACTCTGTGATACAGTGACAGTATTCTGACCTCTAATAAGCAGTTCAACAATAATCACAAGAGATATATCAACTATATTCACTGATTTCATCAACCTGCCAGACACATGGAGCTGAAGGCAGCCAGGGGGTGGATGCTCTACAGTAAACCAAAACTCAGTGAGATAACCCTGGAGAAGATTGAAACAACTACCCTGCTGATCTCTTAGGACATAATTAAGACAAGGAAGTTGCCCTGCTACTCCTCAAACAATACTGTGAAACTGTGACTAGAAACTGCGGGTACACAAAAGAGCAGACAAGTTAACCAGGCAGCTCACAGCACCATTTGTTTGGACCTTGTTATTTTGAAGCCAGGAGCATGTTCCACCACACCATACCGTTCTGAGTAATATCTAAGATATGCTGAATTCTGAGCCCTGAGCAGCCTTTGCTGGTCTGTTTAGGTGAGAAGAGGAAAAAACTAAAAACAGACATAAAAGAGAAGCAGATCAGAGTGTTCATAGAGACTGTTTACAGACACAGGAGCAACTGCTGAATAGCTGGCAATTACCAAATGAAAAAATTAGTTGTCCAGCAGGAGGATCACTGGGCCATAGCAAAGGAGGAGACCATTTAAAAATGAATTTTTGATAGGCTATTTTTATTAATCCTTAACCCCATATTTAAGTGAGGCATTTCTTATTTTGTACTTCAACTTTACATTTGCAAGACTGAACAAAAAACTCTAGGAAAAATGGAATTCCCCAGAATCCTTTTATTGGAAAAATTCTCCAGAAAGATCAAGGTTAGATTTCTAAGAGCACTAGTTTTGATAGCCTGAAAAGTCATCATTATTGAGTTGAGGAAGCCACATTACATACAACGAACTTAACTTTAATGCTTCATAGCAATATTAATAACACTCCAATTACATCCCCTTTTCTAAAAAATTACAGACAAATAACTTTTATGATATCAATCACCTGCATGACTTTCTGAATCTCATTTGTAGAAGACAGAAAAATAAAGTCTTTTCAAGATTCACTTGCCTTCTGAACCAGGTTAGTGCAATTTAGGAGACAATTTCATGGCTGAGCAAAAATGAAGCACAATTCAAAGTTGTATTAAAAGCTTCACTTTCAATTCAGCTTCTCATGTGACTTCCATAGGAAGATGCTACAGATCTAATGTCCCCTTCAGCAAACACCAGAGCAGGTTTGATTTTGAAGGGGGATTTGTTGGGGGAAGGGTAATGTGTTATTCTGCCATGAAGGAACAGGGACTGATTTTCAGTTTAATCAGAGAACAGGCAAACACAGCATCAGCAAGCAACTATGCAAGAAGCAAGCCAAGGCACTTCATTCCTAACAAAAAAACTACTCAGAGGCTAAACAGATTAGTTTCTATGGACTGTCTATGCTAGGACCTTAGTTAGCAGCAATAGTAGGATTCATCCTGTTGAAAAGACAAGGATGCCAAATTTCACTTACCATGAGAGTCGGATCCCAACTTCTTAGAAGCCATTTAGAACCTGAAAAACATTTCAAAACAGCTTGAACAACTTTGTATATGTAGCACAAAGTGCATTTATGCAGCTCCAGAGTCTTATCTCTAGCTTATGGAACACACTGCAGACACCTGATGTGCCTGTTCCCAAGACAGATAAGCAAACATTATATTTTAGCCTTGAAACCAATTGAGCAGACAAATAACTTAGCCCAGGGTCTGCCAACTGAAATAGTAAAATAAAGAAAAAAAAGGCCCCAAGTAGAAAACCAAAACAGCACACAGCCAAGACACAACCAGGGTGATCAGGAAGACAGAGAGTTACAGATCACAGCACTCAGAGGCCACTTTGTTCCAGCCTCATGAAACACACCCTGCCTCCCTTGGCATTAAGAATAGCTCTTCCTGCTGAAATACCACACTGATCCTCTTCTGTTTAATCCCTGCTGCTCTAAAATAGGGATATACTACCTTACTGGGTACGCAGCCTTTTAGCCAGCATGGCAGTCATCTAGACACACTGGGCAATGCATAAAACAGGTATAAAACAAATGGTATCATGAGGAAGATAAGTTGGATACACACAAGAAAACAATGAGAACAGGCCCTATCCACTGCCCACAACATTTAGCAACAACTTTTACAAAGTGGATGTGAATCCTACATGGCCAAAATGCTAAAACACAGACGTGCCTAGCCAGTTTTTAATAGAGAGTAGGCTTGCCTTGTGAAAAGAGTTGTTCAAGATAGAATTCGCCGTCAGCTAAAACTCTACTCCAGGATGCTATGGCGTACTCAATAACCTGGGGTTTTTGCTAGACTAGAAGTACATCACAAGGTCTCTCTCAGGACACCACAGCATAATTCTGAGAGTAACTGAATTTATTTGTAAGTGTTCCTTGTAACATTATGCATGACAAAAACTCAGAGTTGCCCTTTGTGCCTGAAGTTCTCCAGCTTCACACACTGAAATGCCCAACAGCTGTTCTTCAAAACCATGGAGGCCTCTGGTACATCCCCACAGGCAGCAGAGCACAACAACATGGGCAGACCTGACATTCATGGCCATCATTCCCCAGTCAGGGACCCTTGGGCTGGTCCCATTGCAAATGCTACATACTAAAAGAAGGTGACACAGCAGAGTTATTTCCTCCCGGCTGTTGCTGACAGGACTGGGGAGAAGAGCCAGTTTCAAGCACTCTAGGAAAGTCCCTTTTGCAGCACAAAGATCCCTTTCAACATTATGTTGAAATCAGCAGGTGAACCAGACCTGGCTAACAGGAATCCTACACTAAAGTCAAAGCTGGGCAAAGATCACTCGTGTGCAACCAGACTAGGTGAAACACATTGGGCAGATGCTGGGCCATGGGGAAGTGAGTCATGCTGGGCAAGTCCAGGTGCACACTGCACATAAAAACAGTGTCATCCTGTTCAATGTTTGCCAGGTTCTTTTCAGAACTCACCAACCTCTCTCAACAGTGCTATTATGTCTGAGACTATCCCACTACGCCAGAAACTGGTTCTGGCACCTGGTTCTCAGAAAAAAACAAAACATTAAGGCTTCAAAGACAGAAAGAAAAGGAGGTGAAACAGTGCCAAGCCTGCCATCCAAGGAAGGATGTCAAGGGCAAAGCCACCTGACTACCCAGTAGAGCTGCGTGTCAACCACTGGAGCTGAACGAGCCTTGCTGGTCTCAGTGCCCAGACAGCAGACAGCAGCACGTGAAACAGCTGCACTTTCAGACCCAGGCTTCACTGCTAGACAAGCTGCTGTGTTGGTAGTTCCTCTGTGTGAGAGCAGTAATTAAGTCATCTGGATTTGTTTTTAGTGAAAAAGCCAGGTGACATGTAAAATCATACAGTCTTCACATCCTCACCAGTCCTCTGTCACTGGAGACTGTGGCACTGTGTGCAAGCACTGCCCACTCTCCACTGAACTTGGAACAAAGTCTCTACACAGCCTTCTTTTAATTTCTCAAAGTTCTTTCTTCTAGTTACTACCTCAGACTGAAAAGCAACTGCTTTTTTAGAGGATTTAAAAAACTTCTGATTAGAGAAACTAGCCTCCCCACTTTGCCAACTTAAGTTGATAAAGGGGTTTGCTCAAGGCAGCACCAGTTACTACAGGTTACTGCTCCAGAGACATGAGTGGCACGGTATATAAATCCCAATAAGCCAAAACTGCCCATCCAGCTACCAAGGAGTTTTGCAGTAGCCTATCACTCTGGAGCTGCATAAAGTCTCAGTGTCATCCCATATAAGATGTATGTATCTTGCTTTTTTCTGCCAATCCTGTAGTAAAATCCTAATGCTGACCTGGTGTCTGCATTAATTTCAAGATGCAATGGAAAAATAATTCCTCTGCCATAGGCAACACTTTAATTAATCACAGAACTAGCTAAGGTAGATCAGCAGCAAGCTAGTCATGAAATGGATCACTTCCAGAGCCAGTCACTTCAGATTCACATAGCATTTGAGTTGATAACACACAGGTCTTCCTGATACACTTGAGTGTGCACTTACTAAGACACCATTACTTCAGAAGACACTCGTCAGCAAACAAAACTGTTAAGCACCATACACAGTAATACAAGAACAGGCTGCCAGCCACATCTCATCAACCCCTTCTCAAAGAAGGTTTAATTAAAATAGTGTCTTAAGACTAATCAGATTTGACAAGCTAGTCAGGGACCACTTTTACAAGCATATTGCTGTTGTTCTCTTGTCCTGGCTAGGAAAGCAATATTTGCATCCAGTTAGGTGGTTACTCATGTTGTCACTATGATTCTAGGCATTATCTGAACATTAATTACACCGTGGAGTAAAGGTTTACTTATTTGTTACCACTCATTTTGAAACTTAATTTGAAATCTGGGCTGCTTCCAAAGTTTTATTCTAAATCAGATGATGGATAAGTGCAGCCCTACCACTGTTCCCTTTGATCTACTGACTCCAGAACGAGGTGCTGAAGGGCATTGGTGGTAACAGCACACGGTGGCAAGGATTGTGGCCTGATACTTTACTGCACAAAAAAAAATTTTTTCAACACTTTTCTTGCTCTAGAGGAACCAGTCAGTTGCGCAGTACTACAGGGTGTTCCTACAGCCACCTAAAAGCTCTCTTCTACAAATGTAAACCTCCCTAGCTTCACTTCCTCGTTCTTGGTTCTGGCCAACTCTCCATGGAGAAGATCAGGGTTGCAAGTACCTAAAAGTTATAAGGAACTGAAGCAACCTGATGTGAACTCTTCTCTACCCATTTGTATCATTTTACTTAACACTGAGGCAGCATTCTTAAAACCAGACAGCCAGAGGAACACTGCACAGCAAGAGCCCAGGATGAGGGCAGAAGACCTCAAAGTTGTCAGAAGGGGAAGGGGGACAGGGAAACAACCACAACAACAAACAACACCACAAAAATGCAGAAACAGAAGTAGTAAGGAAAAACTGATGACAGCAACAACTGGCACAGAGAGGTGACGAGCTGTAATAGCTTGAAGAGATAGAGGTGACCAAGGCAATTCACTGGGCACATCATCATTTAAACCTGAATGACATTTAACTGTGCTGCCAGACAAGGAGAATACAGAAAAGCATGACTTGGTGCAAGAAGGCAATGCCAAAGGGAGAGTCTCATCAACAGAAGAGAACGAAAAAATTATTACAGAATGACACATGAAGAGCTTCTGGAAAGTTGGGGTGGTTTTTTGCTATTATTTCAATTTTTCTTCTACTTTCCCTTGAGTGTGTATCTTCATTCCTTTTCCTCTGAAGGAGTTCAGACTAGACAAGTTGGAAGTATCCTAGCACTAACGATACCTGTAATTGCTTTATTCATTATAACTCAAACCAATTTAACTATTTGGCAAGAAGAACTGGATTCTTGCTGCTATATTCCTGAGTGTGGGGTGCAAACATGTCTAGATTCCAGACCATGTGAATTCTCTGATGTAATTTCCACATAAAATTCACATAAATGAAAAATTAGTATCTTATGGGTGAAAGGAAACCAAAAATGCCTCAAGTTATCAACCATAATCAAATCAGTACATCTATGATTTTCAGAGAAAGAGACCTGATCTTGCAATTTCCGTCTTACCTGCTAATACACACTGTGTAGTCTACACACTACTAAACATGCACCATTCAGTCTGAAAACTACAAAAACAAAAGGCTGAAAAAGCAAAAAAAACTTCCCTGCCTGTATTACATTAACGAACTACTGATTTTACAGTAAAGAAAAAGTAAAAATCACTTTGATTCAAGTGATTGATTTCTAATGGTCACAGGTGTTCAAAACTTAGATAGTGTTTTCAGTTTTCACTGCACCTACTTGTTTCAGTGCAAGTGGAGGGCTGTAACAAACATCAGGTCTCTGTATACGTAACTTCACACCACAAAAATAGGAGTCGACAGTGCCTGTTGCTAAGACAAAACAAAAGTTAAGTTTCTCATATCAAAGCTTCCTGTCTATGTAAGTGTTCAACCACTGCTACACAGCTCAAACCAATTACAATCTCTCTCAGCAAAAAGCTAGTAAGTTTACGACAGTACAAAGCAGATTCTACCCTTTTACTGCCGTATCCAAATAGATGACATCATCCCAAAACCTGCAGCAATCTCTTCTACTTTGTACTTCTAAGAGTCCTGCAGACAAGAGCACGTGGAGATACTACCCTTACAATAAAGCAATGATGCTGAGCCACTGGTAACAGCTCTCTGTATAAAGTTGTAAAACTACATGTGATATCCTGCAACTACATGCCTATAACACTCTCTGCCTCCCTGCTACCCCCACCAAAAAAACACCCCAAATCAAGCAAAACAATAATAAAAAAAACCAAACCAAAAACCAAAGCCTAAAAACTCCAAGACCTCCCCCAAACCAAAATCCCACACAGGAAAGAAAAAAAAAAAACCCAACAAAAAACAAACCCAAACTCATTCACCAGTCCTAACAGAAAAATAAGTTTTAACTTTATGTACAGTAATTCCTCTTAAGTCCTACCACAATCCAGGAGATAAAATATACTAAATTTTAAGATTGATGGAAACAAATCAAATCCTCCTTGAAGCTAGCCCTCTTATGAAGTTATCCAATTTTCAAGGGACACCAGTTTAAACAAATCAAATTATATTTCCATCTTATGGGACACAAAGACAAGTGGTCATCATCCTACATTTAACCATTCAGAGCAGGGTTTACACTGACAAGAGGGGGCTTGAGGGAGGGAAGTGTGAGGTATCCCTGCTGCATACGTATCCCACGGAACGACAGTCCAAGCAGCTGTGGGGAAAGACCTAAATCTGAAGAACAGCCTACATCAAACTAATGCAGTTTGCTATTACTAGTGCAACAATAGAGGGACAGGAACAAATAAAATTACACTTTCTAAAGCACTTTTCAAATACACAAGTAGGAAGGAAGGGGAGTAAAGACCCTGAAGAACAGAACTGTGCTCAGATCACATTACTGGATTACAAGATGAGTGATTGTCACAACATCCATTATGGAGTTTTTTATGCAGATGCTCGATTGCATCTTCCTAGCAGTGATAAACATCGGGAGATATTGATTCTTTAAACTGTGCCATTGCTTAATGTGACATAGTGGGCAATCAGCCTTTTGCTCCAGGACCTCTCTGTTGGCAGCTTCCACAGCTCTCAGAGAGCCATAGCATCTCTCTGTCATTCCATAGGGATTCACGGCACTGATACCAGACACCTGCAGTTCCAGTCATCCTCAGGTCATGTCCCAATTTGTTACAAGCTTGTTTGGCTGGTTAAGGATTTAAGGTTCATAACTGATAACAGACAGCTCCATTCCTCTTTTAAGATCCTGACTATGTGTTTGAAACATAAGGTAATTTGTCATACACCTCACCCAGAAATTAGAGACAATCCCACAATGGCTGTGGAAATGAAGCACACTAATATACCAGTTTTTTAGTTACTTTGTGACTTACCAGCCATACAGGTTTCCAACACAGTTGAAGTTTATACACCTCACAAACCTCTAAAAATACAAGTTTCACAGGCAACAGCACAAGGAAACAGAAAAGTACTCAGAGGCAGCCTTGTGGTCAAAGCAGATCAGGGCAAGCTTCTCCTTTGGCCAGACACTGACATGCCAAGCAACAGCATGGAAGACACACCTATTCTAAATCCAGATTCAACTGTGGTAGCATAATGGGTAATCTTTTTAAAAAGGACTCTTTCCAGAAAACTCAATCCTGTCATAAGAGAAAAGAATCTGCAACAAACATCTAAGTCTGGACTGATTTCCAGACTCTGAAAACTTGGGCATAGTGCAGGTTCTATTCATCCAAAAGCAGATGAGGATTTTAGAGTGTAGAGTATGATTTTTACCTAAGTCATTTAAAGATCATATAAACAAAACAGCTGAGCTAACAGGGACGTGCTTTCTTTTTTTTTTTTTTACTTCAAGGTCAGCTTGACTAATCTACAAACTACAACACCCCCAAAAAAAAAAAAATTAAAAAAAAAATAAATAAAAAGAATGGTAAACTAGAAATAGAGGACTAACTTACCCTCCATGAGGCACAAAAGAAGCCAAGTCCCAAATTTGATGAGTAGAGCAACTGTTTTGAACTACTGTTTTCCTATATCTAAAGCTTGGATAGCAAATACCTACAGTTTTGAGAGTTTGAAACAGTCAGATGGTAAGCAGCTGGTGACTATCAACAAATGTAGCTACTTCAGCTTAATTACCATAAGATTTCATACTACTATAAAAAAGTCAATTTTTTCTAGGCAATCTTAGCACTAGCCAGAGCCAGGCAGGTGCGTTAACTTTCCTCGTTAACCACAGCACTATAGAAGAATTTCAACACAACCCTTCTTGAGTGAGAGAGTCTGCTAACTGCTAGTTTCAACAACTAAAGAGCCCACTTACTCTGCTCTTTTGGTAAAGATGCATGAAAAAGCAGTGGAATATCCTGCACTTTTAGAACATATGCCTGCAACCCAGACTATCATAAACTAATTAAAATGCTGCTCTGTGGTACTTCAATATGTAACAAGCTGATTCTGAAGTACTTGATTATTATTAATACTTCAGACTTGTCCCAGTTATGAATGAGAGTTAGACAGACACTCTCAAAATGCTGCCAGCACAACAGAGTAAAACAGCTTTTAATCCACTAATTACTACATACTCTTTTTAATTAAAAAATAATAGAATCTCTGCAGCTTCAAGCTTTTTGTTCTCATACTCTTCAACTAAGAGAGGTAACAAATAAGTTCAACTCTGTTGACCGCACCAGGACCTACTCCCAATATCAACAAAAAACCTATTTTGATAGATAAAGTAATTTGCATTTATTAATTTTCAATATTAATTAACCAGAACTTAATTCATTTAAATACATTACAACAATTAAATAACTATGTAAAAAATCCATTCCAAAGAAAGATGTAAGGTTGTCATTTTTTCGCTTTTAAAGCTCAGAAGAGAAATAGTAATGTTTGTTGATAATTATGGTTTTGGTTATAAATTTTGTGAAATATTAACATTTATGGGATTATTTTAACAAAGCAGACAAAAAAAATCCATAAAAAAATCAAGTTAGCCAAAGTTTTTAAATGGAAAAATAGAATCTGCCAGCAGGTCAAACATCACTTGCAATTCCATGTGTCGGATTTCAGCCAAAATATGTATTTTCACTGTACAAGAATAATGAGAACAGTGTTATACTACTATAGATGCATCAATTTTTCCTTTTATACTTGTGTCACATGCACTACCCACTCTTACCACACATTTAATATTTTCTCAGCAAAATTCAGCACGGTACTGACAGAAAAAATAACCTGTTACATTAACTATTCCACCTCCAAACAACCTTGTCTGTCCTTCAGCAAGCAGGCTGAAATATCGACATTCAGCATGGGAGCCACTGTTTCAGACCCTGATTGCACACTCAGCCCAAGCAGTTTAAATACACATCAGGCCAACAACAGCCTTCTCCCATTCCCAAAAAGATCTCTCCCATCAGGTGGTTAAAACTGTTAAACTATTTCTGCCATCTGAGGTCCCTATTTCCCACTAATACATCTTATTTCTGTCAACTAAAAGAGTCACATCCTAAGAATATAATTTCCCTACAAACTCACTTGATTCAATCATGGAATGTTTTGGGTTGGAAGGGACCTTCAAAAGATCATCCAGTCCACACAAGCTGTCACAGGGAAGGGTATCTTTGTTTCGATCAGATTGCTCAAAGCCTGTCCAACCTGTTTTGGAACACCTCCAGGGATGAGTTATCCACAGCTTCCCAGGGCAACCTGTTAAGTTCCTCACTACCTTCATTTCTTTCTTATATTCAATCTCAATCATCCCTCTTTTCAGTTTCATCTTTCAGAGTTGCCATTTTCCAGGAAACATCCCAATTAATAAACTAATCTTTGTCCAAATACACACTTTGAGATACATGGAAGGAAAAGTCCTAAACACTTTACACTCCTGAAGCAACTAAGAGCTGGTCACAGGATACCTGGAAAAGTGTGGTCTCCAAAATATTCTTTGGTGAAGTGACAACATCAGCTCATAGCATCTTAAATCTCACTGATTTTCAAAACATACACTCATGAGGCTTGGTTTGCCTTTGGCTTGACAGTGCTAATGTGCAAAACTTGACTTGCATCCTAGGTGCACAGGTGAGACATTCTTTACAAGTTTATTTGACTTTTTCTGGGGTGTATGCATTTCTCCAACACATCAACGTGTCACTGGTACAGTCTCAGCTTTCAATGCCAACTCATTTTTTGTCCTTAATTCATGTGTCATTCCCATTTAGCCTACAGGCATCTGTCTTCATCTAACCCATTTTATCAAGACTGAGACAAGAAAATAAGTAAAGATAGAAGTACACATCTGAAAAAAGGCCAGGTTTTTCTGCACTGAAGGATTAAACTAAAAGACCAGGAAGAAAACACACTCTTATCAGTGTTCACGAACATTCACTTCAGCTACTCTCATATGTCCACTGAGCTGCAGACTCATCAGGGACATACTCCTGACCAACTCAACAGAACAAAGGAGTTAAACTGAAATCCAAAAAATGTATCAAGCAAGTGAAAAGATGCTCTCAATGCAGTAATGCCTAAAAATCAATCTTGTTTCATCTCCAAGCACAGTATCAGTTGAGCCTGTTTTCACATATTACTGTCCAGTCCAAACAAGACTGAATGACTGCATTAAAAAGATGAGCTAGATGGGAAATACTACGGGTAGACAACACCAAATTAAATTTCACTACCACAAGACATGTTTATAACTGAAAAAAATTCACTTCTTTTAATTAACAAGGAAGTGGTGCATAACAGATCATTAAGAGCAGGAAACTGATTTAAAGTGAATAGTAACTTCTTAATTAGTTCTTGCAATGGCTTGTGAACTTAAGAAGAGGCTGGAACTGGTATAAAGATGATGTTCTGCCCTTTAAAAACACATAGTAACAGAAGCATCCTTACCAGCTACCAAAAAAATAAACGCTCCATATGAAAACAGCAGCAGATACTTGAACAGTTCAGCAAAACGGTGGTATCAACACTGAGTATACTTTTGAAACAATTAATTTTGAAGACAGGAAGCTAAGTTGCCTTGAGTAAACCTGTCTAGCATAGAAAAATAAAAATTTACCTCTGAGCAGTGAAGTGAAACAGATTACCCTCAGCTATAGTGGATCTATTACAAAACAAGAGTATGATAAGTAAATGAGCTGCTTGCTGTGTTTGATATTAGAAAACTTCATGGGCCCACACTACCTGAGGGCAACATACTCTCCCCTAAGCAGAAACATCTTCCTTGCAATCTCTTCATTTTGTAGTTCTCACATAGCAAATGCCCATCTATTAAGAGCTGCTTAAATATGGTTCAGCCTGTAATCCAACTATAGATTGAAAAATTCAGGAATGGAAGCCATAAGCAAGAGGGGAAAACCAAAGAGAGACTGTACATCTGTTAAACAAGGTTTACTCTATGTGTGCAACTGCTACAGCTAGGGTTACTAGCAGTGAAGATACATACCCATGCAGACAATCCTCACCCTCCAAGAAGGAAAGCAAAGCAACTACAGAAATTTCATGATTATAAGCTGCACCATTTTGACTAAAATTTTGGTCCAAACCCAAAGTGGGGCTTATATATGGACAAAGAACGAAAAGTTGCTGTTTCAGTTTGGACGACAGGTGTCTGCTGAGAAAGGCAAGAGCTTCTCTTTGAAATGGAGAATGTAAACCCCCTCCCTCCAAATTATGATAATTTTGAAATCAAGGGGCTTTCAGGCAAAAATATGGGAATTAGGAATAACAGTTCATTACTAGGGAAAATAAAATAGAAATACAATACTACAAAGAAACAAACTCCAAACCCTGATGTGACCGGCGGTGACCTCTTTTATGGTCAGAGATCACTCACCAGGACATAAAAGGTGGTCTGAGAGCTCTTGTCTCGCAGCCAGGGCGCAGCAGGGCACGAAAGAAGACTCAAAAGCTGGTGTTCTGAAGCTTCCAAGGTTGTTTATTCTCTCTTATCTAAGGAATTTTCTCTCTGCCTTACAGCAATCCACTCTGCAACTCGTTCAAGGCTCCTCTCACGCCCTCCAGGGCTGGAGTTATCTTTTATACTCTAAATTACATATACTTTATTTACAATTAATTCCCAATAAATGACACCTATATTACATTGTCCAGTGTTCCCTTAACCAATCCCGGATTGGCATCCTAACCCAGAAGATGGATGCCATGAAGAAGATGAAAGAAACTCTTACTACGCCACAAATCCTCCATCTTCTATTCAGACCCCTAATATAAACAATCTTTAAAACTTTACTTTTCTATATTTTAATACACCAATTACACTCTACTTATTTTTGTGACTCTGTAATTCTGTATACAAAGATGGTAATTTCTCCCAGGGACTTAGATCGAACTCACAGGGGTTTTGGGCACCTTGCCAAGGCTTCTGAGCCCCCTGTCCAGACTCCAGGGAAGCCAGGGGAATATCCTGGGTTCCCACACCCTGACAAAGTCAGAGTACAACCTGACACCCTGTCAGGCAGGGTGTTGGCAGCAGTCCCATTAAATGGTGGCTGCATCCTCCTGCAGTGACAAATGTGATTCAGTTGGAGCAGTGCTCCTGTACAAGGTGCAGTTTCCCTCTAGAGGTCCAGTGGTGATGTGGAGAAATCCGGTTTTCCTCTGGAGTCCAGTGGAGAAAGGGGCTCCTTTAGTGTCCCAAAACCTCTGTTTTTATCTTGGTAAGAAATGTTGGGCCCTTCCCCCTGGCTGGAGCAACTTCCAATGGGATGCAGTAATTTTATCAGTCACACAGTGGGACTCAATGGGCCATTAGCAGAAAATGACTTGCTGGAGGAAGGATGGGTTGTGAAAAGATAAAGAACAATGCCCTGCCTGGTTTCAATGGATGGCCCATTAGCAGAATATCTGCCATGGAGATAAGGATCACTGCCCCCACCCTCAACAGATGGTGATAGAATAGATAGATTTTATCACACTCTGTATTGTAACATGCGGCTTATAATCAGGTGCGGCTTATAATCGTGAAATTATTGTACTAAATACCTTTCAAGGATGCTCCTGCTGCTACACCTTCACATACTACTTCAAAAAGCCTTTCTATACCACAGGTATCATTCCTCCCTCCCACATTAACACAAAGTACTCAGTAGATCCATAAGCATCATAAAATTATCTCCTCACCCACATACCTTAATTCCTACTGTTTCCATTTAAAATAGCTTTAAGATCTAAATCTCCTCATTTAAAACAAACTGTCGGGGCGTGCTTCCCCTCCATGTAAGACAAGTCTGCACCCCCAGCACTGCAACCCTACTTGCAGTTAATATTCAGGCAGGTAAGCTTAAGGAGTAATGTAAAAGTCTGCACTAGAGAGCGAACTTTCTATCACAAATGCACAGAGCAAAATCCACAGACTTGCAAGGTAGTAAGACAAATACACACACATAAAATTACAAGCCTCCCAACATTAAGGACATATGGATACTGAACTTTCAGTGGTCAAGTGGAATGGAAAATAGAAAAGAAACCAAAGACACAGAAAGACATTGGTTTCAGATGAAATCTAGATACCTACAGGATATTTATAATGCCAGGAATTAAATACTTCTCATTAATTTTCTTTCCCCTCAGGGGACAGCAGTTTTGCTGAAATTCCCTTATACCCTTAGCACTGCATAGCTCTTATGAGACTCCAGAATACCTGTCAAGGCACTTAACCAGCAGTGAAACTGTCCCTGTTCTGCAGGTATGAGGAATAAGAAACAAAGCTGAAGCAGTTTGCCCACAGTCAGCCAGCAGCTGAGAGTCAGAACACAACTTATTTCCCAAACCCACAGCTACCCCAGGAATTTTACTGCATTCTCTTAAGTTTGGAACAGTATTTATTCCCTATAAAATTACTCCTATTCAGTCTTTTTCATCTCACTATAAAAGCCCCAAGGATGCACTCCAGATTTGAATATGGAATTTGCTGCAGTCCAAATTTAAAAATAAAGTTTCTACTTAAAACTAATTTAAGTCTGTAATTTTTTATATACTACATAATTTTGTTATATCCTACATAATTTTTTCCCTGCACATCAGCAAGGTCTTCAGCAGATACAGTAATGAATGCAAGCCCCAGAACACTTGAAGCAATGAATAACTAAACAGAAATGGCTCATTTTATGTGCAAAAAGAAACCTTCAGAGATGCATTAGCTTAATTTTCTCAGGACATTTTGACAGATCTGACTCAGCTTCAGCAATCTAGCCTTACTTCATCTTATAACTAGACCTGAGTAGGTTGCTGGATGAAGTTGCCCCATGACCACACAAGGGACATCCCACAACTTCTCCTCTCCGAACATTTAAAGCTGGCAAGAACACAAGACTGCTGATAGCACAGAGATTTCTCAGTGGACCATCATAATAACCCTGATACAGCAGCAAGATTTTTTTTATTTTTTTTAAGAAGCAAAGTGGCAATACTGTGGGCTGACCATTCCTCCTCTGAGCTATCAGATTTTCTCCTGCCACCTGAGAATCAGTCCCAGTCTGCCCCTCTCATAACTCATATGTCTGATTCAATCCAGCTTACTTCAGGAAATTAATCTAGTGCAGCCTAATGACAGAACATGAGTACCACATTCAGAGTCCTGCAGGAACATCAAATTACAGGAGAAATTTGCCTTGAATGAAGACTAGCATAAAATGATACACTGCTTCTGTCCCAGCATGAAGGGAAAGAGAGAAATCCTTTCCATTACTTGGTAGAACCAATTTACCCAGAGTACAGCCAGATCCCCTGCATTAAACAAGGTTACATTTCAAGTGCTCATCTCCAATATTGCAATGCACACAGAACGTTCCCAGAGACAGGCAGACCTTCAGAACTGTACAATAACTGTGTATCCAATATGGGAGCTCAGTATGAACAGGGTGACATTACCATGTCACAAAAACAGCCATCACACTCATTTTGCCAACAGTTTCCAGAGTCCACCTTTCACTTCAGAAGCAGCTCAGATCACCTCACCATTCTAGCCAAAAAACAATTTCTTCACCTTTGCCTTCCTTCGTTTATCTTTCATCTTATAACACAATCGTGGACTCTGTAAGTTGTGTTTATTAAAGCTTTTCCAGTTGAAGACTTTCATGTAGATGAGATTACAGACCACAACAGTATTAGCTTTATATTCATATTTGAATTAAATAGCTCTCCCTTTGCATACAAATTCAGAAATATTCAACAGTGTTAGTTAAAAGCAACAAGCCTTTTACTGTCTTATTTTGGATTTTCTCTGCAAAGGAGACATTAAATTACTAAGCATTTACTTCCAGTTAAGTAAAAAAACATGTATTAGGTTCCCTCCCACAAGCAAGAATGAAGCCTCTAACTAAGGAACGTTGGGGTTTTTTCCCTCTTGTTAATAAAGAACATGAAGGTACTTTCTGGAAACAGTGGTTTTGTACATTGTTACAAACACAGAAAGCAAAATGAAACTCAATAATCCTTCACCTGTTTTCCTCCAAGACGTCAAACAGACTGTCAACAAACTGCTTGTGGTGACATAATACTTAATTAAAAGATTAAGAACACATTCCTTTCTTGGAAGCTATGCAGCATAAAGTTTTCCTGCCCTTTTTCATCAAATGCAGTTTTATTCCAGATGATTAATGGTGATTTTATTCACGAGTCCCTTCCCTGCTATGTGTGCCTCCTATATTTCTATGTCAAATTATTACACACTACTATGCAAGGACACCACATGATGGTATTAGTCATTAGGGTGGAACCCAATGTGGCGGTGCTGTATCACAGAAGGAAACACTTGAAGTTTTAACAAGTATTTTGGAGAGTGTTAATAAACCAGGAATCTAGTTTTATTTTAGTAGTCAGAACTGATGAGGTGTACCAAATTGAACACACAAGCACTTCCCTGTGTCTAAATTAGGCACAGGGCTAAAACTTGACACAGCACAACTGGTAACAGGCACCCTTTGAAACACATCCTCTCAAAACCAGGGAATAAATCTCACCAGTCATTTCAGTCTTGGCTTGCTCTGTTGCTAGCCTAGAGATGACAAACGGTGCAAGCACAAACATATACGTAAGGAAGTGGTTTTAAAATAACATATTTCACATAATCTAGTAGATAAGTTACCAAAAATGTTGAGCTCCAGTAACGCAGACAAGAGCTCACAACTCTTTACTACTACTTAGCACTATACCAATCATCAACAGCTAAATACATTAATTGTACTCATACACAGATCATCTTCCAGATGAACAGCTGACTACATCTTGGATAGGAGTCACTTTCTTCTGATTTAACATGTTATTCTTGTGTAAAGAGTTTCTGACTCTGCAGCTGATAACACAAGCTCAGTCAGTTACTAACTGTAATACTACTAACACAACACAGTATTTTTAACCAATCTGCCTTTCCTTCTAGAAGGGAAAATTTAAGTCTAAATTAGCAATGATATCGTGTTTCCCTTTTGATATAATTCTGTTTCACAAGTACATTGCAAACTTAAGGGATTTTAGAAAGACATTGTAGCTTTCAAAAATTAAAATAACACAAACCAAATCGAGTCTGGGTACACGGCATGTCCTTTAAATGTTTCCCATCCACAGGAAAGAGAGCATTTTTTAACATAAGAAAAAAGCCCTTGCACGCAGAGATTTGGAATAAATCTGATGACTTGAGAGAGGGAAAGCGCCCAGTGCTCAGGTTCTGATGGAGACCTCAGGACAAGACTACATTGACGGCAAAAGGTCATTAGGGACACAGAACATGAGCTTATTCAAACCAAGTCAGAGGGTCAAAGCATTAAGCAATGCACTTGCATACCAGAGAGGATTACCTACCTAAGTAGTTAACACACAACTGTGAGTTCAGGCTTGTATCGATCAACTGCACTAATCCCAAGGGTCGATTGCAGAGTGGTATGAGCTGCAAGATCAATAGCCTTGCCTTCCCAGCAGCACAAGCACACACAACACAGGGATGAAAAACCAACCTTTGATGCATCCTAGAAGACCTACTTTTTCAAACAAGAAACTATTTATAAATCGTAAACAACCCTTCTCTGCCTTTCAAGAACTGTTTTCACAAACAGCTTCAGAGCTTTCCAATTATGGCTCCACTAGACCTTCCCAATTATGGCTCTATTAGACCTTTCTTACACTGACATTGATCTGAATTGCACTGATCAATTTTAAATAGATAATCATGCCTTTAGGTAGAGATCCTCCTAAAATGACAGCTGAAACTCTGGAATTCATGATTGAAGAGACTAGGAGTGATTAAGCTAGAAACAAAGTACCAGAGAAGGTTGGACAGAAGTTCTATGTTACAAGGAAAATTAAATTTCTCACAGACCAATGTATCAAAATATTCAACTCAGCATCAACTGTAAAATATGGGAACAGACTGCTGTTAAAAACTCACGATACAGAGACTGGATATGGACAACCATTATCAATTAACTAAATTGGACAACAAAATTATCAATCCCTAGAGTTTGTGAAATCAACAGGAAACCATAAGCTTACACAATTAAAAAGGAGGATGAGTAAGGTGACACCTTCTGTCATTACAGCATTTCTGCCACCAGCACCAGCCAAAACAGCTCCGGCTGTCACAGTGTGACAGATGAGGCTGGATTGGTCCAGAAACCTGACTCCATTCTGTCAGTTACAGGTTTTTGTCTCGAGGATAACAAAACATCATGTGAAAAATGGAGATGGAGCTCTTCCACGTGTTTTTGATGATTTTCACCATTACAATTTTTCTATCAACATAAACTATACAATAAACCTCCCAGCTGACCAGTCCACTCTTTAAATATTCTGAAAATTTAATTTCTCTTTGTTAAAGAGAAGCTAACACTTATCAATTCACATATCTTAGATCTGAGAGTTTCTTGGTTTTCTCTTTGAAGTTTCATGTTCCTTTGTTTCAGCTCACATTTGAATAGCACTTTAGTAGTCGCAATGTCTTCCCTGACTCCTTTGTTCCCTAGGGCATGCACAGGAAAAAAAAAAAAAGAAAAACAACAAAAAACAAAAAACAGCAGGAGATATAAAACATTCAGGTCAAGTACAGGTGGTGAGGCAAGGAAAGGACCATCACTTTCAGTCTTTTTTCTGAACCCGCAAAGTTTCAAAAGCTGTCTAAATGCTACATGCTTTCTTGTCTCCCTGCCCTTAGAATTGAGGTTTTTGCCCAAAAGGTTTAAGCCACCCAGTGGCAATGGTAACTTTAAGAACTACTGGCACTTCTGAATTGCAGCTCTGTGTGTACAGGAAACTGAAGTCATTGTGAGCAGCAGTTCTGCGTGGTGCTGTAACCCAACATCACCCCGCACACGCCTCAAAACACTCCTCGTGCTGCTGCCACAGGGAGCCCACCCTACTGCCCATGACTGTTGCACAGCTACACAGATTCTCCCTGAGGCAAAACAGGTTTTTCCCCACTCTTGCCTGAAAAATGCCAGGAAATCAGCCACTGAGGAGTGCCTGAGGAGGGGCAGAAAGTCTCATGCTCTGAGGTTGATAAGAGAAGGTTAGGAAGAGGTCTGGCTAACTGCAGCACTTCTTTTTCCTCAACACCCTGTATCACAGCTGAAGTAGGAGTAAGATCCCCTTGTCAAGCTCCCACAAAAGCCTCTTAGTCCCTTAACAGGCTCTGGTATGCAGCAAGCCTTCCATCAGCAGCACAGCCGCTGAACTTACACCATCAAGCACAACCCATTTGCCCCTTAATTTGGCAACACTCCCCACAGCAAGTCACCCAACCTCAAAGTGCTTAAATCCTACACGAATACATTTTACTGGGTCCCGGATGGCAGGTATATTAGTTCCACAGCCAAGTGCCAGAGTCCACCTACTTATCTCCATTCTAATGACACAACATCAGTGTTGTAACATTTCCGTATGACTAAGTTTTTTTCGCTTGTTCAGAATTTTTAATGATGTGGGGAATAAAAACAGCTGATAAGGTGGCTACTCATTTCCATCTATTGTCATTTCTTTCACTAATTAAAAAAAAAGTTTAGGATGATAAATTCTGAGCTATCAAAGCACAGGAAAACAGCCCTCAAATTATACTAAATATAAATAAATAAATGCACTAAATGTCTTACTTTTGGTAAGCACTGAGCTAAAGGGAACACAAAGTATTATCAGCAAGTTAGAAACAGCCAAAGTATTCTTACACTAGTTATACATGCACGGAATGTTTGCACCTTAAACTTTAAGAAAGATGTAGTCAAAAGCAGAGAAAGCATAAAAAGAGAAGCGTAGGGCTGCAACCCATGAAATAAAGATGACTGGAACTTTAATCCACAAGGAGATGCAGCCAAAGAGTGAATACTCCGTGATTTAGCAGAACTCTAGAGTCACAGGTAGCACAGGGAAGATGAGCACAGTGATTTGCACAGCTCAAGAGGCAGAAATTAACAAGTTACCTGAAGGTAGACTCGACACGCACCACACCCCCAAAGAAAATCAGATGTTTGTTTTGGTTCTTCACGGATTTAGTTACTGCGAAGAGATACTTCCCAACATCAGGGACACCAACAGCTTACTCAGATTGCAACAGCCACCGAGCAAACTCATCAAGGGCAAAC
This sequence comes from Catharus ustulatus, assembly GCF_009819885.2. Taxonomy (NCBI): domain Eukaryota; kingdom Metazoa; phylum Chordata; class Aves; order Passeriformes; family Turdidae; genus Catharus; species Catharus ustulatus. The sequence goes on along the minus strand of NC_046262.2, from coordinate 7,988,386 downwards.
TCATCAGGGGTTACTCGGCAGAAAGACATTCCCTTGACTCCGGCAGTACCGGAAACTGCTGGAAAGCAGGAGCCTGTGGGACAGGAGCGTCACCCCGCCTTGCTCCGCGAGCCCAGCCCAGGGCCGAGTGCCGGCACCTCACAGCGGCTCTACGGAGCGGGAGCGGAGGGTCCCTGAACCCGGAGAAAAGGAAGGGGCGCGGTCCGTGCCCAGCTGCCCCCGCCCGGTACCTGCGGCCCCCACGGTCCCCGCCCGTACCTGTGGGACCCCAGCCCCGCTGCCCAACCCGGTACCTGCGTCCCCCCAGTCTAGCCCGGTACCTGCGGCCCCCGGCCCCGCTGTCCCGCCGTCCCGCGGTCACCACCCGCCGTCCCTACGGGCCCCGCTCGGCGCCGCCGGACCCGGGCGACGCCATCTTGTCTGGGCCCCGCCGGCGGGATGGCGTCACGCCGTGACGTCACCGGCGCATGCCGGGCCAATCGGGAGCTGCTGATGCTGACGTCACCACAGGAGGGGCGGGGTGAAGGCGAAGCCACGCCTCCTCCCTGGGGGCGGGGCGGGGCCAAGGAGCGTCCGTGTCTCGTCCGTGTCCGTCTCGTTCGTGTCCGTCTCGTTCCTGTCGCTGTCGCCTGCTTTTGTCAGCTGCTGACCCTGCCGCTGTCCCATCCCTACCCCTGTTCCCTGCCCTTATCAGCCGCTGTCCGTATTGCATCCCTGACCCTGCCCCTGTTGCACCGCTGTCCCAACCCTTGTCCCTGTCTCTCCCCTTTTCCCTGTCCGTTCCTGTTCCATCCCCGCCCCTGTCCTGTCCCCTCCCTGCCCTTGTTCCTGTTTCTGCTCTTGTCCCTGTCCCTATTCCTTTACCTGCCCCTGTCCCATTCCCTGTGCCGTCTCTATCCCTGCCCTATCCCTTTACCTGCTCCAGTTCCTGCTTCTGTCTCTGTCCCCAGGGATCTGTTCCCAGCTGCTGCCCTGCCCGGCAGCTCCTCCAGTGCCTCCTGCCCCTCTGCCAGCTCTGCATCTTGCCAGGGCTCCCCAGGGGGCTGGATAAAGGTAGTGAGTGAGAGACGGAGAGGCCATTTCATCCCACACCCTTCAGCCCCTTCCCTCAGCAGCCACGGCCGCCTCACCCTCCCGAGGGGCACAGGGGACATTCCCGCTGGGTTTTCAGCCTTTCGAGCAGTCCTTGCTCAGAAATGGAGGGGGTTTTGTCCAGAATGGGTGTGGTAAGTGCATATGTGATGGAGGATATTAATAAGAGAGTTAATCATGCTAAATCATGACTGGAAACGGCCAAACTGGAATTACCACTTCTGTCCTCAGAGGAAACTGGACAGCCTGAGAGGTTCTTTTATAGTTTCTTTTCCAGTTTGGATTCTCACAGCAGCCTTGTTTTTGGGGTTGGTTTGATGAAAACACTGAATAAAGGTCATAAACCCAGTGTTGTATCAGGATGATGTGTGCTGATTCCATGTAACTTGAGGTACCATCAGATATCAGGTGGTCAGAAGCTGTTTTTTCTTAAAGCCTGTGTGCATATCACATGTTCTCCTTGTTTCTCTACTCTGCAACACCACTAGCAAGGAGCAATTGCTGGGTTTGGATCACATGAAGCTTTGCCTCTGAAATCATAGAAAAAAGTGTATGAGCTGTGTGGACATCAGAAAAAGCACTTATCTGGGTCTCAAAGGGATGCAATGAAATGCAAATACAGTGTTATATCTTTAATTCCCCAGCAATAAGTGATTTCCCAGGTGGAATGTGTGGGGAAATGACTGGGGGTCAAATTGGAGAAAACTGGGGAGTTATATTTGCATTCTAACAGAAGTTAGTACAGGAAACAGAGGGTGAAGCGCAGTTGCAACTCCCTGGATGGGATGTGGTCAACGTGCCCAACTTTCCGCACACAATCCATGCTAAGGGGACTGAAGGGAGGGCGGAGTGGAGTGGAGACACTAGGGCCAGGTTCTGTTGAAATCCTGCCAAGAGGAGGAATTCGGTGGTGCAGATGAACTGTATAGCAGCTGAAAACCAGGGGAAAAGGAGATGCCTTGCTGCCGAACCAGAGCAAGATCACCAGTGCCCACCTCCATCCCAGAGGCTACCTCAGGTGTGACACTGACATTACCCACCTCCAAGGTACAACCACCCCACACTGAACAGGATGTATGACTAAAGTTACTCAAGCTAGCGCAAAAATAGTATAAAACTAAGTTTAAAATGGGGAGAAGTTAGGGAAGGTTCCACTGTGACTTCTGGGATCGACTGACTGATCAGGCTGAACCCGTAAGAACTGTACTCTGTCTGGTGATTGTTTATCTTGATTGCTCTGAATAAGTTTTTGCAGCCAGATACTACCACCACCAATCTTTGCACCTTCTGTCACAGTTTTCTATTACATTAATAAAAGATTATTATTCTGTAAACTGTCCTTCAAGGTGTAAGTCCTTCAAGAGCATTAACAGTGGATAAAATACTCGACTATGGGGGCCTAGGAGAGAGTCTCTCTAATCTTTTGCTGTGCAATCCTGTGCCAAGAGACCAGCTAAAGGTGTGGAAACCCTCAAAGGGTTTTTTGTGTTTCCATGTGACCCTGAACAAATCAGTTGAACCACCTTCTCATCTAGTGCACTGTTCAGTGAAGAGTTGTACTTAGGGAGAATTTCTTCTCAAAATGGGTGATTGCACATTGGGAATGAGCTTCTTAGGGAGGTGGAGGAGTCAGTATTCTTGGAAATCTTTGGGGAAAGACTGGACATTGGAGCCAGTGCCATCGTCTGGTTGACAGGATGCTGTTCACTCATAGGTTGGACTGGGTGAGCGTAGAGGTCTTTTCCAACCTAATTGATTCTGTGATTCTGTCCCCATAGTGGGACCCTGGCATACTGCTCGAGCACAAGTATGTCATCTTTCCTTGGGCGCTGTCAGTCAGATCAAACACGAAGGGTTTGGGAAAATCTCGATTTCCTGGGAGAGATTCCCAAACCCCCACTTGTACTGAGCCCGCCCCGCCGCTAGGGGACGCCACACCCTCACCACGCTGGTTCCGCTGTCATGGCAACAGCAGACGGGGCGCGGCCAGCCTGCCGTCCGGTTGCTAGGCAGCGGAGCACCCGGGCGGGGCGGAACCGCCGCCGCAAAGCGACTGTCGTAAAAAGGAGAAAAAAAAACAAACCTAAATGCTGTGGTGCTGTAAAATGCCGTGAGGCGCGGCCGGCGGGGCCTGAGGGACAGAGCCCGGGCCCGGTCCCGCTCCATATGCCCCGAACCGCCTCGTCTCGCTCCATGTGGGGCTGCTCCTCGTCCACATCCTACTCATCCTTCTACTATGGCCCGGAAAACAGTTAGCAGGAAGCGGAAGGCGGCGGCTGCCGCCGCGGGGACCGGGGGACTCCAGGGGGAGCAGGTAAGGGGTGAGGGTGGTGTGGGTGAGAAGCGCTTGTTCCCGGTGGTGGGAAGGGGGGCAAGCGCTGGTTCCCGGAGCGGGGCGGACGTGCCTTGGGAGGAGGAGGGTGACCCTCTCCTGGTGTTGCGGAAGGAAGGTGTCCTGGGGAGTCGGGGAGCCTGGGGAGGAGTATCCACAGTCCAGGGATGAAGAGCCCCTGTTTCAGTGTCACCTGGGGAAGGACAGCCCTGGTCCTAGTGTGTCACAAAGAGGGGCAGCCCCCAGGTCCCAGGGTCACCGGGGAGGAGGAGCCCCCAGGTCCCAGGGTCACCGGGGAGGAGGAGCCCCCAAGTCCCAGGGTCGCCGGGGAGGAGGAGCCCCCAAGTCCCAGGGTCACCGGGGAGGAGGAGCCCCTGGTTCCAGGGTCAGTCCTCCCCTTTTCCCCCGCGCCCCGGGGCTCGCGGTGCCCCGTTGGGTTCGGCCGTTGTTCGCCGCTCGTTGCCGCGTAGCGATGATGGCTGGATGGCTCTGGCCCGGTCGGAGGAGGCCGAGCGCCGCGGTCGGTATCGGGGAGCCACCGGCGTGTCACCCCTACGTCTGCCAAGCCGAGCGCGAGGGCTATCGGCGCTGCCCCTCTCCCGTTCCAAGCGCTCTGCTTCTTCCCGTGAGCATTTGGCGTACCAACGGTGCCAAACCGCCACGGGCTGTCGTTATATCATCGCCATGTTACTCCTTTAACAGATATTTTTGTTTAATTTCACACTGCTAAAGTGTCTATCAGTATTCCCTAGTTAATTTCCGTGCGCAGTATTCCACGGGTGGTTTGAAAAACTTCAGGGTTTTGCTGGAAATATCGTTGAATTTGAAAGGGTGGTGTTTGTTTTAGTTGCTTTATGCAGTGTCTTACTTTATTGTCCACAGTATGGTTGGGATCACTCGCTTCACAAAAGGAAAAGGCTCCCACCGGTGAAAAGGTCTCTGGTGTACTATGTGAAAGGTAGAGAAGTCCGGATGCAGAATGAGTCCAGCTACCACCGCTTGTTGCATGGATACGCAGCCCAGCAGCTCCCCAGCCTCTTGAAGGAGAGGGAATTTCATCTCGGAACACTCAATAAAGTGTTTGCCTCCCAGTGGCTAAACCACCGACAAGTAGTGTGCGGGACAAAATGCAACACGGTGAGTGCCACCTCTCCCTGTTTCCCTTTCCTCAGTTAGTTACTCCACTCCCACCCTCAAATGATGCTTATCGTAATCAAAGTGTGTGGATAGCTAGGGAAAACATCAGGAGTGAAGGCAAAATCACCCCCAATTAATTTTGAATGAAAGCAATGCTTAGGGACAGTCTGTCCTCACCTGAAAATGTGGCACCATAAGCTCCAGCAAGGCACCTCATGAAGCATCATTGTCATCTGTACAGAGCAATTTACACCTCGTTGCAGGATGAAGAGCAACAGTGGGATTGGATCTTTCCTTTAGTCCTGCAGATGGGAAGCTAATGGACAGAAATTAGCTCTATATTAGTCTCTAATGCTGGCTGTCAGTGCTTGGCCAAACTTGCTGCTAAAGTTCCTTTTTTTCTGTTATGCTCAATCTTATACAGTTTGGTTTTACATATGGTTCTGTGCTGATGGCGTTTAAAAGTTGTTCTAAAACCGTGGTTAAACACCAGATACTTAGAGCAGCCAGAAATGTTCTGAACTTAAAAAGAATTTCAGATCTTCAGTGTTATCCTTTGCTTGTTGATTTATAATTCTTCATGTAAAACTGTCTCTTCAGGTTCTTGAAGTGATGCTTTAAAACGTTTCAGGGGAATATTAAAATGGTCTCCTGTGGGATTAGTAAATGAAGGAAATCATATTTCTTAGGTAATATTCTTTCCACCAGAGTTAGTAGCCCAAGTTCATTGGCTGAGGTTGCAATTTCATGCATGGAGTTGTGATTGAATTAGTGTAAAATCCTAAATTGCCGGGTAATTAGTGCCACAGAAGGCAATCGAGGGTTACAAGGAATGAAAACATAGATGAAGTAGCTCTTAGAGCATATAGGTTGCTGCAACAACTTCTTTGCCTCAAGATCTTTCTGTGCCAAAGCCAACACTCAGTGGTCTGACCAGCAAGGGTCAGTGGGCTGGTTTTTTTCCCTTTTGTGATGCTGAAAGATTCTGAGATACTCTGTTATTATTCAACAGTTGCACAGGGGGAGGCTTTTATGCAGTAGCTCTTAACAAGCAGGGCCTAACTGTATAAACAAAGCAATCTTTTAACAGCAATAAGCTCGAAATAGAATCTCTCTGCCTACTTTCTCCACATATGTTCATCTCCTCAGCCAGTCAGCAGCCAGCACTGGTTGTGGTTTTAGAGCTGCTTACAGGAGACGAAGTCCTGCTGAAGCACAAGCTCCCAAAAATCTTGCTTACTCTAGCAAGATGACTGTGTGTTTTATAGAGTTGCAAGGATTTTGCTGTGTTCTGTAACTTTTGTAGCTCTGGCACATCTGCAACGAAGACAAATGGGCAAGTGGGTTGTTAACGCAGAAAATTGTTTGGGACCAAATAATCATGGAACTGAAGAGGGATTCAGCAGTATTATTGTTCCCTTTGCACATGCCACAACCAAGTCCACATCCAGACTTAATGTTAAAGAAGGATCTCCTCTGTCATTGAGCAAAATAGAGTGATTGCAAAAGAAGTCCCTGCAGCATTATGAAAGATCATACATGAATTATGAATGCTGTAATAGCTGTACCTTGTTTACTTTGTGCTCACATTTGAACAGGTAAAGCGTTAAACTCTGCACTCTAATTATGAGATTTTTCTCTCATCTCCTGAGTGAGTGACCTATTAAAGAAAAATGCCTTTGGTGATTCTCATGCTGAAGTTGTGGCATTCAAATTGGGAGTAAATGGAAAACACCTTTGTTGACTTCAGCGAGGTTTGCTGCATTGGAGTTGCACTTAATTAAAGTTAATGCAAGAGAAAAATATAAACTATAGCAGCTATTTTAATCAGGGCTTGACTGTGGCACTGCGTGCTTTTAGCATTTAATTTATAAATTGCCCTTCACTGTGTAGTGCCAGGAGGATTCACTGTTCTTAATAACAAAACAATGTTCTTGTCGTAGAGGAGGAGGTTTGGGTTTAGTCACTTGGCAGTACTAGTTACTTTGAAAATACTGAAGAGAATATGGAGCTCTCTGTCAATTACTCTTTTTTGATGAAGATTATAATTATAATTTATTTAATTATGTGGAGTAACTTTTTATCCTTAAAACTATTCCAGGATGTGAAATAACTTTATTCTTCTCCAGTGAAACTATGGTGCTCATAACTGAATAGCTGTAAATCAAATATTTCAGATATTTGTGTTTTCTAAAGGTGCATGTTTGTTCTGATAAATTTAAAATTATGGGAACTATTACAAGCATTCAAGCACTTAAAATTTCAAGTGAAATCACCCAGACTTTTCATCTGGGCTTTGCAGAGCCAGGATTTATTTTTTTTTTTTTTTTTTTTTTTTCAAGAATTTCCTAGACCTTGCACACAATGGGCTTCTTAGTGTTTTTCCAATTCAAATGAATGAACAGGGAACTTCTGAGGGCTGCAGACATTTAGGGTGTGTTCTGATAGGTGTCTAAATTACCAAAGACTGATGCTGTGAAGATCTATAAAAGAAACTGTCTCAGCAGAAGATACGGTCTGTAATCTGCAGTCTTCTGTTCAGGCTTCATAGAGAAACTCCTGCGACTTAGGTAGGAGAAAGGCTTATGGCAGACAAAAATATAGAACACAAGGTTCCTGTGTTTTGTGGTTTTTTTTTCCTCTTTACTATTTCAGGAAATTATGAAGAATAAAGTAGTGTCTAAAAAGAAGTTTCAGTAATAATTTTTCAGCTTCTTTTGCTCTGTTAGTTACGTGTACATGTTCAGGATATAATACTTTTGCTAATTGCAGAGTTAAAGATGAAAAACTCTTAGGAGCTGTAAATCATTCCCTAATGAAAGAAGCTAATTAGTTTCCAGATGCTTGAGAATGTATTTGCTTGAGAACATATTTGTTTAGAATATAGTTAATTTTTTTCTTTTTCCAGGCAGGCCCAATAGATGTATTTGCTTTTGAAAACTTCATTTCTGAATGCTCTGTCCTGATTTCTCAGGCAGCTTTTTAAAGGCATGCAGGAGTTGGCTTCTGAATGCTGGCAGAAACCTTTTCTCCCTTCAGCAGATTGCTGTGTTGCCTTGGCTGCCCTGCTGTAAATCACTAGCTCTCATTTCAAGACTTTAAACTTGTTTCAAGATATCCTGTATCTGTTCTGTGCATCTCCTGTCTTGTAATCCTGGAACTGTGGTGAGAATACAATGGGAAGTTCCTCCTCTATCTGTGAATGTGAACTGTCTTTGGGGAAAATTATTTCCCCTTGCTTTGCAAGTTAGTGTGTCTTCTGGCTTTGCATATGTGAGGAAGCATGGAGATGGCAGCTCATTTCTGACCACACGTAGGGAATGAGAAGCCTCCTCCAGTTTGTAGCTCTATTCAAAGTCCAGTGAACAGTGACTGAAACTCAGCATAATGAACCTCTGATGCCTGTAGTTGGTATCTCCATTCCACATGTCTTTCAGTGGCTTGTGACCAAACAGCCAGGTGTTGATTTCTTGTCTCAAGACTATTTGATTTTCTGTCAACTACATGTGATGCTTGTGTCTGTCTGGTAGTTCCTGTGGCAGCTATGGTGTATTCCTGAGTTGTAGGAATGCCCTTTAGCAGACAACGTCTGTCGCTTCTCCATCCTTTGCCATCTGTCAGCATGTGCTAACTGTCTCTCAGTCCCCTGAAATTAAACACGGAGGGCAAAATGCAAATTAAAAAAATCATAAATATGACTTTGGCACTGCACAAATGCAGTAATACCAAAGTCCGTGTCTATTAGATGGTAGTGCTTTAGAGTTTCACAGAAAGGTGGAGTGCCTGATTTCAAATCAGCCAACTTGCTGGATGCTTTTACCTCTCCTCGCTTCTCAGGTGGTTTCTCTGTATTGTGGATTGTTTTGCTTTGGACCCTTTCAAGAAGGATGTGTAAGGCTATTACTCACTTGAGTTGCCTCTACTGCATAACCTATGAGTAAGTTTTGTGCTAAGATTAGTGCATGTTAGTGTGGCTGATGTAGTTGCTATTCCCAGTGATGCTTGAAAAGTCACAGCAGTCAAATGAAGTCCTAGGTAACTGGAAAAGGGAAGCCATTGTAGCTATCTTGAGAAATGGTAGAAAGAAGGACTCCAGGAGCTACTGACCTGTCAGCATCCCCTCTGTGCCTGGGAATATCATGGGATCAAGTTTCCTCCTAGAAACTCTGCCAAGGCACATGAGGAACAGGGAGGTGAGTTGAGGCAACCAGCATGGCTTCACCAAGGGTAAGTCCTGCCTGACAAAGCAGAGGCTTTGTGATGCAGTGCCTGCAGGAGTGGACAAGGAAAGGGCCACAGATGTCATTTTTCTGGACTTTTGTAAAGCCTTTGACACGGTTCCTGACAACATCCTTCTGTCTGAATTGGAGGGAAATGGATTGGATGGATGGGCTGTTGGGTGGTGAGGCACTGGTTGGACAATCACATCCAGAGAGTAGTGGTCAATGTCTCAGAGTCACTGTGGATATCAGTGACAAATGGAGTCCTTCATGGATCCATACTGGGACCAGTGTTCTTTAATGTCTTCATTAATGGCATGGCTAGAGGGATCAAGTGCACCCTCAGCAAGTTTGGTGACAACACCAAGCTGAGTGGTGCTTTGACACATCTGAAGGATGGGATGGCATCCAGAGGGACCCGGACAAGCTCGAGGAGTGAGTCTGTGGGAACATCATAAAGTTCAAGGCCATGTGCAAGACTGCACCTGGGTTGGGGCAACCCCTGGTATCAGCACAGGCTGGCATGAACAGATGGAGCATTCCTGCCCAGAAGGACTTGGGGGTGCTGTGGGTGAGAGGCTGGACATGCCCCAGCCATGGCACTCACAGCCCAGAGAGCCAAACGTGTCCTGGGCTGCATCCAGAGCCCTGTGGGCAGCAGGGCAGGGAGGGGATTCTGCCCCTCTGCTCTGCTGTGCTGAGACCCACCTGGAGCACTGCACCCAGAGCTGGGGTCCTGCACAGGAGGGACAGGGACCTGTTGGAGCGAGTCCTGAGACAAGGTCATAAAGATGGATAGAGGACTGGAGCACCTCTCCTATAAAGAAAGGCTGTGAGAGTTTTGGTTGTTCAGCCTGGAGGAGAGAAGGCTCTGAGGAGAACTTGTCATGTCTTTCCAGTACCTAAAGAGAACTTATAAAAATGATGGGGACAGATGAATTGAACTGGGCTTGTAGTAGTTGGAAAAGAAGTAAAGATTTTAAATTAAAAGAGGGCAGAGTCACACTAGATACAGGGAAGATTCTTACGCTTTACCATCAGGGTGACACACCAGCGTGGGTTGCCCACACAGCTACTGAGTGCTCAGTCCATGGAAACGTGCAAGGATGGGTTGGACAGAGCTCTGAGCAAGCTGATCTAGCTGATGTCCTTGCTCACTGCTGGGCACTTGGACAAGACAACCTTTCAGAGTTCCTTGCAACCCAAACCATTCTATGCTTCTTTATTTAGAACTTCAGCAGAAAGCAGACATGTGATGCCATTTTGATAGTTTAAAGTTCCCTGTTTCTTTGGGGCTTGGCATATACTAGTAAATCTGATGCCAAGTGTTTTACAAAGAGAAAAGAAAGATATTTATGATTTGAATAAAAGTTGAGGCTGAGAAGTTGGAAAAATCAATCACTGCTACTCAGGTATGACCAGCAGTAGTATTGATGTAATAGCACAATAAGCATTGTCTTCTTTTGTTATTTTCTTAGCAAAAAATGTATTTCAAGGAGAACAAGGAATAATTTCCCAACTTGGCTGCGGGTGCGATCTTCTTGTGACCAGCCTTAGCTGGTCCGGAGTCGTGCTGTTGCAGAAGTGGATGTTCCCACCTGCTCTTTTTGGCTAGCACTGATGTGCGCATGGCCAGGGAGTCAGCTGGATCAGCTTGCTGCTTCATGTGCAGACTGGTTTTCTTGTAGGATTAGTTTCACCAAGGCAGATACAGTGGTTCTTGCAGCTACTTGAGCACTAGTTACGGTCACAAAGGTGATGACACTGTTCAGGTGGATGGTGAGGAGGAGACACATAGGTTCTCAAAAGTTAGGCTTAAGCCAGTTGTGAAACTCGATCGTGGTTGATTCTCTCTTAGTGACCATTTTTAGTGGGGCAGTTGGGTTTCTTTCAAAAGTTACTATGAATGACAAGAATATGCCTGTGACTTCTGAGAGCACTGTGTGAAGAGCTGGTACATAAAGGAAGCATGTTGTGAGCTATTGCATGAAGAATGAGCAGTCTCTTTCATGCATGTCATTTGTGCCTTTTAGATCTCCATCCACCCTGCTTGTGTAATAAAAACAAGATAGCACCCTTTATTTTTGTTTTGACTGATTTATATAATCAGCTAAAAGGGTAGGACTGCCTGTTCATCTGCTGGTTTTTTGTGCAGGGGCAGCAGCTGAAGACACAAGAGTCTGTGCTGCCTTGAAATGGCGTTTCATAGATCTCTTTTTTAAACTTGCTGTTTGAAGTGAATGCTTTCAGTTGAAGATATATGGAAGGGAATTTATCTCCATTGGACTGTTAGTTTGCTGGGTATTTCTTCCCCCTAAATTATTGTGTCCTGAAAGGCAAAAGAAAGAAAAAAAAGAAAAAACCTGGTAAACCTTTTGGTAAACCAAACTCTCAGTATTGCATGTAAGAGTATGATTGGTTTTGCAGTTCATACACTCATCCTTGGATAGTCTGTTCCCTGCCACAGTCTTTATTTTTGGCAAGCTGATTAATGTACTTCCTCATCAGTGAAACAAGGTAGTTTCTTGATTAACTTGATCATAAGCAGGTTGGACGGCCAAGAGGACAGCCACATAGTAATTTCAGAGAAGCCATTTGCCAAAATGACTTCTCACCACTTCTGCAGGCCAAAAGAAAAATAAGTGTACAGCTATCAATCCCTGCAAATGTGCAAAGATCATGAAGTTTCGTGGCTACATCAACTGTAGTACCTAACCATGCTTGTCTTCCTTGATCCTTGAGTGAGAGCACTGTTTCAAGTTGTACTTGTACTAAAACTGCTTTTAAAAAAGAGAAGATGGATTTCTCTCTTCCATTTCATGCAACCTGTTTCCTTGTTAGAACACAGTTATCTGGCAGAGAGTGTGGTAGCCGAGTCTGCTGTGTTTTGCACAGATGAAATGCGGTCCTTGCACTTCTCGCAGATGCCTAAGCAAATCCAGATTTGGTAAATCCTGAACATTAAGTTGTTTGACATACTGAAGACTGACACGCGTATGTTTTACTAGAAGGGGGAACTGAATTTTGTGCAAGGCTTAAAATCAAGAGACAAGTATACGCAGTTCAGTGTTTGGAGGCTGGTGGGGTTTTTTTATGTCCATCAAAAACATTGTTGGCTGGGATTTAGTTTTTATATAATGACTAACTGGGAAAAAAATCTTATTTCTGTTTTAGATAAAGAGGAAATTACTGTATGGTTCTGTTAGGACTTTGTCAAGACTCTATCTCTACACCGCTTTGCAGATATACATATTTCAACAGTTGAAAATACTGTGTTTTATTTACTCTGGTGTCTTTAAAACTCCTGAAATGGTATTGAAATTTTCTGCACTCTTAGCTGGATGCTTTTCTTGTTTCTTGATATGTCTCCCTTTTCGACTTTAAAAGTGTCTACGGACTGTGGCTTATCTTGGCTTCTGTGTGCTGGATTTGTAGGGATGATTTCAGGACAGCCAGAGGTGCAGCTTTCAGATGTGAACTTTGGCTTCCTGTGATGCCCCAGGTGATATAAGAATCTATGTGTGCGAGCAGTGGTTGCTTATTTTACTGAAGGGAGGTGGTGGTTGTTTTTAAACTACTCAGAGGCCAAGTTCCTTACCAAGCAAGTGGAGAAGTTAAGTTACTGTTCTGACTTCTACAGCTAAAACAACATATCCAGTCCCTTATAGGTGCAAAGTTTAAGTTCTTTATCTTTTTAGTCCAATTAGTTTAGAGTTTAAGTAAAGGTATTTTGCATTAGAGTAAGTTTTTATTAACTAACACAGGTATTTGTTAGAAAAGGGTGTCAGACTAGAGAATGCAAAGGGGTTTTAATTTTGTCCTCTTACCAGATGACCTGCACTTCCAAGTGTGAATCTGTTACCACTGAAGCACATTGCTTCTGAGTCCATGAACATCCTTAGATGTGGATTTGTTTTCCTAACTAGTACTCCTGGTGTCAACATTAGGACCTGCAGCTGACACTGCAAGCTTTAATTGTAACTACTAAACTGTTAATTTTGTTTAGGGTTTTGGGTTTTTTCAGTAGTTGAAAGAGGATAGGGGAGGGAATTGGGCATTTTTGCTGTTAAGAAATACTAGGGTGAAGGGGGATATGCACTCACATGGGAACAACAGGGGAGGATGAGAGGAGAGGAAATTACTGGTCCTGATCCTTCAGTGCAGGTGTTAATTTTCATGTGGTTAGGGCAGAGGGACTGCTGTGTGCATTGTGTTTTTGCCGGCTGTCTCTGGCAATGAAGGCTTTGTAAGGCTTGGAAGGAGTGAGAAGTGCCTCCTTCCTACTCAGCTACACCTCAGCTCTTGCTGTACACCACATGTGTATGCAAAATGAAAAAGTAGACATGAACATGCAGTCTCTGTAGGAGTCATCTGTTTGTGCAAGACTGCTACCTCCAATCAGTTGTGGGGTGAAGGCGATGCATAATTCTAGACACAACACACAAATAGTGATGAGTGGATCTCGGCTTCCTCTGTGGAATGCGTGTAAGATACCATACTTTATCAGGTTTTGCTGGACATTAGTATTCTGCTAGTTCAGTACATCAAGTAATAGATGTGCTGGTAAATTATCTTAATGTTATTTTTCCTATGTTTATATTGAAGATTAGATCTACACTCTGTAAGAACTCAGCAAAAGCAGCTTGTATGTATAACTACTCTCTAAGAACCCCTAGATTTCTCTTCTAGTCTTCTGAAAATGTCTGACAAAGGATTTCAGAGCAATTTTCTTGAGTGTATTTTTAAAATTGTATTGAAGGTTTTTGTTATTACTGTTATCATCTTTGGTTGACTTCCAGAGGTTTTGAGACAACATTCTTGGTTATAGAAGGAACAGTCTAAAGATGATGTAGAATTTAATTATAATCCTGGGCTGTGTGTTCTAGATCACAGACTTTGCTTAGTGCCAAGTCAGCTTCAGAGCCTCCATTTCCTTGTTTTACTCATGTTCCCTCACAGGGCATTGTCTCCTCTGTTAGACTATTTGACTGTCAGTGCAGCTGCCCTCTGAGCACCATCTGCAAAGTGACCCAGCCCATGAGCCTCCCAAATGAAAGTGCACTTTAGCAGGCAATGGAAACCTTTGTTCTGGTTTAAACTGTAACCTCGTGGCTGTATATGTCTGAGCTGACATAACTCTGGGCGTAATGTCTGTTTGAAGAGTTGTAAGGCTTTATAACAGAGTTTTCTGACAAGGTGTTAGTGACATATTGCTCTAATTTCTTGTCTTTTTGCAGGATGAGCTAAATATCTTTCTTTCATACGTTCACACCGGTAGTACTGTATTTAGTTACTATTCTGTTTATCAGAAAAATAAATTCCAGTTGCATAAACTGGCAATTTGACAAAGCCAAACTTTAAGGTTAAGTGTGTTATTTTGGCAGTGGAAGAATCATGCATAAGCCCCTATGGAGCTTAATGGCTCTTTTGAGGTGAGTTTTTTTCACACTGGGATAGGTAGAAATGGAAAACCAATATTATTTTGTCATACTGAACAGGGAAAAGAGTTTTATATTCAAGGGCATTTCTTTCAAGTGGGAAACCTCCCATGACAGATTTCTCTCCTCTCCCTTCCATTAACAGGATGATTGAATTAAATCTACTGTAATTGTTATTTAACTGTTTTGAGAAGGAATTTATGCATTTTACAGCAGTCCTTGAAACATTTGAGAATTTCAACTCAAAAAGAATGTCAGTTCAAAATAGGGAGGATATTTGACCATCTTGTTTCTCTTACTTGTTTGATGATGACTTACATGTTTGTTGTTTTGGGGGCTTTTTTCTCCAGTTATTTGTAGTAGATGTCCAAACTGGTCAAATTACGAAGATTCCTATCCTGAAGGATCGTGAACCCGGCATGGTGAACCAGCAGGGATGTGGCATTCATGCCATTGAGATCAACCCCTCGAGGACCCTCTTGGCCACAGGTGGAGACAACCCCAACAGTCTTGCAATTTATCGTCTGCCTACACTTGATCCTGTCTGTGTGGGAGATGTAAGTGGGAGTATCTGGGGAAAGTTTATTCTGTCACTTTAAAAGTTACTACTTTGAAGTGTGTTTGATCAGAGCAACATTAATATTTTAGGAGTCTTGTAAGAAAGTGAGGTTCTGAAAGCCTGAAAACGTTTCTGATTGAGTTGTCATTTCTGTTGTGGTATCTTAGATGTAATTGAGTATTCAAACATGTGAGTGGATTTTCAGGGCTTTGAGTCAGATTTCTTCTTCACCTTCATTCAGGTATACTTTAGGTTACCTTTCAGCACCAAAAAAGTAACAAAATCCTAAGTATTGAAGTCTAATTGTGGTGATGATCTCTGAAACTATTTATAGTGAAAAAGCTCTTTTGAGAAATTAAAACGATGTTGAAAGTTGTTAAAATTTTCTCCTTATCCCAGTGCAGCTTATCCCAGAGTTGGAACTTGGCTTTGAGGATTTGTTCTAACCCAGTGGCTCGTGGCAGTGTGATACACTGTGGTACTGGTTTTATTTCTGAAATACCCTGAGGCCTATTTAGAATAACCAGTCTTTAAAAAAACAAGCTGGAGAAATATAGTGGTGTCCTGTGAGTGTTTCTCCCTCATTTCTTGTTTTTAGGACTTCACATAGATGTTAACTGCAACAGCAGAGGTCAGGTCAGAGTTTCTGCAGCAGCAGATAACCAGCAGCAGTAAGACTTGACTGAAGATTTGCGTGACTTGCTCTTCATTTGTGTGACTTCTTAGCTTTTTGAACAAAACTAGAGTCTTATGGTCTTTGTTTTCCCCCATAAGTTTCTCACACACTAAAGAAAAGAGTCTTGAAACCTTAATCTGTAGGTCATGTATTGTAAACATAAGATTTTGGTTACTTTTTATAATAGGGTATGTGTTTGAAGAAAAAAAAAACCTTAAAAAGTAGATACTTTACAGAAAAATGTGTCTTTCAGAATGGAAAATGTGAGAATTCTGGAAAATTTTAGAATTGAGATTAATTTTTCCTTGTTCAGAGGTCTGTTTTTCCAACACCTGTTTACTCTTTATTAATTACACAGTTCAAAACCAGAAAAGTTAAAATTAGTGCTAGGTAAACTGTTCTAGCTTGATACTGGAATCTTATCTGTATGTTTTTAATGTAGGTCTGTCATTCTGAGCTTGTACTAAAACTTGAAGTGAAGAATACTTGTCTGCTTTGAGACTGCTCTTGAGTATAATGGCACAGAAAAATCTGTCTTTCTTCTTTCAGGATGGACACAAGGATTGGATATTTTCAATTGCGTGGATCAGTGATACTATGGCTGTTTCTGGTAAAGTCATATTTTGTCTCCTGAGGTTTTTTTTGTTTGCATGTTTTTAAGCTTATAGTGATGTACAACGTTTTATAAATGTTAGGAAAGCACCTCTGTCAGGGCATTTGAAACCACTTGGAACCACCTAGGCTATTTAAACACTTCTTGGACTTAGTACAGTGCTTAATTTTATTTTGTTGTTGGGCCTTAGTCCAGATCTGATTTTTCTAGTACTAGAATATTACTTTGTTTCTAGTAAGGGGATATTTGGACACAATGAGTTAGGGAAAAGAATTCTACATAAGAGGAGTAATTTCAAGAGGGATGTTGGTTATTGGTTAATAACTTTGGAATGCTTGAGATCAATATCGGTTTCCTGAAGTCATGTGAAAGAGTAATTAATGAGGAGTCAGATTGTTTTGCAAGCTCTCAGTACAGTTATGTGTGTGTATGTACATATGCACTTACACTATGGCAGTTAATACAGAAGGCTGTAATAGAGAAACTCAATGACTTTTTGGTCACTAGTTGGATAATCAGTGTAACTTCATAAAAAATTACTTAGGTAAAGGCAAAAATAGTAATGTGTTGTTGCATTAATTTCGTGGTTTAGTACCTTTCTGTGCTGACATGGTGCAGTATTCTGTAGTGTAACAGAGTTGTCAAATGGCAGATGACAGATATTCATAACAGTCTTATATAAAAGTCACATATTTGAACTGTTGGTTTAGTTTAGTAGGGTATTTTTTCCCAAACCCAAAAAGCTAATCCTGGAATTTCATTTTTGAATTTAATATAAAACTTGATCCTTGCAAGTCTCTATCCCAAATATCTACAGAAACTCCCCCACATTCAAGCTGGTAAACTTGAAGAGAACAGCACAGATGATTACAGATGTCCAGGGGAAAGAGAAGGGCCTGATAGAATGCATAGCTTGTTGAGATTGAACTTGTTGATTAAATATTTTCTAAAGGTCAGGTGTGTGAGTAGAAGTGTTCTCTACTGCCATATTCTCTACTGTGTGCTTATAGCAGGAAGGATGTAGAGGTTCCAGTCTCCACACCTCAGACACCAGAAAATGCTTGTTGAAAGCAGTGTTGCTAAACTGAATTCTTTAGAACTCACTGATGACCCTAATTAAGAGGGGAAGAAAGACTACTTAACTTCTGACATGGTTTTAATTTTACATATTTCAATTACATCTCTGTCTGAAAGCATCAAACAGAAGTACCTGGAGTCCAGGTATTCCACACATTGAGTATATAGCAAGCGTTGTTATGGCAAAAGCTCCAGATGAGATGAATAATTCCCAGGATGGCATGAGCTTAGCATAGCAAATGATACCTTGCTTGGCTTCAGGGCTAACCAGTTGAGTGACATACATGGACTTTTTCCCCTGACAGGGCTGTTAAAAGGGTCAACTTCCTCTGAAAGTATGTCAAGATGTTTAGAAATTTTAGTGCTGAGTATTCAGCCTCTGTAACAAACAAGATTAGGTGCAATTAAAACCAGTGGCATGTAATGTAATGGCAGCATGTTGTGCTACTGGATGCAAGTGCCATTAGGATGCTCCTTTTTCTATTTTTCTCTAGTAGGTGATAGTGGCAAATGCCTGAATGCGTCTGTGAGAGGGCAAAGCCACCTCTGCTGTGCTGGACCACTCTTACTGCAACAAGACGTTTTGCTTTACTGTCTTTGCAGGTTCTCCCCTCTGAGATAGCAAAGCTGATAAATTTAATAGCTTCATATAGATATATTGTTTTTTTCTGGGATCTTCATCATGAATTTCTTTTGCCAGAAGTTTTCACTTTATGTAAGAGAAGAAGTTGAGGTACCTGTCAAATCTGTCAGAGCTGACTTAGGCAGAAGCAAGTTGCCTGAACACCACAGAATTCACAGAGTGACTAGGTTGAAGAGACCTTCAAGATCATCAAGTCCAACCCATGCCCTAACACCTGAACTAGACCATGGCACCAAATGCCACATCCAGTCTTTTTTTAAACACATCAGGGATGGTGACTCCACCACCTCCCTGGGCAGACTATTCCAGTACTTTATCACTTTTTCTGTGAAAAACTTTTTCCTAATATCCAACCTGTATCTCCCCTGGCACAGCTTGAGACTGTGTCCTCTTGTTCTGTCAGTGCTGCCTGGTGAAAGAGACCAACCCCCATCTGACTACAAACACCTTTCATGAAGTTGTAAAGAGAGATAAGGTCACTCCTGAGTCTCCTTTTCTCCAGATTAAACAACCCAGCTCCCAGAAGGGATGTGTATAAAATCTTGGATTAAACCTGTGTTGATCAGCGAACCAAAGACATTCAGCTTTTTTCATCTGGTGTTCTTGACATTAGTGATTTGTGTTTTGGATTAATGTCTTAAAATTCAGTAGAAAAATAAAATGAGTTCTTGAGTTCTTTAACCTAAGTTACATCCTTCAAGGAAGAAGTGGCACAGGCTTTAGCAAAATATTTTTTTCTCATAGATTTCATCCAGAGTGGTACAACTGTGATTTGAAATAGATATTTCTGTTAACACATGACTGTACACTCATCCATAAGCATACTGATAGAAGTCAAATAAACCCAAATTGGCATAAACCCAGCTAAGGTATTTATGGAGCTTTCTTGCATTGGTTTAACAGACTGTTTTACCAAGGCTGAGAGATACAGGCTTAGGCTGAACTTATAGTACTCAGTCACTTCTGAGTTCATTCTGTGTGTGAGATGATGATAATTGTTGCACAGGGTTGTGGGTTTTGATGCATCCTAATCAGTATGAAAACATATGAGATGGTCTAGCTGCTTGGAAACCATATGGATAGTTGACAGTGAATTCATAATATTCTGAACTTTATAGCTCAGTAAAATAATCCTTTTGTTAATAACAATATATGGGCATTAACAGTGTGATCTGTTAGCTTAAACTAAGACCCTATTGATTAATCCTTCTTTTTTGAAAAGAGGAGTTCTGTATATGTGGAATGGACTATTCATGTGTGGACTATTTTGATCAGGTTCCCGGGATGGTTCGATGGGTCTCTGGGAAGTCACAGAGGATGTGTTATCCAAAAGCGATGCCAGGCATAATCTCTCTCAAGTTCCTGTCTATGCCCACATAACACACAGTGCTCTGAAGGATATTCCCAAGGAGAACACCAATCCTGACAATTGCAAAGTCCGAGCACTGGCTTTCAACAATAAGAACAAGGTCAGTAAGATAAGCAAGACAGATGAGAAGTCTTAAAACTGACCCTGTGTATTAGAAAAACTAAAAAGTAATCTAAATAGAATATACCAGAGAAGCAAGCTAATTTGTTTTTCTCTGATACTTTTGCATCCTTGTCTGGTGAGGCGGTGGTTTTAATCTGCTATGTCTGCTTCTGCCCAAGTGAATGTAGGAGTCTGGAAGGACAAAAAAAACCAAAAAGCAACCCTAGACATTTTAGAAGGCACAGTCTTCCTGTGGGTTTGATTTTTAGATTTGCAGGGGAGAAAAAAAGTATTTGCAAGAAGCAGATAAAGCACGAAAACATCTCTTGCAGCTTGAATCCCATTCTTGAATGCCATTTCTGCTTCCCTTTGCCCTCTGTGAAGACCAGGTAACATTTAGCAGTTCCTGCTTAGATGGCTGAATCCTTTCTGGATTGCTCAGCAAATGAGGTGACTGACTCAGGACAGGCATTAGCACTTGCTTTGGGGTTATTTTGTTGATATTTGACAAACAGTAAATGAGTAAATGTCACTTGCTCCCATCCTGCTCTCCTGTTATTACCAGTGGGTGTCATCCTTCTTCACCACTTGTTTTTTTTCCCTTCTGCCCTCAAGGAATAGAAAAGGTCTGAAGCAAAGGTGGGTTGGAAGCAAGTGCTCCTGTAGGCTTTATTTTTCACAATAGCTGTCATTTACTTGTCCATGATGGAAACTTCATGTAACTTTTTCAATAGAGTAGTGCCTGAAACTTGCTTCAGTGTTAGAATCAGTGTGGGACCTGCTGAAGAGAATTGTCAACTTAAGATTGTAATGCCTAGCAAGATTTATGGTTTTGAAAGTTATTGTTATTTACTCTTTTGTTAATTTAGATTCTGCTTGACTCCTGAAGTACTGTATGGCATTCTGTGAAGATGAGTATAAAATGAAAATTATCTTGATAGAACCTTTACAGGATTATGGAAGAGTTCAATCCAGACTGTGCAGCCTGCTTAGAATAGAGTGTGAGTTTGTAAGGACATCTATAATACAGAAACTAACTCTCTTTTTTTTATTTTCTTCCTAACAGGAGCTGGGAGCTGTGTCCCTGGATGGGTATTTTCATCTTTGGAAAGCAGAGTATACGCTATCAAAGGTGCTTTTCTGTTTGTTGGAGTTAAACGTCAAAAACTCCAAGCAGTTAAGGCTGTTCACTATTTTTCACTTTCTTCAAATATTTGAGGAGCAGCAGTGTTTATAAAACACTTAGAAGTTCTATGTAAAATGAAATGTCTTAAAATTTGGAGCTTGAAGAGGAGAGGAGCTCTGCACTCCCCTTAATTCAGAGGGCAGGAAGCATTCTTAACTTTCTGCTAGTTTTAGCTGAAATGAACTGTTGCGTGGAGAGTGGTGGATACTTGATCAGTAGAAAGGAGGTTGCACCTATTTAAGTGTAATGGCAAATCACACCCAGATGCAGTGTGTGATAGACTTTTTCAGCTGAGAGCTGATGTTGCTGTGCACCTGCTAAAGAAATAGCGGCAGCTTAGAAAGATCTAAAACAATTTATCAAAATGACCATTTTTCTTGGCTTTGGCCTTAATTGTTGCACTTTGCTTCAGGTAAGGCACCATATTGCTTTCAGGTTTTTTCCTTCTGGGTCTCATTTTTCACCTGCATTTTGTGTTTTATTTTCCTGCATCTTCTTAGAACTAGGTTACAAAATTGTTCTGTTAACACCTTAGCCTTTTCTTGTAATGGGTTGATTTTTATTTTTTCTGTTTCCAGTTACTTTCCACAAAGTTGCCATACTGCAGGGAGAACGTGTGTTTGGCTTATGGTCAGGAGTGGTCAGTGTATGCTGTCGGATCGCAGGCACATGTCTCCTTTCTGGATCCGAGGCAGCCTTCGCACAATGTGAAATCCGTCTGTTCCAAAGAACGAGGCAGTGGTAAGAAACTTGTCAAAGGTGCTTCAAATTGTTTGCTTGCAGAAGTAGCTGTTAAAACTGTAGTTAGTCAAGCTTCTAATGAACAGGAAGGGCTTTTCTAATGGTAGCTAAATAATTAGCAGTGTCTGTATAGCAACCAACAAAACAAATGTGACCAGCTCTGAAATCTAATGAAGGGCAACATCACTGCCTTAAAGAGTAACACAATTGTAAACTATCCAAGTGTTAATGAACTTTCAAAGTGTGTATTTTACCACTGTACATTTTTTACTGGATCTTGCTCTATTTTTTGTCTTCTCAAAGCAAGTGTAGTCTTTTTACCACTATTCATACTATTCTTGCATTTTTCTCTATCAGTTAGAGAAAAAGGCATGTTATCTGCTGTGTGCTACCTTATTGGGAGTCTGTGCTGTGAAGGAAAGCTTGCTTTGTAATTTTAAAGCTATGACTGAGACTTCTGATTTTCTACGGGATTTGAGTGCAATTTCTTTTTCCCATATGGATGTAGTATGGTATGGTCCAGTTGACGATATACCAGGGCCAGGCCTGAGGGCTTGCAGAGTACATGGTTCCATAAAGTTCTCTCCATATCTTCTATTATCAGCATGAGAAGGCACAGTGCCGTATTAATCACAGACCAGTAAGTTGCAGTCCTTACTTAGCTTGTCTCTGAGCTTCCATCTCTTCATCAGGAAGGTTATCAGAGGAGGACGTATGTTGGCAAATATTAGGAAACTTTTATTTATGCAGTTACTGAGCAGTGGTGTCTTGATCAGTGTCAGGGTCTGCTGTTTTCAGATATGGGAGAAATATCTATAATGTCAGAAGTCACCTGAACATCTTATCTGCAGGACCATTTGTCCTCACTTGCTATCAGTGAGGATTCTGTCCAGGTCCTGCCTTAGACACTTCAGTGTGGTGCCCAGGGGTGGTTGGTGGCTGAAAACCTTCTGCCTCAATATGTGATTATCCATATTGGGGGATAATGTGTGTAAGGAGTACTTCGAGGGATTTCTCCAGTTCATGTCTGGAGAAAGACTTTTTACAGGGCTGTTTTTCTTCTGCAGAGTAGGTGCTTCCTTTTATTTGGTTCAGTGGTAGAGGCACATAAATAACAGTAATTCCCAAGATACTGTATGTTTCCAGTTTCTCTTGATCTCCCTGGGACTTGGAGTGGTGCAGTACCTCTAGAAAACACGGTCTTTATTGATCTGTGAATTAAAATCTGATTTCAAGTGCTTTTCAGTGCTACCTGAATGTGCTTTAGGTTTCCAAGTGCACTTGCTGAATGTGGTACATCTATACTAACTTCAGTTTATTTGTGTTGTACACAAAAGCAGGTCAGAGAAAGGTGGTGGCTCAGTAAGGCTGGAGCTGGGGCTGGCTTTCCTCTGCTGTAACCCTGTTTACACAGGAAGGCAGTGAAAGCTTTTTAGTACATATATCTTGTAAGTGTTGCTTTTCTTAGCAGCTGTACAGGGAAGTGCATGCCTTGGACGGTAGTTCTTGATTCCCAAGAGCAACTCCTCTCTCTGCATGAACTGGCCTGCAGAGCCATGTTGTGTGCCCTTCTCTTCATGTCCCGAAGGCAGCAAGCAGAGCTTGTATGGCATAGACTGTGACTTCTTGTGTAGGACATGCCAGTGCATCTTCATTTCCATCTCAGATCTGTAGACCCTTCCTTCATCATGGAAGTGGGGCTCAATATACTTACCTAAATAAGGTGCACAGGGGTAGAGGGGTTGGAAGTATAGAACTTATTGTGATTGCTTCTAGGCACAGGCTGTACTTTTATCTTGATGGGAATGATTAATCTGAGGTACTTCAGTACCCTAGGAGACAATTTGAAATGCTGTTTTTGAAAGCCTGTTCTAAATATCCTTCTTATTAGTGGGTACATCATGGATTCCTTCAGTTAATTTCTTTGGTTAGAGAAAGATCCTCAGTTGTTCTGCATTTTTTAGCTTTTTATTAATAGATTTAATATCTGCCTTGATACTCCATCACCTGTTTGTGTGAAGTAAGGGTTTTCCTGAGTGGCTTGTGAAGAGCACTTCTGGAGCAAAAATAAGAGAAGGTTCACTCTTGTGCCTTTCTCCTTTTATCCAAGTGACCGCTCTTGCTGACTGCAGAGGGCTTAAAGCTTTCTGTGTGTCTTTGCCAGAGCCAGATCTGTATGACAGAGGTGGGGGGAAGGTCTTCTGCTGTATCAAGTGCATTTGTAGCCCTCTGAACTAAAGCAGAGACTCTCATATGAATCTCATAATCTGCTTCAGTAGAGAGACTTGCACAGTGGTTTCCTGCCCATTAAGCCTGCAGTCAAGACTGCACCCCATATCTGGAGCAGGACAATGTGGCCTTGCCTTGTTCTAAGTGCGTGTCACAAATGCTGATGGCTGTGCATGTCACACCCAGTGGCAGAGGCAGAAGGATGAGGACATGATTCTTATTAGGACTTTATGCAGAGGGGAAGGGGAAACTCCCTGGTTGCATCTGCAGCTCCTGGCTGCCTGCTGTCACATGTGCTGCTGGGAATATTCCAGGATGATACAAGTTCTGTGACATTCAGCCCTGCTTGGTATGGTGACAACACTTGGCACGCGAATGTAGCTGGTGTAACTCGCTTGTTTCCTCTCCTGTTTGAATGCTTGTTTAGGCTTTAATTCAGTGGTACTTTAAAGAGGGTCTAAAAAGCCCTAGGGTTTATAATCTGGCATCCTGTCATGAACAAAGGAGACGTACAGCTGTGGTGGAGTTTAACCTGCGTGGAAGAGTTGTTTGTAGTAGAGTGGTTACACAGAACAGTATTTGCACAATAAATGGAGATGAAATGACAGTATGTTTTGCAGATTGCAAATTCTTACATACAGAATCTCCCCAAGATTAGTTCCAAGGGATCATTGATTAGCTGAGACTTCAAATTTAGATTTTGTGAAAACAAAGTGTACTCTTCTATTCAATGTAATGGGATTACTGAATTGTGCTAACATGTTTAGTTTGAACTGTACCTTCCCACATACTGGTGGAACATGGTGTTGTTTAGATGGCAGGAGTCTTATTCTGTTTTCTTTCCTGGCTAAAGTGCTAAAAATGCCAACTATTAAAAATAAGGTGTGCTTGTTTGCGAATATTTGAGTGGAGACAAATCAGGCTCATTAATAGTTCTGAAGCTATCTTAGCAGCAAAGTGATTGGTGACTATGGTTACACTTGTTTACAGCTGTCCTGTTGATCAGCACAGTGCACTTAGTGGCAACTGGGACTTAGTTTTCTCAGACAGTCACTTACTGCAAGTTGGCAGGTAGTTAGAGAGGGTGTGAGCTCATGGAGGAAAACAGCCTGATGTTCTTCCCTCTGTCTGCTGCCATGTACCTCCTCTTAATGTGTTCACTTACAGGCTTGTGGCAGACAGAACAAAAATAGTCTGGACCCTAAATGGCTTATCTGGCAGACCTGAGGGCTGGTGAGGATGAAGCTTCTTACCATTGATGTAGTTGATGGTCTCAAGGAGTAGGGCAGTCATGTAATCAAAACTGCTGTTTCAGTAACATCAGTGGGATTTGTCTGCACTGCTCTGTAGCTGTGGGAAAACTTTGTGTGTTGTGGAGAATACTAGTAGGTAATACTAGGCATGAAGTAACAGCACTGCAGAGCCAAAGCATCCCCTCTTCCTTACTGCGCTGTCTGTCCATTCTCTGTTTGATAGGTATCCGCTCAGTGAGCTTCTACGAGCACATCATCACTGTGGGGACAGGGCAAGGGTCCTTGTTGTTTTATGATATCAGAGCCCAGAGGTTCCTGGAAGAAAAGTCCCCCCGTGTTTGCTACGGACAGAAGCAGAAATTAGGAGGAAGTGAAATTTTGAAGTTGACAACTGGGAAAGGCTGGCTGGTAAGTAGTTTGTAGCTGTGATAGAGGTGGGGAGAAGGAGACCCATTATGCAGGAGTGCCATAGAGCTTGAGCCAATTGTGTGAAATGTGTCTCAGTCAAACAATATTCATGTAACCAATAACTAATAATGTAGACCAAGAAGTGCTGCAGAATTGCTTTCTACAAAAACTATGAAAGGGTACTGAAGATTATTTGCTTGAGTGTAAGATGTAGTGAATACAGTTCTTGTGCACTGATTCATAAATGAACTAGGTTTTCTATCTTTATATTTTCAAATGTAATCTGACTTCTAGTTTTCAGACAGAAAATAAATTGTCTTTCTTTAAAGCTATGATAATCTAATGCAGTACTGAAAGCAGGAGAGTTTAAATTTAATTGTGTGCAATTTTAGAAACCGTGGCTTCCTGAGGTAATGCCATGGCAGGCACTTGAGTTTGGTTTCCTGTATGCTATCATGTAACAGTTAATGGCTTTGTTTAACTTAGCTCCATTACCTTTTGTATCAGTGCAATGTCCCCTCACCTCCCTGTTCCAATGCTTGGCCTGAATGTTCTTAGAAAAAGCTTCAGGACAACTCAGGTTATCTTTTAGTTGACCTATATGAAGCTTCAGGATTGTTAAGAGAAAATACCCCTTTTTGGGCTCTAGAAGCTACCTTCTGCTTTTGTGAAACAGGGTTTTGGGTTTGGCAACAATAATGATCTCAACTTTCTTTTAACAGAACCATGATGAAACCTGGAGGAATTATTTTTCTGACATAAATTACTTCCCAAATGCTGTTTACACCCACTGCTACGACTCGTCTGGAACGAAACTCTTTGTGGCAGGAGGCCCTCTTCCATCAGGACTCCACGGGAATTATGCTGGTCTCTGGAGCTAATGATAACTCTTCATTCTGATGCTGATCTTGACACAGATTTCCACTTTTCCTTTTTTTAACAACAAAATTGTGTGATGCCATTGATCCTGATTTAAACACAAGTTATTTTTTGGCAGAGTTTTCTGTTGGTCTTCAACAGTTTTGTACATCTTTTTAAACTAGTTTTTTGCTTTAACTTCCTTGATCCTTTATCTGGAGGGGTTTTGAAGTCCTTTTTTATTGTATTTACTCCAAATGACTCTTCCCTCCATTAAGGCTGTCTTGGCCATGTGCCCCCTCCTCTACTTTGCTGTGAGGTAGGATTTCTTTCTTACAGAGTGGTTGCTCCTGAACTTTCTGTGAAAGTCTTGGGGCTGCATGTGTGCAGGTACTTTGTGTCAGTTACATTACCTGGAATGAGGACTACTTGTAATTAAAAATTATTAAAAATATTTATAAGAGATAAGCTACTACTTTATCTGCAGAGCCTCGCCCTGGCCTGGGTTGATCGTATTTTTTAAAAGTACAAGTCTAATGACACTGTTTATATGTAGAGGGATATGGTAATTTTAAGCTGTACTCACTGGAGCCCAGGGATGGATTCCCTAGGGATAATTGCCCATCAAATCCAAAGTGCAGGAATTTTTAAAAGTTCATTTGTGTTTGAATGGTAGTTTTCAGCAGTGCTAGGAGCAAAAAATCATCTGTTTCTTCACTGCCCATCCCAGGTATCAGCTTGCACAACTGGAGTTTGTATATGCTGTTCTGCAGCGTGGCTGTTGCAGGATGACATTACATTGAGGGCTGCAGAGATGCTGAGAGGAAATGGGGGCTAGTTATTAAAAAAAAATTAAATCTGTCTGTTCTCCAGATGAAATATGGTTTCTAGGTATGCTGTTAGGGTAGCTTATATATGTAAGCTCTTCATAAACTTCATAAAACCTAGGACCCTTTTTATCCCAGGTTGTGGAAATTTTTCCCCTTCTTGCTATTCTGGTTGGGCATCTGCTCAAATAAGCCAATGGAATAAATAAACTATTTTTCTTCTCCAAGATTAAAGGGTGCATCTCAGACTTTACTAATGCAAGCAAGAAGCTTTCTCTGAAGGAGGGTAGCTTGGTGTTCCCTCACTTTGTGCTAGCATATGCTGTAGGAGAGGCTCAGGCTTTTCCAGAACCCCCTGCTGCCTTCTGCACTCACTCCCTCCAACTTCACCTGGGACTGGAGAACAGGTCCATTGCACTTCAGGTCGAGCTGTGAAGTGTGTGCCTCCCAAGGTGATGGTCTTACCCAA
Organism: Catharus ustulatus; assembly: GCF_009819885.2. Classification (NCBI taxonomy): domain Eukaryota; kingdom Metazoa; phylum Chordata; class Aves; order Passeriformes; family Turdidae; genus Catharus; species Catharus ustulatus. The sequence goes on along the minus strand of NC_046262.2, from coordinate 7,961,157 downwards.
TACTCAGCTAAAATGCAATACTTCCTCCTTTTGGCAGGCACCAAACTCTCAGCTTGTTAGTGATGCCTCTGTCCTGGAATTAATGCCTTTCCTCTGACACTGGTGGAGCAAAGTGCACCTGTACCTCACAGTGTTGGTGCCAAATAGGCAGTTGGTTGAAACTGAGAGGAAAGACAAGGCTGGGATTTGCTCTGTTCTCCCATCTCTGTGAGAGATCACCACTGCAGTTCCTGCCCACAGTTCAGATCTAATCTGCACGTGTCTTTGCAGTCTCTCTCACCTTGATACACAGTAGCTTCATCAGTAACACCAAGCAGTTAGCATAAGGCTTAAGTTCCAGCTGGTATGGAGACCTGGATGGAAACCCTACAAGGAGAGCAGGTCCCTGTCATTGGAATGGAAATCCTGGCAAGAGAAGAACTCTCTCCCAGGTGTGCACCTGTCCCAGAAATTAAATTAGCACTGAACATTAGCACAGGTGCTTCACAAGCAGATCATCTTCCAGTGTTTCATAGGTACTTCCCACTGTTGCCTGGCTGCTTAAACTGCATCAGTTCAAGGTACTAGGTATATGGCTAGACAGGCTTTTCTCTGAAAAGGTAAAATCATATACCATGGTATACCTGATTTGGTTATTTTAGTGCATAGAAAATTGGAAGTATATGAGAAAAAAACCAAGTCTTGGAGAAGAATGGCAGGATTTGTATTTCTACAGCTACTGTATAAGAGCATTCTGTCACTAGGAACATGTTCTGCTTTGGCTTGTTTGGTTTTTTGGGTTTTTTTATATTGGGTTTGATTTGAAGTTTTTAGCTTTATTTTTTTAAAGAAGCTAGAGACTTTAGTCTACCTTAGTGTCCTCCAGTTCTGCTGAAGCAACAGGTAATAGCTGGGTATTTGACGTCAGCAGTGCCAAAGGGAGACTCTTGGTGTGGAAATTCTAGCCCTGATGTTGATCTATTAATTGAAGCATATTTTAGGCCATAGTAGGAGAAAAAAAAGAATATGTATATAGCATTCAAACACAGAGGCTGATTTTTCTGCAGTCTCTAGGTTACTGAAGAGCCACCACTGGAAATTGTCCCTCCCTGCTGACTGTGATCTCCACATGTACCTCAATATGTGCCCCTAAAACCTGGCAATGTGAGTGCCCTTTTCCTCCTTTTTTTTCTTCATAGAAGGCTCTGCACAATTCTCAGATGAATCTGGACAATAATGTAAAATTCCTCAAGTCTTACATGCTTTTGTGTATTCTGCTTTCAGGATGCTTTCTTGCAAAAATTAACTTCTCATAGCAAGGGCCATCTTTGTTGCTGCATGAAAATCCCACAAAAAACTAGGAACCAAAACAGATAGTGCGGCAAGCACACAAAAAATTTGGGCTAGATAATTTTTAGCTAGTTTCAGTGGTTTTAAATGCTTATAGGGATACAGATAATAAGTTTCAGAATATTTCTGTGGTTGGTCATACATGACTTTTGTTCCAGTCACTGTTAGAAACTGAGGCACAGAAAATTGATGGCGATATGCCAATTGTCCAAAGAAAAGTAATAGGAGAAAAATTGAATTTTTCTTGACTTTGATTTCCTTGCCCTGTTGAGTTAGATATCTACTAAAATTCAGGATCATGGTTAGAAATGCGTGGGTTTTCCATCCAAGTGCAGGAATGGCTGCAGAGCAGGGAGCCTCCAGGCTCTGCAGAGAGGTGAGGTGAGTACCTTGCTGTTCAAAAGATACATCCATGCAATGGAATGGGCTCAGTCTGGCGACTGCACTTTAGTAGCTTCTTGAACAGCTTGCTCTGTGCTGCTGAGACCCAATGACATGCATAATTTCAGACCATCTTACCTTTTCCACTGTTTCTTCAAGATTTCCCACCCTTGGTCTTTCCTGCTAGAATGGTTTGTTTGAGGTTGCCTCTTGTAACCCAAATCATACCAGTCTTTGCTGTAGCAATATTGTCCTTGCAGAGGTGACTTCTGCTGAGCAGGAACAGGCTTGCTGGCATTTTGTTAATCTGCTCAAGACCTTCAATTTGCTTTATTTTGACTGGGTAGAAGTTGTAGGCTGGCTCAGACTATTGAACTGGGCAGTTGCCCTTGTACATGTTTGACTGATAAGATTACACAGTAGCAGTCTGTTCTAGGGAACATACTCCGGTGTATCTCCCTTGAAGGAGAGAACTTTCAGCATAACATGCCTTCAGACTGGCTGCTATTGACTTCTCAGTCATGTGGCATCTTCTGTGCTACCAGTGAGTTTAGAAAGCAGTTAATTTTACTGCTCAGATCTTTTCAGTAAACTACCATGTTAATGTGGGTATTTTGGGGATAATATTTTCAGTATTCATGACAGGTAATCAAACTAGCGACTTGGTTTTGGGTTTGGTAATACCTAGCTTGTAAATACTGGATAGCAACTCCTCAGTAACAACTGGATGTTAAGTCATGGGATGTTCCTGAGGAATCAGAAGCTACTTTGCAGTGTAGGCTTGAGCACAGTAATAAGAGTTGTGTTCACTCTCTTCACTAAACACCTTACTCCTGTAATTCCCTCATGTTTCTCCCTTGTACAGTCAAGTCCTTTAGGAAGACTTGCTAGTGCTCTCCTCTGGTGCTTTCTGGGATTGCAGTAAAGAAGCAGGTCCATTTGTTTGATTCCCTCATCAGTTTACTGGTGTTAGTTTGAGGTGAGTAAATTACCAAAGAATAGTTGATAGGAGGTTTATGTTCCTAATCTCAGTTGTTCATTCTCCTCACAGATCCATTTTTAAGATCATTGCAAGAGTGTCCAGTGATCTTGCTGGACTTGGTCTGTTCACAAAAGTTACACTCAAATTGTGGGTGACTCTTGTGACTCTTCATGAGAGGAACTCCTGAATTGCATTAAGGGGTTTATATTTGCTGCCTCCATTTTAGGTCTTTGTCAGTTTTTTGCATCTAGAGGATTAAGATCATTCTCTTCCAGAATTTCATCCTATTTCTTCACCTGAGCGCTTGCTTTGTCTATAGCTTGCAGCTGCAAAGTTAACAGATCACATTTTTGATCCAGTTACGTCAAGTGGTGCTTTGCTGAGAGGCATTTACAGGCCTTTTGAACAGCTGTGCCTTACCTGGTGCAGGTGTGAAACAAAGCAGGCTTACCTAGACCCTTCACGGGGTCACTTGTTTGCTTTGTTTGCAAGAAACCAAGGACAGATGGGCTGTCAGTTATTGCATGTGGGAAAGCAGCAGCATCTTTCAACAACCAGGTGGGAGGTCTGTTTTTAATGGTCAGTTGCCCTTATTTTCAATAAACACACTTTTCCAAGGTGTCTGATATTGTCTTACTTAGCTGCTTTTGCCATTGCTGCTATGACTGAATTACTGGACCTGGGCTACAGCTTGTTCCTAAGGAACTCTGTTGCAGAGATGTGTGTCATGCAGGTGGAGCTGATCCTTTGGCCAGCCCATGCTGAGTCAGGGACTCCTGAGCTACCAGGCACAAACTTTTTAACTTAAAGCCAAGTGAAAATCCCTGTGCACCCTGCAGGCCACCCCGCAGTCTGAGCCCATGGTGTGACCTCAACTTAAAATGTATTTTTGAGTGTAACTTATTTGAAATTCTGAAGCAGACATCCCAGGACAAGAGAGAGTGTAAAAGAGAACACAGCCATGTCTTCTGTGAGGTGCTCTCCTTTGTTCCTGTACATGAGCACCTTGTGTGTTGAGGATGGGCAAGGAACACCAGAGAAACAGTAAAAGGGAAAGAGTGTTTGGTATGGCTCTTAAATTTAAAAACTAGAGGGGATATGTAAATGCCTAATCAGAAATATCTTTGAGAGATCAAGTATATCTATGTTTGACATTCCTGATTCTCTGTGCTATTTTGTAATGATAAAATTAAGAAATATCTTTTTGCTTGTGATGTTGGGTTTTTTCATGAAAACCATGTGGTACTTGGCTAATTAAAAGAATGCTCTTGCAGAAAGCAATCTTCCCATATCCTAACAGCCTTTCCCACTAGTATCCTGCTAGGGAGCAGTATGGTCTAAGAAAGTGCACACAGATTTAAAATGGAGGGCTGGGGTTGGCTGGGTTGGGAAAATGTGGGCTGTGTGACTGTTTCTGTACCCAAAAAACCACCAACACTTAATTGTATACAAATTGTGGTTGCTGTACTGAAACTGAGAGGGTATATAAAACCCCTTGCAACACAGTGCAATGCCTTTAGTCCACAATTCTTTTGAATTGATTCTTTTGCCTTCAGGACAAAAAATTCAGGAGTCAATACAGTGTTTTCTTAGGAATGGCTTTTCTAGATTCCCTTACTAAAAGGGAAAATTCAGGTGCTGAATCTTACAATCTCATTAAACTTGTACTTTTTATTTGCCCATTCACCTGGTCTCTTTTCATTTTCAAGGCCTCCCACAGTCTCAGGGTATAAATCACTATGACTCATCCAAATAGTACCGAAATGGACCAACCAGAGGTTAATGTGCCTTCCTCTTCTGGTACCTTGATCTTTATAAAGTTATCTCAAACTTGTCACTGTCTTAGGGCTGGGTACATGCATTGTCTTTTTCTAAGATGTATGTGTTGAAATTGCAACAGATTTGTACTGTTACTTGTGACTTGTTCCATTTGTGTTAGGATGTGGTGTAGACAAATCAATGCGCTGGTTGGTCTTGGAATCAGTCTTGCCAGTGACATCTGTCAGTGCTTGCTTTTGTGTTCATGTGTGCATAAATGCTGGATCTCCCCACTACCTGTAGTGCATAAAATGCACAAAATACACAAGATGTTTTAAAATGTGCAGTGATCATAACTTGTTGCCTGAAGGTAGGATGTCCTACAGTGAACTGTTTTTTATGTTTTTGCCCAAATATTTTTAATAAGACCCAAAGGGGAAAAAAATAATCAGGACTTGCTGATATTTGATGGCTTTTTTCCTGAATCCAGGGTCTGATGTTTGTTAACAACTCCTCCAAATCTACCCATCTAATAGAGGCTTTCTCAGCTTGTTTTTGTCATGAGCTGTATCAGAAACAGCGCTGAATCCTGAACTAGTAGTAACAGCTCTCTTCATATATTACAGTGCACTTTTTTAACTGTAAGATAAACCTGTTCCAATTTATTGATCCAGCTTGCAAATGAAACAGTGGGAAACTGCAGATAATATGTGAAACCAGCCTGTCTGCACATGGGGCTCAGTGTTCTGTTACCTTGCAAATTGTTTCTCCTCTCTGAAAAGGTTTAGGTTTTTTGCTGTTTTTTTTCAATACAAAGACATTACATTTGGCTTAGTTTTCTAAAGATACATTTGTTTACAAACCTCAAACTTACATCTGGAATTTGGGCTGAGTTTCTAACTCTTATGCAGACAGTAGAATTGATACATTATGTCTCATAAGGGCATGAAAACAGGAACATATATATCTTCACTTGCTGTGGCCTTCTATGGATGTGCTTATGCATATTTAAGTGAATTACAGTACTGCATTCTGTTGATCCATGAGGCTACCTTTGTATTTAGAATCAGCATGATTAGTCATCAATGTATTGACATTAATACATGGTCTCAGAGCTCTAAGGCCTTTTCTGTGTCTTTTGTGCTATCTGTTTTCTCTGTACCGCAGTGCAGACTTAGTGTGGAGTTCTTTTTGCTTCGTGCTAATTTAAAAGTTCCTTTAAATTCGGTGAGGTCTATCAGCAGATCAGGAAGTGGAGGTGCCCTGTGCCTTCACCCAGTGTATTTGTCAAACTGGTCTGTAATGGTTTAGCCAGAGAACTGGCATCTTCAACTGCTACTCAAAATCTTGACTAAAGGTTTAATTCAGGGCAATACCAGGAAAGTGAGTTGCTGACTCATGTAAAGGCTTCCTCCAGAGATTTATTTTTTCAGGGGGTGGAATTATAAAAGAATAGGGATATGAGCAAAACAATAACAATAATCTTCTCTCAGAAGAGTTATTCTGATGTACTGTGTCCAGCAAGAATGACAATGGCTATGCTCAGAGGTGAGCTGGCAATGGAATGTTTGAAGGGTAGGCCTTGAGGATTTGTGCCATCATGCCTTAGATCACTGCAAATTAGTTGCTCCCAGAGCTTTTGAAACTGGTGGTCATCCCTCCCCAGATGAGATGTCAAGAATGGCACGAGGTAATACAGTTTCCCCAGTGGTCACTCAGTCTTCCCCTTAACATTCAAGGTTACCAGTGCATTTCTCTCCGTTTTCATGAGTGACTGACTGTATGGACTAGTGTGACTTCCCAGCTGCCACCAGGCCCCTCCACATGCTTTGTGCAGGCATGAAGGAGTGAAAGAGCCTTGTCTGTGTTGTCCTCCACTTGGCTTGCTGTTGACAGTGCAGGGATGGTAACAGGCCAGCTGTGATTTACAGCTTCAGCTGGTTGCTCTGGGCTTCTTTCACATTGTAGATATGATACTGGGGCTGTTACGGAAAGAACTGGGTAACTAACTTCTGGTGGGCTTTGTCTCTCTTGTTTGCTGTCTCCAGTCTCAGTCTCTTGTCCCAGCCTCACTCACAACTTGTCTCACTGCTGCCTGGGACTTGAGCAAGTTCCCTGTTCTCTCATGGTGTACTAGTTCAGGCACCAAATCCTGCAAAGCCTGGGGGCGCCTGTTAAAGCCCCACTACACTTAGAAACTTCTACAATGGCTTAGGCATTGGTTTGCTGAACTCAGACCTTGCTCACAGTGTCCTTATTAATTTTGCTTAGCTCTAGGTATCTTCCTGGACTGCCATAACCCTTTCAGTCCAAAAAGGTTTGCTCCAAAGTCACTCCTGTTCCATGGAGTTGATTCCCATACTGCTGGTTATTGCAATTCAGTGGCTTTTCCTTGTTTTTATTCTGGTATTTATTCTGACTTTCTCAACTCCTGAACATAGTACAGGGGCCCATCCTGAGGCATCAGAATCATTTGTCTTCTCTAAAGGTGCACAGAAACAAGGATCTCTTAGACAAACAAGGAGGAAAACAACTGCATATACACAAGTAGAAAGGTGTCTCTGAGTAGAACAGGTGAAGAATCAGCTTATGAATTTTAAGTATAAAAACAGTAATTAAAGGGGTTTTTGGTTGTTTTTTTTAAATTGTTTGAACAGGAAGTTAGGTGGTGCTTTAGGCCACAGAAAGTTGCAATGTAAACCGGGATTTTCTGTCCATCAATGCAAAATGTGCCTCTCAACTATAATGCAAAGTCAGTCTCTGTTGCTCTCGTTTGCAATGGAGGATTACCTGAAGACTGATTTAATGTGTTTCTTGCTCTCTTATGTATAATCACCCACACAACAGTTCTTGTTGGTCTTTCCCAAGCACTATTCAGCCCTATCCCTATTTAAAAACAAAATGGGGACTGCACTGAGTAGTGGAACATAATGAATTTCCTTGGTTTGAGAGAGACCCTAGAGAAAAGAATCCAGGTTACGTGTATTTTAACTATAACCTTAAACCAATGCAGCTATTCTCTCAGACCAGTGCAGCTTCCTACATTTCCCTCAATTTACAAGGGAATTTAAAAATAAACCAAGCAATACATGAGCCAGTTGATGTCCTTGCAGGTGGAACATGCTTTTTTGTTTAAAAAAAATGAATTGAAGATTGAGATTTCTTTTGTGGAAGAACTTTTTGTGGATGCAAGAGTGTGGAGCTCAGATTACAGCTCTTCCACCAGCTTGTTAAATGCAATTAAGTATTCCAGACTGTTTTGAAGAAAACTCTGTAAAAGCTGTGAAGGCATAGACTGGAACTGATAATTTTAAATTTTGGGTCATGTTTGTGTTGCTTGACTACATGGACAATGTAACTGATTTTTACAAATTGGTTTCCATGTGTCAGTCACAAATAATTTGCTGTTTGGAGGAAAACTTTCAGTAGATACATTTCCAGATCAAATTATGAGCCTATCTTCCCTCTTGCATAACCGGGTTACTGTGTTTACATGCCAGAAAGATGTTGCTCTTCGAAGAAGCATGTTAGTGTATGTGGCAATGCTCCATGCACTTTTAAAATACCTAGACCTGTACATTCTCATCTGAGTATCGTTAACCATGCTGTAGTCTGACAAATGAATCTTTTACTACTGCCCTGTTACATAGATAATTGTAATTAACTGCAGTTTGTTTTTATTCCACTACTTGAAGTCGTGTGATCTGAAAATTGGTGAACAAAAAGTATTTGTGCATCTTACTATGGGTATCTCTAAATAAAATGTATTTGTATAGTGTGTTGGCTTGGCTGGTATTTTCCCTTATTTGCTAATATCCCATTGCAAGTAAATCCAGGGAAGTTTAAAACAAGTTGGGTTTCTTACTGCAATAGTCCAGCCTCTGTGTGGACATGACTGATTCAATGAAAACAAAGTTAACTGTTCTTTTTCCTTTACCAGTGAGTGAATTGATAACCTGAGAGCAGAATCTCAGGTTATTTTTGTTTTTTCATGGCTTAAGCATCAGTCCTGGTTCTCTGTACAACTGTAAGTAATACTCATTACCTCCATAGGACATTTATCTGTGGGCAGAGTTGGGACTGTTACACTTCAAAGCATCTCCTCCCTATTCTCATCATCTGATAACCTCATTTGCTCAGAGGCAAGAGTTTCTTTTCAACCATCTTATTTTTCTAAGAAGGACCTGCCTCTTAGAAGTGTTGAACAGCACAAGTAAGTGTAGCTGGACATTCAGGTATAGGACTACAGTTTTTAGGGAGATCTTGCATCCCAAAACTGCATCTGTAGCACTTCCACATATTTTCACTGTGTAGGAGAGTGAGGCCTTCACACAGCTGTTCTATTTCACTGCCTGTAAGTGGGAAGTTATTTTTTCAGACAAGGCATGACTAAGGTCTAAGTTTTATGCTGGAGATTAAAATCCTGTGCCTAAAATCAGCTTCTGCCTCCCTGTCTTCACCCTTGGCCTCATCCTGAGAGGCTAGTTTCTATGATCATGGACAGACTGAAGCTTTTTAAGTAAAGGTTTTTAAGCTAGATGGGAGACCATGTCTCCAGCTGCACCATCTCTGCTCCCTCTAGGCATTACTGATGCTTATGAATGCTGGAAGGGCAGAATTTTAAAAGACATAGGAACACTAACACTGTCTTTCCACTGAGCTTTCTAACCAAACTGAGAGATGTAAAGGAAAATTGAAGGCCCTGACCCTGGAGACATACAGAAAATGATGAATTAGAGGGGGCTCTGGCAACCAGGGTTACTAACTCCCTACCTTCCTCAGATGCTCCATTGATTATAGCATTCAAATGGTGTGGAGCCTGTCAGCTGACTTACAGGACCAAAAATGAGCTCACCAATTCCAAAGCTGTAGGTATTAATTGAACTCCTCTTGCATGCATGTCCAGCTGAAATCTCAGCAATAAAAAGTCTAAATTGTCCCCAAGCAGCTAATTTTAGCATTCATTTATTTTGTCCTGTCACCTGTCTTGCAGGTCCCCTTGTTTTCACACTCACAGTGCAGATAAATCAGCTTCTTCCCCTTATGTAAAGCAGCTCACCATTTCTGGGGAAAGGGATTTTTAACTGTTTCAGGGCCAGAGTCTTCATTCCTTCTGCAGAACAGTCTAGGTTGCCTTGCTGCTTTCTCACTGGCCCTGTTTGGCTTGTGCATGTATGGCAATTGTCATTCCTGTGGAACCAAAATGAGATCCACTGCACTCCCTGGCCTGGAGCCTGCAGCTGGTCTGTGGTGTTACCAACTCTGCCTTCACTGTAGGCCACAAACATGTGGCAGTTGACATTACCCCTTTCAACACTCAATCTGCTGCCTGCCTCCAGCTCCAGCCCAGCTGCTGCAGGTTTCCTTGGCTGTCATCACTTCCCTTCTTGGGTGTATTTTGTTTCTGACCTCTGTGACTTGGGGCCTCAGCTCTTGCCAGCTGGTGGTACTGCTGTTGCTCAAGGAGGAAGCCAAACTAGGAGAGGACTTGGAATAATTTCACACTGTTCAGTTAGTTCTGCCTAGTCATAGCTGTACTCGTCTGTTTCTGAATGAAACTTAAGGATAGTCTTTCAAACACAAAGTGCTTTCAAGGTCCAGTAAATGAATTAATAAATAAAGAGATCCATAGAGCATGGACATAGAGCTTGAAATGCTTTTTGGGCAAAAGGTGGCCCATTTTTAAGAGACTGAAAGTGAGAAAGATCATAGTGTATTAGAAAACAAGAATCTCTGTGCTTTGTCTCCCAACTTCCTCAGTCCGTCTCAAGCCTCCTCTGGAAGAACAAATGTCAGGAGCGCTTCAGCGCCCTACAAGGCTCAAAAGACCACATGGCCAGCATGACTTTTGGGAGCTAAATAAATACTGTCCTGCACAGAGGGTCTTACTCTTTCCTCCTTACTGAAGTGTACTGTGAGAGGTGAGAGAGAAGCAACAGGCCTCAAGTGCAGAGCTGCAATCAAAAGGTCAGCTAGACATTGCTTGAACGATTTGTGCAAAGACATAAACAGAGTGAGGGTCATGTTCCAGGGATGCTGAAGTGTAGGCAGAAAGATCTGTAACCCTTGTAATGGCTGCCTTTTGTTTTTTTTCCTCATGTCAAACATTTTCCTGTCCTGGGCGTTGCCTCTCTCACTACAAACCCACAGCATGTGAAGCACACAGACTGAACTATAAAACAGAAATTCTACAAATTCTAGACAACTGGAAAAAATGTGACTAAAGGTTGTCTTTGGGGAGACAGAGTGACACTATTGCTGTAAAACTCCACCCCAAATAATGGCAGTGTTCTAGGCAAGTGTTCACCTAGGAAGCAATTTTGGATAATTTCTCCATGTATCTGAGTCCTAAGAAAGGCCTTGGAGCCATAAGGGTGAGGAAAGGTTGGTCAGTACTAAGACAACAGGATTCACTTCCTCATGTGCTATGGGGGCAGCCTGTGTACTGCTGCTGAGGGCTGCTGGACACCACACTGCAGCCAGCCAGTGAGGATGACAGCAAAACACTATTAAGCTGTAACAACTTATGATCTTGCCGCCTGATAAAACCACTTCATGTAGACGTTTATCCTTCCTGGAAATAAATTCTAGGAGTCATGATGACTTGCCATGTGTATTTATAGGAGCATTTTCCTGTTAATCGCAGAAAGCAAACTTCAGCTTTTTACCAGTATAAATACGCTTTGACTCAAAACAAATCCTATTGTCCCCGTTACCTTACAGGCTGTTGCTGTTACACTTGGAGTTTATTTGGGTTTGTGGAAAGTTTTTAGTCCTGTGCTCTGGGCTGCTCAACATGTTGCTTAAAGAGAAGGGAAACATCTGGAGCTTGAATGTGTATTTGTCCTGGGACCAAGGTCACAACACAGCAACGAGACTCAAGCTGGACTTTGTGCCAGTCATCACAACCTCTTGAACGTAGCAGCTCTGCAGTTCTCCGTCTGATTCTCTGTCTCTAAACCTAATCTGTAGTCCATCAGTTTGTGTATGATATTCTTTTACCAAGCACCACTGAAAGCTTTGCTCAAACTGAGCAACATCCCTCTCCTCTCCCCTCATTTATCAAGGCAGTTGTTTCATCACAGAGGGTAACCAGGTCAGCCCGACTGACTTCCCCAGTGTAAATCCAAACTGACTACTGCCAGTCACCTTCTTGTCCTCAGTGTTTGATGCTTTCAGTACTATCATCTTGGCAGGGCTGGGTGGAGGCTCATCAGTCTGCAGTTCCCTGGGGTCTCCCAGGCTCGCTGCTTTGTTCTTGCCATCGCCAGTTGCTGCATCTACAAAGAGCCATCTTAAAACTGAAAACAGATGGCTGACATTTAGCAGAGTTGGCAAATATCCTTGGACATGCTATTCAAAACATTCTCCTAAAATGTATCACAGGATAAAAATGCTTGTACTTTATCCTAAGATGAAGTTTGGGGGAAAACAGCAAATGGTACAAATCCAGCTTCCACTTTAAAACACTAGTAGTTTGTTCCCATTCATTACAGGAACCTTTATATCACCTGGAATAAGGGAGGGTTGGGATTCCACTAGGCTTGTTAAAATACAACTGATAAAGACAGATGGTCTGTAATTGCTGCAAGAGGCAATGTGCAACACTGTGCAAGGGTGTTTAAAAGACTTCAGTGATCATCTACTGCAACTCTGCTCCACCAAGTTCTTTAAGAGTTGGCCAAGGAAACTTCTGGCTTCTTGGACATGATTTAATCTTAGGGAATTTTAAGAGGCAGAAAGCATGACATTGTGAGAGCAGGGGACAAAGTGACCAGGCATCAGCAGACTACTTTCTCTGATGTCACAGACAAAATAATGGAAAACTGATAAAGGACTAAATAGAAAATTCAAGGCTAGATACACAGCTAATGCCAAACAACAGTGTTGTATGGAAACAAAAGTCTGTTTAACTACAGCCTTTTTAATTCTTATAAACAGTTTGGCTGGTAGAGGTAACAGTGGGTAGGCACATCAGAGAATGAAATCAGAGAATATGACAGAACAAACTCAGCACTCCCATTAGAAGAGCATGCACTACATAGGTTAACCCCTGCCAGCATCCTTCCCAAGTAGGTGCTCAAGCAAGGTTCTGTCAGACCAATAGCAGGCTCAGACATGTGGAACTGTCTCAACAATCTAGAAATAAACACAAATTCAGATAAAAAGTTTTCTTTAAAAGGTTGAAAGAATGGAAAATAACAGTAGGGTTAAGGTGGTTGTGCAGAAAAATTTCAGATTCTGGTCACATGAAAATGCATCACCTTTTTCATGCAGTCAAACTACAAGGTAAGAAAACTTGGACCAAGATCTTCAGGGACCACCTGGGGAAGAGGGTAGTCTCATGGCAGATACTGACTCTAAAGAATGATCAAGCAGCCCAACACAAATTCCAAGGATGATGCTGTGACATGATGGACTAACGCAGCCCATGGATGTTAGGAATTTTAATGGTCTGGGCTTTATGAAGGCTGAATGCAATGACATCATTATATTCCCTGCCCATCGTGAATGGTGTTTCTAGCAGAAAGGCTTCCATAATGTAAATGGCAACCCTTTCAAGTACAATTGTTGCAGAAGTTCTGCTTGTGCAGGCATAACAGCACAATCTAACACATTAGATCCCATTTCTTAGCAGCATCCCCACAAGTTTCACCCCACATCTAAATGCAGCAGCAACTCCAGATATGCCCAAAGACAACATCTCTCATTATCAAATCCTTGCAACAGTTCTCTTCAGAGAACTCCACTTTGCCACCAAAATTTTGAATAGTTCCACTATACTTAGGGAGAATATCATATTGTGGCATCCCACCCTTCAGGAGAAGGGAGCACCTAGGATTTGCAGATGCTCGTGGACAAAAGAAACAACAAAAGTCAGAGGGCCCCCAAAATCTTAAAAAGTTGTATTAGTAAATTACGTACATACTCTGCATGGAAACTCTTATGTTAGACTCTGGCCTCCTATAAGCACATGGTAGTGGGTTTAGGATCAAGGAGGAAGGTCAAAGGAAAAAGAAAAAAAGAGAGAGATATATTAAAGAGGAGGAGAAGGGAAGGGACAAAGAAAGAAAGAAAGAGCAATCAGCAGTCCTGGCTCCATTGCTGATGCAGCTCATGGGGTGTGCAGGGTCCTGGGGTGCACACACTCCTGGGCTTTGTGGGGGTATCTTTTTATAGATGAGTTTCCTTGCGCTGGAGGTAAATTTCTCCCTTTCTGTATAATTTAGTTATTGTGGAAACGGGTTGGAGGCTTCAGAGTATTTGGTGGTCTCCATAACCTTCCACAGCCCATGCCAGCTTCTTGACCTCATTCCTACATATGTGCTGGATTGTGTTGTGCTTATCTCCAGGAGCCACAATAAAGATGTTTGTCCCAGATATGTGCTGCTTTATCTCCATGAGACCCCTTCTCCAGCCACATTCTGTGCAATCTCCCAGTGTGTTATTGCTAACAATCCCTGGCTGCTAGTATCAACAGTCCTTGGCTGGCTCCACAGCCACCCCGCTATCAGAATTTGAGATTAGCCCCATTATCTTTCGGGCCTCTACACAGATTCCCTGCAAACTCAACTCAAAACTGAAAGTCAATATTGGTTTCTTTATATTGAGCCTCTTCCTTGCAGAGCTTGAGTACCTGGATTATGCTTACTCTCCGAGGCTAGTGCAACATATTTTGGAAAAAGGTAGTGCTGTTGAAGAGGTGTCATGAGGATCAGTGCTGCGAGACCAGTTTGCAGCTAAGAGAAATATTCTGTTAGACCAAGTGATATAAAAAAGCAAAAACAGGGCACTAAGAAAATGAAAACTTCAGAATAGATAGCAAAAATTGCTCTGAACATCAGCTGAGTCAGACCAGTGACCCTGAGGGGCAAGGGTTGGTAGTGTGGAAAGTGGGAGAAAACATTAGCAACAGCAAGATAGTACCGCCTGAGCTTGTCAAGAAGATATGATTTTACTGCAACACAGAAGTAGAGCAGACTCCTGAACTAGGAACAGTCTTCTTAAAACAGTCTTCCCCCCGCCACAAATGTGATAGGCAAGGAGAACGCCAAACACCAGAACAGTGGAGTCCAGCCAGTGGCATGTGAACTGCAGTCTCTTTCAGAAACCTGCAGAAAGTGACTGAGAATACCAATCCTCAGTAAGCTGAAATAGCCTATCTGGATTTGCACCTGCACCAGACTGTCATTTACTGGCTGAAAAGCTGAAGACATTGCAAATCCTTGAAACAGCAGATGAGAATCCTGACACAGACAGTAGGTAGACTTTGCCTGCCAGGCCTGGTCAAACTTGCATAGTGTTTAGTGCAGGGTCTTCTCTTCAAGTCTGATGTACTGAATCACAGGATCACATAGTCTGGAAAAGACACCAGAGAGTGACTCCATCCTGTGATTGATCAGCAGCTCAGCAATTAGAGCAGAGCACTAATTATCACATCCAGTAATTTCTTCAACACGTCTACCACTTCCCTGGGCAGTTCATGTAAATGCTTCACTACCTTTCAGTGAAGAAATTCCTCCTGATCAATATTGAAGTGAAGGTCTTTGTGCCCAAGCTTCCACCAGTTTATTCCTTTAGCTCTCCTCTGGAAGTTTTGACAGTGCACTATGCCATTTTCTCATTTATATTTGCTCCATGTACAGCAGAAACAGTCTACAACACTTTGGTCCTGGTATCCCTGCTTAGTTTTCTCCCATTCCAAATGCTCTTGGGTTGCATTCTGTGGGATTTTCAGACACATTCCAGCTGGCACTGCACCATCTGACAATAGCATCCCAGGAGCTCTCAGCCTTTGTTGTTTTGCGCTGCACACTGAATTTCCATCTTGATTATGAAACGATTGCCAAGCCATGGTGGCAGAATGTTAATAATATTGATTAAATCCACATAGATTATGGAGCTGCAGACATGTTTGTCACAAAGCTTGTGAAACTTTGTTTACGGCTGTAATTAACTGTTCCCCTGAAATAGTAATAAAACAGAGTATCAACAGCTGCATCAAGAAAATCAACAATACCTGTGCACTCTTCGGTCTGAAATTCAATTTATTCAAAAGATCCTCTATTTTACTGAGAAAAAATGGGAACAGATAGATCTTGCAGCTCCTCAGCAGTAGGATGTGTTGTAGCTCCTGTCCATCTATGCAGTAAGTGTCAAGGATGCATACTGGTTAAATCTATCTACTCTATGCAGAGAAGGCAGAAGCATGAAAAACACCGATTAATTTTCAGATATTGCTTAGTGTAAAATCAACTTCACAGCCTTTCTACTTACATGGAGAATATGGGCTCAAGGGACAGAGGACGAGCAAATAGCAGCAAAGAGTATTGGACCACAGCACAGGTCAAGGACCATGGGACACCACCACTGGTGGAACAAGGGGCTGAACAGTGTGAACATCACCTTCATCAGCCCTGCTGCTCGGCACCAACTTCCACACAAGGTAAGTAAGCCTGGCTTGAACATGCCAGGCCTTGCAATGACACCCAAAAGGTAAGGACCACTGCATTCTGGGCAACCAGAGGTGCTGTACACAACGGAAAAAACGCACAGCAAGAAAAAAAACTAAATGGAAGAAACATTTTTGGTTTTTTCCCCTCTCCTGACTCACAACCCACAACTCCTTGTCTCAGGGAGTCAAGCATTATTGGCTATCCTTTCCTGCCATCCGTCCCGTCATCGTCGATTTTAGGCTGCTAGAAGCTGCACCAAGTTCTCTAGCACACTTCTGCTGTGCCAACCCCTCCCGGGTCGCCATTAACCCCCACCATGCTGTACTAGACCATCTCCTCCTGCAGTGTAGCTATCTTCTGTCCTGGATTTCTCTAATGTCACTACGGTGTCTCACGGTGTCCAGCCTCGCAAGAGGAGGAGACGCTTACATTAATGTATGTGCAGAATTGGTTCCAAAATGCCCTGTTCCTAAGCCACAGGGGTCCCTCACGGGGCCCCTTCATGGTATCTCTCACGGGGGTTCTCAGGGTGTCCCTCACACGGTGTCCCTCACACGGTGCCCGATACTGTTCCTCAGAGGAATCCTCGCATGGGCTCTCATGGGGTCTCTCAGGGGGTCCCTCAGGAGATCACTGGTGGGGTAACTCCCCCGGCCCGTCCAGTGGGGCCCTCTGGCTGTTCCTCACCGGGGTCCCTCACAGGATCCCTCACAGGGCGCCCCGGGGGGCGGGGTGTCCCTCAGCGCGGCCCTCACGCGCCCGTGGGCGGGGCTCCGCTGCTCCCGCCCCTTCCTCCCGCCCGGCGCGCGCCTAGGAAGGGGCGCGGCCGCAGTCACGTGAAGGAGAAAGGAAGGGGCGGGGTTTCCCCCCCTCGCGCGCGCTGCTCACGTGGTCACCGGGAGGGGGCGGGAAGCAGAGGCGGAAGAAGGCGCCGGTGGATGGGCGCGCGCTGGCGGTGCGTGAGGGGCTCGGGGAGGGGCTGCGCGCGACCGCGTCGCGTCACGTCGCGTGGGGCGGAAAAACGACCCCGCGCGCGCGTGGAGGAGGAGGAGGAGGAGGAGGAGGAAGGGGAGGTCACGTGACGGTCGCGGGCGCCGCCGCCGCTTTGTGAGCGCACTGGGCAGGTACCGCGCGCGCGGGCGGCGCGCGGGGCCCCCTCGGCCCGTCCCCGGCCAACGGTCCTCGCGCGCGGCCGCTCCCCTCCTCAGCCGCCCCCGAGGCCCCGCGGGCCCGGCCCCGCTTTGTCCCGGCCGGCGGTCCCTCGGTCCGCGGGTCGGTCGGTGTCCACCCGGGCCGCCCAGCCCCGGGCCACCCGCCGACGGGTTGCGGGGGGACGCGGCTTTGCCCTACTTTCTGTGGCGGCCGCCCCGGGGAAGCTTCGCCCTGGCCTAGATCGCCGTCCCCCCACTCCGCCCCCCTCCTCTCCCGCTCAGCAGGGCCGCGGGTGCGGGCAGCGCCCACCTGGCTGGGGAGGGAGGGCCCGCTTGGCCCCGGGAGAGGTGGGTTCTCTCTGCACCCATGACATCCGCGGGAGGGAGTCCGCCTTGGAGGTGGGGTTCTCATCTCGTCTTTGAGGTGCTCGTCTCCTACACCGAGGGTTTTCCTCGGGCGGGTTGGTGTCTCTGGCTCGGGGGGTTGTGAGGAAAGCGAGACCAACTGGACCCCGCAGTTGAAGAGTGGGGCTGACGGCGGGGGTCAGGCCAGAGGGGAGGTGGCAGCTCGAGAAGCGAACAAGTGGATGATGAAGTATCGATCTGTGACTTAACGCGGGGCTTTACTTCCATGTTGTTGCACACCCCTTTCCCGGGTATTCCCTCGCTGGTAGTGGGGCGGGGGGGCTGGTCTCAGCTACAGATAATGACATCTCAGCGACTACAGTGGGTTATTTGAGGACATGACAATGAATGAACCGTTCCCTCTGTTAACGTTCTCCACCTTAGTCCTGCCTTGCCACCGGCTGTATGTGGTTGCTTGGAACTGGGTGTCACGGCAGGGCTTTGCTATTGGTCTGACTTATGTTGCCTTTAAAAAGAACAAAAAAAAGCTCTTCTGTGTTTTCTCTGGTTGCTGAAGAAAATTGCAACAGGGAAGTGAACCGGTAGGCATTCCTTTACAAGAAGCTGGATGTAGAAAGGACTTGTTTGAGTCTAATGGCAAGGGTCTGAACTCTGTGATGTGGAATAGGTTTAAAAGCTTGTGCTGGAATGTCTGCACTGCTGTTGGGTGCCACCTGGGAGCAGGGTGGACTGGTTTGCTTTTCTCTTGTAAGTGTGTTAGCACAGGAGTGTGGATGTGCAGAGCATCCTCGGTGTGTTCAGAGGAATGGGATGTCTCGTGGGGCAGAAACTTGGGATTTGCTATGGAGCTGTGTGAAGGAAAGCTGTGGAAGGGGAATGGAGGGGCTGTCCTGGCCTGAGAGCAGCTGGTTTTTTCCAAGTAGAGAAATTGGAGCTGGATGTGAGGGAAGGGAGGGGGAGCAGTGCTTACCATTGAAACAGAGCACTTCACAAAAAATGGCAGCAACTCAGCCTCTTGGCTTTTACTTCTTTAATATTTACCAGGCCCTTTTAGCAATTCCCTTGGTTGTATCACATTCTCTGATGGAATCTGGGTTTGGATGCCTACCTGATTGACTCAGTATTTATACCTGGACCCAATCGCTCTGTGGTGATTTGACCTAACTTGTTTAAAGAATTTATTTTTAACCTTACACTAGGTAACTTGAAAGCAAGCAAGGCTAAATCACTTTTCAGGATTAAATGATGTTTTGTGACTCCTGAAAATGAACTGTCGTCTGTGTTTATAACCTCAGCCTGTGTTTATAACCTTGGTAATCTTGGAGGTGGGGAGGAGTGGAAATTGGACAAGCTTTGTTCCACTTTGCTCTAGTTGCAGTTTTATCAGTGTGTTGATTTGAAAACTGTCTATAGTAAAAAAAAAAGTGTGACGTTTCTGACATTTTGACTGTTTGAGTTGTTTTGGTTCATCCTCCATAAAACTCCTGGTGCCATGACTTGCAAAAGGGTTTGATCGTTTGAGAGGATGTGGAAGTTACAGACTCACCACAAAAATCTAAGGAAAACAGGGGGAAAGCCAACAAAATAATCTTATCTGTTACCAGAAGTTGTTTTTAGCTTTTTTTGTTTGACTCTTCCATTTTTTTTGAAGCTGTAGTTCTAGAACCTAGAAGTAGATTGTTGATGCTCTACATTTCTTCTACAAACTTTTATTTTATTTTAGGTGATGATTTCCTTGTAAAGTGCCATTTTTTGGCGCACTTTGTTTGTTGCTGGTGTTGTCCTATTGATATTGGTCATAGCAGAGTAACATGCTGATGAACAGTGCTTGGAAGGTGTATGTGTCGTATACTGTTAGTGCTCTATTGATAATCAGCACTGAGAGTCTTACTCTTAGTAGTAATGTTTACTTTCAGTTTCAGTCACATTTAGTACCTGTTCTAAGGTACTTCATGAAAGACTAGGAGTAAAACTTTGGATCTGTTATGAATCTTTTTATTCATCTTTGTTTCTTATTTGGTTGAAGCACATGGGCAGGACTCTGAAGACCCATGTTCAATGCCTTGTACGACCTTGCTGAAAGAGAAGCCAAGTGACTAGTTCCCTTTGAGAAATACAGATTAGAGAAACTGTATTGTGCTTTTAGACTTCAGAATTATTGAATGGAAGCTGCTAGAGGAAATACAATTAATACCCACTGCAATGTTGTTACTCTGCTAGACCTTTTGGTGAGTTTTAGGTTTATTTCTGATACAATCTGTTTACTTGTAGCCCATTGAGTCCTCTGTGATTTTCAGAGAAGGCGTAGTTTGGACTTGCACTGTTTTTCATATAACTTCCCTAAACAGGTTACATTCATTAAACTGAGAGCTGGGATGAAAGGTTGTGAAATACCTTCTTTGCAATTACTTCAGGTTCATATTTTACAAAAACTGTACAAAGGGTTTGTCTGTTTTGCTCTAACATGAAAGTCCACACTCTTTGATTTTGGCCATCTGCACTGGGAGTCTGTTGGAACTCCCCATCTGCCTGGGGCTCCTGCAAGGCTGTTCCTTCCACAGGTGTGGTACCCTCAGCCCTCCTCTCCCCAGTGCTCAATTCTTCAAGGAGTAAACAGGGACTAAAGACAGGCAGTTTAGAGGTGGTATGGGCTGATGCCTAGGATCTCATGGCTTGCTCAACCTGCTTTTACTACATCATAAATATTTTGCTGAGCATATTGTTTTACTTTTCTCTTTAGATTGTAAAACCTGTAAAATAGGTTACATTAACAACTTTCTGCAGCTCCCTTGGATGGGGTTGTTTCTATTCTGAATGCTATTGAAATTCTCTTTCTTTTTGTCCAGTTGTCTTTGTGGAACCTGCACAATATTGTGGCTTCTTTTGAAGGTAAAATTGTCAAGCTTTTTCCCCCTCTCTTCCCAGGCTTCTTAAATCAGTCTCCCAACAGATGAGCTTGGAGGAGTCCTTAACCTTGACTGAGTATAGCATTTTGCATTAAAAACAATGAAACGTTTCCTGTGTTGAGAGAGCTTTGATCTTTCTTGAGACTTAAGGTTTGCCTGAAGTAATACCCCTATGGTGAACTTCATAGTTTTGTTTTTCTGCTAAATCATACAGGAAATACAGTTTATTGCTGTAGAAGATGCAGGTTCAATGGAATTTGCGTTGCAGAATCATTTAGTATGTGAATCTACAATTAAATGAAGAAAACACAAATACTTTGTTAACCTCCAGATTTGAATCATCAAGTGCACTTTTTAAAACTGTTTCAATGAGGGGGAAAAATGCTTACCTCAGTCTGTTAG
This sequence comes from Catharus ustulatus, assembly GCF_009819885.2. Classification (NCBI taxonomy): domain Eukaryota; kingdom Metazoa; phylum Chordata; class Aves; order Passeriformes; family Turdidae; genus Catharus; species Catharus ustulatus. The sequence goes on along the minus strand of NC_046262.2, from coordinate 7,940,426 downwards.
GTGGCCCTGTGGTTGAAAGTGTAGGATTTGAATTCACTAGTTATGACCATGTTCCTAAACATTTTTAATGGTTAGCTGTAGAGAGAAGAATTCTTTGTGCAGTTTTATTGCATCTGGCATTGGTTTAATCGAGAACATTTCATTTGTATTTCTTACGACTAAAGTAGTGTTTCTGGAGGTAGGATGATACTTTAGAGACCAGATTGCTTTTGAGCAAGGAAAACACAGTATTGTTTCTACTCAGTTTGTTTTGTTTAGTGGTTTGAGGGTGATGGATGTATAGTAATATGGAATGAAGCATATGGCTCCAGAAACATTCTTGTTTCCTGTTTCAGTTCGTTTTTAGGTGTTAACTGAATCATGACTATTTTGTCCTCAACACTTGACTTTGTACTGTTTCATTATCTATATTTTTCTATAGTTGAAAGCTATTGCTGATTTGTTTTTGTCTCTGCTCCCCTTTGATTTTCAAAATCTTATGTTGCCTTACACACAGTGTCAGCAACAGGAATCTGAAAGGAATCCTGGTGCCAAACGTTGCGCTGCTGTTGGGCTGTACATAGTATATTGTATTCAAGAAAATCTGGTCCATGCATTTGATGGACTGTGCCCCAAGGGGTGGGTGTCTGCTTTTATTTCAGCTTTCCGTCACACGTTCTGGAGATCACTGACTTGTGATCCATTTTTGAGTCTGACATAAGAGAGACCTAAGTTAGTGATATTAACTTCGGGTGACTAAGTGTGACGAGGGAGAACAGTACTGCATTTCCTGGTTTTGTGCTTCACTTTCTTTTATTAGCCACTGAATTAATTTCTGTATGTTATGAACATGGGGCAATTGCCAAAGGGTACCTACCTGAAATTTGTTTTAGAGAAAGGTTGGAATAAACTTATTAGGTTGGTGAAATTAAGTTAATGAGTTTGAAAAAGTGTTTTAGTGTTTGAGAAAACATTTTCTCATACATGTCTTCAACCTGTTGGGTTTTTTTGCTGTTTCTTGATGTCCAGATGGGCAACAATGCCTAGGAACTCTTCTTTGCATCTTAGATGAAAACAACTATTTTTGAATAGTTCTCTGTTACAGCTGCAAGTATAAAACTCATTTCAACTTCATACCTGTACTCCACTTTTTGTTATTTACCATTTTATTTGTTGATGTAGTAGTGTATGTTTCTGGATTTTTTCCCAAGGAGTTTTAGCCTACTTGTGATTTAACTGTAGACTCCCTTGATTTTCTCTATATTACTGTTGGAGCATAAATGCTAGAGCTTAAGAGTTGTCTCTAATGAAGCCTGTGGGGTGTTTTTGGTAACAACTTTTTTGTTAAAGGACTTTCTTGCCTTTTTACTTCACTTCATCATGGGCTTCGCTAGGCTGACAGGGACTTCTGTAGATGTTCTAGTCTCCCTTTGCTCAAGCAGGGCTATTACAACAGGACACTCAGAACTGTGTCTGAATGTATTTTGAATATCTCCAGTGGAGACTCTGCCACCTCACTGGGCTGCCTGTGCTGTGCCAGTGCTTGCTTGCCCTCAGGGTACAAAAGTGTTCCCTGTTGTTCCCAGGGAGCCTCCCGTGTTTCAGCCCATTGACTCTAGTCCTGTCACTGGGTGCTGCTGAAAATAGCCTGACTCTGTCTGTGTACCTTTTTTTTCAGGTACTTAGACGTATTGGTGAGGCACCATATATCCCCTCAGGCTTTTTTCTCTGGGTTCAGCTACTTGACCTAATCAGATCTGTAGTCCTTCAGGCAAACTCAATTAATATGTTCTTACTGGCCTTTGAGAAAGAGATGGATTAAGCATTGAATTTAGTATGGGTGGTGTGGTATTCACAATAATTCATGATTCTTGGTTGGTCGAGAAATGGGTTGGTTTAGAGAAAGTACTGTGAAAATGTAGTAAGAGGCATATTTCAAATTTGAATAATTTCTGTGATTGCAAATGAGTAATTGACTGTCCTGGTTCTAGCTGAATTGAAGGTAATCGAACAACAATTCAGCAGTCTGTGAGGAAAGAAACAGGTTGAACATTTGATTATCTGACAGTGATAAAATTACCCAGGTCCTGTGTGTGTCCTATGTAGGAATTGCAGGGATTGCACATAATGACTTAAAGTACAATACATCATTTAGGAGAGGTTAGACTGAGTTCTTATTGCATATTGAACCATCATTTTATGAAGCTGTGTACATCAAAATTATTTTTAAAAGTACTTTTTAATGAGACTGAAGCCCAAACTTTGCACAATTATGAGCTCTAAATTAGAAGTGAACTGGACCAGCCTAGTTTTTGTACTCTCGCAAGTCCAGACACCTTCCCCAAAAACCCCAAGACCTCCACAGCTGTAGAGGAAGGTTGAAATAAAGTTAGATAGTTAAAACTGCTTTCATAGTTAGGGTCATTGAGTCTGGGAGCTACTGGGATGACTCTTGCAGAACAGTCATCCAAAATGAAACATCACTGAGGTGTAGTTTCTGCTAGGAAACCTACCCCAAATGTTTGGATGACTTCACTCCCTTGCTGATTCTGTGGATTGCTGGGGAGTGCTTTTGAGAACTTTGGCCATCAGAAATAGAGAAGCAAGGATGTATAATTTTTATATTGTTCTCAATAGACAAATCCATTAAAATGACTGATCAAGAGAAGATATTCAAGTGTTCCATTAGTTATGAAATTACCCACTATAAAATATGATAAAACATAAGGCAAGAAAGTGCACAGCCATCCCTTTTCAGTTTATTTTAGTACTTAAGTAAAAATTGAACACAAAAACATATTGACTGAGGCATCTGGCATTTCAGGCGGAAACAAGGTGATTTTGAACATTTTAGCCAGACTGTGCTAACTAAAGGCCTTTCCACCCAGCAAAATAGCAGGTAGCTATTTGGAGCTGGAACTGAAGGTAGGGGAGAACAAATTAAAGAGTTGAGCAACTGGAATCAGCATAGTTTTCCTTCTTGGGACTTTGTTTAGGAGTGGTGAGGGGCCAGGAACTGATTTTATGGTTGTAGGTCCCCTTTATTAACAGACTCTGATTGAAAAGCTGGCATGTAACTCTTCCTTCTTTTCCAGTTGCTCCACGGTACTGGAGAAAAGTTAGGATCAGTTGTTACCATGGACTTGTGATGATGCTTTACTTGATTTAACAGACAGGTTCTAATGCAGTGGGCAGAGGGAGAAGGACAGAGCGAGTTACTTGTGGAGGAGCAGGAGGACAATGTGGCTTGGGGCTAGTTACAAGACGGGTTTGGGATGGGGGAAGAAGGGGGAAAGTGTTTGGTATTCTTTATCTTGATATGATGGGTTGCTGCTTTGATTTGTTTGTTCAAATCATTTGGAGTCTGGTTCATATAAGCAGAATCAGTAATGCTGATTAGGTGTCTTAATAAACAAACAAAATTCCTGCTTTGATAAAAGTGAGTAATGAAATAATGCCAGGAATGATCAGCCGTGGTGGAGTACTTGGGGATGAGAAAGGGGTCTCCATTCTCAACGCCCCTTTTGGCTGCTAAACATGCCTGGTGAATTATTTGACACTATGTTTCAGTCCTTTGAAATGGTGTTGCTGTCTTAGTGTGTAGTGTCTGTTTCTCTGGTAATGCTGACTGCAAAGCTGTGAGGTTGTTTTGCGTCTTAGTTTTGATGTTCCTACAAATGTGTTTTTGTTCTGCATTTATGGCTATGTGTAGTGCAGCATTGACAACTTACTGTATTCCCCAGAAGTTTATATATAAGCAGATATGCTGGAAACACTGAAGTTTTCTTAAGATAATTTGTTTTTACTTTTCTAGAACCAAAATGTTGACAGGAACAAACTATCTTTTCTGGCACTCAGTAATTTTGAAGAAAGTTAGGGAGATTCACTTACTCATTCTGTTGAGTAAGATGAGAACATTACTACCGCTTACATTTCCTCAAAAATCTTAACTTCGCTTCTCAAGTTCTCTGCCGAGTGAAGTGACCTCATGTGAGCATAGGTCAAACACTGTGCTAAACTTTGCTAAAATGCATATATGAACTTTATTGATTTTGTTACAGTTAAAACCCAAAGGCATTAATCTGGAAACATGGCAGAGCCTGAAAATAGAGCTTCACACTAGGCTAGTTTATCTAAATGTATATTTGGACATTATAACTCTATTGTATTTTATACTGGTATGGTGTTTATGGCTAGAGAGATTTGGGGCTCTGCTTTCGTGAAATCTTAAAGACAGCTGGGAGGAAGTGGTATGTTTAGTTCTCCCAGAAATTGGTGTGCACGGACCTCCCAAGCATTAAGCTTCAGGGATGTGTCAAAGTTTTTTGAAACACTGACCTAAAATAATGGATTCTTCATACCTCTTTTTTAGAAGTTATATATATATATATGTATTTAAAATCACCCAAATTTTTAATCCAAAAAAAAAGGAAATATCCCCTCAGTTTAACTTAAAAAAAAAACCAAACAAACCAGGATCTCTATTAAGCTTCAGATGAGTTTAAAAGGAAAAAGCACCCCAAAAGCTCATCTTGAAGAAGATCATGGGAATGTTTTCCAGTTGTATTAAATTCAAAACATCACAGCTCCAAGAGGCTTAGGGTTAACCAAAATGCTCTCACATGTTTCTGGAACTTACGCTTTCAATTATTTTACAGCAATTGGATATCTCGCTAAAGCTCTAGAAGAGTACAGCTAAAGAAATACTTGTTTGTAATGTGAGAATTTTCATTTGACATCAGTATACTTCTAACTGTTCAACAAGTTGCATTTTGGTCATGATAAAATGTTTGCTGACAAGTGTATTCCAGATAAGCATTTATTGAATTTTAGTTGCCTCTGAAGTAAAATTATAACCTTTAGTATGTTCACATTAGTTTGTAAGATTGAATTTTTTTTTCATTCACCAACTTTCATCCTAGTTTTTCTTCTCGCTTAATGTTGCTGCATTCCTTGATCTCTGTTTTATTCCTCATTTGATTTTGGTAGGAACTGATAAATCAGTCAAACCGAGGTTTGTGTTCTCAAATGTACTTGCATATTAGAATATACATATATATATAAATCTAACATAATCTCAGATATGGAGGGCCTTACTCTTGGTGCTGTGTGTGCTAGGAATTTTCTGGGTTTTATTTGTTCTGTATGCAACATTTGTGATTTTAGAATGGTTTTAAGAGAAGTTATGTCTCTGACTCTTAGAATGAGATAATTCATTTAAACATGCTTTTTCCTTCCCTTTTTTTTTCTGGCAAAATAAAATCTTAAAGGGGCACAAAATGGTTTTTTTGGTGGTATTTGCAACTCTTCAAATGGACTTTCATGAATAAGTGGAAGTAAAAATTCTACTCTTTAAAGTTGCTGTTTTCAGCAGTTGTATGTGTACTCCATAATGTTTGAATTCAATGTATTGAGAGTTGTTTTATCTCATTCTATCAGCTCCTTGCTTTTGATCCTGCGCAGAATTCCTATGATGTGGCTGCAAGCTCACAGTATCTTCCAACGACTCTCAAAAACTCAGACTTCAGGGCAGTGTTCTTTTGAATATCAAAACTGGGGTCATTCTAACGCCTTTTTCCTTAGTTTTAGAGCACAGCAACAGGGTCAGTAAGTATGGTTTTTCTAATATTAGGCATCAAAAACTGGAAGAACCGAAAGGATGGTACCTACTTAGATGAGGCTTGTATACTTTCAAAAAAACTACCCTGAAGCCCTGCAGAATGGCAAATCTCATTGTTCTGAAGGTGAGACAGTTAGCAGGTTTTTAGCCATTTACTTCTGCTGGTTGCAGTTTTGGGTGACTGCTGTCACTTTTTCCCCTGATCAGAGGAGGTATGTTGCATTCTTCCTTTCAAATCTTTATTTTCACTTTATTCTACTGATTCGGGTTCTTACTAGTTTTCAAAAAGCCATGTTTTGGATGGGTGCTCATTGAACTTGAAAAACAGTCTTGTGTTAAATTGAGAACGCATTTAAGGTGTCATACTGTTCTGCATTTTAAACTTGCCTACCATTGGTTTATTTACAGTGTCATGTTGGCTTTTTCAGCAAGTGTGCTTAACAGCCCCCTGCTGTGCTAGAATTTTTAAACAAGGCTCTGTAAATGACTGAAAATTATTACTGTGTTTAAAAAGCTGTTACTTAAGTTTGTAATGCAATTTTTAGAACTTGTGATGTTTTGGTTACTCCTTGCTCATCCTTCGCTTGATTTCTATTTACATGCAGCTTTCTTGTTTGCTTGGAGAAAACTGATGTTTGCAACACATCTTCTGAAATGATCTTCAAGATTGTTGTTGTCAAACCATTTATTTAGTGAAGTTTTTATAGGTGCAGTATGCTCTCTGTGACTGGTACCTGTAATATTTTAATGCTGTTGCTACAATTGAACATTACAGTTAGTACAATATGTATTGCAAGTGCAGTTTCAGAATTCATATGTGTACTGAGGGTGAGGTGTACAGTTAGTATAAATAAGCTGTTTCAGGGACTTAGATGTGTATAGAGTAAAACTCCGTTTTATTTCAAAAGTGAGTAACTTTGTCTTGCAGGAAAGTGCTTGGTCTTTCAGACTTCCAGTGGTAAAATGAACAGGTCACAACTATCTTGGAATGTTTTAGAAAGCACATTTTGTACTTAGGAATTTCAATATTGCCTTGCACAGTATATAAACTTGGCATACCTGTGTGGAATAGGGGTCTGTGATTCATTACTATACTGCACTCAACTATCTCAGACTACAAAAGTATGTTAAAAGGGAACATTAGCTTTATGAAGGTAAGGGAATATGAAAAGGAATTTTTTAATGGCTTAACAATAGGAAGGAAGTTTGGAACAAAAGCTTTATGTACTTGTTCAGATTTTGTGAACTTAAAATAAAATATTAGTCTTGTCTTTTTGTGAATTTTGTTGTTGGCTAGTTTGGTTTGGAAAGAAGTGGAAGAGAGTGACAGCCTCCTACTGGAGACAAACACAAATAACATTTTAAGTCAGACCAGATTTGCAGAAAAAGGTACAAATGGAAGAGTGGCCATGTGTCTTAGAAAAAGCATGCAGGTTGTTCCTCACCCCATTTATGTTTAGAGAGAAAGTAAACACTATTAAATACAGTAAAACTGGGCAATTTTACGCTTTATGTGAGCACCTTGTCTCTTTGGTATCTTCCTCAGAAAATTTAAGAAACTAAGAAGTGAGAGATGAATTTCATTTTGATTTAACTTCTAGGGTGAGAACAACCTGGATGACTGTATACCTGCTGTTAGATTGAATTTTGCATAGAGGGCTTTTTATTTGCCTGCTCCTTTCTAGCATGTTTTAAAGTTTAGCTTGTAAAGATAGTTAATCCTTCATCTCTTTCCAGTGCTTGATATCATTTTGATGCAGGTGAGGTAGACCTGACCTCACATGAATTCTAGAATGATGGAATAACTGAATTTACACGTGACACCAAGTTGAGAAGCTGTGGTTGTGAGGAAAATAATAGTCAAAATCAGGTAGGAAAGCTTGGGGTAAACCCAAGTTTTCTGACTGAAGCAAGTTAATATGAGGAGTAGTATCAGAGGAAACCATCTTGTTTAAAGCTTGACTAACTGGTAAAAATTACTGTGACTGTAGAAAGATCAGTCCAGAGGTGGCAGAGAAATGGAAGTGATCTTTGGTGACTTTCAGTTTTTGGTGCTGTTTCACTTGTTTCTGAGCATATGACAGTAAGTTTTTAAAAGGATTTCACCCACTTCTCACAGTGTTTAATTTTGAAATGCTGAACTGAGCCAAATGGCTGATAGTTTTCATTAAGATGTAGTGTACAGTGATTGTGAAGTAAGAAAATAATTAACACTGCCTTACAAACAATTATGTCTTTTCCTCCTTCTGCAGCTTCCGTTTCAGAGTCATATATGTCACTGAAAAAAAAAAGTTTTAAAAGAATATTTTTTTTATTTTGGTGGATATTCCTACCTAAGATGAATCTTGAGAAACATCATAATCTGGGACAAAAATACAGAAAGATGTTCTGGAATATTTTGCTTTATTTAGAAGTGTTTTTCTGCAAGACTCCTAGCTTTCTTTGGTCTTCTGAATATATGAACATATCACAAGGAGTGATTCGTGCTGGTGGTCTTCTGTTGTTGTCTTTTTCAAGGGTTGGACTCTGTGCAGGTGTGGGAAGGATACTGAGCTGTTTGGTGTTACTAGCAAAACTGAAGCTACAATGAAAAGTCTGCTATCACATTTTATAGATACAGCCTTACTGATTACAGAGTGTATTTCCTTCTATATCACTCGTGGCTTGTAATTTCAGCTTTTCTTTTTATTTTTTGGGTGAGTGTTGTAATGTGATTTGATGAGTGATGTAAGTCTGAATCCTACCATCCAAAACTTCTTGGTGACACCTTCTACTTTGTCCCTCATTGTCAATTCTAGTGTGAATTGAATAGGGACCTTTCTTTTTTTATGCAGTTGATTGTGTTTCTGCAAGTGTGATGATATCTCTGCTCTTGCTCTGCTATTTTTAGTCCTCTTGCTTGTATCTGTTTGTATTCAAAGAATTTCTTTGGAAACTGTTCCAGGAGAGAGTGGTTTGGTGACGCTTTAAGGGCAGGGAAAGCACAAGCAAGGAGTGCGTTCATGATCTGGCAGCGAGATGTCCGATGTGCAGAGCTGCTTCTTGTGTGACACCTTGTTTCTGAACTCCTTCTCCCAAGAGAATTCCCCCTGCTGGGTATTGTCCTGGAAGGTGTTACCTTGTTCTTGGTGTCCTTTGGAGTTTCTACTTGAATCTTATTACTCAGTTTATTTTTCTGTGGAAACAGCAATTCATTTTAGGGGCTGTTCAGGTATGGGCTGTTGTATCTGAGCAGGTTACTGAAGTGTGCATTTCCACCGTTTAATAGCCAAAGCCAGCAGTTCCCAGTACTTGTTTTTCCCTGCTTTCTAAATTTTTCTGAAACGGCTTATTCTGGATTAACTTTCCTAGTATGTTGGTTTAAAGAGTTAATTTGTTATTTAGCAGCCTTTTTTTTTTTTGTGGTTACATGCATTACTCATCTTGAGTACAGGTAGCTGTTGATTATAAAGGTAGTGATAAGTGGGGGTGATCCAGTGAAATTTCTTTTTGGTTTTAACGGTTAGTGGTATTGACGAACTGGAAGCTCTAAGTGTTCTGGAAGTGTCCTGCTGACGCTGTCACAAGAAGAACAGGGAGCAGTGAGACAAATCAGTCGCAGTTAGTACAGGAAGGTCATCAACGCTGTGGAGCTTCAGTGGTGTACTTCAATCTTACCTGAGATGCTTTGGTCACTTAAGTATGTTTTTTGCATTGAAGTATTGATGGCTCAACCAGAGTGTGGCCTAATTCATATGTCCTTTCATGTATTCTTTGAAGAGAACATTTATAACTTACATAGTTGGCACTCTGCAGCTGTTTTCTCACCAACATGTATATATGTCTGTGTGCCCTGAACCCACCTGGGTTTCTTGCTGACCCCAGAGTTCATCCAGGCTGGAAAGCTGTGCAAATTATTGCAGTCTGAAGAGGCTTTGCCTTGTGATTGTTTTAGTAGAGAGAGCCATTCAGAGAACTTTCAAGTAACCAAGCCCTATTTTCCTCAATGGGTTTGTCTGAATTTCCTCTTTTTCCCCTTGGAGGGGATGCTGTGAGTTTTAATGAGCTGGCAGAGTAAACAAACCTTGTCAGGGTGGGGCTTTTGATAGGCAATGGGTGGATGTTTAAGTCTGTTATTCCTTTAAAAGTGAAATCAGATGACTGGCAAAAGCACTGACTATTTAGTTGTGTATACAAAATCATTAAAGACTTTTATGGGTGAAAAAATTGCTTTGGACTAGTTTGAATCTCTGTTTTAATGCCTGAAGCTGAATGCAAACATACACTTTGTAGCTGGGGGAAAAGACTGTATTTTAGGTTAATATAAGATGTATTAATGTGGCTGTTCTGATGTTGATTATACCCTCCTCTTCTTTGGATAGAAGCACCTCCAAATTTTAGGCATGCTTTTCACTACAAGTTACTAACTGGGTGCTAACAGGTATCTAAGAGGTTGATCATGAAGTGTTCCTCAGCAAATGTGATAAAAGCCTTTTTTCTGCAAGATAGTTATATATTCAAATGTATAACTTTCTTCAAAACTCTGCTGGTAGGTTTTTTTTGTTGTTGTTGTTTGTTTGTTTGTTTTTAAAATGCCTACAGGGAATTATTTCTATTTTTTTTTGATTGCATGCAGTGAGCTTGACCAGGATCAAGTCATGCTCTCCTGAATCCCAGAAAAACAAAATACATTTCTACCTGTGCTGTAATGGTTCATGTCTGCTAAAAAGCTATTTCCTCCTTTCCTAATGAACTGATCTCCTTTCCTGGTGAACTGGATCCTGTCAGATTCAGCAGTTGTATAGCCACATAGTTTTCCCCTGGATAAGCTAGTTGAACTGACATTGTTTTGTTTTAGAGGGTTTAATTTGCTCCTGGGTGGACCAACTGAACCGACTCCCTCTGCAGCTGCAGGATCATTAGCCTGATTGAAGGAAGGGAGCAATATTTTGTGGTTAAGGAGTGGGGAAGCAGGCATGCCATTTCTGGTGATCACTCACAGTTGTGTGGTATTAGCTGTGAGCTGATACTTGATTTTAATGGAACAAAGTGTTTGGGTTCTACCTGAGCTATGGATTGAACTTCAAGTGAATGTACAGCCATGTCCCAAAGGAGAACTAAAACTCCAGTAATGTTTGTTTTGTCCTTAAGTGGGCTCAGCCATCCTTTACTTGTTTGAGGGACTTCAGGAGGGCTCTGTTGTTTCTGGCTGCAGAGGATAATGATTTTCAACCCTGAAAAGCCTGCTAGTTCAGTTTCTTTTTTGCCAGCTGCAATAGACCTTTCCTTTACTAAGTACTAGTTAATGTTTTTTCCAAGCCTCCTAGTCAATGCAGTGAATAATGCAGAGTGTCTGCTGCAAGGGGAGGCCCAGGCTGTAGTTTTGCCAGTTACTGCATTGTTGAAAGTTGTAGGCACAATGATGCCGTTGCACTGGATGGTGCTGAGGAAAACTTTAAATAGAGAAAACACCAAGGGCCTCACTTTTTCTTTTTTCTTTTGTGATTGTTCCAAACCCAGAGAAACAGGTATGAAGAGATTTGCAATACTAATGGTTCTTCACCACTTAATGTAGCAGTTGTGGAATAAACAGCATGTGTACTATGTATTTACTTGGATTGTATTTTCTTTTATCTCCTGAGGTTCCTTTCCTCCTGTCACAAGATGAAGTTACTATGTTCATGGGTGTACAAGCATCACATCACCTCTGAGCCACTGTGGTCTTTGTATACTCCCGGACCTGAGATACTGATGGAGCTGACAATTCAGGACAGCATGCTGTGTGGCCAGTCATGACAGTGTTATCTCTTCTACCTTGGTGGCTGTTAGAGAGGTTTCACATAAGAAAGTCTTTTCCCTGACAGAGGGCAAGAAGTGAGGGTCTTCAATCAAAGATGTCAGGAGCCTGTATTTTTCCCTCCAGGTCCTGGAATATTTGGACAGGCCAAAACTTTCCTTGAAATGCTTCTCAGCAGACAAATACACTTGAAAAGTGGACTTACTCTTACCTCTTCCTCACAGGATCCTCATGATAGCTGGATGTCAAAGAGAATTCCTGTTTTCTATATATTTAATTTTTATTTGGGCCAATGCAGCCGGTTTTTGGGGTTTTTTTTTTTGTTTGGGTTTTTTTTTCCTGTTGTTTTTGTTCTGTTTTCGATTTGGTAGGTTTGGGGTTTTTTTGTTTTATGGCAACAACATTGGTCTAATCTCTGTTATCTAGTTCAGATAGTCTGGAGTATGGTGCTTAGAAAACAATGTACAGTTTGTCTGTGTCTCTCTGTTCCTTGAAGTTTGAATAGAGTTAATCATGACTATTGGTAACTAGTGCATCTTGCAGGTCTTAACATGACTTGAAGTTTATATACTAGTGTTTGTGCCGTTACTCAGATTGTTCCCAGCAATTCTCTTTCCTTGGTAGAACATGAGAGCATACAGATAGTAAATTTCTCTCTCCTTTGGTGTTCTGATACAGGTCAATATTTTTCCTATTTACCATAGAAGACTGTAAGATGAGACATGAATTCTCCCAGGATCCATAAGCTCATGTTCAGTGTAGTTGTTTGGGGCAATACAGACACTGAATCATCCGCATGGCTCCTGAGGAACATCTGACTCTTGCAAATTCTTCTGTTTCAATCAGCAATAAAGATGGTGAGATGCTTTGGACAACAGCACTCAAGGGAAATGCATTGCATCAATGCTTTGCAGACGTAATTTTTTTTCACCGCTCTTTTTCCTCATATAATTCTACAGCTAGAGAAGTAAAATCTGAGCCCACTGTACATGTACAGTAATTATGTCCTCCTGAGGGTGTGTCCTGCAGCCTTTCCCCAACCCTGTCACTGTGAGAAATCTTTGACTGGTAGCTTTTTATGTTGAATATAAAAAAGCAATCACATTTTTAGGTGTTCACAGAGGTCTTTCCATGGTTTATCACAGCTCCTTCTTCAGGAATCAAGAAAGTAACTTTCTTGAGACTGCCTCAGGAAAGGAATTGAAACTGCAGTTTTTTTTTCAACTGGTGGAAGTGAATATTTAACTTCTAGAGGAATCTTGAAAGTCAGCTGCTATTACTGTGCCTGGTCTGTTCCTAGAAGTTCAGTAACAGATTTCCTGTGTATTGGGGGCTTGCAACTATGTCAAACCAATTTTTGTTCCCTGTATCTATACGTTTTCTGACTTCATTGAGTCTAAAAGGCTTAGAGGTCTTGCTGAAGGAAGATTGAACAACAGATTACAGAAAACATTATAATAGCTTTAAAAACCTTTTTTTGTGTTGAGATGTCTTAAATTAATCTTTGATTTATTTGCTTTTCTCATTTCCTTCTAAAATCCAAAGCACAAACATAAATAAATGTGTTGAATAAAACAAGGGATGAAGACTTTGGACACAGGGAATTTGGTAGTTTTAGGAAGGGTTAAATTGTATATTTTGTTACTGCTTTTGTAAGCTAGGCTAATCTTTGCCATTCCATGTTACGCATTACTGGAACTGCAGTTGTTGTGTAGGTGATTGGACTAAAACCTGTTGTCCAGACAGAAAACGAAAACAAAAGATTAAGAGTTGTGATAGCATTCATCTTAAGATTCTTCTGTTGCTTTCCCTTTTTAATGGAATTTTTAAAAATGAAGTCTTAACTAATGATAAAGACATTTTTGAATTGTAGTTTTGTTTGGGTTTTACTTTTTGTTTGTTTTTAAATTAGTAAAGAAAACCTTGATCTGTGAATACTAGGTTACATAAGTGAAAAAAGAAAAAGTTTACAGGAATCTTGTGCGTCTTGATTAATTGTCATGAGAGAATACTTCCACTTCTTTACACAATAGTTTTGGGAAGCCCTCTTTAATACTTTATCCTTTTTTTTCACTAGTGCTCTGTACAGATGTAAAGAAAGTGGCAAAACTAGTACTTGTTTCATCTAATGTTTTATATGTTTCTTCAAATACAGCTGTTTTGGTTGCTTATTAAAATTGCAGTGTCTGCAAGGTCAGGTATTAACTGCTGATGGGGGACTTGCACACTACACCAGATCCTGACGTGGAAACTGAAGCATCTGCTTGCTTGAATATTTTTTTAATCTTTATTGAACATATTTTAATTAAGAGTTTTCTTCTTCCCAGTCTCACATCTTATTTCCTCATTTGATCTGCAGTTAAAATGAAGTTCATCAGTTTGTGATGTGCTGCTCATTACTATGGCAGCAGCCTGCCAAACAGACTTGATGAATGTGAGGAAATGGAGAGAATAAGAAGCTGCTTTGTAAGTGAGGAAATATTCTCGTTCATCCCCATTTAATTAATTAATAATATCCCACTTAGGCTCAAAACTGTTGTCACTGCCACTGATAGTTGGAGGTAGTGGCTCCCTGGGACCTATTGCTTCTTTAGTCGGCAGTAGGTGTGGTGGGGTGTGAAGCCTCAGCCAAGTGTCCCCGCTCAGTGCAGTGTCTGAGGTGGAGTGCGGCCCTCCAGCTGCTGTGTCTGGACACTGCCGGTAGACAGTGGGAGCCAACTTAAGAGGAAGTAAAATAACAGTATTTTGTAAGTTCTCTTTTTACCAGGCTGCCAGTTGTGCTTTTAAGAAGACTAGATGGATTGTAACATGTCCTTATTGGAGACAAGGGGGGGACTCTCAAAATTAGTGCAGGATTCCAGACTCGCCTGTACCTTTGCTGGGCTCTTTTTTTTTTTTTATTTTTTTTTTTTTCTGTTCCAACCTGCCAAATTGTGCTGCTCGTGTACCATGCAATCAGGAGGATGAAGATCTCCTCTAAAAACCCTGTTATGTTGTTCAGGTTGTTTGAGCTCTGTTCCCACAGCAGCCTGATTTTTCTGTGCCATTTCATCTCCCAAGAGTGTTTCAGCCGTTTGTGTGCCTGCCTTTTTTCTTAAAATATCCTTTCATCCCCAAGAACAAATATGGCACAGGCAGTGATGGCACAGACACATGCTAGGAAAAGGAGAAGGGACATAATTTGCTTGAGGAAATGTAAGTTGCGGGCTGCCCAAGTGCAGGGTGTAGTTCAGCATGTGCTTTGCAAACACAAAGAAAACTTTTTAATGTAAGTGGCCTGCTGTCCTGTCTAAAATATAAATCACCATATTTTCAGTAGCTTTGGTGATATGGGGGAAAATAGCACTGACAGAAGTATCAAAATAATAAATATGATATTAATTCATAAATTGTGAACAAATTGAGACCCAATGGAGTTACATTTTCTCAATAAATCTTAAGTCACAATGGACTAATTCTAGACAACCATATATAAAACTATAAGCTTGTCTTTCAGAGAAGTTAGTGTTCTCTTGTGTGCTCTATTCAGGGTTTTTTGCATTGCTCATCGTGCTAGATTCAAATTGTGATAAGCAGTCTGATCCTTGAAAAAAGAAACAAACAAAAAATCCAAAAAATCCCAACCAAATGGAAAGTTAACTCAAAGGTTGTTATTAGTCTCTATAAGTCGAAGTTTTTGGATATTGTTAGTCCAGTCAGCAAAGCTTATAAAGCAGATTTTAACTCAAACAGCTGAAGTAGTACTACTACTGCAGACTCAACTGAAAATGTCCATTTGTCTTTAACATATCAGTGAACGACCAGGGGCAGATAGTCAATGATAAATGTTGATTTTGCTGTGCAGAGCATCTCCACATCTACTTTATGTTTTACTTTATATTCCATAGAATATGGTGTCAGTAACTCAGGTACTTTTTGTTTTGGCTGTCTGGTCTTTTTGTCAGACAGTGCTCTGAAGGTCTGTGTATTCTGGGCTGTAGAACGGAATGCACTTAGACTGCTTTAAGGGACTGTGAGATAGATTGACTTTGTTCAGTGCATTCAAAGAGTTGAAGAAACACAGTATTCCAATTCAGCTTATAACTGCAGTCAGTTCCTGGTAAAGTATATTTCTTATGGAAAATATACTTTCCTCTTACACATTAAAGCATTATTGAATACTTTAGTTAGTATGTAAATAAATTCAATGTCAGGATTAAATTTTGAACAACAAGAATATATTTCTGAAGTCAAGAAGAGATTTAGGTAATAATGTAGTTAATTGTCCTTTTGGTTGTAGATGAGACTCCAGAGCATCATGACTTGGTATTTAAACATCTCATTGCAGCTGTTATTGTTGAATGATATGCTTTTCTTGTGACTACCAGTGATTCAGTTGGGTGTTGAACAGATCCCAGTCCATGGGACTGCAGTTTGTGCTCATCTTCCTGAAGAAAAAGGAGACTGAGTGGAGACCTCATTGCTGCATCCACAACTTCCTTGCAGGGGAAAGAGGACAGCAGAAAGGCAGACGCTGATCTCTTCTCTGTGCTGACCAGTGACAAGACCTGAGGGAATAGCCTGAAGTTGTGTCATGAGCATTTTTCTTCGGGTACTAGAAAAAAGTTCTTCACCTCGGAGGTGGTTGGGCACTAGAACAGGCTCTCCAGGGAGGTGGTCACAGCACCAAGCCTGACAGAGCACAGGAAGTGTTTGGGCAATAGTCTCAGACACATGGTGTGACTTTCGGAATGGTCCTGTTCTGGGCCAGGAATTGGACTTGATGATCCTGACGGTTCCCAGCTGAGCTTATTGTGTGATTCTGTGACTATTGTACGCTGAGCTTGGTGCTAGCCAGCTGTTGCCCTAGCAAATTTCGTGCTGAGGCTTGCTTATATAGTGAGACTGCAGTAACAGCACTTTGCTGCTTGTTTACACATCACCTTCTGCCCAGGTACACCTCTTGCAAGTTGTCCTTACTTCCAAAAATTTGCAGTTCTACTTTCTAGCCTTGTGGAGACAGAAACCAGGCAGTTGAACCATGAGTATTCTAACCATTTGAAGGATCTGTTTCCAGTTACCACAGTCCTGTGCTAAATGCTGTACAAACGGGGGATAATAATGTCTTGTTTCAAAGTAATTTTAATACTAGAGATCAAATAAGAATGAAAGCTGAGAGTGGCAGATGGGATAACAATAATGTGTGGGGGGGATTTGGGGTTTCTTTAGGGTTTCTCTGTTGCCATACAGCCACAGAATGTTTAAAGCAGGGTGATAGGTAGTTTTATAAATGGTTTCTGTAAATATGAGGGAGAATAAAACAAAAGTACTGATTATAGAGCTGGGTTTAAATGTAGATCATCATAATTTCACTTATAAATGAGAGATGAGAAGTAGAGTTGGGATTGCCCATGACCTCCATGTATGTGCAGGAAAAGCAGTTTTGATAGTAGGGATAACAGGAACTATCTAGTTCATGAATACAATTTTTGTGTAATGTTTGTGTAGTGCTCTGAGTCAGTGTGAGAACAGTTCAATTCTAGGCATCAAAACTAGACAGCAGGTACTAAAGAAGTTTGAGTGATGCAGCTGGAGCTAGACCTTCATCAGAGTAGCCAATAGAAAAGTCTGTATGTTAAATAACTGGAAAAAGCTGTGAGATTTAGGAGTACAAATCAACACAGATCCCAGTCAGCTGATGAAGAGGCTTTCCATCCACTGCGTTTCTCTTTTTAGTGTAAAAAAATGTGGCAAATCCAAAAAGAGTGCATTCGAGTTTCTTTCTCATGAAAGTATAGAACTGCTGATAAAGGCAAGAGTTCAAACTACTGCGCTTATGTTACTGAGTCAGTATCCACCTTAACTCATGCTCTTTTTTTTTTTTCTTTCAGATTTTGTATTTTGTACATACATTGTTTTGTATATACTGTATATGATGACTTCAGTGGGCAGTGAGCGTATCCGGGGCACTCGGGACAAAATGCAAATTTCAGCGACACCGCCAACACAACCACAGAAACAAATAGTACAGGTATGTGCTACTGTATCGACTTCTTTGACTTGAAAGTGGGAATGTAATGATACAAGTTGCTTCCCATAGTCAGTAAAAACTGAAAAAAAATGGGATGAAAATACATGGTTAGTTTTGAAAGATTATGCTTGATTACTTACTTGAATTATTCAGTAAAGCAGGACAATGTTAAGTTATTCCTGTGTTGTCTCTAAACGAGTTTTGTATTCTTCAGCAATGTCTCCTATCAGTGAGGCATTCTGTGCCGGTGTCAGGATTTCTGTCCTGTGACCTCGCAGTCCTCAGATTTCAGCTCTTCTATTTGCCAGCCTCCTGATGCTAGAAGATTTCTGGTCAAGAGAGAAATTTGAATGGGCAGGAGAAGCTTCATTAGATACATTTTGTGTTCTATAGCATGACTCGGTGTCTCTGCAAGTCACAAAATCCTGAACTTCTTGTGCAGTGACCCCAGGAAGAGAAGTGATCATCCACTAGGGGACTAAAATTTTCAGTATCTGTTAGATGGAAATTAAGTTTCAACTTACTGCCACTGATTCTTGGCAGCTGTAGTTTTGTGCTAGTCTGGGTTACAAAGAGTGCACAATGTTTCTGCTTCTTGCAACTCACTATTCTCTTGACAGATATTCTCTTGGCAGATACATCTCAAAATTTGTCTCCGTTCAAACTCTTTCAGTTTTTTGCGGGCAGAGTGTGTATCAATCTAGAGGTACTCCACAGGGAAATACTGCCTTCTCGTTTTTTTTCAGACTGTCTTCAATATGGAGACTTTCTGTTTTGCACAGTGCTAATCATGTGACCTCAAACCTTTATGTCCTTCAGTTGCGGCACTCAGCGTAGTGGTCATTCATACTAATGTGTGGATTTAGAAAATTACAGTAATTTCAGGAGTATAAGGCGCACTGGAGCATAAGGTGCACTTCCGGGTGTTGGCAAATTTCCGAACTTTGTCCATATATAAGGCACCAAGGTATAAGGTGCACTTCTGGGTTTTGATCAGAATTTTAGTCAAAAGGGTGCGCCTTATACATGTGAAATTACTGTACTTTCAACAGACGAGTTGAATTTTGTTTTATCTTGAAATAAGGCTACAAGAATATAATGAGCAGCCTGGCAGAAGTGGTGGCTTCCCCTTCTCCAACATTTTGTAAGACAGCCCTGGAGCGCCTTGCCTGGTTGGGGTCCCTGGCACAAGGCAGACATAGGCAAATGGGAGCAAGTCCAGTGAAAAACTGCAAAGATGGCTGTTAGGCTGAAACACAGGACGAGTGAGGGGTAGCTCAGGAATCTGGATTTGTTCAGCCCTAGTAAGACAAGGCAAGTGTATATTCTGTTCTGGCACTCCATGAAAGGGTATAGGCAAGGCAGAAACCAGCTCTCCTCAGAGAGAAAGTGTCACAAGCTGGAACACTGGTAATTCCTGCTGTTAGAAAGAAAAAGAATTACAGTGGATATGTTCATGGTGTCTCACAGGAGGACTTTTCCAAACTATGGGATTTGCTGATTTCAGGCATTAAGACCTTTTTCTACATTTTGTCCATTTATTCTACCTTTTGTATAATAGGTACTGCTTCGATCACTTCAGTGGAAAAGCTGTTTATTTCATACACAGCAGTTACATTTGAATGTATGATATATTTTAGTGTTGAGATATAAGATGGACCTTTCTGCTTAGTCAGTCTTTGCAGATCAGCAGAACTTTGTGGATTTACCTTTTTAATTCCCACTGATTCATTTTTCTGAATATGGAATAGTGTCGTTTTCCCAAGTGGAGATTACATTGTCATAGTATCACACTGATCATCATGTAAATCATTTAACAAATTACATAATGTTTCTTTTGCATTGCTTCTGGATAATAAACGTGCCATTTTATTGTAAGATCTATGCGTATTACTGTCACTTAATCTTATGTTTCACACACTTCTGTTTTCTGGTAGTTTGACGTTTTTACTTTAAAATTTCTTCCACTCTTATACTGAAAAGGTAATATGTCTTGTAAGGTTGAGTGAAGTTCAGGCTGTCTTAAAATACTATTACTTCTAGTCACAATTACAACTTAATTATACTCTTGGTTAGGATACTATAGCATTTGTTCTAACAATGGTGCCTCGAAAATAAAGAACCACCACTTGCTGGAGAAAAGATCAGAATTTTTTGTGACACTGATGTTTGCATAGTCATCTTGTGGTTTTTGTTGTTGGTGTTTTTCCTTCTGAGTCTTCAGTTCCATCTGGGTATAACCCACTGGCATAAATATATGATGAGCAGTATTGCATCTACAGGTTTCTGAGGTCTTTGCTTAGATAGGAAAACTGAAGATGCTGCCACACATATGTAATTCTTTTAAAACTGGTATGTTATTGTCTTCTGATGTGGGCTTGAAGAAAACATTTGTTTATGGAAAAAATAAATCGTAGTGGATTCTTGAATTTTGATAAAATATGCCATCATGTCTCTACAGAAGTTATATTGTCTGAATGTTTTTGCTCTGGATATCTTCAAAGAAAATCTCTTAACTTGTTTAAAAGTTGCAGTGTGCCTGTGGAGGCCGTAATCAGAGCGAGAAAATGGATCAACAAGACTTAAATTCCTGAATACAGCAGACATTTTGGTTCTGCGTCTGCTGAGCTCTCAGCAGTCACCAAGAGCAAGCGCCTTTGCTCAGAGCACCGCACTGATAGGGTGGCTTCTGTGGTAGGTGGAACTGGGGAGATGCAGAGCAGGCCTTCCCCGTTACCCAGTGGAGTGGCATACTAGGCGCTGAAAAGATAACGCTGAAGATACGGTGAGGTAACTCAGAGTATGTAAGTGTGTTACAAACCCTGATTCTCTTGGGGCATTGTCTCTGAGCACAGATGTCCCTTCCCTCAAGGACTGGCACAGCTGCAGTAACTTTTCAGTAAATAAGCAGCTGGTGGTGTACGTGGGAGTAATTTTTAGACTCTTCTCAGCATTTATGCTTGGTGACCTCCTCTAGAGCTTGCATTTGTCATAAACTCCAAAAGCCAAACAGTCTGACCCTGATTAGTTCTGACCTTGTGAGGCTCAGAATTTCATGTGTGTATTCTGTGAAGTGGATGGCAAAAGGTGAGATTCAGCCAGCTGCCCAGGGTGAATCCTTGCTGTCGAAAATTCCAGTAGATGAGCTGGTCCCAGGCAATAAAGAAGAACCTCTGCAGGCTCAGCAACTGTATCCTGGGTCCTAGCTCTCTTCAGTATCAGCTTGCTCTATATGCAACAGTAGCCTCTTCTCTTTGAGCAGAAGTCAAATGAGGTCTGGGATCTTGTAGTGCACGCTGTTCTTTGGTATTTTCTTGGGAGCACAGTTCGCAAGCTGCAGATGCCACACTATGAAGAGTGATGTGTGTGATGTGACACTGGTGTTACAGTTGTTTTTCTCTCAGGAGCAACCATAGTGTGTTTGGATTTATCATACTTGACTGCATCTCTCAGCTTCTTGTGCAAAATGCCAGTGTGCATTTTTGCCCAGAAACATTGCCAAAGCACCAGATACTTCATCCATAGCAAATTCTTTTACCAGTTTTCAGAGACTAGTATTTGCTTGTAAAAAAAAAAAAAAAAAAGGCAGTGCAGCTGTTAATGGGCAAAGTCTTGAGACATGACTCAAGTCTTTTTAAGTGCTCATAAAACTACAGAGTCAGGTTGTGGAAGAGCTGTGGATGGTGATGTGAGCAGGGATCATCAGAGATATGGTTAGAGGTACTATTGCCAGTTTGTTGAAATAAAACTCTTAACTCTGGAGTAGTAGATTCTTAATAAAATTAAAAGCATTAATGCAAAAGTGCAGTCTTCCCTGATCCTTGTACATTATTGTATGGTGGTCTTGTCAGTGTGGTGACCTTTAACTGTCTTTTAAATAGGTTAGAATGTGTTGAAATTGCTTCTATCCCAAATAACATTTAAAACTATAAATGAGAATAGAAAAGTCTCCAAATTAGGACAAAATGGTACTGATCCCTTCCCCACAGCATCTCTGTGCTTGTTGTATATGTTCTTTTTGAGAACCTGTAAGAAAAAAAACAGGAACGCTAGGGTACACCTCTAAAAAATATGGTTACTTTTTGCGTACTTTATTGGATATTCTCTTTTTTCAGGCAACAGCAGAACAGATTCGCCTTGCTCAGATGATCTATGATCAGAATGACGCAGATTTTGAAGATAAAGTGAAACAAGTACGTTTTCTTACCTCACAATACAATGCTCTGGAGCTGGCTTAAATTTTGGAGCTAGAACATTTTTTTCTGGATTAGATAAACTTTTTTCAGATGGACATAAATTTAACTAGGAAAAGGTTCTCCTATTGCACTGTAAAGTCTGTTTACAAGAAATTTTGTGATAATTCAGCTCTGACTGTATACTTAGATTGTGTATTTCCTTTGTAACAAACCCTTAAGCCAAAACTTGTTTGTGCTGATGTATCTTCCCCAGTGTATCTCTAGTATTGTCCTGATGATTAATGATTATCAGAATAAAGAATGCATTCAGCTTGTCCACATGTACATGTGCATGAGAAAAATGTCACCTGTGTAAACTGAGTTGGCTAATATCTTGGAAGTTTTTCAGGAAAAGTAGAAGTCTTATGATAGCTTAAAGGTGAAACAAGCTGTTATTTTAAAAAATAAATAATCTGACCTCAGATCTGTGTATGCATTAAAATGATAGAATTACAGTGTATAAATGAAATCTCACATGTTTTCTTTGCCTGTGGTGAATGTTGAATGCTAGATAATCAAGCTTTCTTTACATAACTATAGCTGAGACCATTAATACAAGCAGTCCTGACAATATGTGTCTCTGTTCTGTTGTGGCTATTGGTCATTTTGTCCTAGGGAATGCATCGAAACCCATGAAGGACCTCGGACTACACCCAGGAAGGAAGCATTAGCTTGAATGCATAAATGCAGCAAAGTAGCAGTTTTCTCGCTTTCTTTTCATCTCTAAAACTTCCTCTGAAGCATTATTGAATGTTTTTTGTTGTTTTTGTTACAAACTAGTTCTGTTGCAGTGCCAAAAATGAAATCCTGTACTTTGTGAAGTCAAAGGACCCTCATCAATAGTGCTTGTAGTTGTACTGGTGGAAAGGAGATGAATTAAGTTTTGCATAGAATATGTTTTACCTTCTGCGTATATATTTCTAGCTCGTGTAGGTTTTGTTGTTTGCATGAAGTTGCTGAATGCCCTGTGATAGATTGTTTCTTTCCACACTCTTCAGGATATACACCATGAGTTCAAGGAGCATAATTCAGAACTGCGACTCCTTAATCAGCTTGTCACTCTGGTGTGGCCTTATGCTGAAATGGATCAAGGGAGCTAGTCTGTCTGAAAAATAATGTGTTTCTTAGTCTGGATGGTTTTCTGAGTAGATCTGTTCTCTGCCATGTCTTGCTATGTACATTTTTTTCTTGCTGGGATAAAGAGGGGCAAGTTTGGTGGAGAAGGAGATAGTATGATACTGAAACTATTGTGGTCATTTTCATCTTTACACTCATATATTGCTGTATGTGTCAACATTTGCTGCAAGCATATAGAAAAAAAAAGTGAAAGAGTATACTTCCTTGATTACCAATTAATTTGTGCTTCTTTCTCTCTCTTGTCTGAATCCTAAGCAGATCTGTAAAATGCAGATTATTTTATTCAGTGTATTAGTTTACTTTGACATAATAGTTATGCACTTTGTTGTAATTGTGGTCATGCTAGCTCTTATTTTCTTGTGATGGCAATTTAGATATTTTAACATGTCTGACTTCTACTACCAGCTTATGGAAGTGACGGGGAAAAGCCAGGATGAATGCATAGTGGCACTACATGATTGTAATGGGGATGTAAACAGAGCAATCAACATACTGCTGGAAGGAAGTTCAGACACGGTAAGGTTTTACTTCCATGTTTAACTACTCCTTTTGTTTGCTAGCAGGACATTAGAAAAGTAATGTTTCAGAAGCTTTCAATTTCCATGTCTCTGTCCAATTTCTTTTGGAGGAAATGGGAACTTGGGAAGCTTCTCTACTGCATGCATGCCTTGGAGAAGGCTGAATCTGGAAAATGTGGGTGTTGATCTATTGCAGAGTTCCTATGCTTTCATTTATATGCAGCAGTTTTAACTCTGCAGCAGAACTCAGTGCTCCTTCAGACACAGGCCTGTTTCTTGCTGCAGGTTTTGTAGTGTAGATCCTCCACAACCCTGAGGCATGAGACCATCACAAAGGTCAATCTTTGTAAACCTAAGGGCAGGCAGATATTTTAAGTTCTGTAGGTGTGGGTTGCTGATATTGAAGGTGGAGGAGGTGTTCACATCTGCAAGTTGCCTTGATAATGCTACTTATAGCTGGAAAGGATGCAGCAAGTAGTTACTCGTTTAACTGTGTTGCTTATTTGCATGACTTAATTGGAAAACAGGAAGAGGAGACTAAACTATGTGTATACAACAACAAATAATGTAGCTTAAAAAGTTGCACAGTGAAACTTTTTATCCCAAGAGATACTAAGTGTATTGCTGCAGCTGAAATTTTTGTTGGAGGGATTTCTTACAGTTTGTCCTTAAATTAGATTCTATGTCATCTAAGTTGGAAAAGTAACCTGGATTTCCTTTCTTGATGCTGAACCCTTAGTATTTCCTGTGATTTGTCAGGATGTGTACTCTGGCTTATTGTTAATGAGGAAACTCACCCCTCACACACCCTAAATCTTGGACACACACTGTTCTGACTGAGGGGACTTTTCTATCCCCTTTTCACTTTTTTATCAGAGTTGAGGTTTTCTTAACATAGAAGTATATGATATTGACAAGCTGGGAGTAGAAGAGAGCATTTCAGCTTAATTAAATCTGTCTGGGTAATGTGCTGTGTTCTCTCATACTTTCATACTTGCCATTTTTCAGTTGAAAGTAGTTTTCTGGTTGATAAAGAATATTAAATCTTTTCTTACTTTCTTGTTGTAACTGATTGTGACATGGAAAAAGCTTTCTCAACTCATTTATCAACTACAAGTGATACCACTATGTTCTTTAGACAAGTCCTTCTTAACCCAGTGCTCTCTGTAGACAAAATGCAACTTAGAAACAAATACAGAGGACTTGAAGGAGTCAAGGAGGAAGGAGTCTTAATTGTTGGGTGTGAGGAAATTTATTCTTTTTGAAACTTTGTGGGTCTTCAGTTGAAAGGATTTGTTTTATGACCATTATACTTGGGAACAGTTTAACTATGGATTTGATGTGAAGTTTTAAGCTGAGGTACTACAAATTTGATGCACTTGAAGTTTTTTTAAACTTCATTCAAAAGATCTGTCCATTCAACTGAAGGACGTAGAAGAGCACGGGGGTAATAGCTAAAATGTGTATTTATAGTTTCTTTGGTATTCAGCCAGTTTTGTCTTAGTCTTTTTTCATTTGCTGTGATCTGCAAGCTGTATGTCACTTAGTCTCTGGAAAGACTTTTTTTTGCAGCAGTTGTAGCAGTCTGGCTTGGAGCAATTAGAGACTTGTGGATCAGTAGAGAAGGACATGGTTTTTTTTGCCTAAGACTTCTTGCAACCATTTTATACTCAGCTGTGTTTTTACTTAAAATCTTGGAAGACAGAACAGATTTTTATTCTTTCCTTGTAAGAACAGAACAACAAAAATTATTTTGTTACAGTTTTTCAAAAGTCAGGTCCACTACTGTCATTTGGATTGCCTCAGGCATTGTCAGCTGAAATTGTAATCAGTTACCTTCCTTTCAAAGAGAGATATCTTCAACAGTTTGTGATGGTTCTGCATGCTCAGAGGTAGCGGCATCCTTTATCTTAAAGGACATGCCTGACTTCTCAAGGCTTTCCTCAGAATTGTATTCTGGGAAAGCAAGGATCTGATGCTTTCATAGTCATCTTTTTACTGATCCTTCCTAAGTTATTTTAAATCTCACTCAGGAGAGGCTGCTTCCTCTTCAGCTTTGCAGCCTTATCCAGTTTTGGGTGTTTCCTGAAATGGTCAGATGTTTTGGCAACAAACCCATTAGTGAATTAGTGCATTCTGAACTCTTCAGACTTGGCTTTTCAGTTGTCTGTGCAGGTATTTTTCCACCTCTGAGGTTTATGAAACATTAGGAGTGTTTAAGTGCTGTTACACTGGCTGTGTAACTGTAGGTGAAACCATGTGGTATTTACTGGAGGAAGCAGCTTTCTGCCTCACAAGTGAGGTGGTGGTAGTGAATCTGTTTAGTTTTGTACCTTTGATCAGCACTGGCCGAGGTTTCCCAAAGTTGGTCTAGTCTTCTGTACTGGAGGTGGAACTCAAGTGATTTCAGCCTTCTTGTCATGCCATGCCAAAAAATGAAAGAGTAACCATTCTCTTTGTTCTTATTCTCTCAAATGAGACTCTGTAGCACTGTGTACTGCTTTGTTACCTGCTTTCTTCATAGCAGTGGCTTCCTAACCAGCTTGAGCTAGCTGATCATGGCCTGGCTCCTCAGGGCTGCTGAGTTGCTGTTGGTGTAATTTAGAGATAAGACAGGACTTAAAATTACTGATGGACAACCCTTTTTGTTTGATGCAGGTGCCTTTCAGATGTCATACTTCGTGTATGTATGTGCAAATATTCTGATATTAAATATCTTACCTGAGCTGTATGCTCCTAGAAATGGGGACATACATGTAAACCTCTCTGCCATCTTAATGGTTTGCAAATAATGGCTTTTCTTCTTACTTGCTTTGCAGCTTTGGCTCAATAGACTAACCATGTAATTGCATAATATGAGTTGCTGAGCTATTCTTGGCCAGTGTTTAGTAATTTTATTTTCAGCTCCTACAGATACTCATTTGGAGCTGATAGCATCCTTGAATTTATTTTAAAGATTGAGTTTAATATTAAAACAGAAGCCTGATGTTTGGACCTTGGTCCCATGTCTTATTTAGACAGTTTTTCCTGTGTTTTGCTATGTTTGATGGTCTATAGCTGTTAAG
The DNA here is from genome assembly GCF_009819885.2 of Catharus ustulatus. NCBI lineage: Eukaryota > Metazoa > Chordata > Aves > Passeriformes > Turdidae > Catharus > Catharus ustulatus. Next base: position 7,914,086 of record NC_046262.2, on the reverse strand, counting down.
AGTGGATGGTCTGGGATATCATCATCAGTTTTACCAAGCTGTTGTTTTGCCATTCTGTCTTCTGGGGCTTAAATTCTGGTATGCCTGGATGAAAGTTTTTCTTTTGTTCGATGAAGGGGCTTTTTCTTTTCATTTCCCTTGGAGAGAAAGATAGCTTTGTTCATGCTCCCTTGCTAGATTTATTGATACATTTGAGAGGAAAACTGTTGCTTGCTTTGCAGCTGTTCTGTGTTAGGATAGTATCCAGTCTTTCTTAAACTAGTAAAAGTCCATTGTAGCCAGATATATTTGGGATTCTCATATTCCCTAAAACAATCAAACTTTAAAAAATGCATCTTTCGCATCTCTTTGCGGAAATACAGCCCATGTTTCCATTTATATCAGTGTAGTTTGTATATGTGACATTATGTGAAAGCCTGCATTTTTTTCCATGAACTGGAGGGATGTGGGGTGGAAAGTGTGCATTGAGAGGTGTCTCATCCTTTTTAACTAATCTAATTCTATTTTACCCAAATAGACTTCTTGGGAGACTGTAGGGGGAAAGAAGAAAAGCCTTGGAAAGGAAGGTTCAGAAAACAAAGAGAACAGAGAGAAACGAGGGGACAGAGAAGTGAGTCGTGGACGGGGAAGTTCCAACAGACGGGGAAGAGGAGGCAGCCGTGGACGAGAGTGTACGTATAGGGATTAATTTTTTAAAGATTGAGATGCTTTTCTTGCAGCTGGAACTGACTGAACTAAGAGCAAGTGCTTAATGGAGCCAAGTCCGTCTGACTATAGCTCAGTGTTGAAGGGATCATAACTTGTTTGTCCACAGGTATGCTTCATCTGCTTATGTGGCTTGGTTTTGGGATGGCTTGTACTTGTTCAGAGACACTCGATTTAATATAACTCTCTGTTCTTGTTTGATGAATTGATCTTGTACAAATACCTGTTCGTCATCTAAGTTCTAGAATTGACTCATTGTAAGACTGCTTGAGAGCAAGTATGTCACTGCACAGCTGATACACTTTTTTGTTTCTTTTAATGAAAAAATTATCCAGCTTTGACTCCATCTCCTTTTATGAGTGGGAGAACCTGAAGATGTTCTCATCTTCTCATAAGGGGAATGAAAACACTGGGATGATTATTAATCTCTAAATATATTTCTCACATAAATCAACCAAAGGTGAGTTTCTGCAACAGAGAAAATTCATTGTTAGTTGAAACATTTAAAGCTTTGCTGCAGTTGCAATAATACATTGTGCAAAAGCAAACTGATGTTTCCAAGTTAGATAGTCACAATAGATCGTGGATACATGTTGCTTTTTTTAGCCATGTTTTGTCAGCATTCTGAAAGCTGTGCGGATTGTCTGTAATGGCTGTTTGCCATGCTGATAGATGAGAAAAGAAATCAGAATTGATACGATATGTTTAGCTTTCCAGTTTTAAGCAGGAAAAATATTTACAATATTAGTCAACTCATCTTATTCATAATTGGAAGATATTCAACGTTGTGAATTTTTGTAGGATAAAGTCAAGATGAAAAAATGTTAATAAAATGTGGAGCTAGATTTAGAGAAGTATAAATTAGATCCATACAAATGAAAGCAAAGGGCAATTATTTTTTACCAGCAAGAGATGCTGCTTGTCTCTTTTTGTAAACTGGAATTAATGACCTTTCAGATGGTTACCAAATCTTGGTATTTTCTTTCCAACTTTATGTCCAAGCATTGTTGGTTTTATTGTTGCCATTAGGAGAAATGCAGTACAAACTCTCAGCTATGAGTGTTTCAAGAGGCCAGTTCTTTCTTTTTCTCCTTCAAGTAGCCAGCCATTTCAAAGCACCTGGTCTGCGTTTCCCACAAAACAGGTTGCAGAGCTTTTCTAGTGCCTTACCTTCATCCAGTCATCATCTCTCTGCTTTAAATACAGAGGAGAAATCTGTTTCCAGGCTTGTACAGGGATGCAGTGTGGGCAGACAGGAGAAGAATTGGTGTTGCTGGGTATCCTTTATTTTTTTCATGGTTTTCAACCAGTATATTGTCTAGGAAACACAGAATGAGGCAACTGTATTTCTGATCTCATTAAATACTGTAGGCTGTAAAAAACATGGCCCTTGTGCAGGTTTGTCTCCTGAGGGAATTTTCTTTCTTATATTTTGCTTCCTAATTGTCCAGTACAAAGGAAACATAACTTACTTTTAGTGGGGCCTCAAAGAAGAGAGGCAATTGAGATCTGTTGATGGTTCACTTGAAAATTATGCCTTTGTTTTTTGAGGGGTTCAGGTTAAGCAAATGACTGTATTGTCTCATATATGAGTCTAAAGTTTCTCTTAAGCTGTCCTCTCTCCACAGTTAGAGCTGAAGAGAATGGAGTGGACAGCAGTCAAAGAGACAAGCCTTCAGACCGTGGGAAACGTGGCCGTGGGAGAGGTGAGATGGTGGCCTTGGTGTGGTACTGGCGCTCCTTTCATGTCCTATTTGTTTCTTTAAATGCTACTTCTTAAGCATTTTTTGTTTATCCTTTGATTCCATATGCACGTCAACCACCTTGCACTTGGGTACATTCCAGTCCCTTACCTTTTATCATTTCTTGTTCTTGGAACAACTTAAAAAAAATTGCGGAGCTCACTTGTATGTTGATTTCCAATGTGGCAGGCTGCTGTACACTAGCTATGGAGAGCTGTTTTCCCAGACTGACTCATGCCAGGCTCCTGTGAGTGGGAGTGTGTGGAGTTCCTCAGAATGTACCTTGGCAGCAGGGGAGCACAAGATTCCATCTGTATGGCTCTTGCGAAAGAATTTGATGCGTACTTGTACCATTTCTTTGGGGTGGCTCTGGTTGTCAGGCTTGCCTTCTGCATTTGCTAGCCAATCAGAGAAAGAACAAGCCACCTTAGAGACATTTTGCTATGAAAAGCAATTTGGCATGGAAGAGTTGATGAGAACCATGGAGGAGTACCATGGAGTCTTAGGTACAGCACCAATCCTGTCCTTTGGAAAAGGTGGGATAATGGATTGGATGTGGAATCGAGTGATGTGTATTCAGTTTGGATTTTCACTGGTTGGGTACAAAGAGGCTTGCCAGTCAGAGGGAATGAAAATGAGTGCGTGCAGTACTGCCTGTGAATTGGCAGAAACCCAATGGTGTGTGCAGAGAAGTAGCTCTGCAGGGCAAGGTGTGGTATAGTTCACAGCTACAATTATTGGTACATTAACACAAAGTTTACATTTTCAGCAGTTAGAATATAAGTCTTGCAGTCATTAGTTTTATAAAATAATCCTTTATATTCAAATAAAAATATAAAAGTAAGACTTTGAGAAAATGGTTCCATGAAACTTAGAGATTAATTTCAAATGCAGGTTATTTGTGCTTTAACCTTACAAACCATAAACTGCTTTTGTTGTCAGAACTGTAGTTTTTTAGATGAATATCATATATCTCAAACTTCATCATCAGGTCAAACTGATCAGTTTAACTGAAGAAATAGGAACTTCAAAGAGTTTCTGTTAGCTGGCTTCATGTAGATAGTATTACTATATATCTCTACCAAATATTTTAGGTTATAATGTAAGCAAAATATATTAATGATGTCAGTGGTAAACGTGTTAGCCAACTACAGGAACATTATATTACAAGTGTGTGTATGGCAGGAAATATCTGATTAATTTTACAGTGCAAACCCTTGAAATCTGCAGGGAGTTTTAGAAATCTGTGTAATTCAGTCCTTGTAATTTCAGGGATACATGACCTTATTTCTTTGGATATTAACAGAAATAATAATAAAAAGCTTCCTGTCATTTCTTTTTGTAGGCTTTCTTTTCTGTTACCCAGAACAGTCAAATGAGATAACATACTTCAACTGAAAGTAAACAGATTGCTGGTAATCGCCACAGAACCCAGTTTTAGAAGTATTTCATGCAGTGTGTGTGTGTGTAGAAATCTAGACACTGGATATGAAATAAGTCAGCTAATTATCTGAGCAGTACACTGTCTCTGTATTTTAAGCTACCTTCTCAGGCAGGAGTTATCTTACTGACTACCTCCTAGGAGATTTGCTCGACCATCATATGTATTACTGCTTCACTGTACGAAAACGTGATTTTAAGAAATGATAAGCAACTGAAAGCAGCAAAAATGAGATTGACACAGAGGTGATAGTATTCTGCTTACCGAGGGGAAAAAAACCCTAATCCTGAGTATTTGATATTTGGTGTATAAGGCACTAGCTTTATCTGGCAGTAGATCTTCCGTTAATGACCGTGTCACGTTCCTCATAACTTTATAGGATAGTAGGTAAACAGAGTGCAATCACCACTGTGTGCTGATATACAGGGCGTTGGGGAGTTGAAGCATATACAAATTGACTGATTAACAGAATGCAAAGATGTATCACAGTACTTGTAACAGGACTAATAGCTCTAGCTCCAATTGCTCTCAGATAAATCTTTACTTGTTAAACTAAGGGTGTAAACTTTGTATTGAAGTCAGGGAATATCTTGTTTTAAGATACCTTCTCATCTGTGCATCTTTTCAGAACTCAAATTTCTTGCATGAGCTTAATTTAAATGTCAAAAATACTGTAATGGTGATGAGTAGTAATTGCATTAAAGTGATTATATTTGTCAGTATAGCAAGGACTTGCAACTGTCTAGAATATACTCTCCTGAACAAATTGTGGAGGCAGATGGGTATGTCTTTAGGACTGTCAGCTATAGAAATATTTTCTCATTTGTGTTTTAATCAGCTGTAATGTTGTATACAAATTGACAAACTTTACAAACACAGGTTGTTTTTATGCTACTGGTTTTTAGTGTTCTTGCATCTTCAATTTTAAGTGCCTGTCTGATTGTCCCCATGTCTCTACTTCATATTAAAAAGGATGCGGAAAAAAGGGGTGTAGAACTAGAAAAGGCTTTGGAAGGTACTGGGAAATCTGCAGTTATGGGGTGTGAGGAAAAAGTAGTCTAATATTTTTCTGCTTGTGAGATAGGACTGAGTATTGTGTGGTAGAGATCTATTAGACTTCTGTGGGGACATCAATTGATCATGCCAAGCAAGTATGCAAAAGAGATTATATTAAATGAGATGGGCAGGTTACAGCTTCAAGATGAACTTAAGGAGTTAGTTCTTCATATATGTAGTGAACCTGAGAAACTCCTTTCAGTAAGATGATGTGGTGCAGAAAATGAACACCTAAGAAGACTTGGCAATGTCATCCTTAAAATAACCACAGGCAAGAAAAAGAAAAACCACTAAAGATTTTGTTGTGTAAATTATCTTTGACTAAGGAAGTCAAAGCCACAAATAGTCAAAGACCAGGAAAGCATCCAAAGAAACTGCACAGTGGTTTCAGTTCGTGTGCTCTTCCCTAGGTATCTAATTGACTATAGCTTATAAAGGAATAACAGGTAGGTGGGCTTTTGGATTTGATTCAGTACAGAAATTATTACAGACTCCTGTATAGTAATTCTGCTAGTTTGTAAAGACAAGATAGATTTCTTGCTTACGCTTCTGTTTATCTCTTTGCTTCATTATTCTGATGCAACATGAGCATGTCATAAATGTGGGTTCTGACAGGAATCTTTTTTGTATGAAATAGATATAAAAATGAAAGAAAAAATGCTGTGTTTTAATTCCAACTTTTGTTTTGTCTACTGGCTATATGGGAAAATAAAACACCTTTTCCTTTTCATAGATATCTTATTATGGTCCAGTTTGTATTCTTTATCTCTTTTCCTCATTTTTAACATAAAAAATATGGTGTCCTTGAGCAAATTGAGTTTCTGTATCCAGAATTGTATGTATAAACGTTCCCTTGGTTTAAAAGCGTATCTCAGTCGGCACAGGGTATATCTTGGAGTTTGTTTGCCAGAACTAAGGAGGATGTTGTTTTTTTCTAAAACATGAATATGGAGCAGACCTTCTGGAATTCAAAATTTGAAGTTTGTTTAGTTTTGCTGTGGCTCGTTCTGCATTAGTTAAGAAACTCTGTCATTGTACATTTTTCTTTTTTTGGGATGATCGTAGTTTAGTCGTAAGAAGTCACCTATTTTCTTTTAAGTATAATTTTAGAGTTGAAAGTTTTCAGCATTACTTGTAAAAATGCTTTCTAGAGTAAATGCAGAATATAAAACTGACTAATTGCTTCTAGCTTTATGGTGACTAATAAAGACAAAAATAACCTGAATTATTAAATCCAACTTTGGTGTTTGTTTTTGTAGTATGGAGTACCTAGAATACAAAGTTTCTGTACTAAGCCTCCTTACCTCTTAAGACTTACAAACTTGGTTCTGCTGGGAGGATGGCTGGTTCTGCACTGCCGGAGCAGAGATCAGGGCAATTCAGTTACTTTGTAGTCAGAGATAGTGGTGCCTGCCCTTACAGTGTGCATTTCCTTTATCTTGCAGCTGTGCTTCAGGCCATTTCTTAACCTTGAAGTAACTTCCTCTAGTTTTGACCCGGAGTGAAAATCTGAGTTTTGAAATAAAGCACCTGTGTCTACAAGTCTACAAGCTCAGCAGACTTGATTTTCTGCAGAATAGGTTATTAATTTAATGGGCTAGTCCCATCTGAGTCATGCTTCTACATACCTTTCTCATGCTACCATGAAGCGTGCTTTTGCTTTGGGGGAAGAAGTGTTGTGAATGTGGAGAGCAATTCTTGACGTACATGGATGGTACCACAGTGGGGAATTGATTATGTCATGAGTATTTTGAACTCCTAGTGAGTTTTAGTGAAAACAAAAAGACTTGCCTTCTGACTGGGTTGGGTGTAAGTATTGACCTTTCTAGAATTCATTCAGGAGAAGAAAAATACAAAGAGTAAGGCAGCATGTAACAATAGTAGGAGACTCCTGTGAGAGGCACAGAGGCACCCTTGGTGACATGTTGTGCAGTTGAGAGAGGTGTGCTGCTTACCAGGGGGTCTTATCAGGAATGTCACTGAGACAGGCTTGTTGCAGTCCACTTACTGTTACTACTTCCTGCTCTTTTTTTGTGTGGGCATCAGTGGTACAGCCAGGAGCAGTCTGCATGGAATCAAGAGGGATTACAGAGCCCTAGGTGTGGCCATGAGGTGCTCTGGTGTGGGTAGTTTGTGCAGGTAGTTTTTCATCCATCCTCCCAGTCATAAACAAAGGGGGTTGAAAGGGCCACTTTTATTTGGAGGATCATCAGGTGGTTATAGGCCTTGTGCCACAGCAAGGGATTTGATTCTTAGACCAGGAGACTTGCTTTGAGAAACCTGGTCTTCTGGGGACTGATGGCTTCCATCTGTCAGGGAAGGGAACAAGCATCTTTGGTCATAATGGCTTCATGAAGGGCAAATCGCACCTGACCAGTCCGTTGTCCTTCTGTGGTGGAGTGATCACAACAGTTAAAATGGAAAGGCTGGCATCATCTATCTAGACTTCTGTAAGGCCTTTGACATCTCTGCATTGAAAAGAGAGGGATTTGAAAGGTGAGCTATTTGGTGGATAAAGAATTGGCCAGATGGATGCATCCAGTTAATTGCAGTCAATGGTTCTATTTCCACATGGAGGCTGGTGACAGGTGGTCTCCCTCAGGGCTCTGTCTTGAAACCAGTGCTCTTTAATATCTTCATCACTGAGATAGTGAAATCGAGTGCACCCTCAGCAAATTTTCCAGGGATATTAAGCTGAGAAGTGCAGTTGACATGCCTGAAGGATGGGGATCTCATCTGAAGGGGCCTAGATAAGCTTGAGGAGTGAGCCCATGAGAATCTCAAAAGGTTTAAGCAGATCTTTAAATTCAAGATGCTGCACTCAGGTCAGAGCAATCCCAGGCATAAATACAGACTGGGAGGAAGAATTCCTGAACTCCTTGAGAGGAGCCCTGCAGAGAAGGACTCGTGTGCTTGCAGCTTAGGAAGCAAACTGACTTGTGGTGCGGGTGAGGAATGTAAAGGTTAAGGGCAGCCTGGGCTGCAGTGACCACGAAATGGTGGAGATTGAGATCTTCGGGCAGTGATGAGGACACCCAGCAAGCTCACTGCCATGGCCTTCAGGAAAGTAGACTTTGACCTCTTCAAGGATCTGCTTGGTAAAGTGCCATGGGATAGAGCCCCAGAGGGAAGAGGGGCCCGGGAAAGCTTATTAGTATTTAAGGATTCCTTCATCCAAGCTTGGGAGCAATGCATCCCAACCAAAACAAAGACAAAACTACCCCAACTGCATGGATGAAAAGGACCTCCTGGACAAACTCAAACACAAAAAGGAACCCCAGAGAAGGAGGAAGCAAATAAATGTAACCTGGGAGGAAAAGACAGGTGAGATTATCTGAGCAGACAGGGTTCTGGTTCAGGGAATGCTGAAGTTGTATTTTTGGTGATAAAAGGTAGACAAGGGAAAATGTGAGCCGTCTATGTAAGAAAACAGGACACCTGGCTAGCCAGGACATGGAGAAGTCAGAGGTACTTGATGACATTTTTGCCTTGGTCTTTTCCCACACTATTTCCAGCCATATGAATTACAGAAGGTAAAGACAGGGGCTGGGAGAATGAATAATCATCCACTGTAGGAGAGGATCAGATTTGAGACTCCTTGAGAAATCTGCAGGTGCACATGTCTCTGGGGCTTGCCAAGATACATCTGTGAGTCCTCAGAGAACTGGAAGAAGAAGTGGCTGAGCCACCATCCATCATATTTTGAGCTTCCACTGATGAAAAAAAGAGAAGCATAATCTCAATTTCAAAAGGGGAAGGAAGGCAGACCTGTGGAATTAGAGGTCTAGAATTCACATCTGTGCCTGACAAGATCCTGGAGCAGATCCTTCAGGAAGCTGAGTTAAGGGACTTGGAAAGTATTAGGTGATAGGTGACAGGCAAACTAACTGTCACAAACAAAAGAGGCAGGCAACATGGTTGCTGTAGACAGTGAGGTTTTTTGGTGGCTTGGTGTAAAGGTTTTCTGACACTTATCAAGGTGGGATCTGGTTTGGAGAGCTGATGCAAAGGTGAACAAATGCTATCTCCTGGTAGTTGTTTGGTGTTCACTCACTAGAAAGTCCAAAACTGTCATTGCACTAAAGAGCCGAGCTTGCGATCACTGGTGAAAACTGCAATTGTAGTAGTTCTAATTTAGATGCATTTAAATTACTGTGGGATAGCATGCTCAGTATTTGGGTTCCTGCTGTGAATTCTGAAAGCTCACTGTCTTTTTAGTCACTATTAAAAGCATAAAGATTTTGTAGATATCCTGTGAGAATTTGCAGTTGTTTTGTGACTTTCTTAAAAGGCTGTACCTTCTGTTTTGATGCCATTTTAAAATTTTGACATCTGGGAGAAGTAGCTTACTTTGTGTGAGAATTTAAGGATATACTGGTGGTTTGGTTGTGTCAAAGAGAATATTAGCTCTTTCCCCTGGCATCTTGCGCTAGTGACTATGATGTATGAGATCCTCTGTCTTGAGTTAAGTGGTATTGCAGTGGTGAGCATTCACTGTCCCATAAATCTTTGTGAATTTTCTAATTTTGAATTTAGTGTTTTGGTTTGGTACTCCCTTCTGCCTTCATTAGAAGGGGTTTTTTGCATTTGTTGATAAAACTTAATTCCAATTTTGACAGAAAGCATAGACACAGCATTAAGAAGTTAAAGTAATCCACTTGAAATTCAAGGTCAGGATTATCTTTCAAAGTGATCTGGTATAAAAAATATCTTGTTGGCTAAGAATATGCATGAAACTTCAGTAACAACGTTTTTTCTTTTTTACAATTTCTAAAACTTGCTTATTGATGTTTTTGTCAGTAGTTTATTGTGCCTGTTATGGGAACGTATCTTATGTATGCCTGGCTTGCTAAAACATCACCTTCTCTTTTGTGTGCTAAGGTTGTTCCTTCCGGATTTTGCGCTTAGGATCGCGGGGTGACTTACCTCCTCTTCTAAAATCTATTTCTTCTTTCATGACAACTATTTCACTTATCTCTCTGTACCTAATGTCTGTCTCACTCAAACTCTTTCTGGTTGACTGGGTTTTGTGTTTTGCAGTTTCCACTTGGACTTGTACCTCAGGCTGTCAGAAAACTGTTGATCTTGCTTCTGCACAATTTCCTTAAATGGTGTTTAATGCTCTATTGATAGTGATTGAAAGTAATTTTATTACATGATGGCCCCTACCATGTCCCCAGGTAAACTTGTGTAGCTGGTTCTTCTCTTAAAAAAAACAACTTACTGGACAGAAAGGTAATCCAGAGTACTCTGTCTTTGGCAGAGGACAGCAGTAGAGTAGGCTGAGCAACAAGGTTCAGTGGCCAGCTGGGAGGGAGTTGGGTACAGTGGGGTTTGGGGCACTGTTTATGGCAGAGAGCACATGGGCTTGGTGAGGAAGTGTGGCAAATGCCAGTTTGCAGCAGTTGTTGCTTCTTTCCTAAACCTCTGTCTGTTTTCTCTCCAACCAGTTGTGAAAAGACCAAAAAGGGGAAAATAACAGAGGTAACAGCGGGTCAGTGCCAGAGTTAAGCTATTCTATGTTCTTGTTCCAACAAAATGCTGTGTGTTGCTGTATAGGAATCTTTCCTCTACTTTGATGCTTCTAAGAAGTCTTGAAAAAGTAGGTCCAGAAATGTCTTTTAACACTTCAACAGTGAACTGGAAGAATTAGTGATGAGAGCAGGCAACAGAAAGTCATTAAAGTAGTGTTAAACTGGTGTTACCTTGTCCTGGAGATACTGCTCTTTGTCAGTTTGGATGCCTTTGAACAACCTGTCAGGGGTAATTCTGATCTATGGACATCTGTGTTTTGGTGATTTAAAATTATAATTTGTGTGCTCTAGTAAATTTGCAGTTACTTAGTGACTTAAAATTATAAGAAGGAGGTTGAGTTATTTGATTTAGGTATTTTCCTATCAGCAACTGTGATGAAGGGTGAGACAGAAGAAATGTGTGATCAGACATTGGCAAAAGGATTGGAAGGTGGACAGGTAGTCTGTGTCAGAGAAGGAAGCAAATTGACTATTTCACCTTTTTCCTCACTAATAAGGAGTGGCAGAGAATTGCTTGAGCGATCAGGATACTCAGGGAGGTTGGGATTCTAGAGCATCTTAGGCAAAAATGAGACAGTAGAGACAAAATTCTGAACAATGTCAAATAAGTTGGCAATAGCAGTGTTTGGGATCAATCTTTAGGTAATTTCTTTTAATGACATTTGGAGCTACTTTGCGAGACACAGAAAAGACGGCAAAATTGCAGATCCTGCTGAAATGTGTGTTCTTAGATGAGTCAAGGCTTATTTGAGTGTGTTAGGGAAGCAAATTCTCTGTGGGAATTTGAGAAGTAAAAGACATTTAATTTCAACTATGGTAGTTTTGTTCAACTGTCGCATTCTTTAATGTGACAGATGAGTGACTGGTGGCTCCTCTGCTGTTGCTGTTAAATGGTGTTTTCTCTCCTAGGGATTGGACGTGGCAGAGGGAGAGGAACGGGGAGGTTTTCAACCCAAGGCATGGGGTAAGAAACATGCAGAGCACAGATTTTGGCAAGGCTCAAACTCAGTGGCAGTATTAATTGACAGTGTTGCCACTGTATGTATGGATATTGCTGTATGTTTGATAAACCAGTATGGATGCAAAAACTGAAAAATCTCTTAGATGATGAATGGAATTTTTTGTCGTAAATTAGTATTTGTAACTAGGCACACCTGTAGAATCCTAATATCTGAGTATATCTACTCGGTGTTTATATCTCAAACTTGGAGAGCCATACCTGCTGTCAATAGCAGCCTTTGAGTCTGGAAGTTGTGTGCTACATATAGTCTTAGGTAAATTTTAAACCAGATTTTTTCAGTGTAATTAGAACATGCAATGAATATATATGAAACTTGGAAGTAGCAATTCTGAACTTTTTTCTTCTTTTGAGGTTTCATGCTTTAGCTATTTGGACTCATATGGACCTTAAAATAGATGCAGAAGAAGTTACTCAGCAGCTCAAGAGTTTGCTCTCAATTTTGCTGGAATAACTTGGTTTATAGAAATGTAGCCTCCTCTACTTTCACTCAGAGTTTGCCTTTAATGACACTTCATGTAACATCAGTGATGTCATGATGAACTGGAGTCTTGTTCTACTTCTCTAATAATTCTTCTTGTTCATACTTGCAGATGATGAAATGAAAAGAGGTTTTTCTGCAGTAATGCTTTTTCACCTTTTATTTGCATCTGTGTATTTTGGCATTGGTGTCAGCAGAGCACTTTGAAATAATCTCAGTAGTGCTCTGAAAGGACATGATACTGGTCACTTATCAGTCAGCCACCTGCTGAAAAACTTACCAGTTGAGAGTGTCTTATCATTATATGTATAAACTAATGCTTTGTAACACTAGGAGGAATAGAGATGCTGTTAATTGATTTTTCAGGAATTAATTTAGTTCGGTTTCTTTACAGCAGTTTTGTTTACCAGTCTCTTCACTTTTTTCTCTTCTTCTCTTTTCTCCCTTTTTATCTGTCTGCTCATAAAAGAATATTTTTTTTTTTTTTGGGAACTATAATCTGTCAAGATAAGTTATGTGGAATTCAAGATGTTAAATCTGATACAACTTCAGCTAAAGATCATGACACTTGTGCTCACTGAATGACCCATGTGTTCTCTTCCATTTCTTAACTTTCAAAACTCTAGGACATTTAATCCTGCAGACTATACGGAGTCTTCTGTCACTGATGGCTTTGGGATAAAGTCAGAGATCTGGGAGACTGGTCAGAATGATGGAGATGATGGAACTGGTAAGATGCTTCAGGAGATGGAAGGATTGGAATGAAGACCTGTAGCAAATTTCAGCTAAAATAACGGTTCTGTTAGTGTTCATTTAACTTCTGGAAAACTTACGTACATCTCTTGTGATGCAGATATTAGGTGATTTTTAAGTTTAACTGCTGCTGATGTGCAGAGCCTGAGTGTCTCTCTGGTGAGAATGAAGGGAGGCATTTTGCAATTCTTTTATTGTAGTACTAGCAAACCCTTGAGAGACAAAGGAATTTGAAGAGTCACTGGAAGACCCTTATGTAAAGAACTGCTTAAATATCTTAATACTGCTTAAGATGTCATCTAATGTAGTTAAGGAGCATAAGTGCTCATAGAATTGATTTGGTCCACAGGCTTTAGACAACAGGGTGTGAATATCTAAGAAGAAAAAGAAAATAAAAAATTTACAAGTATGAATTCACTCAGTGACACTGGGATGACTTTGGAAGCCCCAGCTGCACGATGCAGAAATATAAGGATGTGAGTCTCTGGATGGAGGAGAATTCCAAGATCTGCAACTTTTGAAGAGAAAAATTATTAACTAAAGCACAAGTAGGCACTTGAATTGAAGCCAAAAAACCATCAACCTGTCTGAAGATTGAGGTAGATGTGTGGTTTTTTAATGAAGTTTCAAGTGAAAAGTACACACTTCCAGTTAAAGCTAAGAGACTGACGTAGTTTGGAAAGGAACCATATGGCAGTGGTCTCATGGTGATTCAGAAATGAGGAGGGTGGCCTGCTTATGTTTGATGGGAAAAATAGGATACCTTGCTGCTTCCTATGTTTTGTGACAGAGGAAGAAGGCGAAGGAAACCTTGTGTTAGAATGGCAAAAGTCCTGTATGTTTTTGTCCTCACTTGGGAGCTGTTGAATGGATTTCTTTTTAACTGCAGCAATCGGTAACTCTTCTCATCTCTTCATTTGTGAAGCCTGCTCAGGTCATTTTTCATCAGTTCCCGTGTCAAGTGTGGAAACCCATCCTGAAGGGCAGAGTGTGCTCTGTTGAGCTGTGCTGTGAACCACTTGAGATGCAGCTTTTTGAATGTCTTACAAGCCACTTTCTGCTTTCCAGAGAAGACAACAAAAGGCTCACAGTTTAAGGAGGCTTATTAAGCAGCTATCACTTTGATTGCCTTCTAAACCGGTGTGGAAGATTGACTTTGAGTGTATCAGTGGTTGTTAATGGGAGCATTCTTGCCAAATACAGTATCTCTCTAAGGAATTACTTTTTTAATTACTTGGTACTGTAGCACAAACAGAAATATGCTTTTTGTTCCCACTCACATTAGTTTTTCAAATAAGGAAGATACCTAGAGTCTTAAAAATTCCTCTGGGAATTCTTATGTTGTTGTTTTCTACCTGTGGGTAGGGTATGTTATCACAAGTGTTGCAAGAGCTAAATAAAATCTTCAAGAGGGGTACTAGGAGATTGGATGAGAGGTAGAGAATCACTGTTTTGTAACTACTGATTGCAGCTGTAAAGTGTAATCTACCTATGACTTGTGTTCCACTTTGGAAATGAACTCAAGTGTTTGAGACCCTCTCTGCTAACTCAGAGTAGCTTCCATGTGCCTCTGTTACATCAGCCTCTGTCCTGGTAGGCATCTCTTTAGTGTTCAGTAATGGAAGAAATCTACCTAGGAATAGGAGTAGCTTGTGTGGGTAAACAGATCCCTCTAACAGTATGAATGTGTCACTGTGAGAGGTGTGCTGCTGACAGAGTATTGGAAATTCGGCATTTTGGTGTGTGGAATTTCTGTTTGGATGCCAAGCACATTTTTGCTGTGCACATGTCGCCAACAACCACACTGGACTTCAATAACACAACCTAAGGCATGCATAGAAATTTGGGAAGCATTGTAGGAAGGTATGAGAAGGCATTTGGGAATTTTCCCTGGCCTTATTAGATGAATGAATCTTTGAGGTATGAATGAGTAGGTGTCATTGTGAGGCAGTTCCTGCAAAATTACTTGGTGGAAAAATTAAGTAGGCTAGGTAAATGTTCTTGCTGGGTGTTAAGCACTTTTTTGTTGCTAATCTTAATTTACTTTCAAATGAAAAAGGCACTATAAGTGACAAAACAGAAATGTCTCTAAAAAATGCTTTCTTTTATGGTATTACTTCTTTAGACAAACTCTAGGAATATCTGAAAGAAGGCCCTGGGCTGAAAGGAATCACTTCAGAAAGGACAGGCTTTAAAATTGATTCATCAGTTTTGTCCAAGTGCTTAGCACTTTCAGCCTTGTGATAGAAAGCATCTTGAGGGTTTTTAGTGGAAACTGCAGCTGGGGTGGTAATTTTACAGCAGAAGAGACTGCTGGGAAGGAACATGGAAGCAGTGCTAGGCAGGGACCGTGACGGACAAGGTATGGGGCTGGAAGTAGATTGCATGAAGTTGAGCATGATTTGACTTGTTAATCCCAAATATTAATTTTCACATTTTCTCCCTTAAATTTACAGTGCTATTTTGTTAGTTACAAATCAATGACCCAGTTAAGCTCCCAATGGGGAGCTATATGTGGGAACTCTATGTGTATGGAAAACTATAAAGCTTGCAGTGGCATTTTTGATGTCAGGTGAGAGTTTATACAGTGAGGACAGGAAAGAAATCCCTCTCTTTATTCCTCATTACCCAGTCTTATTTCTAATTTCATCTAAAAAGAAGATAAACTGTATTATCCCATGCTACTTGTAAAACTAGTATCTTTTCCTCTGCAGTTAATATTAAAGAGGAGATAACTGGGTAACTGCCTGGAGAAACAAGAGATCTTTGCTTATCAAAATGTTTTCTGGAGATGTCATACAAATATAAGCTCTTTGTGACATTGAGTTGTTTACTAAGTATTTCTTCCTTTCGCCAGCACCGGGGAAATGAATATTTTCATTAAAAGTAAATGCATTATTTGTTCCCAAAGTGTAGTTTCTGTCATGTGTACTCTGAAAGTGCCCTAGAACCTCATGCCCTGAATTGTTGCAGATGCCAGAGGCCTCATGGTAACTTGAAAAATGTTTCTAGGTGCACAATTGTGTAATCCAGTAGAAAAGCTATCTGGTTCTGTGAAGCTACGTTCTAGTGTTGGTTGAAATACAGACTGAAGGGCAAGTCTTCAATAGTTTGCAACATTTAAGTCTAATTGTATTCCGAATAATACAGCATTAGTTTTCCTGCATCCTAATTTATATAGAAATAATGTACAGATGAAAGTCAAAGAGAAGGGACAGATGAAGAGAAACAAAATTACCAATTCTCCTCCAAAAGGGAATAAACTTGAGCAGCATGATTCCTCTCTTACCTTTTTTGTAATGTACAGGGCAGTGGGAGAAAATGAGCGCAAATCACAGCAGTTCTCATACATAAATTATATTGGAGGTACTCACTTCTCAAATATGGTTGTAAAAATGGCCTCATGTTCTGGTAATTTACTCACGACTCTACTTTGAGTTTCATAAGTTTCATGGAAAAACTTCCTTTGTTGTCTTAGTTATGAACAGCCTTTAATTATTCTGAAACTAAGTAATGACAAAAAATAAAAAATAAATTATAGAATAACTTTCGAGAGGGGCAGTTACGTTCCTTGGAAGGTACAAGGAAGTTGGTGTTTGGGTTTTTGTTTTTTGACAGTTTTGTGTTTGGTTGGGTTTTTTTTTCAATATGTACTGTAAAAGCCAGAAGGAACATTTTAAGGAAACCTTCAAGTCTTTCTGGAACGCAAATCCAGAAGGAAAGAACTAGTGCATGAGTTTGGCATAGACCATGTCAAATTTGTTTTGGGGCTAATATCAATGGTTATTTAAAGAAAGGGTAAAAGGTCACGTGGTGTGACAGGAAGAGAGGAGAACTGGGGAACATAGCTGAAGACTCGTCAAGAGATGTATTCTATTTTTATTGGCTTGATAACTTTCTAAAACTGAACTTGTTACAAAGAGGAAAGAGTAACAAATAACTAACTAGCTTGAAGCTTGTATGACAAGGATCCTTGAAAACATGAAGCATAATTTTGATGGAAAATGGGAAACTCTTGAATTGTGATGCTTTGCAAAGCTTGGGGGAAAGATTGGGAAGAGGAGGCATGAGTTGCGGTAATGCCAAGGTGGATTGTGGACTAAAAAGAAATTGATGTGCGTGTGGCAAGATCTCACTTGGAAATCCCATCAATAGGAGGAGGACATTAGAAAACTGGATTTAGTTCAGAGAAGAGTACTGAAATAACTGAGTGGAAGGACTGAGTTGAGAAGGAAGAGTGTTGGTAAATTATGCTAGTAAACTTAGCAACTTGGGTAAACTAATAAAGGGTGAAAGGCTGTACACAGTATTTGAACGAGTAGAGCCTCAGAACTAGTTTTATAAGAGCAAACAGCAGATATTTGTTTAAATTGAATGTCAGGAAAACATCACAAGTATTATTCCAAATGGTGATGGAAAATACTCCGACTTGATATATCTGAGCTCTTTTAGTGTTTATTTTAGCAGACTTCGAGCTCTGTTTTAGTATTCTGGTGTCAATGCAAGGCTTCTAGACAGGCATTGGCACTAGCTTATGGGGGATAAATACAAGCAGGGCAAATACTTTGATTTCTTCTTCAAAGAAGAAATACTGAGGGAAGGGACTCTGTGCTGGTCAGGGGAGGGGAAGGAAATCAACTGTTCCTCTAAAAACTACTGCTCACTGGGCTTTTCCTCCTTTTCAAAATTTCTGTAGAAATGTGTGGATTACTCTAGAAATTTGAGGCATTGTAGTAATTTTATTACAGGGTATGGTTATTTGTAAAAACGTCAGCCCTGATTAGGGGCCGTTCGCTAAAATGTGAGCATGAGATGTTTCAGACAACTCTGTATTGCTCCACAGAGCCCACACAGAGGGGATGTTACCTTGCCCAGGATCTGCCAAATAATTTTGGATTCCAAGGTATAGTCCCCCTCCCTTCCCCCCACTGTATGTAACCTTCATAGTCAGCCCATTTGCCTGGCAGGACTGGCGCCGCTCGACCCTCCTCTGCCAAAGCCTGCTGCGGTGTCACAGGGTACCAGAGGAAGCACCAATGCAGTACAGGGTTTAGTACTAGGTGGCTTTGATGCTGTCCTTGGGGGGCTTGTTTCTGGATTAATGTGCCTTGGAACAGTTCCCGGTTAAGTGAAAGGAGACTATTGGAGCAGCAGTCCTTTTGCTTTTGTACTTGACCCAAGGTGCTGGTGGCACTGGCTTTGGTGCTAGTGTTTTCATTGCTTATGGTTGCAGAGTTTACACAGAGGCTCTGGTTGTTGTTGGGATAACCTTCCCCATACTGCTGCCAGTGGTCAAGGCTTTCAGTCCTTTTATTGCTCTTGCATGTCTATACCTGCTGTGCCTGGGTTTTCGCATCTGCAGAATTGTTTTCTGTGGTTTTCCTATTTCTGCATGCTGCACTATGCTCCAGTATTTGCCAAATTCACTCTGTCACAACTTACAGGAAATGTTTTTTAGCTACAGTGGAAATCTAAAGACTGTCCTGCTACCATAGTAAGAATTATTTGTGTTCTAAGATAAGTTGCTCTCTCAGGGGAGGGAATTCTTCTACTCTGACGAGTGAATTAACAGGTTGGAAAGTAGTTTCCACAGGCATAGCTTGGATCTTCAGATTGAATGTGTTGGAAGTAGGATTGTGGGTGCGTGAGCAGATGTTGTGGTTGTGTTTTGTTCTGTGTGAATTTGTGCGTGAAACTAAGGATCCTCTGGGAGGGTTAAGTAACCTCTCACTGTCGTTGGACTCACAGGAGGAAGTTCTTCCAGTATTTGAGATTCATTACTGGGTGCAGATGTGCATTCATGCAAATTAAGTCCAGTACCATCGTGGCTAAGAAATTCCAGAAATTAAGGGCAGGGGCGATGGAGGAGTGGTGGTGTTTCCCTCCTGAAATTTTAACTCTGCAGGCCAGTTTCCTAGAGCTTCCAACCATATTTCCAAATATGTTTCCAGCCTCCATCTCCTTGCATTGTGTTCCACTGATAATGAAAACAGGATTGCTTGTAAAGCACAAGGATTGAAACACAGTATTGTGCCTTTAACATGTACCTTTTTTCTTTCTTTCTTTCCCCAATTATAATAGGAGCATGGAAAAACTCAGTAGAGGAATGGACAGCAGAAGACTGGAATGAAGATGTAAGTGCAACTGGTTGGATATACCAATTGATTATTCATTATCTTCAAAGTTTGTGTTGTTTTCAAAAACTAAATATTTGAAACAACCCATTATTTCAAGTTTATTTTCAGAAAAGTGAAAATAAGTCATCCCTTTTGCCTCCTCCTGCAAGGTGAAATGTTAGTGTTAGTCTTGGAAATGTGTGAATGTTTCATGTAACTGATAGGGAATCTCCATCCTTACCTAATGACAGGGATGTATCTTTTGATAGGATTTAAAGAAACTCTTAAATTCCTAGGTTTTCTGTATCAGTTGATGTCATCAAAAACTGACATATTTTAAACCTGTCCTCGGTTTCTTCAGCACGTGCTACGAATTGTGGAAATCTATGGGCTATTCTTATCTGTTTGATGCTGGTATAATACAGTGTTTGTTGTTTGGGAGGGGTGTTGAGCAATACTGACTAGCGATATAATTTGTTTTAGTTAGAGCTGCATAATTTGCAGATGATTTCGAAATCTCTAGCCCATTGTTTATTTTTATTTATTTTGGACCCTGGAAAAATCCCTATAACCTAGGATAAAGTTTTTTGTCTGCTAGTATTCAGAAAGAGTGAACGAAATGTCAAGATGCAGATACGTTAGCCCAAAACATGCACCAAAAAAAAAAAAAAAAAAAAAAAAAAATTGTATCTTTTACTCTAAAAATAATTGCATTCTATTACGAAACATATTAGTGTATTGGCATCTACCTTGCAAATTTTGGCAAATCTGTTGCAAGAAGGACCCTTATTGAGTGTGAGCTTTTGTAAGAGGGCCTTCCCCAGACCAGAGCCAGATGCCGTCTAGTGCCTCAATAGATAATTGGGAAGTAAAACTAAAATAATTGTTTAATCAAATGTTCAGGGAATACGAAAAGTATTGGAAGAGCGTTTGAAAGTAAACCAGTCATGTGGCGAGATTTGGACCTCTGCAAGATTTGACCTGTTTCAATGAAAAATACTCTAATATAGCCAAGTATCAATTTATTTTATAGGAATAAAGACACAGCTTCAGAACAAGGGCCTGGTGTCTGGAAAACAGCGACTCAAAACTTTTCAGGATTGTAGTGGGTGATGAAAAAAGAACAACTAAGCATGAGCTGATGCAGTATCAGAAAAGCTTCTGTTTGTAGTCTTTTTGCCTGTTGGTGCTCTTCCCCATCTCTTACTCGTTCTTTAGTTATGTGGATGCTGCTGAACTTGATTCTCAAGTATCAAATCCAATTTCTCATTGGTTTTACAGGTGGAAGATTGTGTATAATAGCTGAAAATGTCTGATCAAAGATCTTTGAGAAAGGAAGATTTTAGTTTAGAGAATCTGAAAGAGTTACTTTAGGAGCATATGATGGACTCTGGTTTTAATCTAGCATGTAGTATGAACCTGTGTCTGTAAGACTGATCTATGCATTTAAGTGTAAAAACATGTGTAATAAACAGTTCTAGTGGCATGACTATTGATAAAAGAACCAAGGAAGCTGATATACTTGCTTTCTGCAGGGAAAGATGAGGTGTTTTTCTGAAGAATATTTCTGTTCAAATGTGGTGTTTTCTAGTCAAATATAAGTTATGAGCAAGTGAGTGAAATTTAACATTGTTTGACCCAGGAAGAATTAGGTCTTTGTGACCTAATAATCCTGTCTGGTCCTTAGCTTTTACAGTGAGTATTGAGCAAGTATAATAGGTTGTCAAGGTGCTATTAAATAGAATGGAAACTGCTTGCAGTGAAAATAAGTGTTTGTATTTTGTTAAAGGGATATTCAGGGTATGAACAATGAAGGACTAGACAAATATTGAGGTACTTTAGATGGCTCTGGATTTTGCTCTTAAAATTGTGATCATGCTCTCCTGTCTAAAGAAAGTGAAGTTTGACTACAAAAACTATTCCCAAGGAGAGAAATAGAAAGTGGGTGATGGCAAACATTTTCTGTAT
This sequence comes from Catharus ustulatus, assembly GCF_009819885.2. NCBI lineage: Eukaryota > Metazoa > Chordata > Aves > Passeriformes > Turdidae > Catharus > Catharus ustulatus. The sequence continues at coordinate 7,893,272 of NC_046262.2, read as the reverse complement.
GACTTTGGTAGTACTAGTTTTTATCTGAAACCACAGCAACAATTTTATAGAAAAAGGAAAGGAAAAAAACAAACTGTGTTTTAGTAGAAGTGGCTTCTTTACCAGGATGCAGCATGAGAAGTTATTTTAATTTGTTTACCTTCACTATGTCATACTAACCAGTAAGCTTTTTGTTTTATTTCTGATTTGTGGATGTGAGGATTCTGGAGTATATTTTTCCTCTTTCTCCTCCCTATTCCTGTAGTCCTTTGGGAGCTCATAGCTGGTTGTCAAGTGTGTTGTCTGTTTGGTGATTGGAGAATGATTTTATCATAGGAACAGGAGCTGGAAAGCACGAATATTTCTCTGCAGATGGAGGACATACCTCTGTGAGGCCAACACCGACAAAAGGCTCACAAGCATTCGTTCAGTTCTGGGAAAATGCCAGAGCCTCAGTGAAAGATTTGTGAGTGTAGTGTGCAGCGAACATAATGCTTGATTGGGAGCTGAAAACACTACTTGTGAGAAATACTAAATACATCCCTGTAATAAAACTTTTCAGCTGCCGCAGCACGAAATACATGTTTTGACAAATGCTGTAATCCCTTCAGAGTCCTGAATTAAGTGTTTGGCTGGACCTTGTGGCAGTGAGTTTACCATAGGGTGTAGTGTAAACCTCACTGTAACTGAGCTAGTAGCCAGAGACTTTCGTTTGCATGCTGGCTCATCTCTAGAGAGCATTTACTCTCTCACACATCAAGAGTGCATTTGCATTGTCACAAGCATCCTCAGTCTCCTAATTTGCTTAATTTTTGGGGTTCATCAGGGTTTATCCATGGTTAGTCTTTTCCTGGGTTATATGAGTGAAAGAAACTGTTGACATTACAAAGAATTTAGTATCAGCTAAGGGATTGCAGATCATAGTGTACTGCTTGTGCCATTAGCTGACCTCCTCGTGCCATGTAATGCAGGAATATCATAATACCCCAGAAAGTACAGTACGCATTGCTCTAAAATAAAACACGTGATGGGGAAAGTACTGAACAATAGAGGAGCAACCATTTTAACTGAAATGTACTTAAGCAGAATGTTCTTTCTTTGTTATGGTCAGTGGGCTGTCAGCATTAATCTCAGGACAAGTGATCCAGAAATGAGGGATTAAAGTGCATTGTGTTGGCAGCAAGCGAAAGGCAAGAAATGGAGGGAGGAACTGCGGTAGTACCAATTTCTTCATGGCCTCATGTGCTCCTTGCAAGAGGGTGTTGGGAGAGTACGTGAAATATCTCTACTCTGCCTCTGAGAGGTGATTTGAGTCAGCCCTCCTGTGCCCTTCTTAAGTCAAGAGTGTTTCATAGGAGATCTCTATGAGGTGTCCGTGTTCAGGGATACACATGCTCTCAGTAGAAGTGCCTATGGGATGGCAATTGAAATTGGCTCATGTTCATGATGTCCTTTAAACTGGGCTGCTAGAAATGTATGCAATTAAAAATGCATCATTTCCTAGAGGAGCTGTATCAAATGGCGCATTCTAAAGGGGTTCTTTGAATAGATCAGTTGTTCTTCAAAGACAAGGCTACCAAAGGAACTAAGGGTGATTCTGTGAAAATTAAATTTCAAATACCAGCATTGTACATTCATATCTCTGCCTTTCTGAAGTGGCTTAAATGCCTTCTTAAAGTGCCTTCATAAATGGCTTAAGACCTATTCTGGTTTGCAAGTACTCCTGTCAATAGAAAAAAAATAGCCCTTGGAAGTTGTAGCTGTTCAACTACTACTTTTTAAACAAGAAAAAGTATTGAAAAATCCAACCACATGGCAAAAAACCAACCCCCTCTTTTCTTCCCAAGTCCCGAATGGCTCCACTTCCCCAGGTGCCTGTGCGAATATCTCCCTGTATTGTAACAGCATGGTGAAAACTATGCAGCTTTCCCTGTGGGTGGTCTGACCTGTTACCTGAGTGTCAGCATGGCCCGCATTTTATTATTGTTTACGAGCTCCTGCTGTCAGAGCACTCAGATAAAGACCTTATTGCCTCTCCTAACAGAGCTGCCAAGAAGGAGCCATGAATGCTGGTTAACTGTACTTACCTGTACTTATCTGCCTCTGCTGGTGGTGGCAGCTGAAATGTCAGATGCAAGAATACATGGAATGAGTGGGAGCAGTGCAATGTATTGCCCTTGTGCAACAAGATTTATCAGAGTTGCTCTATAGTGTCATAAATTGTCTGTACATTGATGGAAGAATGGCTGTCACGTTAATTACTTTTCTACTGGTTTCTACAGTTAAACTGTTTCCCAACAACTGTGTAGTTATATTGGTATGTTGTTCTATGCTGGTAAGTGTTTTCAGAAGGTCAAATTTCCTAACCCAACCCTCTAATTAAATAGGTACTTGATTCTGTGGAGAAGATTTTACTGTAATTGGCTACGTATTTTTGTCTTTTTAAGCAGAGCTTCACAGTAGCCGTTTGTAATGGTAGTTTGACCTTACTTTTATCTTGAAAATGCATGACCAAAGTGGAATTTCTGCAGATGTTGCAGAAGGGAAATGTGAGCATATAAAACTCTTCCCCTATCTCTTTTTCAGCTTTCTGAAACAAAAGTCTTCACTGCATCTTCTGTTTCAGCTGAGAATCGTGTCACTCCTGGGCAAAGGTGAGCTCTTCTTCCATGTTCTCCCTATAGTTTAAAAACCTTCTCCTTGATTAAACAATGTTAGCTTCCACAGATAAAATTCTGAGTAAAAACTCTGTCAGTGATTGGTCAAACTCATCTGAAAATTGAAAAAGCATTGCTTGCAAATTGTTGTTTCTGTGAGTTCCTGAGTTACATATTTTTGTCTGTGGAAGTGGAGACAAACTTATCAAATGTTTGACCATAACACATCTTCTGCATCAGGACTGCTTACATGCAGGAAGAAAAGTAGCTGGGAAGAAAAATTCTGTTGAAAAGGGTGCTCTGATTTTAGTGTCCAGAAAATAGAAAACCTGCCTTTGTAAATGCAGAAAGTGTTCTGAATGTAGTGCTTTGACAAATGTGTTAAATTAAAGCTTGCATTGGCAAAAAGGTGAATTCCCTGGTAAACATCACAAACCTTTACTCATGATAGAGAGTTAAGATGAAGAACCAAAAATATGTCAGTTGCTGCCTTCCTTTGCTTACCTTTATCTTCAAATGCCTTTCTGGTGTTGTTGTGAAACACCCTCTATTAGCCTCATGTTCCTGGAGAACATGTTAAAGTTCAGTGATGAAGATTTCAGTATCTGGATAGCATGAGATCTGAAAACTTAATAGGCTAATATCACAAATATCCTGATTCTGCTGTACTGCAGCAAAATTTTCCATGTAAAATGGATGTGATTTGCATGAGGCATGGTGTCAGATGGTGTACAGTTTGTATTTCTTTCTTTCTTAAAGGTTGTACAATTGTATATTTTTGTTTCATTCTTCCAGTGGATATCCCTCAAATTATGTTAGAAAATGTTTTAGTTCATCCACTCAAATTGAGGTGGGATTTTTGTGTTTGTTACTTACTGGCAAAAACTCCCTTCTCTCTTTTTGTATGATAGACAAAAAGCGTTTGAAAAGACTGGTAGTAATTCTGTTTCTGGGATGGCAGCTTTAGTATTGTTAGTGCTTTCCTCAGTGTCGGTGGAGTTTAATCACTGTGTTCATTCCAGCTAAATTTTACTTTGTCTTACAGCATTGATTTGGTGACACTACTTCAAAAGCCAGTGACATCGACTCAAGAGACAGAAAGCTCCTCATTTGAGTCTCCCCAGCAGCAGACCTTTGGTCAAGCCTTAGTATTCACAAATTCTCAGCACAGCACCCAGATGGCATCAGGAACAGGCAGCTCCAGTGCTGTAAACTCTTATTCTCAAAGTCTGGTAAAACTATCTTACACTTTCTAAATGTTATGTTTTCTAAATGTTGTTCATGAGTAAATATTTCAGGTTAAACAACTTCTCCAGTGCTGATCATTTAATTGTATTTGGTATTTGTTGAAAAAGCTGAAAATTAAAAATATAATTCCTTCCTTTTGCCCCCCCTTTCCCCCTGAAAAAAAGAAATTACTTTTTCGTTTTGCTGGTTAGTTATCTCTGGGTTTACATGATGTAGTTATATCAATTTTTGATTAGAGAGTGCATGTGCTCATTGCTTGCTGATGTAGGATAAAATAATTTGTAGTTAAAAGTTCGAGGCCAGAAAATGGATGTGTCATTTCCAAGCACATATTCAACTGCTTCTTGTGGAAGCATGTCTATTTCTGACATGTTTGAAGGTGTGAGATGAGATGTTTATTCTCTAAAAATTGGTCCTAATTTTAGTAAATCTATGATACTTTAAGATGCATGGGTCCAAGCGAGTTAGTATTATTGTGATTACAGTAGTGTAAGTTTTTACTGGTAATTTGTTAGTAATCTAGGTCTGAAAAGATTTTAGTTGCTGCTGGATAGCAGCTGTAGACATTGACCCTATCATTATGTTCAATTAGTTAAAATATTAACTCCGCTCCTTCCCTCCTTCTTTTTTGTCTTTCGGTAGTCGGCTGTTCTTTGTTCTGGCTTTGGAGAGCTCAGATCCTCTAAACTGGCAAACTCTACTGGTTCCCAAATCTTGGACCAATTGAAATCACCAGGACTGAGTCAGCTTACCTCTCAACAAACCAATAGCAGTTCTGCCACAGCTAGCACAGTTCCTGTGTCATCCTGGGATCTAAAACCACCTAGTACTCAATCCTCCGTCCTCAGTCAGTTTGGTAAGTGCTTTGACACAGCTTCTCTCTTTCTGTCTGTGTTTGGCATGAAGAAATCTTACTGGCTATGATAGTTTAATTAATGAAAGACTTTTCCTAAAAAATTTAATACTAGTAGTACAGTTACTTACAGTTTCTTAAGTGTTATGTTTGTTTGCTGGTAATACACATCACAATTATATTTATTAAGCCTAAGTCTATCCATAAATGTCATTACAGCTTTAAAGTTATTGAGCCTTCCAGGTAATGACATCTTTGATTTAATGTGTTTGAATATTTACATGGAACTTCGTTGGTGATTGTTTTTTAACAAAGGCTGAAAAATACTTATTTTCATTGTAGCTATCCTGCTTTTAGCCAAGTATAAAATTATGTACATGTATTTTGTCATTTTTTCCCCCAAATTTTCTGTTCTAATCATTACATGAATTTTGAATGAGTACTATGTAATTTCTTCATAATGTGCATCACGCCTCAGTGTTCTTTCCCTTGTGTGCTGTGAATGATTCAGGTTACTTGTTTTGTAGATTTATAATTGTATGAATTTTTCATGTAATTGAGTAAAATTAGTAGCAACATTGAGAATGACAAACTTATTTTCTGCGGTGCTGTTCCTAGCAGTATCCTCACTATGAAGAGGCTAGCTCTTGTGTCTCTCGTGTGTGTGTATATGTTCATGTGTAGATAAGCAGCCATTGGTAGCAATTACTACCTTTGACATGCAGAAATTCTAAAAAAAAACCAAAACCACCTTTTACATTTTAATGCTTTCTAATGGACTTCACCAACTGAATAAGAACCCTTTCACACTGGAAATGCTGGAGGTCTTTGTGGTGTTTGACCGTGCTTTAGGTCACTACATGGTAGAAGAATTCCTTTTTTTTTTTTTTGGATCTTCTTTGCAGGGGAAGGGAATCCTGAATCATATTTCTAAATTGCACAAACTCTTAACCCCTTGGAAGTAATCACATTATATCAGCACAGTTAATTGCAGTGAAACTTGAAGTGTCTGATTAAAATAATCCATAACAGGTTTTGAAGATTAATGTGTGTGATAATATTGTGGCTGTGTACATTGGTTTGTTATCATATTTTTGGAAAAAAACTAAGTATACTTGGCCACAGCTGTTTATTTAAAGCAGAAGATGTATCAACTGTTGTCCTTATTAGTGTTAGAGTGATAGTAATCCTATGAAACTCCTGTGATGTCTGAAGACTTGGAAATGCTGTAGAATCATAACTATTAAGCATCACCCAGATTCTTGCATAAAGAGTAGAACTGTGAAGAGCAGAGTTGAATGCTTTAATTTTGATATTTCTTTTTCCCAACACTGACCAGACTTTAAATCCCAGCCTGAGCCATCTCCAGTTCTGAGCCAGCTGACCCAGCGGCAGCAACAAATGCAGGTGGTTCCCGTTCCTCCTCCTGGGCTGGAGTCATCCTCCTCCCATGTAAAACTCCGAGAACCATCACCGGTAGACACCTCTACAGCTGTTAGCAAAATATTACAGCTCCCCACTCTCTCTGTGGATAACCAGGCAGTGACTGTTCATCAAACCCAGCAGAAACAGATCAAACCACCAAAAAGGAGGTTAACTCCAGCATCCAAGGTGAGTAATTGAGAGGTGGCTTGTCATTAGTAAATGTAAAAACTCAAAACTTTTGTCAGCAGTGGCATGGTCTGCAGGACCAGGGCAGTGACTGTCCCCCCTGTACAGGGCACTGGTGAGGCTGCACTGTCTCCAGATGTTGAGGAGCTGGACTGTGTCCAGAGAAGGGAACAGAGCTGGGGGAGGTCTGGAGCATAGGTCTGAGAAGCGTCTGAGGGAGCTACAGGGGCTCAGCCAGGAGGAAAGGAGGCTCAGAGGAAACCTGATCACTCTCTAGAAATGAGGGTGTAGCCAGGTGGAGATCAGTCTCTTCTCCCAGGAGTGACAAAACAATAGGAAGCAGCCTCAAGTTGCACTAGGGAAGGTTTAGATTGGATATTAGGAAAAATGTCATTACTGAGGGGATTGTCAGTCACTGGAGCAGGCAGCCCAGGTAAGTGACAGAGTTACCATCCCTGGAGCTGTTTAAAAGATGTGAAGACATGGTGCTTAGAGACATGGTTTGATAGTGCTGGCTGTAATAGTTGGATTTGATCTTAATGTTCTTGTCCAACCTAAATGATTCTATGATTTCATTTGGTATGTGTTTTATATAAATTGCTAGAGAGAAGGAGAGCAAAGGCCTTGGTGTATTTCTTATTAATGAAACAGGAAGTACTAAGCTGGATAGTTACTAGGTCCAAAATACTGTGGTGATATCTTTTGCAAGTATGTAGCTGGTTGCTCTGTATGGAAAATAACTGTTGCTGAGTGAATTTCGGATTGAGTTAGTAGCCACAATATGAATATTGATGGAGCGGGGAGGGATGTACACAGATGATACTTTGTTATTGTGGAATAATATGGTTTAGTCCTTCAATTCCAGATTAGAGTATAGTCAGTGTATTAATTTCAGGTTGCAGATGCATACGAAGGAATTACATCTTTTTTTCTTCCTTTAAGATTCCTGCCTCTGCTGTGGAGATGCCTGGATCAGCAGACATGACAGGGTTAAATGTTCAGTTTGGAGCTCTTGAGTTTGGATCAGAGCCTACACTTCCAGAGTTTGGATCAACTTCAAGCAGTGAGAGTACCAGCCAGGCGACCAACAATAGCTTATATTCAAAATCTGTAAAGTATGTGTGAGTTGCCCTCCTGCATTCTCAGGTGTTCTTGAAGGGGGTCAAGTTAGTGCCAAAAACATCAAGACGGGGTTACAATGCAATGAGAGGGGAAAATGTGATGACTTGTTTTCTTCGGACTGTATCTTAAATGATAAATTTCTTCTGTAATGATAATCAAAATATCCCTGGATGGATAGAGGCGAAACTGGAGATGGCATGAATATAAATAACCTTTTACTAAGCTTTATAGAATTTATAGAATTTTTTTCTCATGTTAAATTGCCCTGATTTTGAGGTGTTTTGGGGGTTTGTTCCTCATTACCCATTTTTTTCACTGTCTGATCCAGCAGAGTTTACCTTTGTACCATATATGGATGTTAGTAGCTTGGCACCTGGTTACAGGTCTGATGCTCCTACCAGGATAAGAAAAGAAGCTAGACTTTGTGTATGCAGAAGCTTGTACTGAAAAGCTAAAACAGCCAATGATAAGTGCCAGTGTACCAGTAAACCATTTTTAAGTCCTTATTTATTGAAAAATTGACATCAGTAAAAAGCTTCCTGAAATTAATTCAGGAATATTAATAAAAATGAACTTTCGCATAACTTTTAGTTTTAAGCATGATATTTAAACTAATTGGAAAATAAAACATCCCTGCAGGTTTTAAAATATTTTTTAGCCCTTTACATAATTCATTCTGTAACACTGGAATTCTGTTGTAAAAATAATCCTATTGTGATTATTCATCATATACCAGACTTTATCAATTCTGCTTGTTTAAAAAAGAAAGACTGTGATCATTAATTTATCCTTGAAAAAGGTGGAAATAACATGACTGAGAAGTGCTTGTGTGTAAATTCTAGTTTTGGTTGGGCTGAAACGAGGAAGGTGAATGTTGCTTAGTGCAGCTGATGTTTTGAAGCAGAGATTAGTGAGGACCAAAGCAATATTGTAATTTTTTTTTTCTGTTCTTAGATTTTCTAATCTAAGTAGTGTAGATTTTTCTGTGTGTTTAAGATAGTTCTAGATAGCTGTATAGGAGATTATATTTTCATAAAGGTATTTGAAATACTTACCAAGATGATAAATAATTTTTTTTCCAGTGATCCTTTGAATACCTCTTTGCCAATATCCAATACAGTACAGGACTCCACCTACACAACCTCTGCCATCAGCTCTTCCAGTCTGACCTGCTCATCCCAGCGCACTAGCCCTGTAACCACTTCCTCCTATGACCCGACTTTGGTGCATAGCAGGATAGCATACCAAAGCTCCATGGCTCCATCTGAACCAACCACTGTTGCAGTTACGGTGAGTTCACTACAGAAACAGGAACCTAAAAAAGGGGAAATATTCTTACCTATGTTAGGTTTGTATTCCCCTGATAGATTAATGCTTTAACCAAGCCAAGTGGTATTTTTTAGTCCCAAGCCCACCCTCTTGCTTGTTTTGGCTTTTCTTGGTGTATAGTCATTTTTGGTAATACTGTGTTTAGGATATGAGAGCCTCTGATTTTGTGGGTTTTGACATCTTAAATGATCTTTTGACCTTTTTTTTCGTAATACTTAAAATTCTGCATTTCCTTCCCTGGAGCTAAGGAACTGTCTCTATTTTGACATGACTTGACAGTTTTTATACAAAGGTATATTAGCTACTAAATTTATATGGTACCTAGCAAATGGATCCCACTTTTTTTTTTTTTGGCTCCTCCAGCATTACTTTTCAGTTGTATTTAAAAGCTAGTGGGAATTGGTTTCATGCGTTATTTTAATAAACATAAGGAGAGGTCTAATATAGGACAAAGAATCTCTTGGGAGATTCAGACACACCTGCTCTCATTGTGTATGAAATGTAAGTTTGTTTTAAAAAAACTGAGTTTATTAAATGTGTTAGGAACTTGTGAGAGTTTTTAAATTTATTTGCTTCTGGCCTTTGTTATGTGTTGGCTCAGTCACACTTGTCTTCTGCACTAGCTCGTATGTACTGGTGAGGATCAAGCATAGACTATCCACTTCTGTACTCCAGCGTTATCCAAAAAACAACTGGTGCTTCTCAAGTCTTATCTTTCAATGGAAAAAAATTGGCGTCTCTGTGTAACTTGGATAGTTAAAATTGTGAGTTACATTAGATCAAAAGCACAACCATTTCCTATATGTTAATGCAATTCCTTCTTTCATATTGGTGTGAACCTGAAGTTTATGTTATATACAGTACATGGGAAGGTCTGCTGCTGATGGGTGTATTATGGGCAGTGTATGGGTTTCTCTATGTTCAGGACACCTTGTACTTGAGACAACTTTATGATGTACTTTTTTTAAATGAAGTAAAAATTTAATTTTCTGCCTTGTTGTTCAATTTAGTATGAATATAGGATTTTGCATGAAGCATGTTAAATGTGTGATTCAGTCTGGACATTTAATATACCTCTAAGATGAATTAATTAATTCATTTCTTCTTTGTTTACAGAACGGGCACAGTGTTGTTAGGACACAGGCAACACTTGACAGTAAGTTTTCAAAGCTTGGTTGAGCACAGGACTTTCTGTTTGTTCCTTGCTACTTGCTGTGCACACAGCGTAGCAGTGACATCGAGTTTAAGGTTTTATATTGTTCTTCATGACTAATTTATGGCTGACCCATTTGACTTTTATTTGTGCATGCATAAAATCCTGCATGGTTCTTGACTACAATTGAAATATGAAGGCAGGTCTATTAAATCTGCAAACCTAAACAACCTTAGAATTAGAGAAGCTGCTTTGCTGCTGGTCTTCCTTTTGAATTTACCTGTCAGAAATCAGTTAATACAAAATAAAAATTAAAAATTAAAAATAAATGCAAAATTTTTTAGCAGTTCTTCCAGTTCTAAGTTGGGAAGCTGTAAGTGGCCTTTAGCTATAGTGAAATGAAGTCACATTCTTTGAGTGCAGCTCTCACTAGGTATAGTTCTATCTCTGCTGTGTTGGAAGCCTGTGGGGAGTAAAGGAGAGAGACCTATTCCCTGTTCTGAGTTTTTTGATACCTTGCAAACAATACCTCAGTATTGACTCTGGTGTAGGTGTTAGTTTCTTCATCTTGACCTGTTTCTAATGTAGCATGGATGTGTAGCAGGCCTGCAGTTCTCTACTTGGAGTTTAAATAATTAAAGTACAGTATTCACTCTTCTGATCTTTGTTGCTGCTCTGTGGAAGTTTCCAAGAACAACAGTGTCAATTAATATCTTTCGAAATTCCAACCTCAATTTTGGTCTAACCTCCTCCAATTCTGGCCTTTCATTGTAGCTTCTTTCATTCCACTGCAGTACACTTTTGACTGAATATACCAAACTGACAAGTTGTTATCTACCCCTGTGCTCCAGCAATCTCAGTCTCTCTATCTTCAAAGGTGCTTTGTAGATCTGCATAAAGAAACAGAGTTGTAGGTGAAACTAGAGTTGTACAGTCCTTGAAAAGGCAGAAATTACTTGTGTTTGCTGAATCAAAAGCAAGGAATTTTAAAATTACTTGTGAGTCTAAGTTAGTAATCCAGATAGTGGCAGGTGAAGTGCAGAAGATGCTTGTTTACTACCTGTAAATACTAGACTGTGTAGCAGTGATAATTGTAAATTTATTATAAGCAGAAATCTTAAAGGGAAAAATGGTAGTTCAGTTGTATTTGAGTTTTCCTTCAAATTGCTTGATATGGTTACCAGTTGTTAATGGCCCTATTTTTAAAGACCAAGAGGAGTATGCTGCTGTGTCCTGCCATCTGGGCTGGGACATCGAGTATGCTGGAGTTTTAATTGGAATGCCTCTTTTTAACTTGTTGCAGCTACTTCATCAGTTGCAGCACCCAAGACAGAGCCTTCCCCCTCACTACCTTCATCTGGTTCTCTGCCCAGTGTGGTGTCCACCACAACCTCGCTTCTGCCTTCAGCATCACAGCACGTGGCAGCATTGCCCAGTTTGTCTCAGTCCAGTGATCTGGCCAGCAGCTCACTCTCCCAGCTGAACAGGTACAGTAGAGTTGTGATAAACCAAGGGGGTCAGTTTTGGGGCTAGGACAGGTGTAAGGGTGGTTCCATATGGGGGTGTCAGGCACCAGGGGTCCCTTTTTTGATGTGAACCAGAATTAGGAGAGAGTGTCAGAAGAGAACAGACTGCTTCTGGTTGCATGAGTTCTGGGCTGCCTCCTGATGGCAGAGCAGCTGCTGGCCTCAAGCTTTCATGATACATATACAACTTTGTATTGAAGAGGTTTGCTTCAACCATGCTAGCTAAATCAGCTAAATTGATGCCCCCAGTTTATTTTTCCTACTTTGTGCCTGCTGTTTTTGTTCAGTGTCATATGTTTGGAATTACTCTTTCACAGTTTACTACATAGTCGATTCGAAGTGGTGTAGTCTCATATTTGTATTTCTTAAAATTAAAACCCAGAAATAATTTCACAGGGGAACTGTGTGTGTTTTCTTTTTCTAAGATATTTCAAAGATACTTCAAAATATCAGATTGGTTTTCCTGGAAGTGCATCTAGCACAATTCAGCTCATTTGCACTGTCCCTCTGTGTTTCTGAAGGCCTATTACATCCTCGGTCAGCTTGATGCCTTAGGATTTTAGCTTTTATATATTCATATATTTGTAATCCTGCAATTCTTTAGTGTATAACTCTAAACTACATATAAAGTGTTAGCTACTGTCTTCACATTTTGGTCAGACTAAACAATTCCTCTCTAGGCCTGGGACTCAAGGACACCTTACTATCTCAGACCCTGAGAAGTACAAACAACAGTGAGTTGGTGGGGAGCAAACTTGGGGTAAATTACTTCATTACCTGAAGCTATAATTGCAAGATTAACCCCCAATATGCAAATGGACTGAACTTATAAAAGTATGTAAACTCATGACTGGTCATCCATGTTTGGGTGTAGTCTCTGGCAGGCCTTCATGTACTCTTAATGTATGTGAAGGCCCTTCAATAAATACAGCCACTTTTTACTCTCTTGATTATGTCTGGCTTCTGTTTTTAGGTAAGCCTGAAAAATGCATCAAGATGACATCCTAAAGCTATATTGAGCTGTATTTTTGATACTCGCCTGTTTACTTTATTTGTTAATACAAGAAAATTATTTGGGATATCAGGAGTTTTTTTCCTGTTTCACAGCTAGGACATAGTTTATTTTCTTTAAAAACTCTAGTATTTTTTTGTTAAATAAAACAATAAATATGTCAAACAAGAACTATTCCCTTTACATTGGTCACATTTCCCACACTGATTTGTTGAAAAGCTGTATAAATGGATGGAAATTTCAGCTGGGGATCTATGCTGTTGGGCAGATACAAAGCCATCATCAGGATGCCTGAATTTCAAACGTGTTTGACTTGGTAGACCAAGATGACTATAGTCTGTGTCTCTGCCATAGGTCAGATGGTGAGTTAAGGCTTATCAAAGGAGCTGGGAAGAGTGGGTGAGGGGGTGGGATAAAACTCTTATGTTGGGCTGAGCTGTGTCTTCCCTTGCTGCCTAAAGTGATGATGTTGTAATTCCTGCAGAAGGGAAAGTATTGAAAGTTAAGCTATGGAACTGCAAAAATTTGTTCTGGGCCCATGCCTTGAAGAGCTACCAGAAGTGTTTGCCCTTTAAGTAGGTCGTGTAAGGTGGCTGTTAGCTTTGGTATGAAAACTGCTGTGTTTTCTTGTGGCCATATCCAGAGAGAGCACTAAACTAATTTTGTTGTTAGGATCTCTCCTGCTTCTTATTTAATAAGGAGGGGTTTTTTTAAATACCAAACTATATACATGTGTTTCATATCTTCATTTTGGTTATCTTTGTTCAATGTTGGTTCAGTGTATTGCCTACTGTATACAGTGGGTTGCATTGTTTACATCAAATATAAGGTATAACTTGTCAGTTTGAATGTTTAAGTGCCATTTCCAGTGATCTTTCAGGAAGACATTTGAAGATCTCTGGATGAATTATGGGGCAAATACCCAGCAGTTCTAATTGGTAGAGTTAATGCTATGCAGCTCAAAATGTGAGAAACACTATAGTGAGTCAAACCAAAGCACTGCCTCACTTAAAACCTGTCCTCCGTGGTAAGCAGCAGCAGAGAAAGAATGAGAAACCGGACTTACGCTTATATGAACCTTGATTTTGGACTTGGTGTATCATGGAGTCATTGCGATTTGGTTCATGAAGCAACTATACTTTTTCTAAAGATGCAGTAAATTGACAAATACAAATGAATGGTGTTTTAGATGTTTCTTGTTAGTAATTATGACTCTGTACTTTATTTTTTCATCAAAAGGTAGTAGGATACTAATTAAAGGAGAAAGGGCCTGTAGAGGTGTCTGAATTCATACACACACATACACGCCTGTGTATGTATACACACACTCTTACATGAATTTGTTTAACTACTCTGTTATTGTAGGTGTGCACACACACCTTGAATTTTCATTCTTTAACTTACTTGCTATTGCGTATCTGTATTTCTTAAAAAGGGAAAATCAGTTTTATTAATTCTTTACAATTTCCTTCCAGCTCCCTTTCCAGTCATCAGAGCAGCCTCTCTCCTGCCTTAGTGTTGTCTTCAAGCACATCACATGTGGTAAGTCCTGTTAGTATTAAAACAAGTGCTTGGCAAATAGTTTATCTCATAATTAGGCCATCTCTTTAAGTTGGATGTGTCTCAGTACCTCAGAAACCAAAACAAGGGAAGAAGGACTGTCAGCCCTCTAGTGGGGGAAAAGTGATAACCACTTGTGATTTGTACTAGATCAGGAATACCTGTGACAGAGACTTGCTAGTCAGAAGAGAAATTACCATACCAGCTAGGGAGGATGAAATAAAAAAGAAATAAAAAATTGTGTGTAACTACTTTATTAAAAAACAAAACAAAAACTTTCAAGTAGCAATATGAAACGTCTCCAAAATATGGACTGCTAACAGTCTACGTTAGACAGGTTAGTTGACAAAATGCAGGTGATGGAATGATACATGTTACGTTTGAGTTACTGTATTATAATTTTGTGGTGGATAGCAATTTGAGTTTAGCTCTCATACAATAATTTTCTTTAAATCACAAAAACATCACAAGCATGCAACTTAGTTGC